>NC_090930.1:1083973585-1084598585 GCF_040938575.1 Ambystoma mexicanum
TCCCAGCAATACTAACACTAGTAATGATATCAGTATCTTGAATGCATTTGCCAGCCAGGTTGAAACCCATGAAAACAGGTATGAAAACCAATTGTTTCAGCTACTTCTTCCACCATTTTCGTATGTAGGGTTGATATGAATATAACACACCTGTACACAAGTGTTTGTAGGTGAGACAAGACAAGGAGGGGGAAACAAGGGAGGACAAAATAATGATCTTACTAGGCCTTGTGTCATACAGATCTCGCAAGTGCGGGAAGAGGGAAGGGGGGAAGTGCCGGGGGAAGTGCAGTTAATTCACAAGTGCAGCCAGCGGGTGGCTCATGAGTGCAGAGAGAAGGGACGGTAGGTCTGCAAATACAGACCCTTAAGTGCTGGGGAGCCCAGAGGCAGTGCGAGGGCAATTGGACATACAGGAGCCTGGACCCGAGTTCAGAGGGTGACCAGTTTGTGGAGCAATCAGGTGCATCAGCAGGGGAGAGGAAAAGAGAAAGAAGAAGCAAAAACAAAGGTCTTGAATTTCTTCCGGAACCCGAGGTGGTTCTGCTCAAGTTTGAGAGATGCATGGAGGCTCTTCCAGAGGAAGGCCCCAGCAGAGGAGATAGATCTGTCTCCAACTCTCTGCTTGGAGAAGCGTCTGACCCTCAGACAGTTGGAGGTGGATGAGCGGAGAGCTCAAGAAGGAATATATTTTTGAAAAGAACATTGGAGGTAGAGCGGTCCCAAGCCCCAGAAAGCATTGTCGACAATGCAGAGGGTCTTGAAGTTGATCCTTGCAGCCACAGGGAGGTAGTGAAGAGATTTCAGAGTGGGAGAGATACAATCCTTGGGCTTCAGTCCAAGGACAAGTCTTGTAGTCCTGTTCTGGATAAGTTGTAAAGGTCGAAGAGTAGAGGAAGGAAATTTAGAAAGAGTCTTTTGAAATAGTGCAGCCTATCGAGGACCAGAGCTCTGGAGACAGTGAGCTTCTGGGGGAAAGTGAGAAAAGGAAGAATACCTCTGAGGAGGTGCAGCTGATAGTTTGACGTCTTAGAGACGTTAGAGATGTGAGGAGAGAAGGAGAGGGTGGAGTCAAAGATGACACCAAAGTTCTTAGCATCACAGGAAGGTGCCAGAAGAGGGTCCAGAGTGGGCAGCAAGAGAGAGAGATAGAGAGAGAGAGAGAGAATAGAAGGGAGCGGGTGTCTCAATGAGGAGGATCTCAGTCATACTGTCATTAAGACAGAGATCATCGATGGCACACCATTCCTGAATTGTGGCCAGACAGTCTGGTATGAGAGAAGAAGCAGAGGTGGCTGAGTGGAGCCTGAAAGAGAGCTGAGTGTCATCCGCATAACATTGAAAATTGGAGCAGAAAGTAGTGATGCAGCAGGCAAGAGGTGCCAGGTAGTGGTTGAAGAGCCAGGGAGAGAAGTTAGACCCCTGGTGAGCACCACAAGTAGAGAGAGGGATAGAAGAGAGGAAAGACCGCAGTTGGACCTGAGAGGGTCGGTCGGTGAGAAAGGAGGTCAACCAGGCCAGGGCCGGATCAGTAATACCAACGTTGTCCCCGAGATGATTGAGCAGGATGGCTCAAAGCAGAGAATAGATGTCAAAGCAGAGGACAGATCAAGGAGAATGAGGACAGAAGGGATATTAGAGTGAAAATTGGAGAGAAAGTCTTCACGCATGTTCAGGAGAGCAGTTTCCGTGCTTCTGGAAGCCAGACTGGTGGCCATGGAAGCAACCAAGAGATTCAGTATGTAGATTAGGCTGGGAGATTTCCCAGACTTTAGGCTGGGAGATGGCTAGACTTTCCAAGAGTTTGCTGAGGAAAGGAGTGGTGGAGATCGGGCGATAGTTGGCTGGAGAGGAAGGATCGGCTGAGGGCTTCTTTAGAAGGGGGTGCACAAGAGAGTAAGGGGGGAAGGGAAAGTTCCAGTGGCAAAGGAGTGATTGCAGAAATCGACTAGGCTGGAGCAAGTGTTGATGTGGTACTTGATTGTTCTGGATGAGCAAGGGAGAACCTGATTTGATAAGACTTTCATAGATCAAACTTTTTTAGAAATATCATCAGGGTTGAACAGGGGAAAGGAGGAGAAACGAGGAGGAGAGATGGCCTCAGACAGGACAGGAGTGGTAGAGGAGGAGAAAGAGGAGGTAGACGAAGAGAGGGTGGACAGGATGTCCCAAGTTTTAGAAGTGAAATGAGAGACCAAGGCCGTACAGGGGGACTGGGGGGGAGGGGGGAGAGGTAGAGACTGCTGCAAAATTGGCCAGCTCCTTGCCGATTCTGAAATGTTCAGTCAATTTGTTAGATGCCGCAGAGATGCAGGCTTAGATGTAGGCTCTCTTCTTAGAGAGGACAGAGAGTCTGTACTGCCTTTGGAGCAGGCAGCAGGCCAGTTTTTCAGGGGCTGTGCCCGAGGCCCTCCACTTCCTCTCCGCTGCCCTACACTTGCGTTTAAGTGTGGCAAGGTCAGAATAGTACCAAGAGTTGCACTTGGATTTGGGCTTCAAGTGGTTCCTCATGAAAGGGGCAAGGACATCCAGAGTGTTAGAGATAGAGAGATGAAGGTTAGAGAGGGCTGTGTATAACAGAGTTATAGCTTCTGTCAGTGTTCCATTTTCTACATCAATGGAAGGTAGTATGTACAACAAGAATGTCTGATCTTTGCAAAATGCATCCTTCCATTGTTGTAAATAAGTCCAGGACATAACCTGTTTTAGAGGGTCATGAGGGCAAGGCCCTCATTTCTTCTTTAATCACATTAAATATCTGTTGCATTTTTGTTGCAGTTCCCACCTTGTGATTTGTAACCACTTGGCTTTTACTGCAGCTTGAATTCCTGGTATTAATATGGCTGTAACTATTACTGCCGTCCTACTGAACAATTTACGCTCATCTGGAATGTTGTGATAAGCATCTATTGATTTTGCTGAAAGGTAATTTCCTCTCTTCTTTTGGATGAGGTTAAGTGACCAATTCTTCCTTTGATGTGCATCCATTTTTGCATAGATGTCTATGTGGAGGTCACTTTGAGGGACCACCAATGCAGGAACATGTATCTCCAACATAAAACATATTCCTCTACAGTTCAGAGGAAACTTCATGTAAGCTCTGGATCCACAGGCCCAATGGTGATCCATTAGCACAGCAGTTCTTCCTTTAATTCCTGGCACATTGATTACATGCCTGCATCCTTTATTTTCTCCAACTTTGGTCTGACCACTGCTTTTAAAGCACAGTGCTGCATTCTTCATTGGCAATATGGATACGGGTCCTGTTTCATCTTCGACCCATGTTAATAACTTTGAATACTTGGCCCATTCCTTAAGACATTCATCATTCACTACTTGTACTATGCTTACTTCCCATCATTTCTTCTTCTCACCCTGTACTGGTGGCTACTTGTCCATTTACCAATAGCCGAGGTGTCTCCCAGCATCCTGGCAATCCTGGTGTTTCCCATTAATCTGCAAAATCCAGTCTCTTTTCATCAACAATCTTCACCTCTCCTTTATTTTTACCTCATTATGCACTGGATCATATTGATCTTTGAGTTCGGGTCTTTTATCATCTTCTGTGTTTTTATGTAGGCATCTTCATATGGAAACGTTCTCTTTGACATTCATTGTAGAGTTGCCCACGTCGTTTCAAATTGTCCTCTTGTTGTGCATGCTGCTAACTGACTGAGGCACTTTGCATCATGTGCAGGTACTTCTCTAGCTATAAATGTTCTGACTGTGCTCATGGCATAAGGGATGAGAGAAAATACACAGCAGGTCTCATCTGACGTTCATCTCCCCACCTTACTCATGTGCTGATACCATACGTTTTTTGTTTTTTTA
Organism: Ambystoma mexicanum; assembly: GCF_040938575.1. Lineage (NCBI taxonomy): Eukaryota > Metazoa > Chordata > Amphibia > Caudata > Ambystomatidae > Ambystoma > Ambystoma mexicanum. Next base: position 1,083,977,417 of record NC_090930.1, read on the forward strand.
AATGGGCTGACTTATCAAGGTAAGCCCATTTATTTGATTGAGAATATCAGGGAAAATGTAACATGTGCTTTTGTTAGGAATAGAAACAGATGTCTCATTATTGGACACTCCATCTATATTACAAAACATAATTTAACGAAATGTTATAAGAAGGAAATAATGACAACACATTGTACAAAACGCAGTTACAAGACATATTGCAAAAGAATTCCGGCGCCGTACTTCGTTTTGTCCATTTAGACGGTCTTATTGCTAACAAGTTGTATGTTATAAAATGGAAGATTCCCATTCTCCTTATCAAAGTTTAGTTCCTGTTTATTCTTTATAGTAACCACACCTTTTTTATAACAGAAACTGTAATAACAGAAACTGCAATAGTGTTGCAATGATGATCCTGAGGATAAAAGAGGCTGTCTTTGGATTTCTAAAAAAGGTGACAATATCAATGTTTCTTCTCACTGGATCTGGATAGGATTGAAGTACATATGCAAAAACAGCATGCAAAAATGTGTGCAACGTTATAGGCAACATAAAGTGTTGTGTGCTCTTCTTTTAGTCAAAACATTGTATCTTTTACCTAACAGGGATAGTTCTATAAACACTGAAAAGTTATGTGTTTCCTGTTTAACTTGAGAATAATTAAAAGTTCAAATTCTTTTTATTCTGATGGCTATTGTTGGCTCTTGGTAGCGAACTGGTCTGCATGCACAGTATTTCTTCACTTGCTTCACTGTCAATCGGTGCTGGAGGGGTAGGGGCCTCCCCTTTGTAGAGATTTACATAATTCAGATGCAGCCATGTGCATCTTCACAGCAGTGGGGGTGACCTCCTGTACTAGGTGTGGTCCTTCAAAACAGGGTGTATGCCAAGTGCAGACAAAGCTTTTGATGAGCACTTGGTCTCCTGCATACAAACTAAGTGATTTCAAGATGTTGGTGGGGTTGATCACTTGGGTGTCTTCTTCAATCTTCTTTGACCCTTCCCTCTGATTTTTTATCTGTTTGGATGAAAAAGAAACACTAACAGTTATATTTGTCAAATAATCATGCATCACATCCCATAATGTTTTTGCTACATTATGGGCATCAGTTTTTCTTTGAGTGGGATGAGCAGGGGGTACTCTCATGCAGCATCCAGTCACCAACTGATGAGGAGTCAGGTGGTGATCTGAGCCAGGCTGGTTTCTTAATGCAATTAGGGCAGCAAGGGGTAGGCAATATAGCCATCTCTTCTTCAAAGACATCTTTGTCTTGGTTATCCTCTCTTTGAAGAGTCCATTTGAATGTTCATAAATAACTTTTCCCTGTGGGTCATAAGCAGATGAAATCCTATGCTTTTTGCCTAATAAACGAGTAATTTACTCAAACATCTCCTTTAAAAAATGTGGCCCATTATCAGTCTGTAGGTCTTTGCATACACCCCATCTAGGAAACACCTCTTGTACGAGAAACTTGGCAGCACATGTGGCATTGTGGTGCATGCATGGACCTGCCTCAATCCATCGGGAAAAGAAAAATACTATTAGTCACGTATATCTGTAGCCATTGAATGTTTGCAAAATATCCACGTAATCTATATGTAGATGCTGAAAAGAACCATTGGCACGGGGTAGTGCTTCTCTCACTGTTCGCAGGGTATGCCCTGCTGTAGATTTGTAACAGACAATACAGTTCATATCAAATTGTGAAACATGTTCTAACAAATTTGGTGAAAAACAGTTTTCTTCTGCTATCATGGCCACAAGACTCTCTCTGCTTATATGCATAGGATAGTGAAGCTGATCCAGTGCAACTTTTAATAATGCTAGAAGCATATTTGGCTTTCCAATACTATATTGTCTCCATTTAGCTTCCGTTGGGGATAAATAACACCCCGGTCTTTTCCATGAATCTTGTTCTTCCTGTGGAGCTCGACCCTGCAGCTCAATTAACTGTACAATGGAAAGCATACTAAAGCCTTCTTTCATCATCATGCATCAGTCTGACATTTGCTTAACACTTTCTCCTTCCAAATTAGAAAAATTGCTTCAATGTCTGTGGCTTCCTTACCACAAGAAATCATGTCTGCCCTATAAGTATGGGTTGCGCATTTCACCACACCGATAGCCAATGGGAGCTTTAGTACCTTAATAAGCTTATCCAATACTGCTCCATCTTACACAAGTGTGCTGTCTGCGTGGAGGAAGTCCCTCCTTTTCCAGCTTGACAATCCTGTATTTTACGGTTGATGTCACAAAGGCAGAGTCAGAGGTACACTGTCACTTCCTCATCCTAATACCTCTGGAGTGTGGCGATAAGCGCCACTCATTCTGGAGCCTGTGCTGAACAATGCGAAAGCAATCTTTCACTTGTCAATGCTTCAAATTCACCATTCTGTTTCAACTTTACTACTGCCAATCCCATGTCTTTCTCCTGTTATTTGATCAATTTTTGTAGAACCATCAAAGAATAGAATTTCGCCCCTCCTAGAGTGTTGTCTTTAACATGGGGAATATTGTTGTAAAACTCAGTATACGTTGTGCACTCATGTACATAGTCCTCCCTTTATCCTGGTTCTTCTATACATGTTGCTGGATATACTACTCTACATCTAAAGTTTTTAATTGCTGGATTTGAAATGATCACCTCATATCCTGATGCTCTTTGTGTAGTCAACATGCTTTTAGGTTTCTCCAAAATGGCGAATAAGTAATGGTCGATGAATAACGTCATTGAGCACCCCATTGTAATACTTGCAGCTTTTTCAATTGTGAAAGCAGCAGCAGCTAACGCTTGTACGCAAGGCTAGTGCCCTCTCATTGTTGGGTCTAAAACCTCACTGTTATATGGTAATAGTTTATGTCTGTGTTCTAATGTCATCTTCTGCATTAGAACTGCTGTTAACACCACTCCATTTAAATGTGAAAATAAATAAATCTCCTCATTATAGTCTGGAATCCCTAACAGAGGGAGAGAAACAAAAACAGAGTCAACAGCTACCCCTGTTCAACTACGCATTAACGGTAGGTATGAAGAGCAGCAGGATAGGTTTAACAAATACTAGCTGAAGGTGGTCACATAGAGGCTGGAGAGATTAAGGAAACAGTTTAATTAAATCAAAAGTTTAGACACACATCTAAAATCTGTAGGTCCACAAACACAAAGTTGGACCTTAAAATCACATGTATGCCCAGAAGGGCGACAAAAGAATTCAAATATTTACACTCCACATTTAAGTGAGGGTTAGTAGCATAGATATTTGTGCAAATTCATACACTACTTTCAAATAGTAGTATGCGATTGTTGTCAAACTTTTGATTTAATTAAACTGTTTCCTTAATTTCTCCAGCCTCTATGTGGCCACCTTCAGCTAGTATTTGTTAAACCTAGCCTGCTGCTCTTCATATCTACCGTTAATGCGTAGTTGAACAGGGGCAGCTGTTGACTCTGTTTTTGTTTCACTCTATATGTAATTTGTCCTCTTGAGTCAAGCCCCCCTAAAAAAAAAGAGGGACCCTCTTTTTGCCCTATCTATCCCCTGATCCCTAACAGAAGGGCAGTACAAATCAAACTTTTAACTCTTCAAATCCTTCTGACATCTCGTCTGTCCATACTATCTCACTTCTACTTGTCTGTGCTTCTTTGAGGTGTTTTATCAGTGGTATAAAATATATACTGTAATCAAAGACCCAGACCCTACAATAATTTAATACGCCTACACATTGGTGCATTTCCCTCACTGTCTCGGGTTTGAGAGTTTTCTCAGGTGTAACTTTTCTCCCTTCATGAGAGATTAGCTGCCCTATGAACAGGACATCTCTCTGACAATACTGTAGTTTCTCATTATCCACTTTGTATCCTTTTTCTGATATTAGTGTCATTAACCGGACTGAATCATCTCTACATTTTTTCTTCTATCTCACTGCAGACTAATATATCATCTAGTTTAGTTTAGTTTAGTTTATTTGCTCATATAGCGCGGCAAACCTTGTGGTATCTGGGCGATTTTACGTAGTTATACAACAATTGAACAAAATCTACATATTGAATTATTGTGCTCTCAAGTTGTATGTTACCTATGTCCATCTGAAGGAGCATATTAAAGATTGATGGGGACTCAGAGTACCCCTGTGGTAATAGTGTTTGTTGCCAACACTGAGTTCTATATGAAAATGAAGTCAAATCTTGGGAGTCCTCATGAAGGGGAATTGAAAAGAAGGCATTCTTTAAATCTACTACTGTAACGTATTTGGCTGTAGCTGGGATATTACATAATATCGTAGCTGGTGTCGGGACCAGAGGAAACTCTGCTTCAACAATATTTTTTAAGGGGTGTAGATCCTAAATAAATCTACATGACCCCCTGTCGATTTCTTTACTGTTTACACAGCCGTATTACATGGGGAATCTGATTGTACCAATAGACACTGCCGTATCATAGCAGAAATGGTTTCAAATATACCTTGTTTTGCTTGTGGTAAAAATGCCCCTAGCTTAAGTTATAGTTTGACTGCTCTGCTCAATAGACCCATATCATATGGACTGTTGGTCCATAAAATAATTGACACCCTTTCTAGTGCTTTATGAAGAAATTGTGTTTTCTTTCTTATTAGTGCCATTCTCTGTGGTATTTCCCTATTCTCCACTTTCATCCAGTAAGTGAGACTTATGAAAAATACTAATTAATTGTCTGAATTCTCATCTCTGAACAACTCCTCGTCTGTCAAGTATTTTAGTCTGTACCCTTCGTCAAGAGATATTACTGTTCTCCATGTTCTTCCTTTGCCATCTGTACCATGCATGATCACCCCTTCCTCTCTTACTATCACTTCCTCCAGTTCTATTGGAATAACCTGTCCTTCCTCATCATCCATGGGTACTTCTGGTCTAAACAAATCAGAAGCCTCGAAAGTGTACCGGACTTGTAACATTTGCTGTCTTTTCCTTATGGCAATGCACTATAAACCAGCCATGATTTAAAATGCTTTTGATTGTCTGTTTAGATCTTTCCCTGTCTAGGCAGTTATAATACATTTTTGGTTTTCTCATATCTCGTGCATTCATTTTTGGCTTTTGTGGATTGATTTTTAATTCTTGGATATGGAATTACCCAACAGTTTCAAAATGAGATGACCGTTGCTCACTAATTTTGGTATCAGACATAATTAGAGCAATTCCAGTATTTGATGGTGAATGGAGGAAAAATGTGAAGGAAAGCCTAAAAAAAGTAACTCAAAGGCAGCACAAATTGAACAGTAGCTTTCATGTCATACACATTCTTTCCATCAGAATTGTTGAACCTTCATGAAATCAAAAACATTTTCCCTAGTACAAGGAAGCCTACAGATCTGCCAAATTAACCACTGAATATGGTGTGTCTGGCACTCAACAATTGGACAGAAAATCAGAACCCTTTTTTTTATATAATTTACTACCCAACAGTGCATTCATTTTCTTTTTTACCATGTTCAAGCTAAAATTGTACAGTACCACAGCTCCCATTGTTTACAGACATTTCCAGTGTGCTCTAGAGAAGAACCACTTCTTCAAAAGAACATTGTGAAGGGCAAACCAAGTCAGCAACAAAAAAAAACATGCATCTCTTTGTAGCTATTGGAATCTTAAGTACTGTGCACTAAGCCGGGAGGACATGTGCTGAGAGTCACTGAATTTCATCAATTTGGGGGTTTTGGAATCCTGGGAACCCCTAGAAATGCAACGGATAATAATTTGGGGATGGTCGTGGTCATCCCATGGTACACAGTTATGGCACTGGAAGGGAGGACAGGCGGCTGCTATGCCCCAGAGGGCACTGTAGTGTAACAAAGTACCTGACTGGTGCAGGCATCTCCCCACAGTGCAGTAGAGCATGCCAAACTTTGTTTCAATCTCCAGTACTCTTAGAAATGAAAACAAAATGCAAACTATTCTAGATGTGGAAGGAGATACAGGGATGTTATGAGGAGAAATGTGGTTGTGCGAGGACAAATAGATGCTTTCGGGAGGTGTGTGGTCTGGATTTTACCCCAAGCCGGTGAATATCTGCAGGTCAGCAAATATTCGGTCAAGACCTGCAAATATTCAATGGTCATTTGTTGGGAGTGTTCACCCAGCTTTTCTTGGGACATTACACAGAACCATCATTTGGAAGCCTACAGCTTATTTGGTCTTTATGTAACTGACCTTTTAATAAATAACACATATAATGTCATCAAGTCATAGTTGCATGAACACAGATTGCTACTAAAACATATTATGCAAAATACATGTAATTGTATCTAATCAATAACAATGAATTGCTACTTCTGGACTAGAGTCCTTTAGTGGATAACTTTGCCACCTTGGAATTGAAGACCCAGATTCTAATTCTCGTGTATCCAATTCTCCCACACGCGTTTTTGATTCTCCTGCTACAATGAAGTGCTTCCTGCTCTTTAGAGTTTTCTTTTGTTCTATATCCAATACCTAAGAATCGTCATGCAAACATTGCATGAATATGGCAGTATGCCAGAGAAGTCTAATTACATTGTAGCCAAATGCTATGCTTTCGATGCGGAAGTGTCCCACGTTTTGACACTTTTGCACTATTCGTGGAGTGGAGAGCTACTGATCTTGCTTTCAGATTCCTGGCTTAAGGTGCCGCCTTCTTCTTTTCAACCGCTCCACATCCTTCACTAATTTGGTCTAACAAGTTTCCAAAGCAATTGACTTGGGGAATGCCGACTTAAAACTTACAGTTTCTTTCCTTCTATTATTATGAAGATATTGCATATTGGACCACTATGTCACAAGACGTGTTGAACATTAATTTATGCTGGACAAATCACAACATTCATACTTATACCGTTTAATTCAATGATTAGATTCTTTACTTAAGCACAATTTGACTACAGTATGTGTGTGTGTCCGAACACCTCCCTAAAATATCAATGAGCTAATATTGAATTATTTAATTGTGCCTTCACGTTTCTTTTGAATGATGATCTTTGAAATATGTCTGCAATGTTACATACATTGAAATATTTCTGAACTGTTACATAAACGTAGGCACAAAATGATGACACTTTCCTCTTGGCCATGATTGTGCACCTGTACTGCAGTGTCATTACTTAAATAATAGCAGGACTGCACAATTGCTATGCTATGCACAGTCTCAGTGTGCTATATTAATAACAAGCATTGTCAAAGTCAAACGGTCTGGCTTTATAAATGTACAGTGTACAGTGTTTTTCAGTAAGATGCCAACAAACAAAGAAGGCATACACACTCCATTTGCATTGCCATACCTATTGGCTTTGCCAGGGTTTATTATTGTAGATTTGCCCTTGGAGGGAATTCCCATTGCTTCCACTTAATCATGCCTGCCATATTGCCAAGCTCCCTGTGAGCTCTGCAGCCTCATTTGCGTTTTAATGCCTCTGAACAGCACCTATAATGCATAAATCATTCCCTTCTCATTTGCATTCCTATCAATCCCTGTTGTCTGGAAACGACACTGCTGCCTCCTGTCTGTAAATCATGTTACATTTTCAAAGAGGATGCATTGCAAAGGGTTGAGAAGAGAGGGTTACGGGAAAGGACAGTGTTGTGAGAATGATCACAGCTACTCTAATTGTAGATGTTTTCAGAAACATTGATGTTCGTACCAATTAGTTCTACTAAACAAATGTGTGTACATTTCAATGCACCAGTGTGAAATATCACCAGCTGCTTTAAGAGAAGTGATACACACCTCACCTCCCCCCCTCAGCAGCTTTGTGAAACAAACTGGAAACAATTACATAAAGAGAAGACAAGTCTGTTGTTTTTGTCTTTTTCGGGAGGACCACATTTGCCTTACTAGCCTGCTATAAAGGACCGGGCAGTTCAGTTTTTCGAAAGGTTTCGGGTACTGTTACTGTGGGTCATTTTAACCTTTTAGATGCTGATCCACTGACAAGATCTAACCGGACACAGGTAAGATGAAGGTAAATACTTTATTGCAAGACCCCACAGCCTCCTGCTTCAGCCTCCTCAACCTAACGGCCACTGTGGAATGTTGATTCTCTAAATGCCTCAACATTCCACGAGTGCCCGAGCACGTGCCCGTGCATATTACAACATATCCTCTTCCCTTGCATAACAAAAATGTTAACATGCTGTAACAGGATAGACCGCAACACAAATTGAACAATGGAAATATGAATAGAATATTACATGACTTATAAAACCGGCAGACAGCTCCCAGCTCCACAGGTCCACGCACGCCAACGCCGGGGATAGGCAGGTAGCAGGGGACAACCGTCCGGCGCACACGTGGGACGGGGTCAAGCAAAATCCTCGTCGCCAATGACAAGATCTAACCGGACACAGGTAAGATGAAGGTAAGTACTTTATTAGGGGTACAGGGAGACAAAGTTGTAAAGCAGGTACTAGAGGTGTATGGTATAAACACTCTTAGTAAAACATTAGGAGGGACCAAAAAAGGTTAAAAAGGTCAGTATCAACTTTTAATAATAAACAGTCCGTCAGATTTAAAACATACAATTAAATAGATAGGTCCGTAATACAGAAATTGTCACTTCCCATGTAGAAAACAACAATAGGGAATACATAGCAGGCTCCAATGGCCAGTTACAAGTAATGTTGTAGCAAAAATACGACCACTGAGGGTGCCTATCAACCTAGATAGTAAGGTACCCACCCAAATATGGGTAAATGTGTCATAAATTTAACTCTCTGTTTAAAGTTCAGAGATATGTCTCGACATGTTTCTGTTCCTCTAAAACAAAGTGTGGAACATTCATCAGGAGGAAATAAGTTACAGTATAGCCTATTTGACAATTGGGGTGGTAAACAGTACCACTACAGTATCCTAGCACCTGCAAAAGATAAAAACAACAGACATCAAAGATTAGCTATTCAATAGTTATATACTTTGGAAGGTTCAAAAATTGAATGAACTGGGCAACCTATCAAGGGAGATAAATACCTGATAAGGTGCCTGTGGGGGCTGTCTACTAGTATTAGTAGGTCTAGGGTGGTGAACATCACGGCCCTATAAAAGGAAAAGAAAATAGTCTATAGCCAGTAATTCAGCTATAAAGAAGCCAAGTAGTACACACAATAGAACAGCGAAGATGGGAAAGAGGACATCATGTGTCTACGCGACAAAGCGTCTCATTGTGGGAAAGAGGAACCGTAACAGGTGAGTCCCGCATACCAAAAAAGGGGGGGGGAGAACACATGCGAACAGGCAGTGGATGGGCGAGACATGCTGAACAGCAATGGGGGCAGTGTCGACGTCCACAGGGTGCAGGGCCACCCGAATAAGGCATATTGGAAGTAACATACCACTATGTAACTGTGCATAGAGGGGAGAAGAGTAAAACCGGTGTTATCCTTGCATGCTAAGCGGACGACAATACGGGACAGAGTGACTCCGCGGGGAGCAGCGTACTCTGATCACAGTCGGGTGAACAAGATAACCTACAAGTGCCCAGAGGAATCCTACCTTGGTAAGCCCGTAGGAGTGTACTCGGGAGCAAATCACAGCAAACCGCACTGCAGATAAAGTAAATACAACACAAAAGTATGATCAATGTAAAAAATACGACCGGGTTGTATCAACAGCAGCCGGAGAAAAATCGGAGAACGAGCAGGAAGAGGCTGTTCGTCTGTATGCAACATAACTTACCAAGTGCGGGGGAGTGTGCGGCAAGCAGGTATCTCGCCTACGAGGATCTACAAGGAGTATCCAGAAACAGCGCGATGCAGCCGATGCAGGTAGGTTGTCAAGGGAACCCCAGGGTAGTCCTACTACTATGTTCGTGTATCCTTAAAAGGATGCCGTGAGTGAGTGAAACCCGGCGGCCATCTTACAAGGGAGTGAAGGAAAAAATGACAAAGGTAGGGGTAATTTCAACGTCTATGAAAAGTGCCCAAATCGGATGGTGAAGCAAAGGAGGCTAAGAGGGAGGGGTCTCAAAAATACGAAGGGAACAGGGTGGTCGGAAAAACTAAAAAAGCCCAATGAATAAAAATCATAAAGCTCCAGGGTGGAGTTTCCAACTGTAACATCTCCTACTATCACTTACTTACTCGAGATCCTACACCCGAACTCCAACTACTTGTAGCTGACAAAGTGGGGAAAGCGAAAGATCGTGAATGGATCTCTAAACAGGAAGCAGACTTCCTTGTTAATAAGAAATCCAGCATTCCAACGTTTTACACCCTCCCCAAGGTCCACAAAACCCTTCTGAATCCACCCGGCCGCCCCATTGTAGCGGGTATTGATTCTGTTTTAGAACCCCTCTCTACTTTTGCGGACCATTACTTGAAAATATATGTACAAAAAATGCAATCCTATCTAAAAGATTCCAGAGATGTTATCAACTGCTATGAAAATCTTGAGTTCGACCCTTCATCCAACCTTCTTATAGGTTTGGATATTGTTTCCCTATATACCAACATACCACAACAGGCGTCAATAGATGCCATAGAAGAAATACTTCTTACCCGAGAAGACAATGACCCAGTGCCCACCTCATTTATCCTCTGGTGTGTGGAACTCGCACTGAAACTTAACTATTTCGAGTTCAACGGAAAATGTTATCAACAAATCGAGGGCACAGCTATGGGGGCCACCATGGCACCGAGCGTGGCAAACCTTTATGTTGAAACTTTCGAGAAATCACATATCTATAACAACAACAATCCTTTTAGGACATCCTGGTATTGTGGAAGGGTTCACAGGATGATGCCAACAATTTCTTCACCTGGGTAAATGGTCTCAATCCCCATCTACAATTCACGATGACTTCTAGCAGTGAGTCTACTAACTTTCTAGATTTAACCATCTTTCCCCTTAATGGGGTCTTAAAAATAAAACCTTATCATAAACCAACTGATAAGAATTCCCTTCTTGATTATTGTAGCCACCATATTAAACATCTACGCGGCAATCTTCCCTTTGGACAATTCCTACGTCTCAAGAGGAATAGTTCTGATAAAGAAACTTATGAAGTTGAGGCTTCTACACTCAGTAAAAAGCTCAAACAAAGAGGCTATCCCAAAAAGTTAATAAGAAAAGCAGCCAAAAGGGCATTTAACAATAATCGAGAGGCCTTGTTAGAACCCAAACCAATGAAACCTAAAGAGGATCGCATTGTCTGTGTGAACACCTTTACGGACCAGAGTTTTGAAATCACCAACATCATAAAGAAAAACTGGAAAATCTTTAGAACCGCAACTCAATCTAAACCTATGCCTATATTTGCCTACAAAAGAAGTACCACCATTGGCAATGTAGTTAGTAAGAGCAAATTGAAATCGGTCAATATTTCGGAACCCAGATTGACCTCTCTTGGGGTCTCCCAGAAGCCACTGGACATTATCCTTACGCACATGTGGTGTTTGCAAATTAACTATGAGAACTAAAGAAGTTGATGTTGGCCTCTCAAAACCCTGGACCCAAAAGAACCTCACTAATTGTAACACTGACTTTGTAGTATACATGATTACTTGTAGATGTGGATTACATTATGTCGGTAAGACTATCAGAAAAGTAAAAACTCGCATAATGGAACATCGGAGCTGTTTGAAGAACAGGACTGAGAATGCTCCACTAGTGAAACACTTCAACCTTTTGAAACATAAATATGAAGACTTCACCTGGACGGTTCTACTGGCTCTGAAAGGAGCTAATAACAGAGCACGTGAAAAGAAACTGTTGAAAATGGAACAAAAGATGATTTTTACCCTACATAGTGATGTCACGGGGCTCAACGAGTCGATTGATTGGCACAACATCTAGCGGCCTTATAATTATCTGTGTATACATTGCTACATTTAATTACCTGATGATGATTTTACAGTTGGAAACTCCACCCTGGAGCTTTATGGTTTTTATTCATTGGGCTTTTTTAGTTTTTCCGACCACCCTGTTCCCTTCGTATTTTTGAGACCCCTCCCTCTTAGCCTCCTTTGCTTCACCATCCGATTTGGGCACTTTTCATAGACGTTGAAATTACCCTTACCTTTGTCATTTTTTGCTTCACTCCCTTGTAAGATGGCCGCCGGGTTTCACTCACTCACGGCATCCTTTTAAGGATACACGAACATAGTAGTAGGACTACCCTGGGGTTCCCTTGACAACCTACCTGCATCGGCTGCATCGCGCTGTTTCTGCATACTCCTTGTAGATCCTCGTAGGCGAGATACCTGCTTGCCGCACACTCCCCCGCACTTGGTAAGTTATGTTGCATACAGACGAACAGCCTCTTGCTGCTCGTTCTCCGATTTTTCTCCGGCTGCCGTTGATACAACCCGATCGTATTTTTTACATTGATCGTACTTTTGTGTTTTATTTACTTTATCTGCAGTGCGGTTTGCTGTGATTTGCTCCCGAGTACACTCCTACGGGCTTACCAAGGTAGGATTCCTCTGGGCACTTGTAGGTTATCTTGTTCACCCGACTGTGATCAGAGTACGCTGCTCCCCGCGGAGTCACTCTGTCCCGTATTGTCGTCCGCTTAGCATGCAAGGATAACACCGGTTTTACTCTTCTCCCCTCTATGCACAGTTACATAGTGGTATGTTACTTCCAATATGCCTTATTCGGGGGGCCCTGCACCGTCGACACTGCCCCCATTGCTGTTCAGCATGTCTCGCCCATCCACTGCCTGTTCGCATGTGTTCTCCCCCCCCCCTTTTTTGGTATGCGGGACTCACCTGTTACGGTTCCTCTTTCCCACGATGAGACGCTTTGTCGCGTAGACACATGATGTCCTCTTTCCCATCTTCGCTGTTGTATTGTGTGTACTACTAGGCTTCTTTATAGCTGAATTACTGGCTATAGACTATTTTCTTTTCCTTTATAGGGCTGTGATGTTCACCACCCTAGATCTACTAATACTAGTAGAGAGCCTGTACAGGCACCTTATCAGGTATTTATCTCCCTTGATAGGTTGCCCAGTTCATTCAATTTTTGAACCTTCCAAAGTATCTAAATATTGAATAGCTAATCTTTGATGTCTGTTGTTTTTTATCTTTTGCAGGTGCTAGGATACTGTAGTGGTATTGTTTACCACCCCAATTGTCAAATAGGCTATACTGTAATTTATTCCCTCCTAATGAATGTTCCACACTTTGTTTTAGAGGAACAGAAACATGTCGAGACATATCTCTGAACTTTAAACAGAGAGTTAAATTTATGACACATTTACCCATATTTGGGTGGGTACCTTACTATCTAGGTTGATAGGTACCCTCAGTGGTCGTATTTTTGCTACAACATTACTTGTAACTGGCCATTGGAGCCTGCTATGTATTCCCTATTGTTGTTTTCTACATGGGAAGTGACAATTTCTGTATTACGGACCTATCTATTTAATTGGATGTTTTAAATCTGACGGACTGTTTATTATTAAAAGTTGATACTGACCTTATTAACCTTTTTTGGTCCCTCCTAATGTTTTACTAAGAGTGTTTATACCATACACCTCTAGTACCTGCTTTACAACTTTGTCTCCCTGTACCCCTATCACTATCCTCCCGGATATAGACAAAGTATACACTGCTAATTGTGATTAGACAGTTGTATACCGGGTTTCCTTTCCTTGTAAGTTGGTAAGTACTTTATTGCAAGACCCCACAGCCTCCTGATTCAGCCTCCTCAACCTAACGGCCACTGTGGAATGTTGATTCTCTAAATGCCTCAACATTCCACGAGTGCCCGTGCATGTGCCCGTGCATATTATAACATCCACCTTTGTGGCCAAGAATGCTGCAGCCAAAATAAAAAGGTTTTGGCTGCAGTCCTTGAAGTTTTGGGGCACACAGGTCACCCTAAACAATTATTATTTAGATAAGTACTCGGGGCAACAACATGACCTTTTTTAGATACTCATATACTTCCTAAGAACCATCAAAAATTAAGTTATGTGTCTCTCAGGATCCTGGATGATAGCAGAAGTTGGTCCCCGTGCATTGGATGTATTATTGGACATTGTGGATGAGGTTGTGGAGAACTTCCACACAGTTGTGCATCGTGTTTCATGATGGAGCAGGAGAGTTCAGGATATACTCTTTGGGAAGAGGACAGACCTTCTATGCCATAACACATCCGTTTTCCAGTGTTGAATGCTTTCTGTCCTCCCTTAAACACAAAAGCTATGCATGTATTGGATGTATAAAGTACACACCTAGCTGGGAAGCAATGGGCCATTGTACACAGGGGATACTGTGATGGATATATTGTTTTCCCAGAATCACCAGGCTCCCTTGTAATGAACTCCTCCAACCTAAGTATGTATTTTTATGCTAGCTGCTTACTAATGCAAAGAATGGAAGCTTAGAACACACCGTTTGACAAAGACCACAAGGCAGGTGCATTGAATTCCTTCACCAGCATGTGCTCATTCCTCTTCTTTCCGCCCCATGGAAAAGAAGCTCTCACTTTATACTACTTGCAACTGATTTATTGACTCTAGTATTGTCACTTTTCTTTCCTACAACAATTATAAGGATGTGCTGTTCTCTCTATGTCCTGGTACTGTATTTTTTCTCGTATCATCCCCATGGAACACGACTGCAACATGTCTAAAGTGTTTGCCCAGGATCACAGAGCTGCATGGAAGTGGATCCCTTCATCTGCAAGTACTGATATCTTACTTTTTGTCCCAGCAATACACATGCTCTAAATACTCAATGTGACCCGGATAACAAGGCGCCACTTGCTACAGTTAACAATCCGCCCTCTTTGACACCATCTTGTAAGGAACACACGTTCTTCTATGCTATACATGTATTATCAAATGACACACTGATTTCTTGACACTAGCATTGTCACTTTTCATTCCTACAATGATTGTAAGGATGCACTGTTCTCTCTATGTCCCGTTACGGGTTGTATTTCTCATTTCATCCTCATGGAGCACAAGAGCAAAGTGTATGAAGTGTTTTCCCAAGTCCACAGGGCTGCATGGCAGTGAATCCTTTAATCACCAAGTGCTGATAGCTTACGTTTACTCCCCAGTACTACACATGGTCTAAATATTCAATTTGCCCAAGATAACAAGGTGCTACTTGCTACAGTTAACAATTCACCCTCTTTGACACCATCTTATAGAAACACACGTGTCTTTTTATGCAGTACATTTATTACCACATTGCACATTCACTTGCAGAAACCATTTGTGAAATCTGAGTGCTGTTATCTTGTCTAATGTAATTGTTATTCCTAGTCATTGTTGTATTTTTCATAGGATTTATGAATTGAGACTGCATTAGACTGTAATATAACCTAACCAATACAATATTCCATTTCGACTTTGTGTTGTGCTGTTTCATAACTACAACATCGCAATACATTTCTTATTTGTTGAATGATATTTACATTTAGGGAAGAAGTTACTGTCCTGCAAAGCCACATTTTCATTGTTGTTGCTGTTTTGATGTACACATGAAGTAGGATCTACTTTGAAGCAAAAGTTACATATGGTTTGGTGATTTGTTATGCCCTTCCAAGAATGAAAATAAACATGTCAAGAAAGAATATGTGGCAACCAGCTTGAATTCACTTTTGCTTTAATCGCCTGCTAAAGTGTAGAGGTCAATTAACCAGATGAGAGCCACCGTTTTTAAAAAAAAAAAAAATGTTTTAACTGCAGTGCCTTGAAGGGCTATATACTGTGCCCTCGATGGCTGCATCAAGCCCACGAGCCATATGTTGTGCACCCCTGAAATACACTATCTTATACAAAATCATATGCAAGCACTGATATTCTCCCATTATATAATGCAGTGATGATTACATACTGCAGCTGAAACCTTTCATAAACTTGGGAAAACGTAAGCTGCAAAGAAGAACTATCAAGAGGCAGCACACAAACACAAACATACACACACACACACACACACCAATAATATGGTCAGAACACATACTACTTTTGTAAATTGAAGATATGAGGTATGTTGTCAATCTGCGCATTGACCTCGACTTAAGTCAATGTCATGCAATCAAAGAAATGTGTCCATATAAGTCTTGTTCAGTCCACTGTTCTCAAATAGTGATGTATTGAAAACGTCTGCACATCTACAGCCACGTTTGTTGTAAGTGCTGCTCATGACCATTATTACTAATTGTGGCAACTTGCTCACCCGCATCTGTTACTCACTGTGTAACATTTTTTTTTATTACTTTTGTAAGTTAACCAACATTGTTTTGTACCTCTCCCTAAACATCTGAATTTGAAGTAAACCCATGTATAGGGATGAAAACTGCTGTATGGATATCTGAGGCTACCAGAAAAAGAAGAAAAAAACTGTGCACCTTGGGGACCACCGTTCCATGATGCGAAAACACTGCCTTGGTTAAGATGCAATGGTTTAGTGAAGATCCCTCTGCATACAAGATCAGCTGATTTACATGGATTTGGGTTCTTGCTATTATAATCTTTTATTACGCTGTAATGTGGCACACATGTCAGGAAAGCATCAATCTAACAAGCACCATGGAAACAAAAATGTTCTTAAAAGCTGCATTCCACAATTGTATCCCAACGTACACAGTTGAACTTGCTTCTAAAAGATGGTCAACACAATAAGAGAATGTTCACACTGGTACCACTCCTGCAGAGTCATGGAGCAACTGAATGACACCAAGACACCCTCCATACTGCAGCGCTCCCGAAAACCAGTCCCAAAAAATGCCTTTCCTTCTGTGAAAGTGCTAAACAAAGGGATGGATAGCACATAGTAACAGGGGCAAGTGAACATGCAATTCTGTCACTGTGTGAAAACTAACTTCACCCCTAAACCCAAGCCTTTAAAAAAGATATGAAGGCCCGCACAAACATGGGTGTATTCCCAACCTCATGGGGTCTCTCAGGCTTGCATCAAACCTCAAGGTGCAGTGTGTATTTTCACATATAATGTCAGCTTGGCTCCTGCAAAAATCTCATCCTATGAACTTTTCGGATTCTGGGTTGGATGGTTGTGCTGTCTGTCCCTACATTCCCGTATCCAAAGGGCAACACATCTGGAACTCCCTCTCACTATCTGCTAACGTTCTGGGTAGCAGATATTCAGTGTGCCTGCACTCGGCCTCTTTGCCTGTGATTATATGTCAGTACTATTACCATGCACACTATGTGCCCCTCTGTTCCAATGGAGCAGGAGAAGCAATTTGGGTGACCCGACCTCTGGTTTGATTCCTGAACATTCTTTTGTGTTAAGCACAATTTGTTTTTAGAGTAATAATTGCGAGCTGTGTGTAGAGTCTCTCTTAATGCAACACCTAAGACACAGACAGTTACATATCCTATGTAGACTCATTTTCCACAAACACAACTATTTTGCATAGTATTCACTCCACACAAATGTTGTACTACTGCAGAAACCTTTGCTTTCAATGCATGTTTGCACTCAGGGAATGTTTGCCTTAACAACAATTGTGACGTAATGTCACCCATGAGAGCATGGTAGCAACAACTTTTTACAACATTTTTAATAGAAAATAATTCTAATATTTCTGTTTCTGAAAGTGAGACTTGCTAATCAGACCTCACTTTCATAATGCCCAAGCTGAAATGTATATTGAAAACATGTAACTCTGTTGAGACTGTCTACTGACATCCTTTAGCAGCTGTTCTGTACTTTGGCCACACAGCAATTAGAGAGTAATGTGCATTTCTGCAAACAACCTGGTGGAAACCAAATAAATACCGTTTACCATGGTTATACCCAATACAAATAATATAAGTGGGGGACCCTAGGCCCTGATGGTAGATTAATAAATACATGTAAGCCATGTCCACAGTTGACATGGTGGCCTCGGGGAATTTACAATTATACTGGCCAAAATCTTTTGTGGTCCTTTTATTGTCAGATTTGTTGCTAGAAGCTTATTGCACTGACTGGGCCTTATGTGTTATCAGTTGTCTGGGAAAGGCAAGGGTACCTTTTTGTACATTACAGCACCCACTCCCCCCTATGATCTATCTGTGAAAGCTTGCCACATTCGCCAGAGGACAGGCAATCTCCCGAGTGGGTTAACTGGGAACCAGAGCTTCAAAGCTGAGCCCTGCCAAGACAATGGAGAGCTCCCAACAGGGAAGAGGCCTTTTGATGCAATGCAGAGATCATGGGGTTTCGGTATCTCGGAAGGGAAGTGACCAGCCCAAGAGGGGTTTCACCATCTGCCTAAAGTACTCTCCCTTAGCTGTTAAGGTAAAGACTTCCCACAAAGGAGCAAGCCCTTTCCCTCAACAATGCCAGAGGAACCTTTGGGGTGACCTGCGGTCAGGAGGAATACTGCCTGCAGAGAAGACCACTGGTTCAAATGCTTTCTAACAACCTGTCTGCCTAGTACATTCAGAACATGCAACAACCTTGTCCCTGGAAATCCTGGACGTGATCCTGCATCAACCAGGGGTCAAGGAACAGCTCTAAGCACTGTTTACCAGCTTTGATCCACGTCGGAGTTCACATAACCATGCATGGGAGGTTTTGTGAGCTGCTGCCAGCTTCTAGAGCTGCCTATGATTCTCACTGCTTTTTGATCCGAATTGAGGCATGATGTCACTGTCTCAACCATTTACAATGTGACTGCACTCCAGCCATTTTCGAGCTGATTCCACTGAAGAACCAAATCACATTGTTGGACCCCATAGACCCGACTCAACCGATTTGAGAGGCTGACACAATCAGTATGGGCCAGTTCTTCATCCGATTCAAGCTGTTCAAAGCTGCAGGACTACATCCCATCTCTGGACTGTCTCCCTTCGACTAAACTGCCACAAAGCAGTCAATACATTGGGAATGACAAACCCGAACATCTGGATGCTGGTTCAACTCATTATGACGCACTTAGAAGAACTCTCATCGCGGTTGAGACTGAAGAACAAGCCACAAAAGGCAGTTGTGGGGTTCAAGCCCCTGTGGCTTGCCTCAAAGGGCCCTCCTGGCATTTATGAATACACTCCTTATTGTTTTAAAGACATCTTCATGAACTTGATATTTTCCAATTAAAATATTGCATATCCCCCCTTTGTTTTCAGCCCACAGTGTCTTTTTCATCTTGAAACCTAAGGATTCTTGGTCTTCTGTTACAGGAGCGGGTTATTCTGTTCTTCAGTAGTTTATTTGTATTTTTGATTTCATTAAAGTACTCTATTTTTATAGCACCAGGGTTGGACATTCTTGGTTTTTGGTCCTCCTGTACTACTATTGTTTGAAAGCTTCATGTCTTGCTAACACACCTCCTAATGAGTACCGCTGGCCCTTAGCCCATTGTATCTTAAAGAGGCGAAGGGTGTAAATATGTTTGGGAACAATACTGTATCTGTAAATACGTATGATTACTGTACCTACTAATACTTATGGTTTCACTGTATCTGTAAATATCTTGTGGCTGTAAATACGTTCAATCTGGCTACATGTCAAGCCTATGTCCACCATTGTCTACCTGTGGTAACACCTGGACACTGCATTGCCTGCTTTCCAGCGCCCAGATACCCACGGGTTAGGCATGCTTTACAAATGTCAAATAAATAAAAAATAAATGTATACCTGTCGGGATGTGACTGTTTCACCTGAGTGATTGCGCGCGCTGCTGCTTTATAAGTATTGCGGGCTGGGAAGGAGTGCATTGCAACACCCATGCCTGTGCTCCTGCAGAGCAGTAGGCAATTCATCATACCAATATTAATCTACATTTTATTAGTATTAGTGCAAATATTGCCCTGGTGTAAACATGCATTGAAAGAATATGTTTTTTGAACTAGCACAATATGCCCTGGTTCGATGCTGGAAAGAATTGCACTTTCACATTTGCAAAGTTTCTTCAATTAGGCCTCTGATCAAATAAGCATTCAGATAAAAAAATAAAAAAAACTATAAATTAAATATTTTGAAAGGGTGAATACATAACTTGTGCATCACTGGATATCTGTCCTGGGTATAAATACTCTTCCTAGGCATCATCATTCCATTTAACTAAGAAGGGGCGCGTCCTTCTGGAATGTGGGTCACAGAGCTCAGCCACCCATGGCGAGAAATTAATCCAACTTGTCTCCACGTACAATTTGATCATGTCCCTGCAAGGCTTTTACAGCTGTTGAGGGCGCAGAGCTGGTAGAAACGAGCTCTCCTGCTTCCAGGGTTGTCTCTGTTGGCCTGCTAGATCCCATTACCCTCTGGCTACAAGCAGATGAAACACTGGCTTTGCCTCCCATTTATGTCCATCTAATTCCTTTCTCAATCGCAAAGTCAACGTGCTCTTTTTTTTTGGTTGAAAAAAAAGTAATTGCAGGAATCAAATGTACCTTTTCGGAACTGTTTCGAAATGGCAATGAATAGTTGCATGCATCAAGCTTTTTCAGACGCTTGAGGGGGGTGCTATTTGTTAACAGAATCTCTCTCTTTGCAACTGCATCTCCACGCCTGCACAACCGATACCGCCTGTGTGCAAAATGGCGTCAGGTCCTTTGCGTTTGGCCTATTTCATCGCATGCACTGAAAATCTCCCAAGCAGTTAATGCCCGCTTTTTGATATACTAAATGACATGCTTAATGTGCAGACATACGGCCTTAAATACTGATCACAAAAACATTAGATTTTTTTTAATGTAACAATATTGTCTTTGCTTTCTTACCCAATGTAGAGCCAAACATGAGAATCTGAAGCATCCGACAGACACCTGCTGTCACAAATGTTGCCTGTCTCCATTCTTCCACAGCACATGCATGCGTGCTGGTGCTTTTTAGGCATCCTGTCTGCAGGGCGCTCTACCAGTGCTTACATTATGCAAATAATCGACCCCAATGTTCAGCACTGCTCAATTGGGTTGCCACAGGGCAACCTTAATCAACATTACCCAGAAACAGAGCTAGTAATTTAAAAAGCAAATGTGTTGGTAGATGTACCGCGGCGCGTTTTGTTGCTATAATTATGTAATATTAAACCTGACGTGGGTGCGTGTGTATACAAGCTGTCAAATCCCATTTTTGTGAAGTCCATGAAAACATTTGGAAAGAATATACCAAAAGAGATACGTGTGATAGATGTGTATGTTTACACATCTGTGTCGTTCTGTAATCAGTCAGAGGGAATGTTTAGAGAAGGGCTTATCATTAGGCAAAATTGGATCAACATTGTACGAAAGTGCATGTTTTTCCAATTTCTGCGTAGGACATTTTTTTTCAGAGTACACAATACTTAAAATGTTTCTTTTTGCTGGCTAAAACTAGCCTGATCCATTGTTAAGACGGAAGTTCACGCTGCAGGAAATAGTCTGTCGCAGTCAATATTTTCGTTTTGCTGACCACTCGATTTGTCTGTGACAGAAAATGGCTCCTTTCACCAGAACCAAATAAGTAAAAAACGCTATATTTCCTCTAAGGAAAAATGTATTTTAGAGACCTCCACACAACATGCAGCGTCATTACGAGTTTGGTTGTTAAATGGGTTGTATATCTACAAATGTATCAACAAAAAAATGGCATTACCACAGGATTACAAGTAGTGTTATGAAGGTGTAAACCCCCATTTTGGAGTGCATGGGGAATCCATCGGGATATTTGACAGGCTTACAGTGAGTGGTGTTTCCACATCATACATTTCCCAATTATTGGATGTGTGGGGTGCACTCAAAGGCCCAAAGCAGAAGTCCCTTTGACAGGGATGTCATTTCACCAAAATGCCAGGGGTAGCAGAAGTGTCATCACATGATCCTTGACCTCTGATGACATCACAGGAAGTAATGGAACACAACATTTAAACCCCTGACAAAACATGACGTGGCATCACATAGCATTCTTCCTAAGTACACTACGAAAGTCATGGTTACGATATCACTATAATGTGACATATTTTTTTTTTTTTTTTATTATTATTTCATTTAGTTTATACAAACTTTTTGAAACATGAAAGGTGAAAAGGAAAAGAAGAAAAAAGAAAGAAAAGTTTCTATACTACAATGTGTCCAAGAAGCAGAATTTAGGCAGAATACATCTCAATCACATTATTTTTTGCAACAATTTTTAATGTCCTTTGTTGCTAGCCTTCTACTTCCTGATTTCCGGTCCATATTTTGATTTGCAGATTCTGCTTCTTTCCGAGAGTGGGTCATCCAGTTTTCCTTATTCCCACCTATTTGGACTCTGCTTCCATAGCACATGTAGCATTTCTCACTTTGTTGAATTAACCAAGTTAATTTAGATTTTTTAGCGCAAGCTCCAGATTTTGTAGGAAGTTAGTCAATCCAAAAATGTCCTTTTCTCGCGGGTTGAAAAATTTGCGCCACAACTCATCACCACACAGGGTGGAGTATTGTTTTGCTAAGTTTCCTAAATGCACAGATCTTATGTCTTTCAGGTTTTCGCAGTACAGTACAAGATGTTTGAGCGTCTCTTGCTGTTTCGTACAAAATCGACAACTTAGTGATGCTGACGCATTTCGAGTTCTTATGGCATAACTTACTCTTGTGTTAAATAGATTCATTTCGGAATTTCATGTACGTCACTCGATGTCTAGTACTCGGTGATTTCATCAAGTATTGTAACATTACATTCCGATCTTTAGCCTCTATTGCGGCATCTTTCATTAATTTATGCCGATTTCGCTCATCAACTGTTAAGCACCAATCCAACTCCCATAACTTTTGCTTAACAGAATTTGGATTGGTTTCCAAGGTGTTTTGATCAGTGCCCATCTCCGCTAGCTTGTTTTTACAACCAGTTGCCCATTTCGATATGACTGATTCCGGATTTCCCTTCAAAGCATCCTGTAGTATTTTATACTGGGGTAAGCAGTCAGTCATAGTTATCTTCCTATATATGGATAACATGTTCCATAGGACTCGGGCCTGCATAGATATTAGATTGAGTTCATATCGAATGCAGGCACTCAAGATTCCCTTTTGTAAGTGAAGAACTTGCCTCCAGTATTGGTTTTCCATTTCTGGCCAATGGGATGCAGATACTCCTAGTGCACTTTCTGCGCTGTATATCAGTGTTGGTGTAACTTTTTGATTATAGTGGGCTAGAACAGGTAGGAGCGAAAATTTCCCAAACTTTTTGTTTATAATAACTCCTTGACATGCTAGCTGTCTGCATTTCTGTTTTCCGTTCTCTGCCCACGGTGAGTCATTTATGTTACTGTTGATCCACATTCCTAAGTATTTTGCTTTTTTCTCACATCTTAAGTTGTCTTTATATAAACTCCATTTAGGTGCACAATTTTTATTTTGCTTGTTATTTCTTGTGAGGTCTTGAAAAATTATTATTTCTGATTTTGCGGAGTTGATTTTTAATTTGTTTTTCTCCACATAGCTTTCTAAGGCTCTTAGTTTTCTTGTCAGACCAATTGGGGTTAAATCTAGCAAAGCGATGTCATTAGCGTATAGCATCCAGTTTACCTGTGAACCATTAATTTTGGGTGGGAAGGAAATTATGGATTCTAGACTTTCTCCAATATCAGACAAGAACAGGGCGAACAGCGTGGCTGCTAGGGGACAGCCTTGTTTCACACCTTGGTTTGTTCGTATTGCCTTACTTAAAGTTCCGTTGGAGTCCAGTCTGACCTTAATTTCTGTATCTGTACGCAGTTCTTTTATTGGTTGAAGTAGTTTTTCGGGACATTTCCATTTTTTCATCTTACTCCAAAGTAGCTCTCGATCAATTGTGTCGAAAGCACTGTATAGATCCACAAGTGCTACATACATTTTCCTATTTTGGCGGATAGCTTCCATTTTTAGGAAATTGAGGATTGTTAGGTTTAGGCCACATCCGACCCCTTTTACAAATCCTGATTGCCGCGGATCATATCGTTTGGTGTCCATAATCCAGTTTGTTCATTGGCTTTGCAGCTGGGAAGCAAAGATTTTTCCCACCACGTCAAGGAGCGCTATAGGCCGATAATTGCTTGTGTCATCACGCTTCCCTTTTTTAAAAATCGGTATAACAATAGCACTCTTCCAAGATGTAGGAATTTTTCGGTTCTCTAGGATAGTTGAAAATAACAGATAACAGAATTCTGTCCATAATTCAGGCTGTTGTTTTAACAAGTGATTAGTTAACCCATCAGGTCCTGTGGCTCTTGATGTACTTGGTCTCATGATATTTTGAGAGATATCTTCTTTTTTTATAACGATTGACCACTCACTCTCCGGTGTAGTGGACACTTCTGTTTTGATGTCGTTGTTATAGAATTTTCCCGCATAATGTTTCACCCATAATTCTTCAGGTATTATGTTTTTCATTATGGCACCTTGAGGAGTTGAGATGTTGTTCAGGTAGGACCAAAACTCACTTGTGTTTCTTTTAGCTAATGTTACCATCATGCTTTCCGCATCCCATTGCAGCATTATGTGTTTGTGGCTAAGGAGCCAGTTCTTATAGATTTATTTAAGATGTTTCAGTGTACTTTTGTTTCTCAAGTCTGTTTTCTTTTTTTTGAGTGTTCTTAGTTCTTTGTTCAGTTTTTTTTTTCTTTTCATTTAGTTCTTCATCCCATACATGTTGGTTTCTGAAATCCGATCTAGCTTTACAGGATTTCTTCTCTCGATATATCTCTAGAAGGGATATATATTCAATTTTATCTGCCTCTGATGTTTCTACCAGGGATTTTAGCAATGAGTTCACTTTGATCGCATTTAAGTGTAATCGATTGCAACCAGGTTCTATCATTAAATCATTTTTGGCAATTTCAACTCGGGTTCCCATATATTCTGGCTTCCAGTACAATTTTACTAGACTGTGGTCACTATGTTTCATTTCAATAATTTTTAGCTGTGTAGCTTCACTTTTCAGTTTTTCATTTGAGAACATATAATCTATGGTTGATCTTAGCGCGTTTCTCCGCCATGTTGGTTGAGGCGGGATGTCCCCCATGATTTCCCCATTCATCATCTGTAGATTCCAAGATTTCATTTAGTTCAACCATAGCTTGGCCACTTGATCTCTCTCTTCTTCCTTTCCATCCTTTCTACTTGGTAGACAGTTTATGTTAAAATCGCCGCATATTAGGATGTTTACGTTTTCTTCCGTCCTCTTAATGTTGCAAATGATTTCTGCGATGGTTTCAATAAACAGCTCTGCTTTAGTTGCTGCATGTTGCCAATAAATATTTATCAGCATGAATAGGTTCTCATTTTTTCTTGTACTCATCGATGTTTTGATTTTAGAGACTTGTATGTATGATGAAATATTAGTTGAAGATAAGATACGTATGCCACTTTTGATTTTAGCAAGGGTCATCATTCCTGACATGGGCCGTCCCTTTTTCCCTTTTAGTGCCTCGTTAAATGCAATCTCAAACCCATTTACAATTGGAGTGTCTGTTAACCATGTCTCTTGTAGGCATAATAAGTCAATATCTTTTAGTTCATTTGGGATTTCTCCAAGCAGATGCATATAGCCTCTTGTGTTCCATGAGGCTATGCATATCTTGCCGGACTCGTCAGCCTTTTGGCATTAGCTATTATTAATGTTGTTAATGGTTTTCACGACCCACGTCCAGTCATGGTCTTCATTACTCGTTGGGGCGTTCTTCTGGCCTTTGGTGTCAGTATTTCCTGTCTTAGTTCCAGTTGAGACTGTCTTTGTTTCCTTGTTCCCAGGGATTTCTCTCTCAGGCGAGGCGTGTTTGTTCTTCGGTGTCTTTGCTTCTGTCTCTTTTGCGGCTCCTTTGTTATACGTAAATTTTGAATCATGAGAACATCTTATTTCCTTTGATGATTGTTTCTCCTTTGTGTGTCGGATCTCATTTATATCAAACCCTAGGGAGTTAAAGGTTGAGCCAGCCTGTAGGAGAGAGTCCCGAATGAGTTAGGAGGCTATATGAAGTATCACGCAGTCATTGTTTTTTTCATCCTCAAATTCGACTACTTGTATGTCTTCGGAGACCACTGTTCTAAGTTGCGGGATGTGGTGTATTAGTCTCATTACGTTTTTCCTATTTAGTAAGAGACCATCTTTTTCTCTCACTATTCGCTCCACACGTACGAGATACTTCCCTGGTTCCGTAAGATTCCGGATTTGGAGACCAGGCTTTTTACTGTCGGTTGTGGACATTTTTATGTTAGATTTGGATTTTTCAAACATTCCTTGATGTAAATTAGGCGGTATCTTTGAATGCCTCATCTGTTCATGGGCTTGTTGCAAAGAAATTAACTCATTTAGATTAGCATCTTCCTTTTTGGGCTTTGTTTCATCGGAGATTTTAGCTGGGATTAAGCCCAAATCCATCAGGGCCATTTTGGCTTCCAGAGCCTCAAATTCTTGTTCGTATTTCCACAGATCCAAGTTTCGTGATATAAGTTTATCATTGAAGTGCTCACAATTTCTACTTGCTATTGTTAGCGCTCTTTTCTCCTCTAGCGTTATACAGGTCGTTGAGGTTTTAATTGCCGGTTTTGGTAGGAGAATGTCTTGCCTTAAATGCTCCATGGTAATGCATCGTTGCTGATGCTCAGATTCTTTGGTTGCCAACTCGCTGGTTTTACCTAATGGAGTATCTTGCAAGTTTTCTTGACCTATAATTTCACTTCCTGCAAGGGGGAACTAAGGTCAATATTAATTACAGCTTCTGCCAGTAGACCGTCTTCATTCCTTGTTAGACCTGGAGTCTCGGTCCAGCACTCTTTTGTCGCTTTCGCTCTGCTTGTATGTCGAGAGATCTAATAGGTCTTCTATAGAGCTCTCCTTTCCAATAATTGTGCCTTTTTCAACTTCTTGGCTGGTCTGTTGTCCAGTTGGTTGGTTTGGCATTTGTGTACTGGAATGGTCATTAGTGATAACTCCAGAGAGTTGCTTGGTAGTTGTTGTGATGCTAAAGCCTTTTATATTTCTTTGGAAGGAGCGCACACTAGATATTTTTTGGTTTTTACTCTTTCTCCTGTTCTTGGTTTTTTTCAAGGTTATCAGCCCTTCTTGGTTATTATTTTTTTTTTTTGAATAGCCGAATTTTTAGGTTCAAAAATTGAGAACATCTCCTTTCAGACAAGAATGGATCGCCATATGTATCATTAAGATCAAGGTATAGACTCATATTACCAAAATACTGTGAATGCAAGCAGACGTCCATGGCCAAATGATAATGATGCGTTATTATATAGCACTTACGCTTAAGCGATTTATATAAAAAAATATACATACACTATCACCAAACCTGTGTTGGTACTCATTTATCGACCTCAGAAGGATGGTAGGCTGAGTTGAGGTGGTTAAGAAAAGACTAAAGCAGTCACTCACACCCTGAAGTGTGCCTGAAATAAACCTTTAATGAGTCTAGCAGTTATTGTATAGAATTCCAGAAAGACACATTATTTGGTATTCCTATTCTTTCTTATTGAGGGTCACTGGTGAAAGTGTTGGACTTGTGGAACCCTTGTTTTTTTAATTTTTTTTATTGTTTTGAAGAGCCTGAACAAGAAAGCCAGCCACTCCAGAAGCAAAGAGCCACATGGTGCTCACCACAGCCCAGGCGCTTGCATAAAAAAAAAAATCCCTGTTTTTTTAGGGGTAGCAAGGGAGACCTCAGGGGTCGCAGTTGCGACCCCCCGGCGACACCGAAATGACGACCTTGCCCTTTTACATGAACAGCAGGATTTTAAACACTGAAACAAAAACGGCTTGGCCTTTGTTTTCTTTCAAGTAAAATTAAAGAGCCATGCGGAAAGGGGGCCTACCTGTTATTACTAAAGGAAAATCAGCATTTTAATTTACAAAAGAAAGAAGGAGGAGTCAAAGATCCCTTTCACGTGGAAAAAAGCATTTGTAAAAACTGACACAAAAAACGGCTTGCACAGGTGTGTGCAAATAAAAGCAGTTTAAATGTGAAATGTGTCACTGCTCACAGATAAATGTCAGGCTGGCTCTGAAGGCATTGACTGCTAGAGAAGTTCCCCTTTGCTGGAGCATGACTAACATTTGTGAAAATGGGGGCACAAACTGCAAAGAGCAAGCTTCCAACACAAAGAGTCTGATAGAAAAAAACTCTGGGTGCAGGCCGACCCAGTCAAAATATATGGTCGGAAGGCAGGAAAGGGGCCATTTGCCCCACATGAAGATTCGCAATTTATTTAAAAGGACTATTATCATTTAGGCCTTTTTTTCAGCAACCATAAGGCGTATTGATTTAATTGAAACACTTGTGTATAGGTGTGTTATAAATGCAATATCATATCATATCTATGTGCTATTCGTTAGGTAATTTCCAAACAATTTCGGAGACATAAAATTCATCCACCCGTGACTCATGGGACTGTAATGGCTATCTAAGATGTGTTTTTGGCAGATCTAAACATGTTCCAAATGAGAGTTGGTGAGTAAGTGGAGAATAAAATTAGGGATATGGGTTATAACTTACATATTCATAATTGTTATGCTTTTTATGGAAAAGGCAGAAACGTGCCATATGGCATGCTACATGGTACTGACTTGGTGGTCGGGTTATCTAATTCTCCATGATTCACTGAACCAGAAAATATGTATATTATGGCAGATGCTAGTAAAATAAGTTGTGTTACATAACCTGTGTTTGCCAAAGATTTGAAAGCAGAGCAAATGGAGATTACAAATGGGAATCACCTTATGTTGCTCGAGACCTCTAAACCAATCCTGACTTGGTAGTTGGGATTGGGAGGAGAGAGAGAAGGGTAATTGTCCAATCCTAGTTGCAGTAATTACTGCAGGGCACTTCCCCACGATTATAAAAGTGATGGTGTTATTGCTGCTGACGGAAAAAAAACAGACAGAGAGACAGAGAGGGCTGCTGAAACTTATCATCTGACAGCTGTAAAGAAGCACCAGAGGAGATTGATGAGAGTGCATCTGGGCAGTGCTTTCTATTTCTAAAAAGGCCTCAAAGCTAACTGGGTCCTATTGTGGAGAGTGGGAGGCCATCTTTAAGAGTAGAGTGACCAGACCCCTGCCCTATCCTTCCAGAGTGTCCTGAGATGCAGCTGGCTTTCCTGAACTTTAAACAGAGGATGTCTATGTAAGTATAACTGAGCCCTGGGAAACCAAATGGTGGGGGAGTCTGCTTGCCTTGACTTCTTTCCCTTTATAGTGGGTGGGTTGGGGGCAAAACTGTGTAGATCCTTAGCCTATTTAACTAAACATATTAATTAAATTGTTTCCCCATTTGGCAGAACACTATGGGGTGAACAATGGAGTACCCCAAATGCCTGCTCTCCTATTTAACCTCTTTTTGACCATGCTACCAGGAATCATCTGTGCGCAAAACCTCTCCTGTTACAACTATGCAGATGATACCCAAATGATCTTGGGAATTCCCAAAACTAGCACCAACCCACGCCCTGACCTTGAAGCCTCCCTTGGTGATATTGACGGATGGATGACAAAAAAAACCCTCCTTTTGAACCCAGATAAAACTGAAATCATAGTGTATAGCAATAATGCCCGTCTCCCGCAACCCCTCCCATGGCCCATCTCTCTTGGCACCCCCTCGTCCCTCCGAAACAGTCAAACACCTTGGCTGCACTCTGGACTCAGACCTATAACTCTCACGTCAGACCAATAATGTATCAAAAGCCTGTTACTTCCACCTCAAACTCCTTAGACACATCTTCCCTTTCCTCACCTACCCCAACCGACTATCCGCTGTTATGTCCATTGTTATGTCAAGACTGGACTATGCCAACTCCTTATAAATGGGAGCTCCGGCATAACAATTTAACATACACCAAAGAACCCAAAATGCTGCTGCCAAGCTCCTTCTCGCCCTGGAAAACAGAGACCACATCGCACCTGCTCTCCGCACCCTGCACTGGCCCCCTGTAGGATGAAGATACACCTTCAAAACCCTATGCATTACACACTGAGCAGTGCACAAGACCAGCCCAACATACCTACAAGAGAAGGATAAACCCTACCCTCCCTCATGCATCCTAAGATCAAGCACTGCCCTCTTGCTAGCAATCCCAACCTCCAATTCAACCAGGATTGGAGGAGCTGCATTCAACCTTAGCTCCAAGACAGTGGAATTCAATCCCCCACACATTGGACACACCCAAGACTACATGGCCTTCCGCAAAGCTCTAAAATCCTGGCTCTTTACATAAACATGAATAAGACCATCTAGGGCCACCAAAACACTAGACCACCATTCACCACAACATCAATATCATTGCATTGCAATGTCAATACAACCTACCGACAAATGTTCGAGAAGATACTGAGCAATGACACAGATGAAAGCGACTAACAAGTTACCAAGACATAATCAGAAAACAGTTACCTTTGATGACAACCTCAGCATCTCACAGGCACCAGATATAGGACAACTAACTAGTGGCTTTATGGTCTGCTACACATGCCAAGCTACCCCTGTCACAACTTCCACTGAGTTCAGCTATCGTGAAGCGTATGAATGTAATCCAGAATGGTGGGCTTGTAAGAATAAAACATCCATTCCAGACACTCACCTATCCTATCACTATGCTCACTCTATACTCCACACCAACACAAAATAGAGCACAGCTACATGCCAATCATGTTCGGCCTAGCTGCTCACATAGGAACAATACTCCATAAACACCTCAACATCCTGCTAGAACGTAGCTACACCCCATGAAATAAATTGGCCTAGCTGCACACTTAAACATCCTACACAGGCCTAATGCCACCAGAATGCAGTCTTGGAGATCAACCCCAGACTGCACATCTTCAACTCATCTCTCAATACCAACACACCTAAGGCTAGGCTGCAGCTACCATCAAGCAATCGCATCATCTGCTCACATACAGAGTGCACCCAAGCAGCTTATAATACCCTACTCTATCGACTTTCTTGGACTGCGGTGCCCAAGGGCGTTCAACTCACAAGCGCTTTGAGGTCATACCAATGATATATAGAGCCCTATATAAATGCCAAATAACATAACATAACATAACAACATTCAAAATTAACAAAGCTCACTTCCCAGTGTCCACTGAAAACCATAGCGTATAATTTAATTGGGTAATCCTTTTGTCCTGCTGACCCCGACCTTGTTAAGGAAGAGGGGTGTCTTTGTTCTTAAATCAGTACAATCATTTTTATCCTGCTTCCCCAAAAAAGGCCTTTCAGTGGACCGAGGTCTGAAATACAAAATTCCTGAAATCATTCAAATTTTTCTGTCCAACTTCCTTAACAAAGACCAAACTAGGGGGTATGAAAAACAAAACGCTAAATCACCGAGTGTTTATTTTAAACGAAAAGTGTAGGTGAAATCATTATTGCCATATTTATTTGTAGCAATCTTGAAATCCTACTGCTGTCCTTTTAAGCCTGTGGTAAAATCAAAATCGCACAACACTACATGATAATTGCTTTTGTTATTGATTAGTGTAATTATCTTGTGAAGTGACATTTGCAGAAAGTGAAGAATTGTGATTGTGTTCTTTTCAGCTCACATTTGTGATTTATTTATGATGTGAGAAATTGATTGTGTTGTGCCATAGATAAAGGGGTGTTTGATATTTTTGTGCTAATTCTATTACTTTTATTTCAATAAATACCAATATATTTCCCGTACACCGTCCTGGGTCTTGGCTCATTGTTAGCTCAAGGGAGAAGGATCCAAGGGGCATCATATGTGTCTGTGATAGGGCTAACGAAAAAAATCAGTTAAACAGTTTTTTGCATCACACTAAGTGGGGAAGGAAGGAAATGCCTGTGTTGAAGGTAGCTTCTCAATAAACTGTCACACATTGGGGGGGTCATGGCTGGGATTTAGCTGCCTATTCCTGACCTATGACAAGCGCATTGGGACAGACTATGAATTTTGATGCAATTGCATTAAGGTGGAGGGAAAGTCATCTTTGTTTTGGTAAAGTCCCGTGAGATTCCAGGGAGGAGTATAGGTAAAAAATTAAGAATGTGTAAGAATTCTTTTTGTTTGAGGAAATCAAGCAGGAATATTGTCAAAATGATTACTGTACAAATTGGTGAAGCCATGCAGCATCTCCTAGCTAAATGATTTTTCTTAAAGGAGAATGGTTTGGGGACAATGCTGGAAACTGGCAAAACATAATTTGCTGGAGGTTACCTCAGTAAGCAGTGATATTTGGTTTGAAGGTGGAATATTGCACAAAGCATGTGAGGCATTTTCTATGTGAAACCTGGTTTGTATTCCAATGGGACAACCTCCATGAGGTGCCACACCAAATCTAACACCCAACTGCTCTGAGAAAGGTCGTACCTTTCTCAGGTAAGAGTAGGTTGACATCCTCAATCCCATCATCTTTATCTGCTCCTGTTACCACAAAGGATATTGCTTTGGGGCATAGGATCGCAGCGGTGGCTTCACAAGCCATACAAGCCATACAGAATGCTGTTGACCAGTACTTTTCAAGGGTAACAGAGCTATGTTTGTACTGTGAAGCACCAATCTGTAGGGGGGAGCAGTTTCGGAGTGCTTTTGAGGCTGCAGTTACTGAACATGTGAACCACTCTCCCCACCTTAAATTTAAGGCCTGCCCAACATCTTCCTCTGTCTACTTGTCCCTTCGTCCCTGTAGTTGGTGCCTCTTCCCACCCATCCCTCCCCTACCTCCTTTCCTCTCCTGAAAAAGGCCAAAAATTAGAAAACCAAAGAAACACTAAAAAAGGTTCCTTTAGGAGCCACCTTTCACAATTAAAAAATAGATGTGAGAAGAAAGTCACAGTCCCTTGTGGAGCCCGCATGGCCCACACAGCATGCTAGTTCACGGACATCTACAAATTCCAGGTGTAGGGGGAGATTTGAAATCATTTTACTTGTTTCATGTTAAAAAAAAGTAGTGGCTCTTAAAAGAACCTGTGTTTTTGGCTTTTGTATTTCTTTTTAATTTTTGGTTTTACAAACTGAACTAAGAATCATTTTACTGAATTTAATTATTTCTTCTCACTTTTACTAAAACAGCTTCAAAGCATTTTGAATATTTTCCACAATAATCTGATTACCCACATCAGTTAGATGGACTCCATCTCTCTGAAAAATGTTGGCCATATCAAACGTCATGCAACATCTTGCAGAAAAGCACACACAGCTTTATTGACATTGCACCTCGGTTTTTCCATTTGCAGACCAAAGAAACTCTAGCACATCCACATCTGTCTTGAATTAGGGAACATGTCGTTCAACTTTCCCAATGTCTCCTTCATTGCAAACTGCAATGAAATTCAAGTGATGTACCCACAATTGTTCCCTCCACAATGAACAATACTAATGTCCATATGTTTGTATTCCCCCATATTTGCACAAAATGGGAGCAAGTCCACCGGCAGTGCTCAGCATACACCTTCAACCAATGGACATGAGTCCCCTAAATACACTCACTGTGCCTTCTGAAAGACATTGCCATGGCCATTTTCAGTCCTCTCAAAACTCCTACTATTAAAACTCCAGCTACACTCTCTCCCTCTACATCGCACCCAGAAAACCTAATTGGCTGATCCTCCGATGTCCGTGGACACCCAAAACTGTCTGCGGTCTTCGCAGTCCCCTTTCCATGACAGGCAACTATAAAAGACCTGGATGTGGTACGTGCTGTCCGCGGTCTATTGCAGTGTCCGCAAATGTTGCGGCCACTCAAAGGTTTCAGGGGAAATTAAAAACAATTTAAGTTATTTAATCTTTAGTGGTGGCTCTGAAAAGAACCTTTTTTTGGGGGGTTGTTTTTTTTGTTTTTTTGCTTTTATGTACAGTAGTACTGTACACTATACATCTTCCCTTACAATTTTCTTACAGGAAATTATTCAATGCATTCCTAACATTGTAAAGGAAAATTGCATTTCCAACATCTGTGAAATGATCTCCATTTTGACAACAAAAATTCACACCATCAGACCTCATATTGTCATTCTGAAAAGATGAAATTCTTGCAGCATATAAAAAAGCAGTTACAGCTTTATTGACAAGCTGCCTTGATTTTTCCATTTGTGGACTGAAAAGGTTTGTTGAACATCACCATGTTTGCCTCTGATTTATTTCTGAAAAAATCATCTTGGCAGCAGGAACCACTTCTTTTTAAAGAAATACTTCAGGGCAACCTGCAAATACACTGGAGTCTCAAACCCCAAACTGTCCCCTCCACAATGCACAATTACAATGAGCACAATTTAAAGTGAGCCATACTCTCACAGAATGAAAACAAGCTTGCCCAGTTTAAGCCACAAACTGCATTCCACAAATCTTCCACTTCTGCCAATCCAATACGTCTAAAGATGTCATGACTTTCAGCATACAACTTCAATGACTGAATTGAAGAGTCCCCCAAAATCCAAATAGTCTGCATCTCATACACATAGACATAGCCTTTTAATTACTATCACAACTCCTGCAAACAAAAATCCTGCTACCCAATCTTCCTGTACACCACACCTAGCAAACCTGATTTGCTAATCCTGATAGTCCCCTTTACATGCCAGGCATCCTCAAAAGATACAGATGCGGCATCTGCTGTCCGCAGACTCCAGCGGTGTCCGTGAACCCCGTAACACAGGGGCAGCCCTTCTACCCTTTCCACCTTCTTGTTCTCAACACTCGCTCATTGGCTCCTTTCAGAGAGTCACACATCCATTGACCAATCACACCCAAAACCTCTACACCAAATCCTGTCATCTCAGTTGAACATTTCAGATGTATACATGAACTGTCAGAGTACATATCTTCTGTTAATGGAAGGCATATGCATCACAAACTACTGTGCAACTGTACAAGATTTCTATTTCCAAATTCAACAAGATCTGCATCTAACAAAACATAGTGCAGGTGTGCTTCTATTTAAAAAAAAATGTCTTCAACTCTTTCATAAATTTATATATATATACATAGAGAGGGTTCCTGCTACTAACCCTGTAATAAGCTTCTCAATAAGCATATTCACTTTTTTAACGACTCTTGCAAATGCCATGCATTACAGCATTAATCAACTGCTCACATGAAGCAGCAAACAATTAGAATGCTCTGTGTTTGAAAATGTGTCTTTTTAGAAGTGTTTTGATAAAAGTTAAAGAATGTATATTTGCAAGTAAAGCAGCAATGTGTCACTTTTTCATAAAAGAAAGGAAAAGCCGATAAAAAAGAGCTGCAGACCAATTTTAAGTGGCACTTAGTGTCTGCCAGTTTAATATGTTGGCAGCACATGCATACATCCCAACATCACCCATTCCAATCTATAGGTGCCTATTAAGTCTTTATTTTTTCCATTGCATTCTGTCATTTCCAATTCCACTTCTCCCATTATAAAACTCAAACTAAAAGTCCTAGAATGCAACGAAAAAAACACGACTGAATTTCAAGATTTGAAACTGTGACATGCATATCAAATAAACATGTAAAATGCTGTGCTTTCCAAAATATTTTTTTGAAGAAGTTTAAAATAGATAAATAGATGTGTGCACCATTTTTAATTGGCACTCAGTGTGTGCTAATCTGATATATTGACAGTGCATGTATACTTCCTAACATAACCCATTTAAATCTTTAGCTGCTTATGCTGTCCTAATTTTTTCTCTACAAACTGGGACTTGTACTCCGAATTTTATAAACTTAAAGGAGGAACTACAAGTCCCAGAATGCAAACAATAAATATAGGACTACATAAACACCTACTGACTAGAATGCATTGGCCCTCATTCCGAGTTTGGAGGTAAGTACCGTCCCTTACCGGCATGGCGCAAATAGCGTGTCCGACCTGGCAGTAGCAAGCTAAAAGCGCACTATTACGAGTTTGCGGGCACAAGCTTTGCGACATGCCGGTAAGGGACCTAGCGCCATACCGCAAAAGGGCCCGAAAAAACCCCTACCGGCATGAATCGCACCGTAGACAACAATACCGCCATAGACCAATGTGGCATTAGCGGTGACTGTAAATAGCGGTCATCGCTATTTACGGTCACTGTTAAATTGCGGAATCGGAAATAGCATCATCGCACAGGAACGGGAAGGAGAATGGTGGCCATCTTTAAAAAAACAATCCATTGCCGTCCTCACCACACAGGACTCCTGGCACACCGGTGACGACCAGAAAGTACCTACAACCACCCAGGAATGCCCAAAGCACCAAAGAAGGGAGCTGCCCACCTCCAAAATTAGCGGTTCAGCCCAGATGAGCTGCAAATGCTTGTAGATAACCTACACAAGCATGCTGGGATTGTTTTTAGCAGCAACATGCGGAGGGAGGCGGTGCAGAACAAAAATAAATCTGGGCACTAGTATGCCAGAAGGTGAACGCAGTGGGCAACACCCCCGCACCGTAAAGGATTGCCGCAAAAGGTGGGATGACCTACGGCTGAGGGTGCGGAGCATCCTTTCTGCGAACAGAAACCAGGCCTTTGAGACCGGAGGAGGCCCACGTTCGCCAATAAAACTCATGCCGTGGGAGGAGACATGTGCGGCCATGATAGGGGCCGAACCCATTGAAGCGGTCGAAGAAATGGAGTGTGGCGTGACGTCATCCGCTGATGGAGGTGAGTGTCCAAAGTAAATGCTGCTAAGGCAAATGTCATGAAAGTTACTGCTAACATCTGGCCAAAGAGTCACGCCATGTTCGGCCACACCCCCCCCCTGTAAATCATGCCGAAGCAAGTGAGACCCAAGCCAGTGAGAGGTGCAAGGCCGTAACGTGCATGACACATACCACACAAAGTTGCTCATTCCATAAGGCATACAGGGTAGTTGATGTAAAGAGTGTGCATGTTAGACAGCACAGTACCTGCCCAACATGAGTGACACCGACATATGCATGCATTTACCACCCAAGTATGGAATGACGTGCCGTTCCCTACACAAATGCCGATTACCCACAATTGTCTGAATTTGCTATCATAGCCATGTATGAATGCTGGCTATCCAAACATCACTCATGCCGTCCCTCTTTTCCACCCCCACAGGCAGTGAGCATGACAGTGAGGAGCAGGAGAGCAACCGTCCCAGCACATCCAGGGGCCAAGGCAGGGGCCGCCGTCTCCCAGTGACAAAGACAACACTGGGACGAACACCACCAGCACCAGCAAGGCCCGTGGAGGGTGCGCCACCCCCATCTCCACCCCTCCCTGCACTGCCTGCAGACACCTGCCCAACGCCATGGTCCGAGGAGTCCAATGTTGCTGGGGAGGTGACAGCCGCGGCCCCCCTCGAAGTTGAGGACAGCCCCAATGACATCTGGGAAACAACTGAGGACAACACTGTGGAAGTCGTGCACACCCCAGAAGACCTCTCAAACCCCTAGGTATCCTTCAGTGACTCTGGTGAGAACGACACACTGGAACAGTCTGGCCAAGGACAGACACAGGGACATGGCAGTCCTGTGTACAGTCCCGTTGAGGAAGCGCTGGCAGGACATGTAAACCCAATCACCAGCAGGGCCACTGCTTCATCCGCCGATGCACAGCGGGCTGACCAGCTCACTGCCCTGATAACAGAATTTGTGCAGGACAATCGCCAGGCCAGGGAGGAGTGGTGTGCTGATTTGAGGGCACTGGGCCAGTCCATAACGGAAAACACTAACCGCCTCTGCGAGGTGCTCAGCCACATCGCCGCTGCTTTGGAGGCTGCTCATCCTGGCCAACAGCCTCAGCATGAGGACACACCGACTGCGAACAACTCCACCCAGACCAGCCCACTCTGTTGGTCACTCTGTGTGCAGCGCCAATGGCACATGCCACGCCCTGGGTCCGGGAGCGCAGAGTGACTATACTGGCAGCCACATGTGGGCTACGTGTACCCTATGGGACCAGTGTAGGGTTGTTGTGGTGGGAAGGGGAGGACGGTGAGGGTGTGCTCCTTTTGTACTGGCCCTGGCTCCATTGCCTCCACCTGTGCTGATTGTCTGCACCTGTGGCTCTTGGAAACACTGCTCAGGGTTCTTAACGCCTGGTCGGCGATGCCGGTATTAACACCATGCCGGTAAGCACTTTTTTGGCCTTCAGGAGGCCGTTCTTTGCATGTCAACATCACTTCTGATCTTATCCTGTTAATGGCATGCCGCTAATGCCAGCATGGTGCTTCGCGTGTGCGCGCCCTGACCATTATTTACAGCATCATACTTTACGGTGCCATAAATAGCGATCTGGTTGGTCAGAATTGCCCGTAGCGGTAAGCGATGCCGGTAATCCTTTAACGGCATCATTTTTCCCTTACCTCCAACCTCAGAATGACCCCCATTATGTTACCAACTATGCATTTACTACTAACATATTGAACTTCCATAGAGCAACTGCCATTTAATAGTGTAATACATATCTTTTCCATCAACGATTCTTCTCTATTACCAACCGTTAAAGAGTTTCTATAAATACACATATGCATTTCTTAACTTTCATGAAAATTCACCTAAAAGCAAAAATCTTTCACCATCCACTGATTGTAGTAACTGTTTTTCCCCACCACTCCTCCTTCCTTCATAAATAACAAACTTGCTTACTAAAAGTACTTTACCATTACCACATATCCCCACTAACTTTCTTTTACAATTACGGGAAAGAAGCACATTAATGAAGACAAGAACCGAAAAAAGAATACCGTTCACATCCAACAAAGTAAGTACATTAATGTACCATCTGGTATGTATGTAATTACAGAGCACAGTTCCACTATATATTACCTCAGACTGTTTTTTTCAAACCAACATTTCTTTCTCTCAAAGCCATTATATTCCACCATTCACACTCTTCCTATTCCCATCTAAGCACCACTATTGCAACATCCGCTCTGTTCCTCGAAACAGCACAATGTCCCTACAGATTCCATCACAGCACCACTCCCTTGCTCACTAACCCAATTCCAGCAGACCTCTGCAGACTCTTACTCCCAAAACCTTCTCATACACACTTAATATACCACCTCACAATCAAACAGCACTCTATTCATCTCTACAATCAGACCCACAAACCTTGCACCATACATGCATATACATTGCACAATGTTCCAACCCAAACTTTCTCTTTTTCCAACATACACAACAAAATGCCATCCACCTCTAAAACAATGTGTAGAAAACATTAAAACAACAGCACTAGTAACCACACTGAACAAAACTAAACCAGCCACGGCTAAAAAAGGTAAGGCCCCTCTTGCAAAAACTAAAAGAAAAAAATATGTACAAAGAAAAGCAGACCTGCTAACAAACCTAACACTTCTACCAGTGTTAATTTAGTCATGGTAAAGCAATCCAAAAAATGGATGTTACAGAAAATTGTCCACCGAAGAGTTCTTAAGAATCTTATAACAACAGCTGAAAAGTCATGATGTACCTTTAAAAACGACCACAGGAGCCTAATCCTGCAAGCCTACTTGACAGTGCTTTTCTACTAAAGAGAACATTGTTTATATTAATTTTAAACAGAATGTAACCACTAACTAAATGTATCAATAAATTACAAAACGTACTTCTAAACTTGTGCAGTGTCAATATACATAACTTTTCAAACTTCTGTGATGGTGAATGGATTCACACAAGCAGCACAGAACCATATTTCAATGAAGGAGCTTATAAACAAGAACAAAAAAAACAATTGCCATAGACAATAATGGTCGAGGGTATGAAATGGTGGAAGAAACCATTATGGCAAAAAAAAAACCTTATAGAAAAAAGTCCCCAACAAACGTTGAACCAAATGCTCCTTTCACCCAAACAAACCATCCAGTGTACAAATGGACATGCAGCTCAATGTGTAAAGTACTCCAAAAATCCCTTAAATCTTTACAACAATTCCTCAATCACTATGTGAAACTAAAAGAGAAACGTACAATGAAAACTTTACAAACCATGGACTTCTGTCCAGTGCACAGCCACAATGGCCTGCGAGGACATTCATTAGCCTAAATTTTAGGAACTGCTTGCAAAAGCACCTTCCACCGCTTCAAAATGTTAGCAACATGATGTAATTGTAATTAGTACCCGGTGGGGGTGTGTGGCAGCCTCTCAGCCAAAGGGGAGGCTCGGAACAGTGGGATTACCACCACTCTGAGCCACCTCATGGTTGCAGGCCGCCATCTTCCCCCACCGGGGAACAAGGTAAGTGTGGCCCTCCTCCTCTCCCCTCCGTCCTCCCCATCCACAGAATTCCCTCTATGCCCCCACTTACCTTCATTTCAGTCAGCAGATGCACTGGAAACACTTCTATCCCCAGTGCATCCATTCCCGATCTACAACAGGCCATCATGGAAAGGAAGAAGGGACTACATGTACTGTGTTCTTTCCTTTCCATTGCGTCCATTTTTTTGTTTACTTTCTTTAATGGGTGCCATGGAAAGCGAGAAGGGACTACATGTAGTCCCTTCTCGCGTTTCCACGTTGGCCATTTTTTTGATTACTTTTTTCAGTGGCTGCCATGGAAAGGGAAAATGTACTTTGTTTTCCCTTCCCCGGCGGCCATTTTTGTACATTTTATTTTTTCTGTTATGAAACTCTGGAAACAAAAATGCTTTTACTACCCCGGTCTTTACAGGCTAGCGTAGTAATAGCAATAAGATCCTCGCAGGTAATGCCCAGGGTGTGTAACTATGGACCCAGGGGCATTACCTGTAGTGATAATGCCCCCCTTCTCAGGGCTTATTCCTTAAAAAGTCTTCAATGTGCATATCTAAAGTTACCATTGCTTCGTGATCTCATACCATTCTGCATAGAACACTTCCCTTGGTAACAATTAGAATGTAGGGACATTAGAATGTTATTGTAGGAAGTGGATTAGTTGAAGTGCTGGGTTTAAGGGAGAGAGCTGCATCCTTGACTAAAGCTTAATCAACCCATCCAGTTGTGGGTACATTTATTTGGAATATAATACAACACACCATTCTACCATACAGAATCTTGTGCATAGATCATACTATGCAAAAGGCCCTGCTATAGAACTACAAAATGTAAATAACATTCTCCCACATGGAACGGCCAAAGAACTCTTTCAAGAAATAGAGCACATCCATCATAAATACTTTGGAACTGAAATTGACTTAGGAAAATCTGAACCGTCAAAAAACATTACCAAAAACCTCATGAACACCAATGTCCTAAAAAAGACATACAAAAAAAAGAAATAGCTATATTTCAAAACACCAAAATACCAGACCAAATATGTGTCTATTGTCTCAGAACGTTTTATAAAAAAGAGCACAAAAATAGTAGATATGGCCTTCAAAATAGTGGACAATGAGGAATTCCAATTGTTCCAATTAGCTTTATATCTAACTGCAGAAACTAAATACAAAATAACTGTCCCCACAACAGTTTA
This sequence comes from Ambystoma mexicanum, assembly GCF_040938575.1. NCBI lineage: Eukaryota > Metazoa > Chordata > Amphibia > Caudata > Ambystomatidae > Ambystoma > Ambystoma mexicanum. The sequence continues at coordinate 1,084,018,598 of NC_090930.1, forward strand.
CATGTACTGAAACTCAAAGCTTGACAATAACCAAATGACATCACATGCAATCACTAATATCACATTATAATCCAGGCAGTGCACCCATTTCAAACTATAATACAGATTCAACTGAAATCAGCCAAATTAACTCCATTGACATTACTAAAGGGCATCCGTGGCAAAGTAGTATTTTTGCCAATAGATCGTAAAGTACATGTATAAACTGTAGGGGTACAATGACCAGTAGATCAATCTTTGATTGTATGAGTTAATGGTGTGCCAACAAAAGACTAAATAATTTGGCAACAACTAGTCAACTTAAGCATAGTTAGACAAGGCCTACAATATCTAAAGCAAAACAATGAATGATGCAAATATATAAACATAGAGGAACACTTAAGAGAAACCACCCAATTAATTCAAGACTTACCAGCAGCTGGCCAATTTGAACATGTAGATCGTGTTGCTGCAGCCACCATTTTAGACCAGTATACAACTCACCCACTACACTCCAAAGACACTATTGATGATGCATTAGAAACATTTCAATGGCATCAAACCAAATGATCCCCAATGAGCATATCAGAAAATAAAGTGTATAAGCACGTTCTTTCCATCTACTCTTTCCTACAAGAAAAGGATGAAGATATGATGAAAGGTCCACGCAAATTTACGCATCAGAATGTCGATCTTTAAGAATGTATTCTGAAGACCCCAGGTTCAGACAAAATGTTGAATGCATTTTCCACCTTCTCTTCTAAGTTGTACTAGCAACTCTATGTTATGGAGTTGCACACATATTAAAAACAGGCTCTAACTTTTTAAACATATCTGCTACCCGACTGCTTCAAAAAATAAAAGACAAAGATGATGTTTTGCAGTCAAGTATTAAAAATATCTTGGCAAACATGCATGGTACAAAAGAATACGGGTTCCGATGCCATGCTCGTGTACTTGTATGCTAAGGAACCTAGGCACACCCGAATGGTTTGTTACTTTAAGTTATGAAGACTATGCTTGGGATGACTTGCACAATATCGTACGCACTGCAAAACAAAATGAAGACAGATTAGATATAAAAAAACACCTGGAGAACTCTGTTATCTTGTCCCTGTCAACCTATCAATGTACTTTCACCATTGCTTCATTACTATGCTGAACTTTATCGACAATAAAACTACCGCTCCGCTCGGAGTAGTGCAACACTTCTTTTGAAGAAAAGAATATCAATCCAGAAGAGCACCACACATCCACATTCTTTGGTGGATGAAAGATACTCCTAGATTTGGCCATGATAGTGATGCCACTGTTTTACAGTTTATTGAAAAATATATTACCTGCGACACCCTTTCAGAAACCACAGATAGTGACCTACATAAACAAATCTTATGCTTCCAAATCGTAAGTGTGGCAAATACTGCCAACGTAAATATTAAAATAAAAAGGCAAATAATATACAAAATGTTGCTTGTCTTCCCTAGACCATTTTTCACAAAAGGACAAGTAAATAGCTTGATGTCTTCTGTTAGACCCAGCGTAAAAGGCAAATCCCCTAAAATACACACAACGTTAAAAGGTATGAATCATCAAAGTACATCAATGATTACAATGCAATCATTGCCCTCTTTTGGAATGCAAATATAGACATACAATACACTGCAGACAATCCCACTGCTGTTGCACGGTATGTCACAGCCTATCCCACCAAAGCTGAGAATACAGAGCTAAAAGACCTCTGGGATGACATATTATCTGACAAAACACTGTATAGCTTTGGTATAAAAATGCTCTCCCACAGAGAATTTGGGTGTTACGAAGCTGCAGACCGTTTAACAGGTGCTTCCTTACATAGCAAATTTGAACACATTGTGTGGCTGAATCTTGGACGGCCTTCATCTGGAAAATAAGTACTAAAATCCTACCAAGAGATGGAAAACATAGCCACATATGATCCCAACATTTAGAACATGGGGGTGGTCCTGACCTTAAACATTTAAGCTACAATGATTTGCTGTAGACACAATTTTCATACATCTCCATATACAGTACTGCACACTTAATAGATTATGCATCTTGGGAGGAAAGACATACAAATCCAAATATTCTGAAAGGGCTGGAAAACCAGTTTTTATACCTTTATTACTTTAGGTCACATATTATAGCGTAGTGGTCCCACTGTCTTATAAACCACCAGATAAACAGTAGACAGAAAAATCAACAACTTAGTCATCAGCTTACTCCATTTTGTACAGCGAGGACTTGAGTATTTAAACAGGGGGAGAAACGCATTGAATGCAGCTTTTTGTATTTGTAAGCATACCAGAGTTAAGCTGAACTCTAGGCATTCTATTTACATTTTAAGAAAGAACACATTAAAGAGAAGAGAGGTGTAGTTTGTTGGCTCCACAATACTACCTTTTTACTCAATTCTGTTATATATGTGTTAGTTAAACAAAATATTGATTCATATTTGTCATCAGTGTTTTGTACAAAACAAACATTTGCTTGAAGGAACCTGAAAGTTAGGTCTGCTGAGAGGCAACACTTATGCAGCCACTACTTTGTACAAAACAGTTTTTTGCTTCGCAACACCTAAAAATAGGAACTGCTAGGAGGCGACGTCCACACTAGAGGTGGTAAAGATAATGTCTGTCATAGGTCTTAGTGTTGTAAATGTAGGACCATATGACCTTGGACGTTTCGGCTGTGTAGAGATGTCAGCCTTCTTCTATGGCCCAGAATAGCAGGTCTTCCTATAATTTAAGAAACAATATACGGAATATTGATGAGTATCCAGAATATGGATTTTGTGTACAGACGTTAAAAACCCGTGAGGGGCTACACACATATGATCTCAACAGCTAGGACATTTTTAAAAAAACTATTTAATTGTTATATACCACAGAAGCAGAAGTACTGCTTTGGAATCCATGTGTCTGTATGACATTGCCCAAAACTACATCTACAAAAACAATGTCACACCAAATGAGACAACTAGCAAATATTCAGTCTCAACTTGTGAAGGAAGCCTAGTGAAACTCACCAAACCCAGTTTAACTAATCATATACAGTTATCATTTAAATCTCCTCAACATAGACAACTGTATTACATGGCCCTACTCCAACTTTTTAAACCTTGGTGAAAAGAAAAATAATTATTAAGTGACTATGACTCATTTGAAGCTGCATTCAAAGCAAATGAAAGCAGTATAACAAAGGACAATTTCAAACAATACAAACACATGTTGGACACTGAACTCCAACAAGAGGAAGAAATTGGAGCTCAACTAGAGAAAAAGACACTCCTGAGGGCAGTCAACCACTTGGAGAACCACTCATTCTAAATGAAGAATAAATAGCCATGACTGGGGTAGAAAATGCCATGTATCAATATAAATAATCTGAGGAAGACTTGTCAGTGGTTGAATCAAAGCTAAATGATGAGCAACTCACCATTTATCTAGAAGTCACCTGCAGCTGTAAACATTACTGTGTGCTACATTGACCCACTGAACAGAATTTCCCCAAAAGCAAGCTGCATTTGCGCAGAAACAGCTAAATGGTTGTGTTGGCTCCTGTGAGCACCATGGCCTTAAAACTGTGTTTTGCTGCAACAACAAAAAAAGATGCCTGAACCGTCTAGCCAAGCATATGATGGGCAGGATGGAACAAGGGAACACACTGATGGAGTGTGCCAGTGTGTTCTGACATATACAGATGGAATAAAGTGAAAAGGCAGAACTGCTTTGCTGAAAGCCCAAAATCCCCATTAAAAAGGAACGTTTTTCAGCTTTAAAAATGCTGCTCTGACGCTATTTCCATCTGTTTTTCCTTAAACCACTGTGATTAATAAGGCTATGCCATGCCCAGTGTATCTCATTGTGCTTCAGCAAAACCAGGCATGATTTCTGAATGACAATTCCTGTCAAATCAACTCTGATAAAAATCAACAAAGAACTTCACTTTTCCCGCACGGGAAAACATGCTCATTTTATTTACAATGTATCAAAGCTCAGTAGTTCAAAGAAACTCCAGCTATCTGAGCCATCTCAATTTCAATACATCTGTGCTTCAAACACAACTCTGGCATACAAGGAAACAACTATAGTTGCAAGACAGTGTGGGAATCCAGAGGGAGATGCAAAATCGAACTTAAAGAAATGCCAGCTTTTCACCACACATGTAAAATGGGCTTTGCAAACTCAAGGAAAGAAAGGCCCGTTTTAAAAGTAAACTATTGAATGAAAGCCTGCCATTGTCCAGCAATGTGAAGGGGTTTGTTGCTGGGAGAAAATACACACATGGGTTATTTTATTCAATTGGCATGTTTACTTCAGGATCAAATATAAGAAAGTAAATCTGCTAAACCATATTGGCTGGATTTTGCAAGTTCCAAAAGAAAAATAGGTTTCTGATTGGGGGCAAATGGGGGCAGGGATGCTACCAAACAGGAGGTCCTCTCTTGGCAGATACTAACACCTAAGTGATAATTATTAGGTTGGTCAGAATCTAGTCTAGGCTGAACCCACTAAAAATGGGATTTCCAGGACAAGGAAGTGTGAAGTGGGGAGTGGGAGGGCAATAAACTTTCAATCCAGATGGGAAACCCCCACCTTGCTCTGGAGGAAATGACAGTTGATGGCAGCTGAAGAACGAAAAAAATGTCGCAGTGACAGACAAAGGACTGCCATTTGCTTCCAAAGACTATTTATGAAGAAAAATGTAAAGACTTTTATCTCTGCAGCAAGACTTTGTAAAAATGTAAACATTTTGCAGTTTAGAAGAGATTTTGTTTAGGCTTTCATTTAAGACATGGCAGAATTTACTGACCCTTTGGGAATGGAAATGACAAAGAATCGGGGGATTACAAGGAAGGTATCCATGATGGCAATGCAAATTTGTATACTTATATCTCTTATGTTAATCCACATATGTGTATGAAGTTGTGGAATTTTAGGCCAAAGCATTCATACTCAAAATTACCCAATAGTCTTAGAAGGGCAAAACAATGTCTCACGGATTGCAGAGTTGGAGTGCTATGCTCTACACAAAATATGTAACCTGTGTGTATGATTTGCTAAGAGATTTCAACTGTATAAGTGTACCGTGTCAAAATCGGATTTTGGCTAAAATAATTGTGGGAGGTTTTTTGAACATTGTAAACTCACATCACAAATCTGCTCTCCTGCTTTGAAATCCAACCAGTTGAGAGTGAGGCGTAGACTAGCACCCCTGACCAATCCCATCAGTTAGAGGTGTGCCTGGCTAAGCCTGCCCAGCCATATACTTGGATGATGTCACTGTGTATTATAAATAAGAGTCCCTGACAAGACTCTTCATACACGCTTCCTGATTTTCCTGCGCCAGCATTCCTGTTTCATTCATCCTGCTGAGTCCAGATCCCAACTACAAGGCCAAAAGCACTGCAGACCCTACTCCAGGGCCCACTGCAAAACCCAAGCAGTGTTGATCCTATTCCAAACAAGGCCATTGATCCAGAATCAACCCACTAGTCTCCCATTAAGAAAGGGGAAAGCTGTGGTATTCTTTGAGAAGCATCCTGAACCAGCCTGGCTTGCTGCCCACTAACTGCATCCAGCGGTACCTTTGCCATCCAGTGACTAGAATTACCACCCGGTTACCCGACCCGCCCAGCTGTCTTTTGCCCAGCTGTCCTTTGCCAGGTATGCTGCCGTCTAGTGACCAGAACCATTGATGGTCCAAAATCTCAAAATAAAAGTAGACTCTAAGTATAATCCCTATCCCATAGAAATCCATAGACTACCTTGTCTTGCATTTGTCCTTAACCCAATCTCTAAGCCATCCTATCCTTATCCTGGTAACTTGTTAAAACTGTCAGAATTCTCAGTGTTCTTGCCACTTTTCTCTTCATTCCGGTCTTGCCTAGATCATAAATCATTAGCGATATTTGGATTAAATAAATACATTTTCCCTAAAGAAAAGGGGTACACTGCATCAATGGTTACAACTGCAGCGTAACTTTTATATTCACGGCTGGAATTCCTCTTTTCTTAGCCATTAAATCTAGTTTAAGTAAAATTTGCCTTTCACTTTTAAAAATCAATCTTCTTTTTCACTGCTATATTTTTCTAAAAATGAACCTCACTCTACCTTCCAAATCTCTCTCAATTCACCATCTAGATACCTATTTTCACCTCTATGTTGTACCTGTGATAGGATCTATGTGATCACTGCATCGCCCGTAACTGCGACGGCCAAAATGTTGACGCCAGTTATGGCGTGGTGCAGTGATCATATGGATCATTGTACCCCCCTCCGCTGGCCTGAATTACCCCTCACCACCCCCCCCTCCACTTACCTTTAGGGCAGCACATGCAGCAGTGTGTCCCCCGTACTCTGTGATCCCTGCAGTTTCAGCTCCTCCCACTAATGTGGGTTGGAGCTGACGCAGCAGGGTGCATTTCTTTTTTTCCTTATGTGTCCCCTGCTTTACGAAATGCTAAGCGGGGGACACCCCCGCAACCCCTGACCCCCATTACTGCACCCAGGAAAAGCGGGGGACACCCCCACAACCCCTGCTCAGCTTAGGTCCAGTAAATGTCACCCTCATTTTGTGCACCTCCAAAGTCGCAGTGACTGCGGGGGCACACAAATGAGGGCGACATTTTTGTACAATACCCCTGTGATATATATCTATCCCCCAGCCCAAAAACCACACTCCAAATCAGAGTATTTCACCCATTTTTATTAGAAACCATTTGGGTGAATTTACACGGAATTGAAAGGAAATGCAACTTTTAAACGTGTCATTTTGCTGTAACATGTTTTAAACTTTCCACTCAGTTTTCAATTGTATGCTCTTGATAAAACATTGTTGGTGATTGTTAGTGTCTATAAGTTGTTGCTTTAGTGAGAAATTGTATTTACCTTAATGTTTTAACTGTACATTAATTATTTAGTTGTTCATTTCCGAGTGTCATTTCTTAACATTGCCAGGGTTTTGAAATCTGTTTTCCACTCTTATTTTGTGCATCTTATTCCTGAGTAACTGCTGTGTCTGTCCATCCATTCAGAACTGATTATTTGTGGGTTGAGGGAACATTGCAGTGAGAAAACCTAACTTGGGTGCTATCTTTCCTGAATCAAAAGGTGCTCCTATTCCCTGGTGTTTTGTATATGTTCTATTAGAAGGTTAAACCAAGTTTAAACCAAGTTTATTGCTTACATCCTCATTGTAATAATCACCCCATTGGTGATTGCTGCCCCATATTAAAAATTGTATGATTTCTTTTGAATTTTAAAATAAATAAATAAATATTGCACTTCACGAACCAGCCTGGTTCATGGTCCATTGTGACCCAGGTTATTTGAAAAGGGGGTGAGATACGAGTTGTGCACCATCTAAAATTGAATCTGTATAAAATAAGGATACACCAAGCTCTGAGTGAATTATATATGTCCCCAAAAATTAAAGAGGAGCAAATCAGCATTGCCTGGATCAAGGCATACATGTATCTCCACATGGGAGTGATGTGAGAAAGATATGAGGAAAACATGACTGTTGCGCAGAATCAAGTTGAACTATTAAATAAAATCCAGACTGATATGAATTTAGCAGAACAAACATTACAGAAGAGCTAAGAGTTGGAGGTAGAATCTGGAAATTATGTCATAAAATTAAAAGAAGATTTAGCTCGCCAACAGCAAAATAACATTGCTCCAGAGTTCCAATTAGGAGCATTGAACGAGGAGTGTAGGGAAAAGGTTGACACTCTGCATGAGAGCCAACAGAAGTTAAATCAACAAATGAATTATAATAGAGTCTGCACAGAGCAGATACAAGATCAGATAGAGAAATTGAAAGAGGAAAATAATAAATTAATTATGAGAGACCTCCACTCCAAAACAGAATGTGATCAAGAGAGCCAGAAATCCAATACCATCAAGCAAACAAAGGGATGAACTGGCTGAACAGAGGGGCACCCTAAATCAGGAGAAAGACACCCTAGGCCAGGAAATAAGCAAGTTAAAAACAGAGTTACAGGGAAGTGAGATAGCCCTCCAAAAACTAAATTAACTGAAAACAGAGTATGAGAATCTACTGGAGCATGCCAGATGGGTAGAAGGTGCTCTGGAAGAGAACACCCAAACCAAAGATGCACAAGCTCAGGAGGCGAGTCTCCTGCAACAGAAATGTTCTCATTATTCTCACACCATACAGGACGTGCAGAGAGACAATGAGGCCGTCAGTGAAAAGAATGATGGACTCCACAAACAAGTGGCAGCGCAAGAGCAGGTCATAGAGGCCAGTAAAGCCTTGATAGCTGAGCAAAAGTATAAGATCTTTGCCTATTATCAAAAAGTAGGGGCTGAGAAGGAGAAACTTGCGAGGTTGGAAAAAGAGGGTGCTAGATTTATTCCCAACTGGAGGGACCCTGTACAGGTAGAGAGAGAGACAGGGCAACCCCTGATCATAGCAGAAGGTCCTCTGTACTAAGGGACTCCAACCCATGTAAAACTTTGCACACTGCTGCCTTCATGGCTCCTGGTTCACATGATACGGAAACCATGAGGCCATCAGAATTTAATAGACGAAGCATGATGGAACTGACAGGTCAGCGTTGGTTCAATTTGATGAAAAACCAAATGAAATGAGGCCCAAAAAGAGCATCCTGAAGACCTCTACCCAATTCAGGCAATGGGAGGGATACTCTGCCAACCCTGGGAGCAGGGAAGAGTCAGAAGACTACTCTCCTGAGCTCCATAGGAATAGAAAAACTAGGCCCCACCATTCTGCAAGCCCCTCTCAAGCTCACAGAATCAGGGAGTGCCTAGATGATCATGAGGGGACCTCAAGTAGTAGCGCCTCTGAGTCTGAGGGCGAGTGGACTCGGGTGACTAAGCCAAAGAAGGCAAATAGACTCAAGAGAGTTATGACAACAGACCCCATTAGGCAGATTAAGGCCATTGGGAGTGTCATAACCCCATACCATAAAAACGCCAAATATTCTGTTTGGGAACACTTGGAACTCTATAAGCAGATGATGGACAATTTTCATCTAAAAGACAACCAGAACTGCATAGAGTATGTAAAATGGACCTTCTCCCCTGAGTACTGCAGCTACTTTGCTGGACTGGAGGACCAGAACCATTCAAGATGGTCCACCTACAGGGTGGCCATCTTGAAACACTTTTCCGCCCACAGAAACCCCCAAGGGGCTCGCAAGCGGCCTGCAATCTGCAGTGCGGGGAAGATCAGGCCCCACGAGAATTTGTGCAGGAGCTCAAATGCACCTTTGCCTATCTTTGAGGACAAGGAGGGTGCGCACGGATAGCAGGGAGTTTGTAACCACCTTCTTTCATGCACTCCCAAAGTATATTATGACCCAGCTGGTGAGGGACTTCCACAAGAAAAGATCTCTGGACTGGGTCATAGAGCAGGCCACCTGCATTTACAAGGTCCAAAAATCTGAAGAAAATCAAATCTGGCCACGAACTGCTGCTAAGGTAGCAGAGGTGAAGGATGCTCCCAATTTAGACTTAGAGATGGGGGGGCTATAAATTTACCTAATCAAAATCAGCAAAATCAGAGACCCAGACACCCTTCAGGGCACTCTCAAACATGTGGCAGTCATGGAGGGAATCCCACTAATGGGACCCCTAAATCCCCTGATTATATCAGTCCCCGATACAAGCGCAACCAACCAATCTTGGGGTATGTATGGACTCCCCCAGCCTAAGGGGGGGTTCCAATCAGGTAAGTACTACCCCAGGAAACTTCCCTCCTAACTTCCCCCAGGAGGGCAGTAATTCCCCAAATGCTGGGTTAAGTTTATTCCTCCGATACTCACAAAACCCCAACCTGCAGGACAACCCTCCTTTCCTTCCCGATTTCAGGAACCCAGACAACCCAATCCGGGAGAGTGGAGGAAAAGGGTGGAGGGTTACCAAAATTCACCATTGTCAGGCTACTACAGGAGAAGGGATAGTTACCCTTCCCGTGATCCACCTAGATTGGACAGAGACCCCCGTAGCAGCCAGAACAGGTGTCCCAACTGGAGCGCCAGGTCCAGAACATAACCCAGGATCTGGGTCGCATTTTGAGGCTGAACAGAACCCTCAGATGAACATGGCGGCTCAGAACCCCACAAACCAAGGGTCTGGTACCCCAGAACAGTGATTGGGCGAGAACCCTGACAACTCACCAGTCCTGCCCCCAAAACTCTGCAACCCAAGGAACAGAAGGTGGGAAGGAGAAATAAAGAACTCAAAAAGGCCCATTTTGTGGAGGAAGTTGCTGTCCTCCAATTTGAAGGGGAAGAATCCTTAGAGGATTCGGGGATAAGATCTTCTCCTTCAGGGATGGGGGGACTCCTCCCAAAGAAAAATGTGTCCCAAGAGATCTAAATGAAGACTGGGTGGGTGTGGGGACTGAGTCAGAATCGCCCATCCTTGAACCCCAGAATGAGCATCCAAGAAACCCAATAGTAACAGAGGGATCCCAAAACTCACCAATCAGTTCTGATGACTGCCTCCAAAAAGGGAGGGGCAGCCCAGAATCAGAAAAAGGGGAGCCCGAAACACCCCAAATATCCAAATGTAAAAACTTTCTTTCAGATCCCCAAACTCCAACAAAGAATAATGCCCAAACTATCCCTGTGTCGGAGTTAAAAATACAAAAATTGACCGCCCAGCTTGCCCAAAATGCACATTACCTTTGCCAAATGGAGGATAAAGAGGGTAGATTTTTTGCCCCGGTCCAAGTGCAAGGTCAATGTGCATTTTCAGCACTGGTGGACACTGGATCCCAAGCCACTCTTCTGTCAACAAGGGTTGTTGAGCAGCTAAATTCATGAAGGGGGGAGAGATACAAGAACCCTCTCACCCCTCTTCCTGGGCAACTCCAGAACTTTGATGGAAATTAAATTCCTGTCGAAGGGACTGCAGATATGGAAATAAAAATTGGCCGACACAAAGTGAAACACCCGGTCATAGTCGTGACTCCAGAGGGCACACCCTGTCTACTAAGGAATGACATCCTGCATAGGTTGTCCCCCCTAATAGACTGTGTGAACAGGGTCCTCTGGACTCAGACTAACGGGCCAATAAAAGTGAAACAGTGTCAACCATGTTAGTTTAAATGGCACATGCCAAATGATGGTTGAACAAAAACCTGATCATATTGAGTTTAATTTCCAGAACAATCAAATACCTGAGGTGACAGTAATTGCTGTAGGACAACAAACTGGTGATGGGAAATCATCTCCATTCCTGAAAATCAACCTTCCTTCCAGTTTCAAGTGACATTCCACACTGCAAGGTAATACTTTGAAATTCTATACCAATTCCCAATCTGAAAATTCCAATTCTATAGCCAAAAGTGATGAGAAACCAGCTCAAAGATTAGCTGATATTCAGAAAATTATAGAACAGTTATTCCTCCCTATTTAGTTAAATGAGGGGAAGGAATATGTTCTCGCCCGAGTGTGCGTGAACAGCGTTAAGAGCTTCATCATCAAAGCAATTTTCAGAAAAGCTCCCAAAAGATCCAGCCATTCCCACATTTAAATTGATCAATAAGTGGAAAATGGACCTGGAAACTCCCAATTCCAAACATCTCCTGCCTAGCAGGTTATGCTAAAAATGTCTATAGGAAACAAAAGCATAGAACACAATTGTTGGGTCATGCGAGATGTCCCTGCTGCATTCTATTTAGGCAGTGACATTCTCAATCGGTTTGCCATTAATTTGGACCTGATCAATTACAAAGCCTGGTCCAAACTACAGGGTAATCCCATGGACTTTGTAGGTGATGATTCAGAAAAAGCATTTTGGTCAGCCTAATTGCTGCCGTATGCAGTTGAAGTTGAAATTGGAGAGGAGGTCACCATCCCAGGATGGGCACGACTATTCCCACTTGAATTAAAAATTAAAAGTGGACATAAATTCAAAATCCTGACACATATGTACACCTCAATGCCCATCTCCAACAGCAGGGGTTGGGGTTAAACCCAACACCATTAGTCAATGTAGAAAACTACACCATTCCAATATTGATGAATAACAGTGAATTTAGGAGTATCACTCTGGGCACAGGCACCATTATTGGAATAGCGGTTGATGACCGACTCTTTTCCATGGATTTAGGTAAAGAACTGATTGGACCAATCCCCAATGACTGTTTTGACAGTGCTATTGACAAAGATTTATCACCCGACAGGATCTTCACCCGGCAAGGGAGGAATTTCCTGGTGTACTCTTCCTGCCCTTACGGTGAGGAAGGGGTGACCTTTGACATCAGGCAGGATGAGGTGAACTTCCAGGTCCACAGTGACAGCCTCTCCTACCTGAAACCCTCTGTCCAGGTCAATACTCTAAACAAGGACCTCTCGACTCAGCTGGAGGAGGCTGCTAAGATGTCAAAACCAGAAGTCTTTCCAGGCTTCAGGCAAATGGTTGAAGAGCGAGTCAAACTAGCTGATGCCTGTGAGACTCCGGAGCAAAAGCCAAAGTTGAAACAGGTGTTCTTAAATTTTCAATATCTCTCTGCGGTGGACTTGTATGACTGTGGTTGCACCGTAATCCATACAACAACAATTCCCACAGACCCTTGAATGACTCCAGTGTTTGTGAAGCAATACCGCTTGCCTCTCGCATCCATGGAGTCCCTAAAATAAATCAAAAGCCTTTAGTCCCGTGGGATAATTCATCCAGTCCACAGCACCTTTAATAATCTGGTGCTGGGGATTATAAAACGGAACGGCCAGTGGAGACTCTGTGCTGACCTGAGGGAGCTGAATAAACGGGTCCACATGTCCCGATGGACTCTACCCTACATTGATCAGGGGCTGACCTGGATCCAGGGGTCAAAGGTACACACTGCCATTGACCTGACCAATGGGTACTGGACAGTGCCTGTCAGTAAGAAGGACCAATACAAGCTGGCCATTACCTTCGGGGCAGCAGTACACGTGGACCCGGACTCCCTTCGTATACATCAACTCTGGCAATGAATTCAACATCTTCTTACATAAGGCCATGCCCAACTTGGGCGAAAGGGGTAACCTGGCCGATGTGGATGATGTCTTGATAAAAGGCTCAACTGTGGAGGAACACATAGCGGTAATCTGTTATGTTCTGACACAATTGAGGGTTGCCAGAGTAAATCTATCCTTCCAAAAGGCGCAGTGGTGCAGAACCCGAGTCAACTTCTTGGGACATGAAATCACTCCAGAGGGTCTCTGTCCCCAGGAGAAGAAAGTGGAAGCACTCCTAAAACGTAAAGACCCCAAGACTCTGCGGGAGCTACGAAGCCTCCTTGGACTGACTAATTACAGTAGAAAGTTCATTGAGGATTACGCAGAGATCACAAGACCCCTGATCCATCTGTTGAAGGGTGGGTTAAGTGGGAGTGGGGTCCAAAACAAGCTGAGGCAGTAAAGCAACTCAAAAGAAGCCTCTCACAAATGCCTTGTCTAGCTTACCCTGTCAGAAAAAAGGAGATCTTCTTGGAGACAGTGTTCTCGAATACATGCTTGACAGCAGTATTATATCAAAAGCATGACAAGGTCAATAAAGTCATCTCCTATGCAAGCAAGACTTGAGAGAAGGTACTACTGGGAAAGGTGTGGGCATTGAAAAATTACCTCCCGTTGATCCAGGGGGAACACATCATAGTGGAGACTGCACACCAGCCTTTGCAATCCCTCCAAAGTGACAGAATCTGGGCCGGAAATGTGAGTAATCCCAGAATTACTTCCTGGATTCTGTCAATGCAAGGCTTTCCTGTGGAGGTCAGATATGGCCAAAACAAGAAGAGTCCCCTCACGCAAGGTCTGGCTGAATTGCATGATTGTGCCAGAGAAAACTGTCTCAAAGACGAAAGTCTTAAAACCAAGGACAACATGGAGGAGTACCTGAATTCCCCGCACAAAAGTCAATGAAGAAGACAAATGCAAGGGAATACCCACAGTTTATGTGGATGTGTGCTCCTACCATGTTGACAACAACAGGGAAAAGGAACTGGTGGCCGACGTTGGGAATGCATGGGTGAATGAATCCCTGTAACCTTCTGCTGGGTACAAAATCAGTCCCCGTAGTAGTAAGGTGTCCGAGTTGATGGCAGTTCATCAAGCCATCCTCACTGCCGTTCAATACCAGCTTCATGAACTGGTCATAATCACTGACTCAGATTATGTCCGGAACGGGTTTGTGAAGCACCTAGTTAATTGGAAAACCAGAGGCATGCTATGTCCTAATAACAAACCACTTAAACATGGCAAGCTAATCCAAAATATTAATGATCTGGTCACCTCTAGTGGGATGACCATCTATTGTAAGAAAATCAAGGGTCATTCCAGAATAGAGGTACCAGACAAAACTGGAAACAAAACTGGAAACGACCTAGCTGATCAGCTGTCCAAAACCGCAGGCATCCAGGGGAATCTCCTTGAGATGGAGTCCCTGTTGGGGGAAATCCAGGTCATTGCTATCACTAGGTCCCAGACAAATAGTCACAATTAACTCTCAACTGCCCAGTGGAGTAAGGAGACCTCAGATGCTGATTTAATCACGGCACAAAAAAGGGATCCGATTATTGGTCAATTTTATCAACACATTGAGGACCCTGAGAACTTTGCCCTGACGGATATCGATTACATTGGGAAAGAGGACCTCAGGGTGATGATGAAATGTTCAAAAATGTTCTGAATCCAAGACGGTTTATTGGTAAGGAGATCCATATCTGGCTGTGACCAGTGGGTGGTCCCTACCTCATTCAGAAGCCTGATGCTAAGTCACACCCATGACGCAGCCACAGCCGGTCATTGGGGATTTCAGACTACTTTAGAAATCTTACGAGAGGTTGCATACTGGCCACACATGGGGCAGGACCTCGACCAATACTTGAAGGGGTGTCTTGTGCGTGCACAATTCCAGCCAACATCATTCACACACCGAGCTCCCCTCCAGAAGAGGGGGGTGACACTGCCATGGTCAGATTTACAAGTAGATTTAATTGGGCCCGTGATTCGCTCCTCTAGGGGGAACAAGCACATGTTAACAGTGACATGCTTGTTTACCAAATGGGTGGAATACCTCCCGGCCCCAAACTGCAAGGCAGAAACAGCAGCAGCCCTGATGATCAACCAGATCTTCTTGCGTTTCGGCTTACCCCAAAGGATTGAGTCAGACCGAGGTAGTCACTTTACCAGCGAACTGATGTCAAAGATGTGGGAGATACTTGGGCTAAAAAGCAAACTTCACATTGCATACCACCTGTCCTCTAGTGCTGGTGTTGAGATGTAATATAAAACCATTGTGAGCATTCTAAAGTTGGGACATCTGATTACTACTTAACATTCTTAATTAAAATAATCAGAACATTTCTACCAAACCTAACAAAGAACAACCTTTCGGCTGTAGTAACAGCCCTCACAGGTTTAGCTGCCTTCAACATAGAAGGTGTAACTGTACACCGACTACTGCTCCTCCCTGTAGAACATCAAAACGAATTAGAATACTACAAATTATCAGCAGAAGTTTTCTACTGAAGTACGCAGAATTCTAAAACAAATGAAAGTGCTCCTGATAGATAAAGTAAGCATGGTTTCCATCCTCATGTTGACTTTAATTCATCTCAGAATGTAAGATGTCCTAAAAGCCAACTAGGAAGAACTGTTTGGAGGAAAGCATGTTATTGTTTTCAGAAACCTCCTAACACCAGTAATTGTAAATGTTTATTTCTAAAGTGCTTATAGACGAAGTGCTTCAAAGCACTTCAAGGCGGGAAGGGAACAAGTGAATACAGAGTCATTCTTAGGCCTTGAAAAACATACAGCAACAAAAAATTACTGTACTAGCCCTGGAGATCTAGGCCTAGTGCAATCTGGTACTGAAGTGCGCAGACAGGAGGGGAAATTAAGGGGGAAGGGAAAACGTGTGCCTAGTGCAGAGAGGTTACCCTTCTCACAGAACACATTTAAGAAGTGCAGTAGTGTTGAGCAGAATGCAAAGGCCCGGAGGCAAGTGCAAGGACTGGCGGGAGAGCTTGGGCCTGTGAGGCTCTGGAGGTGCACCAGGCAATCAGTCAGCAAAATGTAGTAGAGTTAGGGAAGAGAAGGCGGTGGGAAATAGGCGGGAATAGAGAGGAGGTTAGCAAAGGAGACCGAGAGAGAGAAGGAGGAAGAGAAGAGGGAGATCTTGAGGAGTTTCCAGAATTTAAGGAGATCTCAAGATGGAGAGGGGCAGCAAGGTTGTTCCAGAGGGAAACACATGTAGAGGATAAAGATCTACCCCCAAATCTCAGTTTGGAAAATGGCTCACCGACAGAGAGTTGGAAGAGAACGAGCAGAGGGTTCTAGAAGGAGAGTATATAGGGATAGAGAGTTGTAGATAGTTCACAAGGCTTTCTGGGGCCTGGGCCTGCACTATGTGCAGGCCCAGGCCCCAGAAAGCCTTGTGAACTATGCAGAGGGTCTTGAAGTAATCCTTTCAGCCACAGGGAGTCAGTGGGGGGATTTCAGTGCCAGAGAGATGTGGGCCCTAGGCTTGAGGCCAAGGATAAGTCTTGCAGTTCTGTTCAGGATGAGTTCTAGAGGTTGGAGAGTAGACGTAGGACGATATAGAAAGAGACTGTTGCAGTAGTGCAGTCTGAGAAGAACCAAGGCTCTGGAGATGACAAGTCTCTGGGTGAATGTGAGAAAATGTGTGTATACCTCTGAAGAGGTGCAGCTGGTGGTGCGACTTTTAGAGATGTTGGAGATTTGACAGGAGGGCCATGTTCCAGTTAATTTAAAAAAGGCATAGGTCACCCTTGTCCTAAAAAAAAACGGGCCTATCTTTTGAGGTGCCGCTGAATTATAGGCCCTTCACTAACACACCTTTTCTGTTGAAAATCTTAAAACGCATTGCATATGGGCAGATTTCTCAACACCCGAATAGTTATCCCATTCTCAACTGTCGCCAATCTGGATTTAGACAGGGATATGGTACGGAGACCACACTTCTTGAACTGAACTCCAGGCTCTTCGAACGCGTAGAAAAGGGTCAATCCTCCATGTTGATGTTATTGGATTTGTGGGCCGTGTTCGACCTGGTTGACCATTCTGTCCTTGTCACCAGGTCGGAAGGATTCACCAATTTTTCACCAGCAGCGATCAGATGAAATGTCTCATTCCTGGACAACAGAGAGAGTAGAGTCGCCTATGACGAGGCTGCAGCCCAGTCGGTCTTGGTCAAATTCGGTGTCCCGCAGGGTGCATGTATATCACCGTGTTTATATAATATATTCATGGCTCCTTTCTTTGCCTTCCTTGAGCAGGAGGATGAAGTGTTGACCAACTATGCGGATGACATGCAGTGTGTCCTCCCCATAGTTGGTACTCACTCCCTGGATGAGACAGAACTGAATAGAGTTTATAACTCGGTTGAGAAGTGGATTGTGTGGAACAACTTAGCACTGAACAGGGAAAAGACAGAGTTGCTGATTGTCGGCACTCAGTCTATTATAGCCCAGTAAAAAGGTTGAATGTGGTCTTTGACCAACAGCTAAACATGAAGTCCCATGTTGGGAGTCTCATGTCTGCAGCGGTCTATTACATTAAGCTCTTGGCACATCTGAGGCCTTTCATTTCGCAGGCCAACGCTGAGACAATAGCCTGTGCTATTGTTGGGTCTAAAATGTAGAATACTGCTGTAGCATCCTACTGGGCTTAGCAAATCTGATGTTAATAGATTACAGGTGGTGTAAGATGGTGCAGTTAGGGTGGTTGGTGGACTATCTCATCGTGACCATGTATCGGCTGCTAGACAAGCTCTGCATTGGCTCCCTGTGGAGATGCAAGTTATTTTCCGCCTTCTAGTTATTACCTTCAAATGCAGACATGGCTTAATGCCCTCGTATCTGCAAGATCTAATTTCTGAAAAAGTCAACAGTAGATTTCTTAGATCTGATGATCAGAAATTCTTGATGCTTCCCAGATGTAGTGCTAAGAAGGTCAAAAAGGGGGCTTTTCACAGTGCAGCTCCAAAAGCCTGGAACAATCTACCTTTGGATATTATATGTCAGAAATCTCTTGATCCCTTTAAGAAATTTCTGAAAAGTTGGTTGTTTGTTTGATCTAATCTGGCAGTTTGGGTGGAATTTTCACTTTTGGTCTCTGGCTTTCTCTTCTTCTTTTATGTTTTTGTCTGTGCCCTGATGCCCAAGGGTCCATTGTTTGCTCACTATAAATCTATTAAAGTAAAGTGACGTAAAGAGAAGGAGTGAGTGGAGTCAAAGATGACCCTCAGATTTTTTGACTCACTAGTGGGTGGGAGCGCAGGGCCAAGGGAATCTGGCCAGAGCGAAAGTGGGAAAGTGGGAGCGGGGTCCCAATGAGGACGGTCTCTATCTTGCTCTTATTAAGGCAGAGATCGTTCACAGCACACCAAGATGGAAATGCAGACAGACAGTCAAGAAAGTGCGAGGAGGAAGAGGCCAAGGGTAGCATGAAAGAGAGCTGCGTGTCATCCGCATGACACTAAAAGCTGGAGGTGAAGGCAGAGACCCTGTGTGCCAGAGGGTCCATGTAGACATTGAAGAACCAGGTTAGTTCCCTGGGGACACCACAAGAAGAGTGATAGTGGAGAGAAAAGCCCACTTGCCACCTGGAAAGGATGGTCAGAGAGAAAGGAGGCAAGCCACGCCAGGGCCTGATCTGTGATGCCCAGGGTAGCAGTGAAAGGTCAACTTATTATCAAAACATTAGGACACAACCAATGTTGCAATACCATCTGCAGCATTGGAAATGTAAAAATCTGCCAACGTGTTCACTACAAAGAAATAACTCAAAACACGTGTCAGTCTGCACACCTCACCTATGCTAACATTTTAAAAAGCATTAGGACTGATCTGCTTACTAGAGATGCAAAATCCATCTTAAACAGTAGACTAATCCTTCAGCTATATGGACAAAGCACATCTGCTTCTGATGTAATGGACCAATTAACTCAACAAAATTTAAAATGCAAGTCCTTAATGTCAACGCTTGCAAACCGTAATCAATTCAACGAGACAATGTTGGAAAAAGAAATGCAACCTATACTGCATATCAACTCCACAGGCAAACTAGAAGTGCACGGCATGACACTTCCTATGTGTCAACAAGCAACAGCACGGTTAGATAGGATTTTAAAAAATAAATACATGAAGAATGCATTTTTAACTAATCCAAAACAACAACAAAATATCAATGTATTGTTCTTTGGGGAATCGCCCATGCCCCAGTTCCCTATGTTTAAAACCCCACTCCAATACCTCTCAACCCATTTAATCACTTACCTCACCCACACAGATGTTTTTTTAATGAATGATGTGTTTTCATTGTTTTAGTTGCGTTAAAATTTGCATTCTTCATTTTTAATTTGTTAAAATCACTGCATACCCAACCGCACCACTAAATAGCATAGTAAAATGTATCTCCAACATAGCTGGATTCGAGACAATATTGAGTTTGTGTATAAACTGCTGAGTAATTCTAAAGTGTAGCCTTAATGTAGAACAAGGTTTAGTCAATGCAGCAATTGCTATAGTTGTTGGCTTCCAAAACATACCCACGTGGCAACAGCATTCAGTTTGTCAACATCCACTTTGACACACTTTCAGAAGTTAAAAGGATAGGATGCTCAACAGGCTAATTCCTTCTTTCCAAAGACATGTATATGTGCACAGAACAGTTTTTTTCTGTGTCTAGCATGATCAGTCACTGTTCATAAATCGCAAGCTTTAAACCTAGATCAAGCATTGATTGACATTGGCAGCACAGTCTTTAAATAAGACATTTGTTATGTAGCACTGCCACACCTACGTGCAATTGAAGGATTATTTCTAGTCATTTTTATTGCAAGCAAAGTCAAGGCTCACATTTGTTGCATCATAGAGTACAACAGACTACATGCACTCAACACACCCCATCTCAAAATGTACCCTGTTCCACAAAAAGGGAAACTTTGTAAAAGAAAACTAGTGCAAACACAATTTATATGTGATCTCCCAAAAGTACCACAAAAGAAATCGAAAGAAGCTGGTACTCCATCAATTACCACAACCACAGAATGATATACTGAAAAGGCAAATGCATACTCAACTGCAGAAACAAAGAGAATACTGCTTCAAAAAAAGCATGTGGATTCCATCAAATGACTTAGACAGAGAACTTTCTGGTCCATTCAAATTTTCCAACACAACTGGTGTAAATTGCTATGCAAATGTAGCAATCAATGTTCAATTCCAATTGCAACCAATTTTTCAACACATTTAATTAAACGGTGCAGACCAGTTGTGTTTCCAAATGTTACTCCTTCATAGAAATGCAACAAACAATCCTGACAACACTTACAGTGTCTCAGGAATAATGCAGGAATTGAACTGCTGTGCAGGAATGATGAGATTCACCTAGAAACACACAGGAAAATCCACAAGAATGTCTAATTTACTTACTTTAAGTACTGGAAAGCAAAAACATACCTATAAATGAAATCTCCATAATTAATACATGTGGAAACATGCATGCACTCTCTGCAGCCATGTGGGGCATGAACAAGTCCCTAACAAACAATTTGTGTGTGTACCTATACCTAACTGTGAATCCATTCCATTTCAACAGCTGATACAAAATGCAAACCATGGGATATTATGTACTGCTTGCAATTCAGACAATCGTTCAACCTTACAGATACAATCACATAGCCAATATGTAATAGTAGTGCTTTTATGATACAATGCAGATGGTACAAAAACAAATGCAAGCTTACTAGCGTCACACACATGAAAGTATCACTTTGCAAGAAAACCTTCACAACAGTAGGCCTAATCTACCAGACGGGTGCCACAACTGTTGCAGTTCATTATACTACATACATTAAAAAGAAATGTGGGTGGTTTGAAAGCAATGATACTTCCATTACTCTGAAGCAGAGATTACCAGCAAATCTTGGAAGTGTCTACTTAATATTCTTGAAACCAAAATGTGCTCACTTATGTGCATAAGTAGCATAGCATAGCCTACTGCCCAATACCCACCCACAGATATGAAATTGCAAATGAAAAATAGCCTTTTGGCCAAATGTGGCAATTGCCAAATATGTCAATATTCTGACAATGGAAAGACGACATTTCAAATTTCAAATGGACACAGCAGGCCAATCAAGCAACCAATACACTGCAACAGTAAAAATGTCATATATGAATTCACATGTATTTGCAAAAAACAGTATATAGGAAGCACCATCAGCCCATTAAAAATAAGAATTAGAGAACATATTACAGCAATTAAAAACCAAGATTTGAGATCACCACTGGCATTTAATGTTCTAGAAAACCATGTACCTGAACAGCTACATAACATACGTTTTTGTGGGCTGTAAAAAGTCAAACTGCACCCTAGAGGAGGCCATCTTGAAAAATTGCTAAGACAAAGAGAGGCATATTGGATCTGTGTTATGGACATGTTTTTCGGGTCTGAACACAGATATGGAAATGCATCACTTCCTTTGATTGATTATGATACCAAGGACTTTTCACAATAATGACCATATGTACCCCTATTTGCATGTTTTTTTATAACAAACTTTGAAGCAAATGAAAATCTAATTGTGTCAATATTGGGTTTAAAATGTGACTAGAATTTGTATTATGTGAATCTAAAATGAAAGGAGCACATTAACTGAGATCTAGATCCAAACAAGACTGATATACATTAACAAGACAGAGTGTAACCAACCAAGTACACAGTCCAAACAACCAATAAGACTGTAATAGGATCAGCATATCTGAAAAAATATTAAGAAATGGTCTCTTAGATACAAGGCTCATTAACAACATCTAAATAATGAACATGTATAGCACTGGATAATCTTAAAAAAATAAGACACATGACAAGATATCATTGTATTGACAATTTCAAAATGCAGACAAACCCAATACTCATTAGAGTCAACTCAAAAAAGTACAAACAAATAACAAACGTAACAACAACTAACACCAACTATTAGTATTATATACTTGATGAAGTTTCCATTTTTTGGAAGTAATAGGAAACCTAACAATAATCACTCTTCACAATTATGGCAAAATCACATTAACGTGCATCGTAAACTCTTCCCAACGCAAAATGGTGGAAACGCGATGATGCAATCATGTTTGATGTGAACGTCATCACGTTACTACAAAAAGTGGCCATTTTAGATCTCCCGCAGCAATCATACCGTGAGGAGACCTGAAAATACTGAACAAAGAAAACCGATTTGAAAAACGTAAAGAAATATGGCCATCTAAAGCCAACTAAACAATCTAACTCATGCAAACTACTATTTAGAATAAAATAGTCATTTAAAATGTTACAGACTAGACTATTACTTATATTGTAGGAGAAAATGTAGATGCCACTCTCTGCACTATAAGAAATACATGCTCAAAAACCTGAACAGTGATTCACAAACAAATGAGAAAATACCAATGCACAAAGCTAGTGAGTATGGTTTGAATGCATTTTGGATTTTGAACAATGAATAACAATTGAAATATAAAATGCACAAAACAGTAAGACATGATTACTATTTATATTTTAGGACAACAAATAGAGGTCATTTCAAAAGTTGAAGCTGATATCTAGATAGATTTATTGAAATATATTAAGGACAAAAGGAGTAAGTAAGTATATGTAAACGTATCTCAGATTGTACAGTAAAAATAACAAATAACTAAAATAATCAATATTTGGTCCACCCTAGGTTTGTTCAAAAATTAACTTAAGACATAAAACATCCTCATGAACAGTCTGACCCAAAGAGGGGGAAACATGTGTCGAGAACATAGATAAAGAGGATAAAAACAAGAGTAATGAGTATGAGGAAATATTCTTTAAAAAATCCATAAGAAAAAACAAGAATATATTTTGAAACTGAAAGAACTTAATCTAACAAATTGTCAGGGAGTGGCACTCTATTAAGAGTGGCACAGGACACCCAGAAAGGGTTTGGGTGGTTGTGCCAAATAAAGTGGACAGATAAGAACACACACAGCGGAAAGGAAAGAGAACGAAGAGTAAGCAAGAGTAGCAAGGGAAAATATACAGAATGAATACCCTCTTGGGGTGTATGCAGATATAGGAAAAGAGTATTCCACGAACCTTGGAAATACTCTAGCCTTCTGCACAGTTTGCTATAACAGAGGCCCACGCTGATTGCTCATGACTTGGAACAGCAGCTCTGGGTGTCTGTAATGTAGAAACAGGACAAGGGAAGGGGCAGATGTTGACTGATGGGAACCAACAGACAAGCTCTGTACAAAAGGGTCTACAAACAGTACAAGAGAAGATACTACAGACAAATCGAGTAAATGAGGTGTTAGCAAACTAGCAGAAGGAAATGAAAGGAAAGTCGTGTAACAGGATAGGATAGCAGAGGACAGTAAGGAACAAGGTTCAGAGCTCAGAGGAGCAGGAAAGCAATGAGTAAGCCCACAGGGGTAGGACTGTAAGGTAGAACGCCCAGAGGAAAAGGGCTTAGGGCAGCAGAGTAAAGCAGACTGCACGGCAAGGATCCCGTAAGGGCCGGGCAGTAAGGAGTGAACCCTGAGGGACAGGGCCGATGAACGTAGAAGGTAGCAGAGGACTGTAGAGAGTTGCTAGGCCGAGAACCCAGCGGAAAAGGTAGGTAGTAGGCAGCGAAGCGGGATAAGCTGCAAAGTAGGAAGGCCCAGAGGACAAGGGCTGTAGGTAGCCAGAGAGAGGTAGGCTGCAGAGCAGGGAGCCCCAGAGGACAAGGGCTCAAGGCAGCCGGAGTGAGGCAGGCTGCAGGGCAGGGAGCCCAGAGGACAAGGGCTGAGGCAGGAAAGCAGCAGAGCGTGATCGGCTGCAATGTAGAGGGTACGCAGGGCAAGGGCGGAGGCTGGAAGGCAGCAGAGCGTGATCGGCTGCAATGTGGAGAGCCCGACAGGGCAAGGGTGGAGGCTGGAAGGCAGCAGAGCGTGATCGGCTGCAATGTGGAGAGCCCGGCAAGGCAAGGGCGAAGGCTGGAAGGCAGCAGAGCGTGATCCGCTGCAATGTGGAGAGCCCGGCAGGGCAAGGGCGAAGGCTGGAAGGCAGCAGAGCGTGATCCGCTGCAATGTGGAGACCCCGGCAGGGCAAGGGCGAAGGCTGGAAGGCAGCAGAGCGTAATCCGCTGCAGTGTGGAGAGCCCGGCAGGGCAAGGGCGAAGGCTGGAAGGCAGCAGAGCGTGATCCGCTGCAATGTGGAGAGCCCGGCAGGGCAAGGGCGAAGGCTGGAAGGCAGCAGAGCGTGATCCGCTGTAATGTGGAGAGTCCGGCAGGGCAATGGCGAAGGCTGGACGGCAGCAGAGCGTGATCAGCTGCAGTGTGGAGAGCCCAGAGGAGCAGGGCTGTGAGGCAGGGAGCCTGGAAGGCTATGGCAGGAGGCAGCAGGGTGGAGCAAGCAACAAGGCAGGGTCCAAGCAGGAGTGAAGGTAAGCAGCATACAAGATCCGTAGAAAGAAGCAAAAGGTGGAGGAAGAACTCTCAGATGAAAGAGACTGAGCCACTGCAGGCAGCAGCCTTTATACTGCCTAGCCCAGCACAGAGGCAGGCTAATTGGTTGCACCTGGCTAAGCACAACTGCAGGCAATCGGCCACCTCCCTTTCTGTTCCTGGGCTGGTGGAAGCAGGGCAAGTCTCTAGGGCTTCTGGGGGGTGTAGTTCCTTTGATAACCAATGGGAACAGCCAGGAATCTATGCTTGTAGCCAGGTGCATTACGGTATGCGTAGTTTGTTGGAAATAATAATTAAGCAGCAAAGTCTCGCAAATGGGAAATAACGTTTCCAAAGTAAATATAGATAGATCCAAGAGTCTGTTGTAAATAAATGATAAACATATAGTCCAAATTGAGCGTAAATGGATGCGCCCATGGCGCAGGCATGACAGTATGCCCCTCTCCAGGCCCCTCTCCAGGTTCCCTGAAGACCGACCTATAGGAAGAATGTCTGTCACACCGTACAAGAGTCTTACTCCAAAAAGGCAAATCATGAAGCACCAGAAACGGGTTGCAAGGTGAGAGTCTTGAATGGCTGTAGAGAGTATCAAGGCGGTAGCAACTGGGTGTGTGGGTGTCATGAGAGAGTCAGCGAGCTGGAACGCACCTGAGACTGGTAGAGTAGAGTCTGGCAGTCTTAGTGCTATAGGTACACCAGCAGAAACAACTGGAGCAGTACTCTTAACAGGAAAACCCTTCGCTGACCCTGCAACAGTTAGCATGGCGGATGTAGGATCAGGAAGAGAAGGTGCTGAGGGATCAGGTTGTGTAGCAGAGGATTCTGCTGCAGCGAGCACAGCTGCGAAGGAAGTAGAAATCTGGGCATCGGGAGCATCAGAATTAGTAGTAGCTTCAGGAATCACAGTAGCTATAGCAACCTCAAGATTTGCAGCAGAGACTTGAGGAGTCTCATATGTGGCAGGGAGTTTAGGAACCACAGCAGCAGGAAGATCATGGATTGCAGTTGGAAGTTTGGGTGCTGTAGCAGCTACAGATAGTTCAGGTGTTGCAACTACTGGTAGATCGGGTACCACAACCACTGGCGATTCAGGGGGTATCGAAGAAACTGAAGATGTTGATTGCTCAAGAGTGTTGTCTGATAGCACAGCCACACTTTGGCAAGCCCCGCTTGCCAACTCAGCATGCTCGGTGTGAACTGCGCCAGTCTCTTCAGCTGCCATTGTCATTTCAGAAGAGGTTGTAAGTGTGAGTACTGGACAATAGGCAAGGGTGAGGGCGGAACCATCCTTTCACTCAGAGGGATTTCCAATCAGAAGACCACCCTTGTTTTGTGGTGTAATGGCTGTGTGCGTGATTTGACCCACCGGTGGAGTTAATTCTTTTCTGTCAGTACAACAACCTGAGTTTCTGTGGCTGGAAGGTGAAAGAGCTGTGTCAGTCTTTAGAAGGGATACATATGCTATATTTAAGTCTTCCATCTGCTTGGTATAAGTCTGTATACTTTTCTGTATGGCAATTCCAGGCCTTATCATGTCGATCTCTAAAGATAAGATGTCAGGTGTTGGACATAGTGTCAGATGGTCTGGTGACTTGTGTCCCTTCATAAGATTCTTATAATGCAAATAAACAAAGTCATCATAGAGGTCTTCGGTCTTTCTTTTAAGGCATAGGAGTTGTTCGTGTAGCAGGTAAGTATCATTAGTTTGATCTAAAGTTTCAGAAGCTGGTGTGGCAGAAAATTCGGTTGTAGCAATGGGAAGACTGACCTTAGGGTTATTGTGGTTAGTAGATACTGTGGAAGCATTAAGACAACCGATGGTTAGTATAGGTCTTTTGTACCCAGGACCAGATGCACAAACCTCAGGATACTGACTGCCTTGTCCTGTCAAATAAGGGTTTCCAGCATTCTGGGGAGCTTGCCAAGCTGATCTTGCGCATATCACTCTGGCAACAGTGTATTCTGGTTTAGAGTCTCCCACAATGAGTGCTATATCCTTGGCTGTTGCGGTGTTAGCAGGCTTGTCAGAAGACGCAGGAGTGTTTTTCACTGTTTGGTTTAACAAGATCTGTAAGAATTCATTATCTTGCTGTAGCTCTGCAACAGATGAGGACTGCGGGTCATAGTCGCAGATGTCATAATAATTGTACATGGAAGAAGGGTCAGCTAGCCAGTGAGTATAGTACCGTGTTTGTAAATCTTTGTTTACTGAGGCGAGACTGTCCTTTAGATTAAGGTTCTTGTTTGCTGTCTTTAGGGAAACCATAGGTTTATGCAAAGGTTTCTTTATCCGAAAGGAAAGCATCTTTGTTCTGTGTGTGCCTTTCCGGCTTATGGAACAAGACATTTTTGGCTCTTGCATTCTGTCAGGGAGTGGCACTCTATTAAGAGTGGCACAGGACACCCAGAAAGGGTTTGGGTGGTTGTGCCAAATAAAGTGGACAGAGAAGAACACACACAGCGGAAAGGAAAGAGAACGAAGAGTAAGCAAGAGTAGCAAGGGAAAAGATACAGAATGAATACCCTCTTGGGGTGTATGCAGATATAGGAAAAGAGTATTCCACGAACCTTGGAAATACTCTAGCCTTCTGCACAGTTTGCTATAACAGAGGCCCACGCTGATTGCTCATGACTTGGAACAGCAGCTCTGGGTGTCTGTAATGTAGAAACAGGACAAGGGAAGGGGCAGAGGTTGACTGATGGGAACCAAGAGACAAGCTCTGTACTAAAGGGTCTACAAACAGTACAAGAGACGATACTACAGACAAATCCAGTAAATGAGGTGATAGCAAACTAGCAGAAGGAAATGAAAGTAAAGTCGTGTAACAGGATAGGATAGCAGAGGACAGTAAGGAACAAGGTTGAGAGCTCAGAGGAGCAGGAAAGCAATGAGTAAGCCCACAGGGGTAGGACTGTAAGGTAGAACGCCCAGAGGAAAAGGGCTTAGGGCAGCAGAGTAAAGCAGACTGCACGGCAAGGATCCCGTAAGGGCCGGGCAGTAAGGGACAGGGCCGATGAACGTAGAAGGTAGCAGAGGACTGTAGAGAGCTGCTAGGCCGAGAACCCAGCGGAAAAGGTAGGTAGTAGGCAGCGAAGCGGGATAAGCTGCAAAGTAGGAAGGCCCAGAGGACAAGGGCTGTAGGTAGCCAGAGAGAGGTAGGCTGCAGAGCAGGGAGCCCCAGAGGACAAGGGCTGAAGGCAGCCGGAGTGGGGCAGGCTGCAGGGCAGGGAGCCCAGAGGACAAGGGCTGAGGCAGGAAAGCAGCAGAGCGTGATCGGCTGCAATGTAGAGGGTACGCAGGGCAAGGGCGGAGGCTGGAAGGCAGCAGAGCGTGATCGGCTGCAATGTGGAGGGCCCGACAGGGCAAGGGCGGAGGCTGGAAGGCAGCAGAGCGTGATCGGCTGCAATGTGGAGAGCCCGGCAGGGCAAGGGCGAAGGCTGGAAGGCAGCAGAGCGTGATCTGCTGCAATGTGGAGAGCCCGGCAGGGCAAGGGCGAAGGCTGGAAGGCAGCAGAGCGTGATCCGCTGCAATGTGGAGAGCCCGGCAGGGCAAGGGCGAAGGCTGGAAGGCAGCAGAGCGTGATCGGCTGCAATGTGGAGAGCCCGGCAGGGCAAGGGCGAAGGCTGGAAGGCAGCAGAGCGTGATCCGCTGCAATGTGGAGAACCCGGCAGGGCAAGGGCGAAGGCTGGAAGGCAGCAGAGCGTGATCCGCTGCAATGTGGAGAGCCCGGCAGGGCAAGGGCGAAGGCTGGAAGGCAGCAGAGCGTGATCCGCTGCAATGTGGAGAGCCCGGCAGGGCAAGGGCGAAGGCTAGAAGGCAGCAGAGCGTGATCCGCTGCAGTTTGGAGAGCCCGGCAGGGCAAGGGCGAAGGCTGGAAGGCAGCAGAGCGTGATCCGCTGCAATGTGGAGAGCCCGGCAGGGCAAGGGCGAAGGCTGGAAGGCAGCAGAGCGTGATCCACTGCAATGTGGAGAGCCCGGCAGGGCAAGGGCGAAGGCTGGAAGGCAGCAGAGCGTGATCAGCTGTAGTGTGGAGAGCCCAGAGGAGCAGGGCTGTGAGGCAGGGAGCCTGGAAGGCTATGGCAGGAGGCAGCAGGGTGGAGCAAGCAACAAGGCAGGGTCCAAGCAGGAGTGAAGGTAAGCAGCATACAAGATCCGTAGAAAGAAGCAAAAGGTGGAGGAAGAACTCTCAGATGAAAGAGACTGAGCCATTGCAGGCAGCAGCCTTTATACTGCCTAGCCCAGCACAGAGGCAGGCTAATTGGTTCCACCTGGCTAAGCACACCTGCAGGCAATCGGCCACCTCCCTTTCTGTTCCTGGGCTGGTGGAAGCAGGGCAAGTCTCTAGGGCTTCTGGGGGGTGTAGTTCCTTTGATAACCAATGGGAACAGCCAGGAATCTATGCTTGTAGCCAGGTGCATTATGGTATGCGTAGTTTGTTGGAAATAATAATTAAGCAGCAAAGTCTCGCAAATGGGAAATAAAGTTTCCAAAGTAAATATAGATAGATCCAAGAGTCTGTTGTAAATAAATGATAAACATATAGTCCAAATTGAGCGTAAATGGATGCGCCCATGGCGCAGGCATGACACAAATATACTAAAAATATATATGTGGACCTACAAAAAAGAAAAAAAAAATCAAAAGAAAGAGTACGAGGTAATACTCATTAAGAAATCAAGAAGAACTGAGCAAGCAGGTTGTCCAAAATAAATGTAACATAAGGACCAACAAGAATACATTTTGAAATTGAATGAATTTAATTCAATAAATAATTCTATCTCTGAATAAAAATCAAAGACTGGTGCAACAAAACAGGATCCAATCTTGTTTTCTTTATCAGTATCAAGGTTCTGGACAGCCTGAGGACCCCTTTGGATCTGACATTGCAGCCTAACCACAATCTCAAACAACAATCCCTATACAATACAACTACTTATACATTTCTTTCCATATAAAAAAGGGGGGATTTGCCAATAGCTTTTTTTAAGGCTGACCTCAATTTTCAATAATGGTACTGTCTATCATTTCATACACTCGGCCACTGCTATGTATGGCAATTGGGTTTGTTTGCTCTTGTTTGTATGCATCTTCCTTGAAATATGGCTCTGTGCTGGTTGTGTGAATCCACCCACCTGCACAGACATTTGCAAAGGTATCAATGTTGATATTGCGTATGTTGCGAAGTACTTTTTGTAGTTTACTAATACATTTTGTTAGTGGTTTCATTCTGTTTAAAATTAATATAAATGATTTTCTTTTGAGGAGCATTGCACTGTCTATGAGAGCTTGCAGGATCAGTTTTCTGTGGTAAGCTTTAAGGGTGGAGCGTGATTTCTACCCTGTTTTCATCAGGTTCTGAAGGATTCTATGGTGGAACATTTTTTGTCAAATTCAATTTTGGGAACTCTTACCTGTGGCTATGATAACGTTGGTATATATAGTTTTAGCACTACTGGTAGCTGCATTCTTCTTAATACATTTAGTTTTAGTTTTACATTTTAGAAGAGAAGTCACACTTGTTTTCCTGCTACCTGGTTCTGTTTTGCTCAGTGACTGTATTAGCTGTTTTGTTTGAACTTTTTGTACAACGTCTGCTGGAGATGGATGGCTATTTTGCATGGTTTAAGTAATATATGCTCTATGTCTGCATTGATTTCTACAGAGTTGTTTTTTGGTAGGCATTGTCTTGTGTCTGTTGGAGAAAAAAAGAAAGTGTGGGTTTGGAAGTTGTGCAATGTATTTGTGTGTACTGTGCGTGAGTGTCTGAACATGAGGTAGGTATACATAGAGCAGTGTGATTGTGCAAAGGGCTGTTACTTTGTTTGGGATGGTTGTACTGGTATGTGGGTGTGTTCCTGTGCGAAAGGTTTGCTTCAGAGCGCATGCCAGTGTAATGTGCTTGAAGAATTAAGGACCTTACAATGTTTTTTATAAAACTTGTGGGTGTTAACATGCTGGTGTTCTGATGACAATAGAAACAGTGTACCTGGCAAGGTGCAATGAGTAAGGGTGAAGCAAGTGCTGTGGGGTTGGATACATTTGTCTAGGCTACAATGCAGTCACATTGCACTGTCTGAGTAACAGGCAGAACACTACAACAGTGCTGTACTTACTTTGTTGGATGTGAAGAGAAGGTTTCTTCTGGGTGTTATCTTCCAGCAGAGACGTCACTGGCTTTTGAGAGGCAGTATTTCACTGCAATTGCAAAAGAAGGAGGTTAGTGGGTAATGCTACTTTAATAGCAGTAGGAGAACACATTGTTTTAGATTGTAGGAGGATTTATTGGCAGGAAGAGTTAGTGTGTGTGTGCAATTGTACAGCACTGCATATGAGTGGGGAATTGGGAGTATTAGCATTGTTGGTATCGGGGAGAGTGCTGCAGTGATAACTGTGCCCTTTGGGGTTGCACTTTTGAAGTGTGTGAGATGTTTTTGCAATACTTGTTTTGGAAATGGATTAGTGGAAGTCATAGTAGAGTGAGAATAAGGGCAGAATGATGTAGAGATTGGAAAGGAGAATGTTACCGTGTTTGGAATTGTTTTAACTTTCTCACACATAGATGCTCGCTATATGAGTGCAGACATTCTTTTCTGTTGTTTCATTTAAATATCCACATTTACAGATAGCACTGTTTCCAAAGTATAGATGCATTTCTTTGCTTTCCTCCCAATAGTGCATTTTTGTCAATTGTGCAATGCATGTGCTTTCCATGCTTTCCTAACATACATGCAGTATCCCTTTTTTGTGTGGATTCTGGGCATTTCACATAGGATCTGGCACTTGAATGTGCTGTGCAAATGTTCCCAATGTGTTTTTTTTATTTAAAAATAAATCACAGGCAGTGGTTCTGAAATTGAAATAGGTGGTTTGCAGCTGTTATGCTAGTGGGCAGTACAAGAAAACTGAAAGCAAACAGCATTGTAGGTAACTGTCAGTTGATGTGAGGAGATATTACACATGTCAGTATGATTATTGAGTAGGTTATGCAGGACAAGTGGCAGGCACACCGTTCAAATACCTGCAGTTTGTGTTGATGGATGTAGATGTGGATGAATCTAGAAGTAGAAATCTTGGAGAGTTTTACAGTAGTTTTGGATGCAGCTGCTTTGGAATCATAGGAGACCTGTGCTCTGAGTGTTGAAGAGTATATCTGCAGTGTTGTACTGAGTTGACAGAGTTAGATGTAGATATCTTGGATGTGATAGGTGGATGGTTGTGGGACTGCTTACGGGTAACCAATGTAAGAGTGCTGAAAGTGTGAAGTAGAAAGGGAAGGACTGCCCCTGTGTCACAGGACCTGCGAACAACGCTGTAGTTTATGGATCACACGTGGTACCTTTGGGGCTTCTCAGCATGCCTGCCATGGAAATGGGACTGTGGGGATTAGCCAATCAGGTGTTAAGTGTGTGCTTTACAGGAAGGGAGGATAACAATTTTGTTCATTGTTGTGATGGTTGTGTACTGAGGTTGGCTGGAGTTATTGGAAGGATAGTGGGAGATTCCTGTGTATGTGATCTGGAGAGGAATACAAAACCAAGAGGGGTTTCTGCAGATCTTGCTTTTCCAGGCCTGGAGGCTTTATGGTGTGCAGTGTGCCTGGCCATAATTTCCAGGCACTGCTTGCTCTTTGCAGAAACATGGCTACTTTTGGTAGTCCTGATGTTTTGGTGGTGCACTGTGGAGGGGAGCAGTTGGACTACATCAGTGCCCCAAGTTTGATTCCTGTATTGAAGTTGTTGGTGGAAGAACTAATGCTACTTTTCCCTACTGCAAAGGTGTTTTTTTCTGAGATACTACGAAGAGCACAATGGAACAACTCCAATGTCTTCAATCCCCAGAAAAATGTTGGAAGGTGCATTGTTAATAGAGGCATGGGTATAGTTTTGCGACGTGCTAAGATGTCTGTTTTCTCCAATGACAACATTGACTCCCTTGGTGTGCACTATTTTACCACAGATTGTGTTTTGTTGTCCATTCTTGGAAATGCTGGTTTCTTTCAGAATCTAAGGGATACTTTGCAGAGGTTGATGTAAGGCAGTAAGGAGGAAAAGAAGAGAAAAAATAAACCATGTGTGCAGTAGGTGTTGGCCACTTCAAAACTTCCAAGAACATGAAAACCCCAGAAAGGCTCTTTTCAGAGCCACCACTTTCTCCCGGAAAAGAATGCAATGGTTTATATGCTGCCACACCCTGCATGCTTTAGTAGTCCGTCGACTACCACGCTGTACATGGATTTTTGTGCACTGCACAGCGCCCTGCACCATTTTATTTGCACTTCTATTTTTAAACTGTGAAAGGTAGCTATGAAAAAAGCCTTTTTTTGGATTATTTTATTTTGTGAATTTTTTGGGATTTTTTAAACTCGACACACATGGGAGGGAAGGGTAGGGAGGATAGGGAAGGGGTAGCATCCATGGGGATAGAAAAGGGCAGATGGAGAGAGGAAGATGTTGGGTGTGCCTGATTGAGGTAGGGGGCACTTTCCTTTGTGGTCCCTAACTGCAACCATGAAACCACTCTGGAACTGCTCACCCCTGCAGAGTACTGCAATGCAAGGCAGCCTCCACACCCAAGACCCTCCGACTGCTTGATGAATCCGCTGTCCCACAGGAGTGTCCCTTGTGGTGACAAGAGCAGATGTCGAGGATGCTGCAGTGGAACTGAACCTACTACCTTTTCAAAGGGGACGACCCTCCGAACTGCTGCCTTGTGGTTGGATCTCAGGTGCCGCCGCATGGAGGTTATGGTCCCATAACTGAACAGCCCAGGTTTGCCGTGACTGGCACTTATTGCAGTGCACCTTGGCCCTACTAGCCTTGGGCTTACCACCAATGGTGGTAAAAAGCCTCCACACCCAAGACTCACGTTGGCAGCTGGTAGTGGGCACTTCCACTACTTCATCCACTTCTTCCTCTTGTTCCTCCTCTGCACCATCATGCCTGTTTCTCTCTGCAGGCATTTGGGAAGGTTGTGGTGGTGTTGGTGGGGGTCGGGGTGGTGCTGAGACAGAGGCAGCAGCAGAGGTATCCATGGATGCCATTCTCCAAGAAAAAGTAACCTGGAAGCAGGAACAGAGCAAACTGCAAAACAGCAATAACACAGCAATCTGCCAAACCGCTAAACAGCAACCTGCAGCAGTAGTCCTGGTCAGCCAGACACAACAATTGCAATCACAGCAATGGAAACGACAGCCAAATGCTCTGAGCAGTACATTTTGCACAAGCAATGCCAATTACAGCCAAGTGCTCTGTCCTGAAAATCCAAAAACAGAATGAAAAGCATCACTGGGGTGTTGCCTTTTATAGGGGTCAATGGAAGTGATCTGCAAATAGTCGCATACTCCTCGGAAACATCGAACCCCAAGCTGGGCTCAAAAAGTTCCAAAGAGTGTCCAGATCGCCAGGGGCATGGTCAGGGACCTCTGCAAGGGTGAAGTTTCACAGTAAAACACCTTGGATTGGCCCAAAACCACCTTTTTGCTTATCAGGGCCCAGACCATGTCTGCAAATACGGACCGACACTCAGCGTGGGTGCGGTCACATGGTGATGCTGCGAACATCCGTGAATGGGATGGCTGTCCGTAGGAAACCTATTACGCGGGATCCATTGTGCGCATGTACCCAGGTGTCCTACGGACAAACTAATTAAAAGTGTGATACACATGCGGCGGACAGTTCTGAACAGGTGTGGTGTTCGTAGGACCCAAAGGATGAGATGCACATGCGCCCAGGTATCCACTGGACACGGGTGGGGTACCCAAACTAATTAAAGTACGTCACAACTTTGCGGACATGCCGGATAGGTCCGATGTTCGTAGGACTCGGGGGAGAGATGGGCATGCCCCTAAGTGTGCGTCGGACAGGGCTGGGGTTCCCAAACTAATTAAAAGTAAGCCACAGCTTTGCGGACATCCCAGACAGGCAGGTTGTCGGTAGGACACAGGGAATGTGATGCACGTGCACCCAGGTGTCCACAGGACAGGGGTGGGGTCCCCAAACTAATTAAAGGTAAATCACAGCTTTGCGGACATGCAGACAGCAGCGGAGTCCTACGGACACCTCCATTTTGAATGCAGATTTTCTGGACAGGTGCAGTGTCCATAGGACACCTCCATTTTGATTAATTGCGGACATCCCAGACGCTCGTGCGCTCCGCGGACTCCTAACGGGGCTTTTAAAAAAGAAAACACACACAGCAACAGTATACACATAGAACTTAATTTACACACATAAATACACACAATTAGGAAAGGGAAGGGGTAGCAGAAATGGAAACATATGCAGGGGAATTGGGGTTTTCCGCAAGTTGGTCATCACGGGAGCAAGCGATTGAGGTCTCATCATAATGTATTTGCACACATGGAATTTGTGGGGATGGTTGGCTGGGTCAGGGGGAAGGGATACAGATGCAGGTGCGGTAGTGGTATTTAATATTGTCCATTATATGTCTCTGTACAAATTCTTTTAAGTCACCAAAACTGTTCATCAATTGGTCAATTTTTTCCTCCAGGCTCACAAGTTTATTTTCTACACTGTTAGTTTGGTTTTCTATGTGCCCATAGACTTGTGGAGGAGCTGCTGCTTCTTTGCCATTACCTTCATTTCCTGTATGTACTGTTAAAGAAAAACACATGTCTTAGGTACATCAGATGCAATGTGTATTAATTCTCTTACTTTTCAAACTGCACTGTGTACCATTGGAGTTACTATCTTCATTCATTTCATCACAAGGGAAAATCTCCTCAAGCCACTCCTGGGTGTTTGCCATTTCCGTGTGAAAAAAGAGAAATAATTTTTACTAATATTGTACACAGAACAAACTGCAGTTATAGGACAAAATATAGTGTCCTATAACTGTCCATAAGGAACTTACCACTGTGTAGTACAGTTCTGCTGTCAGTACTTTGCACTTGTCCCGCTGACAGTTGCTTCTCAGTTTGTATGTAATGCAGCATTGCGGTAATACTGTTGGAAGCACAGGTTATTTTCCGGCTTGATGCAGTCCATTATGTTGCACACTCTATGCAATTGCATTGCAGCTTTTATAAGTACTGAGATTGTAGGCCTATTTCTTTTTTCCTTACAATTCATTTATGTGTTGGTCTGTAAAGATGTGCAGTTTCTTTGCTCTATGCTGCAATAATGTCAAACAAACCCTGTGCTATTGGGCAGTGTGGATGCTACCCAATAGCCGCAAACAGTTGCATAGTCTGCGGACACTGAGGTTATCAGCGTGGGGCATGGGGTTCTGTATATTGTATGGTACATCTATACAAATTAAGGGTATCCTGGTGGAAATCTATGAAGTTCACTGAAAGAACTTTGTTAAAAGGGTGTTATGGTTAGATTGCACTAATAAAAACCTATCAAATTCTGTGAACAAAACTTTGTTAAAGGGACATTATGGTTGAGTTGCCCTAATAAAAACCTATCAAATTCAGTGCAGAAACTTTGTTAAAGGGACGTTGTAGTTACTTTGCACTAATAACAACCTATCCATATTATGGTTATAAGTAAAACTGAAAAACCCCAGAAATGTGCCGTCATGGCAAGCTAAGCAACCATAACTCGCGCCACCACAGTGCACTGCTAAGATTCACACCCAATGACATCAAAGATTGCATCACAAATGTAATTGATGACATCACTGATGACAGCACGTGCATTTACTTCTCATGAACAGCTTCTACAAGGGATTGTTATTATAATGTTGGCAGAAAACTATCAGAGGTCATTGGGAGAAATATCAAGAGATACGTTGTTCATTAAGCAATGCATTGCTATAAACACCATTGTATTACAGAGTCCTTTCCCGAATAGGAACCTACTCATTTAGAAACATAGGCATTGTCTTCAGCATGCACCATAGAGGTGCAGTATTCATAATGTCGACATGATGGATAGTAAAATGATGAATGCATTTGTTTCAGAGGTTTGTGTATTGTGAAACATGTAATAAGTAGCTATTAATGCCTCACTTACTGCATAATTGTACTACTACACACAAAACATAAAGAGGCCACAACGCATACAAATATGAGCATATACACGGAAAGTAAAGTAAGCAAAAAAGCAGCAGTATTACCAGAAAGTGTTCATAACCTAACTGATTATCTTTATGCACAGAAATGCTTGCTGGGTTTTAGGCCTGCTTCTTCCACTATGTATATGTATCATATGATGTGTTGGGGGCTTTGACAGACTGTGGACCTGTAGGCGCTGGTCGGATTAGATGGTCCGGGGTTTGTTAGTTTAGCAACTTTCACAGGTAATGGATGAGTCAAGTTTGTTTTGTGTTAAACACGTGATTTGTTTTATTTCCTTAGTTAATCAGCACTAATGAAATACATTTGTAACATAATGGCACTTCACACAGCCTACGCGCGTTTCAACCTTAGTCTTTTACAAGGCTGTGATTTAAAAAATTGGTGTGGTAGTGATAAGGTGTACCCAGTGTGGTGATTTTCAAGGTCAATCAGTATTTGATAATGGTCATTTCATACACAAAAAGCATATATTCAAAAACGATTTTTGGAAACAAAACCAGTTGGGACAAAATAAATGCGAAATCACAGCATATAGTGACACCCAGGGGAGGTGATTTACCATGTTGGGTGATGGTAAGTGATAGTGACAGAGTGTGGTAATTTAGACACAATAATATAGCAGTTAGTTATAAATCAAGAAGCCAAGTTGTAATATGATTTGTAGTAGAAAAGGAGACAAAGTACCAAGGGAAAGAGAAGAAAAACGAGAATTGATAGTTAGTTTGGGGAGGGCTGCATAGGTTTCAATTTGCCCAACAAAAAGAGGGTTACAAGGTCTTACGCAATTGAGTTATTTCGTGAGCTTCAAAGAGGTGGGCTGGTCCTACCCAGGTGAGGGTGCCAGGGGGCTGGATAGCCGTTTCTGAAAGGAAGATGGTTTTTAGAGTTTGAGGGAGGGGATACATCAGAAAGGAGCTAGCGGGTTGGCATAGGAAGGGTTAGTCGCGTGTGTGCGCGGCATTTGACTGGGGCTACCAAGATGCTTGTAGCGTTACTAATAATGAGTCTCTTGTTGCCCTTGAGTCGAGAGGGTCAGTGTTAGTTGGTGACAAGGATGTTAAGTTGGCCAATGTTGCCTTAGGACTTGTGTGGTGCAATTGTGCCTGGAGATTGGAATTGTGAGGTTAGCAGGTGGGCAAGCTCATGTTAATTAACATGAGTGCCCGCTTGCTAGTCGAGTTATTACTCCTGGTGTTAAAGTGGCTGGTGCCTAATTACAAAAATGGGGCTGGCGTGTGTGTGCACAGCGCCACCCATGTGGGGAATTCCCAGGTGTCTGGGTTCAGCGGAGTGAGGGCGAATAGGTAGGCCTATCCCTCATGACAGCATGTTCCGGGGGTTTATAGCATGGAGGCTGGCTATATGCATGGACGCGCGCTCAATTGAGCTGAGCGGCGCCCTGTAGGCAGTGCGTAGCAGCCGGTGTGGGCAGAGGACTAAGAAGCATGGTGCAAGTGATCAGTCTCGTCTAATTAGAACGAACCGCATACACGAGCGGATGCATGGACAAGTTTGTGAAAGCGAACGTGATGCGCGGGCTCCATTGAGCCGAGCGGCGCCGCTTTCCAAAACTCCATCCATGCTCAAATCATGTATCATATGATGTGACTGATCCCTAAGAAAAGTAGTGTAAAAACATATGAGAAGGGTCTACAAATATAGTACCTTTTGAATGTTTTTGTTTCTGACTGTCAATGAAGAAAACCACCTGGCCTAGACATGTCAGTGAACAGAGAAAATGGGAGCCAGGTATGTGATATCATCAGTGATGTCCTCAATGACATTTGTAATGTCATCTTTGATTTCATGGGTGTTAGTTTTAGCAGTGGTGGTGCGAGTTATGGTTGCTTAGCTTACCATAACTGGCTAATTTCTGGGGGGTTTTGGTTTTACTTGTAACAATATTATGGATAGGTTGTTATTAGTGCAAAGGAACTATAACGTCCCTTTAACAAACTTTTTGCACTGAATTTGATAGGTTTTTATTAGGGCAACTCAACCATAACGTCCCTTTAACAAAGTTTTTTCACTGTAATCACTCTTTTCACATACATTAAAGAACTATAAACGTCCTTTAAGAAACATATTTTTTGCAACACATACTTATGTCTGTCATTAACAGCAGCGCATGCTAGGGATGCAAATCATTGTTCAATTGCCCACAGCATAAGGCTCAACCATGAACCCAGCCCAACCAAGCAACCCCATTTTTCACTGCACCTACCCTGCATCCTAGCTCAGTGACCATTATACCCTAATAATATATCTAATGACCAGTGCTTATGGCTTGTAGCCATGGCCAGTCTCCAAATCCATGGGGCATGGGCTTTGGCCATGCTGCATTTCTCCATAAGCAAATCAGAATACACATTTGCATTTTCTGAGTGCCAGGCCCACTACCCAGACAGCAAATGTATATCACTAGGTTTTCTACTTACATTGTTACACTTTGGAAAAATAAAACACAATACATATTTCCAAAAACATTCTTTTAGTCCTTGCGAATGCGAGTCACGCAAGTTTGTTCAAGGGACTGTAACAGGGGATAAAGGCACGCCAGTCCAAGTTATCAGCCCAAGCGAAGCGAGGGCAGACAACAAGAGCTCTGCATGGTTATCCCCCATTCCAGCCCCTGCAATGAGGGATGAAGGCCATTACCACCCCAGGTTGCCAAAGCGATAACCCGGGGTGCCAACAAAAAAAAATGTTTTCCTCCTACACCGGGATGCACGTGGCGTCACGCTGTAGGAAGGAAAATCATTTTCCAAGGTGGCTACCATGGAAAGGGAACTCGGGCCTCTGTAGAGAGCCCCTCTTCCCATTCCATGGCGGCCTGCAGATAATAAAGAGAGAAACCTATGACCATATTACCATGAGCACATTTTCTTCTTTTTCAAATCCATCCCAATTTCAAAAAACCTTACCACATAGCCGGTCCCTGGTGGACATGGCCACTGTATCCCCATTGGTCGTCCCTCGTGGTCATGGCCATTAGCATCATTGTCCAGGTCATGACCTTATGCCATGACTCAGACTATCTGGCCACGGCCCATGGCCACAGGCTATACCTCAGTCACCAAAGGTACATAAATATTTTTTGTACCTGCATTATGACACTTGTCAAAACATAAAACACAGACACATTTGCAAAACCATGCTTTCAGGTCCTTGCCAATGCTCGTTACACAATTTCTGCTGGAAATCTGTGCATTTTTTCTTTTTTCAAAAGTGACAAAATGTACTTACACACAATAGTCATGTAGCCTAGGCGCCACTTCACAAAATCCATTCAGACTTTGCACAAACATTCAAGGTTGGGTCTGTAATCTTTTTGAAAACCTTTGTCTATATTCGTGAAATGGCAACACATTTATAAGCCTTTACAATATGTTTGGACCCCCTCTAATTTTGTTCTCTCTTGACAATACATAAGCCATCTAAAAATGGTCAGACGCCCCTCTAATTTAGCCCCCTTCTGAGAAAATCCCAACAACCATTGCAAAAAGATTTATATCTAGATCTAAAATCTTTTTGCAAACTTTTGATCACATTTGATCACAAAAGGCACCACATCATTGATAAGACTTTACAATATTTTTGGACCCCCTCTAATTTTGTTCCCTCTTGACAAAATGGCACCACACTTTCAGAGACAGGTCTAGAATGAAATTCAAAAATGTCATGCAGTTTCATTGAGTGGTGCGAAAGTTATGAGCCTTCCAAAAACTGTTTTTCACCAACTCTGTAATGCACAAATAAGCATAAACGTCCCCGAACATCCAATCAGCGGGTGCACCCGATGTCCGCGGACCTCACGTCACCCCCTGGACCAATCGCAGTCCGGTCTGCGGACTGAACAGGGAAGTGAGTCAGTGGACCGAACCCAGATATCACTAATTTTGTTTTACCTACTTTTTGGTTATTTTAAATAAAACTACTGGATGGATTTACACCAAATGTACAAAAGCACGCTTTCACGACCAAGACGTGAGTAGATGTGTGTAGACGTGAGCAAATATTTTTTGCCATTGTGGCTATGGGAAAGCCCACAATTGTTGGGACCCTCTCTATAACTCCCCTCCTACCCCTTGACGAAACCTCACCAAACTTTGCAGGATCGATCTGACACGGCCATACTCGCTTCCGCAAGGTTTTGTGAGGATTCATCTAGGGGGACAAAGTTATAAGCCACCCAAAAAGGGCTCTTCCTGTGGGTTGAACAACTTAACCATAACTACAGGGCCGCTACCACGGGCACTGTAATGTGTTTATGTGAGAGGCACTGGGAAGGAAAGCTGGCGTTTATATTTGTTTGTTTCAGAATAGGAATGTGGGATGTGTGTAGTGTGACAGGACATAGGGTATATTAAATGTGTGATTCGATTCCCCATTGCTACCCTTATAATTTATAATTTCCTGCACTGCTATAATGATGAAAGCAGGTGACACAGCATGGGCATCAAAAATATCTATTTTGGATGACTTCTCACTCTCGTTGTCTATGGCACACTCGGAAGCAAGCAGTTCACAACATTCCCATTTTGAATGGCAAGCCATTCGCTGTTTTGTATGCTGGAGTTTGGTGTGATTGTTGATTTACAGCAGAGATGCCCCTCTTGGGTCGGCCCTAGCTGCTGGCCAACGGCAGACTGGCTATTAAACAAATCAGGCTTTCGCCCAGTGGGCTGCCAGTATCAAAGTCTCTAGTATCAAAGTCTCCATTGCTGTTTGTGTGCTGGTATAGGGTCACCTACCTGTTTCAAATCAGTGCCCTCCCCTGTGCTCGTAAGCCAAAGGCTGCTTCAATAAACACAAAACACTGAAAACAAGCATTGGCAATGCCAACAACTTTGCCTTTGTGTAGGCGTGGGAAAGGCATTTGCAAGGCAGTGCTGTAGTGGTATTAA
Source organism: Ambystoma mexicanum (assembly GCF_040938575.1). Taxonomy (NCBI): domain Eukaryota; kingdom Metazoa; phylum Chordata; class Amphibia; order Caudata; family Ambystomatidae; genus Ambystoma; species Ambystoma mexicanum. Next base: position 1,084,060,039 of record NC_090930.1, read on the forward strand.
CAGGCCATCGATTGTAGCAGCTGTCAAATGGTTTTTGGTACCTGGCACATGCCTAATACATATGCAAAAGACAAAACTGTTGGCTGTGCAAAAGCTTGTTTGTAACAGGGCTTCACTGAATGACAGTCATAGTGCTTGTAAAGCGAGTACCTGAAGGCAGACCTGGTTAAGACATTTTTTATCACACCAGCAGCTCATTTAGAGCTCAAATCAAGTAATTGGGCCTCATTACGACCCTCACAGAAGACCATGGTGCTATTAGCACCATGGTCCATGCCGGTAAGTTACCGACTCCGAAGTAAACAAGAAGATTTACAAGATTGGTCAAGGTTACCACACGAAGGATGGCAAAGTGACAAAGAACAATGCTTCTACTGACTACGACTTGTCTGACAAGAGTATTAACCCCCTGGGTGGCTTTGTGCACTATGGTGAGGTGACTAATGACTTCTGTGTAATTGGGACCAAGAAGTGAGTACTTACTCTGCGAAAGTCACTCTGATGCAGACTAGCCGACATGTCCTAGAGAAGATTGACCTCAAGTTTATTGACAGTTACCGACTCCGCCATGGAGAATGGGGGAAATACCACCCCATTACAAGGTTGGCGGGGCGGTAATTCCCCCTTCCTCCATGGCCCTTCCCCATTCCCTTTTTTCCCCATAGGGCTCAATGGGAATGGGGAAGGCGCTAAGTACGGTGCCGCAAACTGCGGCACCGCAATTAGCACCATGGTCCCTTTGGGGGTCCCTACTTTAACGGCTGGTCTACACCAGCTGTTAAGGTCGGTTCCCGCAAAGGGACCTCGTAATTAGGTGCTAATAGGTTAACGGCTCCACAGCCTTTTACGATGCCGTTAACCCATGGGTCGTAATGAGGCCCATTATCTCTCAGAAGACTGCTTTAAAAAAAACAGTTGCAGGCACTTGGAGCACAAAGTGTAATGTTAAGGCTTGATAAAGCTAGCTCATGGAGATCCCAAAAGAATTTGTTTTGGTGGGCAAAGGAAGGAATTAGATGGGAATAGATATATATATACTCTAATGCAATAGTTTCAGCCTATAGGTGGCGCTGTAGCGCCATCTAATAGCCAAAACATAAAATCACACTTTGGCTGGTAAATGACATAAGACAATTTTTGGACACTTCCCTACTGCATTCATCCTACTGTGTAAACACAAGTCATATTCATCTAGAAGGGTCTCTGTTCTCTTGGAGAGCGGATAGCTCAGTGCATGTAATGCTTGTTGCTGAGGTCTGTGTTTACAGTCGAGGTAACATGTTCGAGAAAATGAATGGCCAAGTAAAACTTTTTCCGAGCTTGTAAAAAATGTGTCCATTCAAATGGCTAATATTAACAGTAGTGCTATGATGAAGGGCGCGCAGCAATATATGCAACCAACTATTATCAGTTATATACATGGTTACCATAACCCTTGCCTTCTACTGCGGATGTAAAGGAACATGAATCCGTTTACTGCTGACGCAGCCATGTTAGCAATAGCAGTAGAATTCATCTTTATTTGTGCCAGTGTTTATGATTACAGAAGCATTCACAGTCATGTGTCTGGAAGGCAATAGTGGAACGTTTTTTGTTTTAACCTTGCTGGTGTTCTTTACTGCCCCGGCTTCTGGCTCTGTGGGCCTTCTAGACTAGTCAACCGCTGACAATGACCACAGTCGCACACCAAACTCTCATGAGACGCGTTAGAGACCCGCCCGAGGCTGGAGTGTGAACTGTTCAGTTAAAAAGAGATGTCCCCTGTTAAGTTCCGCCCTGCGTCCTGCTACGCGGTGATGCAGGGCATCCTAAATAAAAGCCCCGCCCCCGCGTTCGGGAGGCAGTTCCGGGGCCGACCAGCAACCTGTGTGGGTGTGTGATCATTCGGCTCCCGCTGGAGCTGCGCAACAGACCGCGCGGCCTACCAGCATTCTGCCAGCCCCCGCGCTCGCAGGCCGAGGGCTGACAACATAACAATGGCGACGAGGTGGGATGAACTCCACTACACGCTTGGTGTTTTGAAGGCACCCTAACGCTCTACAGCCATCGCGGCGAAATTTTTGGACACCCGGTGGGGGTGGAATCGCCCCCTGACCCCCCACCCCAAAAAAAAAAAAAAAAAAAGTTTTTTTTTCTCTCTTCCGTCTCTCTGCCACTCCGTTTTTCGCCCCATCCACCATGACCAAAGCTCTTCCTCTGGGCACTGGAGAACCTGGTGGCATCTGGCATCCAACACCAGAGGGCAGCAACACGGAGAGACGGGAGCGCCAGGCCCTGAACTGTCCCACACAGCGCCTGGGAACGGCAGCACATCCAAGGTAGGCCCGACGTCGCGGCGCTGGTGGTCGTCGGAAGAACTCACGACAACACCGATCAGGTCCACGCCAACATGGCGGCCGGCACATCCACGCCTGGGCCCACCACGCCGTCCAGAATTGCGGCAAACCTGTCCATGACGTCACCTCCACCTTGCACACACGGGAGTTTGTCGACACTGGTCCAGCCGTTTGACCCATTCACGGATCCATCATCGAGCGGACCCAGATGGCAGCTGTGGATTCAGAAATTTGAGATGGCGATGGAGTGCAAAGAGATTATGGCGCCCAGGAAAATGAAGGCACACCTACTACTCAGCGTGGGTGACGAGGTACTGCGCATTTTCAACTCCCTGAACGTTGATGATGGCCAGGATGCATATCAAAGCGCGAAAGATGCCCTCACGGCTCATTTTCTCCCTCAACTAAATCCAGACTATGAAACGTTTCTCTTCTGCACCACCTTACAGGCAGCGGAGGAAACCCTTGATGCATATCACACCCGTCTGAGAAAGCTAGCCATGTCCTGCGAGTTCACAAATGTGGAGAGGGAGATCAGGAGGCAAATCATCAATGGGATACACTCGGAAAAGCTAAGGCGCCTGATACTTAGCGAAAAGGGTATTCCCCTACAGCAGATCCTTGAACTAGGACGACAAAGGGAACTGGCCCACACCAGAGCGGCCAACATGGAGGCCACGCTACACAGGCTGCAACCTGCTCTCAACACAGCTTTGGTGGCCCGGATCACCAACAGACAATCCTCGAGGGACGACAACAGTGGAGGTTACGGCCAAAACAGGTGACAACCGCGCATTCCGGGGCCCACAGAGTGCGGCTGGTGCGGTGGCCCACGACATGGCCGTCGCAACTGTCCTGCTCAAGGCACCACATGTGGAGCATGCGGCCGGAGAATCAGTACGCAAAGGTATGCCGATCAGCGGACACCCCCATACAGCCCCCACAAAACCCGCCGGAGAAGAACGCGACCAAGAAAAAGAAGCAAGCCAGCGCCAGAAGGGTCGAAGTGGCCAACTCTTCCACGGAGGATGAAGGGGATGATGTCTCGGCAATGCAGCAGGACCCCACCAAGGACATCGAGAGAAAAGGGAGGAAGGTATACCTGGTGTCTGCACTGTGCCAAGGTCGGGGACCACGAAGAAAAGCCGTCCGAAGGCGAAAGTGCATGGTCACCATCCAAAACCAGTGCATTCTCATGACCATCGACACTGGCGCCTCGGTGAACGTCATGCCCGAAAGCATTTTCCAGACTCTAAACCCTACACCAGAGCTGAAAAGCACAGACACTCTGTTGTATGCATACGGCAGTCGAAAGCCCCTGCCGGTGATTGGCAGGTTCCGCACTACGCTGGAACACGGAAAAAACAGACTATGGTCCAAGGTCTATGTCGTGAAGGCAGGAATTGAGAGCCTCCTGAGTGGGGACGCAGCGGAGGACCTGGGAGTGGTCCAATTCATCTGCCATGTCAACGAAGACAAGGAGGTGGAGCAGATGCTGAACCAATACCCTGACTTGCAAGAGGGAATAGCCTGTTTAAAAGGGAAAACCATCAAACTTCATATTGATGAAACAGTGCAGCCGAAAGCCGTTAGGCACCGGAGAACGCCATCCCACATGAGAGAACAAGTGGAGCAGGAACTCAAGGCGTTGGAAGAAGCGGGCATCATTGAGGAGGTCACAGGGCCCACATCGTGGGTCTCTCCAATGGTGGTGACACGGAAGCCTAAGCAGCCTGGAAAGGTGCGGATCTGCATAGACATGCGTCTCCCCAACACTGCCATTAAAAGAGAACGCCACATCACCCCAACGATCGACGAAATCGTGGCTGACCTCACAGGGTCGTGTGTATTCTCAAAGATTGATCTCAAGGCGGGATATCATCAACTCAAACTCCACAGAAACTCTCGCTACATTACAACGTTCTCGACGCATTTGGGGCTGCGGAGATACAAACGCCTAAGTTTCGGAATATCGTCTGCTGCTGAGGTATTCCAGCAAACCATCCAGGAGGTCATCAGAGGCATCCCTGGTGTCCTCAATGTGAGCGATGATATTTTGATTCACGCCCCCGACAAAGAAATACATATCAAGAGGCTTCACGTTTTACTGGGCAGACTACAAGATGCTGGGCTCACAATACACCGGGAGAAGTGTGAGTTCCTCAAATCGGAGATCACTTTTTTCGGGTACAAGTTTGGCAGCACAGGCATCTCCCCTGACCCGCAGAAGGTCGCAGACATTCAGGCTGCAAGCCCACTAATGACCCCCACAAAAGTGCGCAGCTTCCTAGGCATGGCCACCTACTGCGGGAGGTTCATCCGAAACCTGGCCACACTATCTGAGCCGTTGCGGGAACTCACCAAGGCCAACGTCAAGTGGGATTGGGGGCAGACATGCCAGGACGCGTTCGAGAGCATCAAGGACTCCCTGTCCGCCGACACCAAGATGGCCTACTATAACACCGAGCTGCCCACAGAACTGTTCGTGGATGCAAGCCCCGTGGGGCTCGGAGCCATCCTAATGCAAGTCACGAAGGAAGGGGAGAAGAGACCGATAGCATATGCATCGAGAGCCCTCACAGAGACCGAACAAAGGTACTCACACATCGAAAAGGAGGCCATCGCTGTGCTGTGGGGGTGCTGGCATTTTCACCTCTACTTATATGGGCGTCGGTTCACGACGATCACGGACCACAAGCCCCTACTACCCACTTTTATGGGGACGTCAGCACACCCTCCGGCACGAATCACCAAGTGGTTACTACACCTCCAGCAATATGACTTTGATCTCATCTACCAACCGGGCAGCGGAAACCCGGCGGGCTTTCTCTCCAGGCATCCGCGAGAGGCCACCCAACAAGAGATCCAAGTAGCTGCAGAGACGGAGGAACACATATGTCAAGTGGTGCACGCGATGAGACCCAAGGTGGTGAGCATCGAGGAAATCGAGGCGGAAACGCTCAAGGACCCGTGTTGTGACTTAGTGAAGGATGCCATCCTCTCAGGTGACTGGAAGACCTTCATGAGACACACGCACAACAGAACAGCGGAAGCAAAAGGGTTTTTGTCCAGCATATTCACAGTCCGGCAAGACTTGTCAATCACAGAAGGTGGACTGATACTAAGAGGAAACCGCATCGTAATCCCTCTCAAAATACAAGACAGGATAGTGGCCCTAGCGCATGAAGGACACCAAGGACTGGTAAGGACAAAAGCCCGTATTCGGCACCGAGTATGGTTTCCCCAGATCGAGGAGCGGGTCAAGACACTCGTTAGCACGTGCCTATCCTGTCAGATAACGGGGGCCCCGCCAGAACCGGAACCAATCATATCAGCAGAACGTGGCTGCTCTCGCTGGGAGGCCATCACCATTGACTTTTGCAAGCTACGAGAGGGCCTCCACCTGTTGGTGGCCGTGGATGATCACTCCCGATACCCGGAAGTTGAGATAGCTGAATCCACAGCAGCTGAAGTGGTCATTCCGGCCCTAGAGAAAATGTTTGCAACTCACGGGCTACCGACCTCAACCAAAAGCGACAACGGGCCACCGTTTATGGGAGAGGACTTCAAAAATTATCTACAGGACCTCAATGTAAAATATCATCATATCACACCAAGACACCCCCAGGCAAATGGGGACGTAGAAAGGTTTATGAGAACCATCAACAAGGTGCTCAGGGTGTCCAAGGCGAACGCCAGCCCCTGGAAGGTTGACCTCTTCCAATTCCTCCGGAACTACCGGGTCACGCCCCATGGCACAACCGGCATACCACCAGCGGGCCTCATGTTTGGCACTGTCATTAGATCGTCGATCCCGCATCACCCAAGCAGGACCCCGGACGCGGTCAACGAGGAACGCACAGAAAGAAGGAGAAGGGATGCTAACGCACACATGAGTGGCAAGCGGAGAGCGAGGCCGTCCCATCATCAAGTGGGTGACCAAGTCATCATGATACGAAACCCCTCCAAGTCAAAACTTGATACCAGGTACGAGGAACTTCCATGGACCGTCAGTGACCGGCATGGAACCATGGTGACTGTGACACGAGGACGCCGTCAAGTGACGAGGAATTCGTCATGGTTCAAGGCTGTACCCAGTACCCTGTGGACCGATAAGGAGGGCCATCGGGAAGGCGAGGGTACTCAGCCCAGCGAAGAAGAGCCGGAGGCCATCCCTGAGGAGACAGGAGCGGGGGATGGAACCTGGGAGCCGTTGGATGCACCCGGCCTCGAGGGCCCGAACAGCGAAGGTGAACCAGAGCATGAAGCAAGGGGGAGTGCTCCCCGAGAAGGGCGATACCGGCTGAGAACAACGACGAGACCGCCAGCCAAGCTAAGTGACTATGTGTGGTAATTAGTGCCCTGGTGCTATGAACCCCAATGGCAGGGTAGCTGGGTGTGGAAGACTGTAAGTCATGTTGGACTTCGCCGTTGTTGGTAGTTAGCGTTATGTTTGTTTGTTTTATAATAAAGGAGGAATGTTAAGTTCCGCCCTGCGTCCCGCTACGCGGTGATGCAGGGCGTCCTAAATAAAAGCCCCGCCCCCGCGTTCGGGAGGCAGTTCCGGGGCCGACCAGCAACCTGTGTGGGTGTGTGATCATTCGGCTCCCGCTGGAGCTGCGCAACAGGCCGCGCGGCATACCATTATTCTGCCAGCCCCAGCGCTCGCAGGCCGAGGGCTGACAACATAACATCCCCCTGTCCCCCGCACACCGATTGTCATGTGTCCCCCTTCATACCCTGAGATATATCAGCACGGTGTATGCAAGAGTGCTGAGACTACCTTGCACCCGCCTATGCTCTGATCAGAACATGAGTCCTTGCGTCCAGGCTGTGACGGTCACCATTTTGCGACTTTTGCAGACATGCCAAATCTCGCCAGAGGTTTCCATTACAGGCAGTTGCCTCATCCTTGCTCCAGTCACTGCGGCGCATTAGCAGCGATGCACTTTGATGTGTCGCTCAAAGCCTCCCCCCAACCTTTCCGCGCGGAGCAATGTCATGCCGCATGCCTTTCCGCTCACACGAGCTGCAGTTGCTAGAGAAATGTATCCAAAAGAAACAGCCAATAAAAACACAACCAGAAACAGCTGTTACAATTTTCCATGGCATGGGTCTGATTTCCGAAGGGCCTTTCTTTTAACCCCTTTCCATTCGCAGTGCATTACATTTGAAGCACCAGAACAGGTTAATGTCTGTCTTTTGCAGACACACAGATGTGCACACCTGTCTATGTTGTTATTAGCACTAGTGCAGACACTGTCCTAGTTAAAAAAAAAAAAAAAAAAGAAACACGCTTTCAATGCAGGGGACTAGGACACACAATGCCCTGGTGAAAAACATGCATGCGAAATATATGTGTTTTTCACTAGGTAAATATTGTGGCAGCAAGCATTTTGCAATGCCACCACACAGCTCCTTTTCCTTCCCATGCCTTCCTGAGCCTCTTGTCTACACATTCTGCTCTCTACTAAACCATCTACACTACTGTGCTCCTCTCTACCATTACTGCCTGTTCTACGCCATACTCATCCTTTGCCTCTCTGACAGGCAAAGCGCTTCGATTACATAATATAACATATCTCCATGGTTCGCAGCGCATGCCCGGCGAAGGAAATGCAGACAGAGATCAGTTATGGAATTGTTAGCAGGCATAGGCTAAAATAAGACAATGAGCATAATCGAAAAAGAAGTGGCATTACATGGAGAAAGGACTAACGGCATAAAGGCAAGGCCTAAAGAACACAGCACAGTCGAGGAAATAACAGAATGGTGAGGAATAGAAGTGGCATTACATGGAAAAAGGACTAACGGCATACAGGCAAGGCCTAAAGAACACAGCACAGTCGAGGAAATAACAGAACGGTGAGGAATAGAAGTGGCATTACATGGAAAAAGGACTAACGGCATACAGGCAAGGCCTAAAGAACACAGCACAGTCGAGGAAATAACAGAGCAGTGAGGAATAGAAGTGGCATTACATGGAAAAAGGACTAACGGCATACAGGCAAGGCCTAAAGAACACAACACAGTCGAGGAAATAACAGGCCGAGGACATTATCCAGCATAATGCTTAAACAAAACAAAAAATAAAAGGATACCTCACGAAGTCATTGTAAAATAAGTCATGGAATGATCAAACGGGACAGAGCTAACGGAAAAAGAGAGAGTTACCATTATGTCAAAGTGACTTAGGGAAACCACAGAGATTTTCATGCAAAGCTCGGACGGTGCAGGTGCGCTCAAACCTTGCGTGACAAGCTAAGCTTACAAATTCACAACATATTTCCTCAATCCACCAAATAAACCCTTCTTTCATTCCGGCTGCGTTGGTTATATGAGTAACAGACGGGTTTGCTTACAATAAAAGCCTGTGTGTACACTGGTTCGGTTTCCGCAACCGCGGCCATCATGCGGCACTATAGCTCTGTCGAATGAATGTGGCACTTGAAAGCGCAGGGTCCTGCAGGCATCTGATCTTTGAGTCCGATAGACAAAAGGGTTGTGATGTGGTTGTGCAGCAAGGGAGATCGTAATCAGCCGGAGGGGGCGGGGGTTGGGGTGGGGGCGTCGGAGAGGGGGGAAGCACCAAACCAGGTGCTGAGGGAAATGCAGAAAGCGAGGCCGATGTGCTGTCGCTGGAGCTGGTCTCCTATCGGTTCTCTAGTACAGAAAAAATATGGGACCGATTTCCTAGTTTACACTGTAGGAATTGAAAAGCCGACTCTTTATGGCTGGCAGGGACTTCCATCCAAACCCTGTCCAAGGAAACATGCCTGATAGTTCATCACTATCTGAAATATATATATATATGCAATAATGAGTGCTTGTTTTACCAAAATCAAATACATCAAGGACTTTCTCGAAAATGACACCCCCAACGCATTCGGACTTTTATCTATAAACACTGTGTTTTAAATGGGGCTATATGTTCTACATCAATCTCTTCGAGGCACTATTTGTATGTTTGGGGGTAACCTAGGAGTCTTTCCTGTCATATAAACACACACTTCTATGAGCAAGATCAAATACGGCATCACGTTAGCAATTCAAAATGAACTACAATCTAACAAAATGATGTATTTCGTATGTATGCATTTCAGTGCATGGGGTTGGTAAATGTGAGTAAGATGCATAATGTACCAGTTCATACACTTGGTGCATCAACCATTGGTTGGGTGCACAATCTGTCCTATAAATACTGGGATCAAGAATAAACATGCAATCATCTCTCCCTTGTGGCCATTTTCTCTGATCCACTTTAATATAACTACTTTTCACCAACACCCCTCACTCCAAAAACTTCTGATGTCATCTTCCTCATGAGCTATTTTTGCCAAGCAAGCACTATCTGGATACCAAGACACAAGAATGGCAGATGGCATTTCCTCCAATGTTGCCTGCTGCCAAACACAGGGTCCCGGGAGGGTTAGCATCTACTCAGTGCTAGAGACTCTTGAAGATGGATACAAACCCTGCCAGTGATTCCTTTTTGGGACTTATGGAGAAGCAATCCTTGTCAAACATCCCCCGGAGATGTGGTCACACGAGCAAGTCCCATTGCTTGTCATTCATGCTTGTTGTGGAATCTCCTCATTAGGGTTTGGACGGACCCACCTTAGAAAAGAGTCCTCATCTTAGACAGGTGGCATAACTTGAAGGAATGATGAATGCCAATACATTTTGACCACCATCTGGCCATCCAATTGCCACCCAGAAGAACAGACGGAAGATCAATTTATCTTACTGCTCTCGTTTCCATGCTCCAGTGAACTAGGAAAGAAAGGTCTCGTCGGTCTTTTGCATGGAGATTGAACCAAAGGCCGGAAATCAACGCTCCACTTGGTATTAGCACACCGCAAACGCTGAGTACCTGAGTAAGACCTGAAGGAAAAGAGACACTATTCTCGAGTGGGACTCGAAACAGGCTGAGCCAATTGGCAATGATGACAAGGATAAGAATAATAAAGGATGAGAGAAGGAAGCTCCGGGGCGCTCAGTGTTGGACGATTCAGTTTCAGAGATGTGAGGCAAGATCTCTATGTCAAATCCAGCCAGTTAAGGATCCTAGGATATTAGAATACTGAAAATAATACTACTTGTGGTAAATGTTCACGGGCTCTTGTAGTACTTCCTGGGTTTCTTGCTTTATAAGCCCTGCCACCCCTATACCCCTCTTGAGCCCGCCAACCCTGTACGGAGGACCCAAGAAGGTAGCAAGTAAATTATACACAATAAAATGCCCGATAGTGGGCCGGGTATTGCACTTAAAAGGGCTCTGAGGGTGTGCAATGCATTGCACTTAAACACACCTTAGGTCAAGCAAATGGATCAGTTTGGAGGAGGATAATTAGTTACATTTGAATCTTCATTTGTAGTCAGAACTGTATGTAACTCTGAAGCATATGAGGCCGGGCATTGGTGCCGCAACTAGCCATGTAAGGTGGGAACTTTTCGCACCTGTAGGACCTGGGGAGGGCAATGTATCTCTCTAAGATCCTCTCAGAGGGTGAGTTTTTATTTATGTATGATGTATTGTTGCTTTGTGCCTTGTCTGTTTAGCACCCTTAAGCCCCAGGGTCAGTGGCTGCGCTATATAAGTTATAAATAAATAAACATGTATTTATGTATTGTGCTTAGATAGTATGTGATAATAAGCACTGCTCTCTGCACATAGATGGAATCCAGGGGGTAGACATTGTATGTACAGCTAGCCCATTTTTCCCCTCGTACTCTGCACCTTCGTAACTTAGCCGAAGGTAGGGCTCAATACCACACACCCCTGCACTCACATACACCACAAACACTATTGCCAATTACCTCTGCCATAGGATTGAAGCTACCTTTCATGACACAAATTAAAACTGTAGCTACTCATATAATGTTCTATCTACTTAAACACAACCCCTACTGCTTAATTCATAGTATACCGCCTTTCTGTCCATTCATATGCCGTTCATACATGGGTGGCTAGCATGGTCTTGGCCACCCTATCATAACCTTAATGGTTAAAATGCACACACGCATAATAGCACTTTCCAATTTTCCCATACTTTGTACCCTCTGAGGGCGTTCAACCAACAGCATGTCGGCACCATAATTATGGTGAAAGGCGCTATACAAATGACAAAATGAATGAATGAATGAAAAATGTTTGACTGGGCTCTGCAACTATGGTTGTCGATATTATTGGTACAATATCTCCCATTGACAATGCTGTCAAAGGCTGATGGCATCTGTAGTGCAAAGCATCTGGCAAGGGAAAGGAAACTGATATATAACTTTGGCGTGTATGGTTATAATTCGTGTGGATATCACACTCATGTCATTTGTATGGATAATACCTCTGATGGAGGAGGATATTTTGTTATCGTAATAGTCATGTGTGTATGATAATCACGATAAACTATCATGCTTCCACTGCCGTTCCTAGCCTGAACCCCCGCAACAATCAAATTAAAATATGCAATATGAACTTCACTTCTTAATGCAATATGAAGATGGGGAGGAACGAGATCAAGCAACCCCTTCAACTGACTGGTCAATAGTATTCCACAAAATCAGCAATAAATACATACTCACCATGGTTGTGTATACCCATGTTCACAATTTCCCTGCTACCCCTTATTTCAGCACCACTCAACAGTCTCCATAGCCATGTGCCTCACCGACACCATAGTAATTGATCATGAAAGGACAACAGTGACCACACTTCCAAGAGAGTTCTGATAGGCTGAGTTGCCCTGACCTGGAATCTAGATCCACAGGTGTGACCTTAGCAATTTGCAACCTTTCATGGTTTTATAACACGGCACACTCCAGCCAGGCACTCCTTCCTCGACAATGAACGTGGTGCACAATAGGAACGCTTTTTTATCTTTAATAAACCACAGATTTGTTTTGAGTAGGTCCCAACCCGTCTCGCATTCACCTTTTACAAACACCCTGTGTCACAATGGACTAGGAACCAAGCCGGTGTGTATCAATAAGATATTTATTAATCTATTATTTAATGGAAAACTGAAAATATTCAAAATACAATTTTACAGCAGCCACCAGTGTTGTGGCAACACAACTGCAATGCTTCTTACGGAACAATTGTTTCAACATCCTACACAGTTCACATGGATCTTTGTTGATTAATCAGGAAAAACGGTTTTAATGCAACTGACAGCAGTAAGGTTAAGCACACCCCCTGCAACACTCACCCCCAAACATCAGCTAACTTAATTCCTTTTGATTGGAAGGCAGTGGCAATGAGTAAGAATAAAGAGAGAAAAATTGGATATAGAATACAGCTCGCCACCCCAAGATGGGAAGTCAGAAAAGAAAATGAAAACCCAATTTTAGAGCAAAACGGCAGAGTCAGATTTGCTCATTACTTGCACGGTCACTCACATCTGCAAGGGACTGCTAGAAAAAGACATTTGTGTTGCTACACTTGGGAGATAAGGAAGCCTAAAGACTACTAATCAGCACACCAGGGCAAACTTGAAAACAAGGTAGGAAAATCGATTTTGGGAAGAAAGCAAATGCAAAAGAAACAGACACACGGCAAGTGGAAATTTGTTTTTTACACAGGATTTGTGATGACAGGTAGCTAAGGAAAGGGATTAGCTGTCAAAATTGGAAATCGGTTTTAAGGACAAGAACAGAGGCACATAACAGATAGGATTCTGACAGAAAGGGATTGCTCTCAATGGGACTACGGTTTGGGTTTTTCAGTGGGTCAGATACAAGTAAAGAAATTGTAGGAATGCACACAATACACAGACAAATTCGTTTTTCAGCGACAAGGACTAATTCTGTTGGGGCTATACTTTAATGACTATAGTTATTAAAGAAAGACACTGGACACAATGGGGTTAATTTCAAATTTTAACCAACTCGCACCTTAAATTTCCTTATAGGGGAATTCATTGATTTACTTCAAAATAATACTAAGGATTTACACAGATAACTAAGAGATTTATCAAAAGAATATGTTAACATACACAGGTTAACACAGATTCTTCTATGGAAAGGTGAATAAATTATACTGGCAATTTGGGACTTTCAATGGGATTTTCTATGGGATTTATGTTACAAAGAAAGGGCTATGCAATTTGGGACAGGGGTTATTTGCTACTTACAAAGTAAGGGATAAGAAAGTGTTGTGAGCACAAGTGTTTCCTCAATTTTTTTAAGGGGGCTGTGGTATGTGAGGAGAGATACAGCAGAAAAAAACATAAATATACCACTAGCTACCCACCTCTAACACACCGAAAGGTGGCTACTTGTGAGGAATGTACCTCACAGTTGGAATTTCATAGGATTATATCTCCCACCATAGAAAAAGAAATGTGTTTAGCATATTTTAATTATTATATCAAACAACATGGTAAAACAACATAAAAAACCTATTTCCAGCGTTCGTTATTTGTAGAAACACAAATGGGCGGAAGAAGCAGACACCAAAACATTTGCAATGTACAATTTGCTTGATGTTAGTAATGGTGTATTTTGATCGCATTTTCAATTATACAACAACATGGTAAAATAGCGTCTAAAATAGCGTCAACATTTGAATATGTTTCTAGGGAGAAGGACAACACTGTTGCAGTTTAAAGCTCGTCAGTAAAGTCCAACGCCCAGTCTTCAGGACGCGATAGGTTAAAGAAACACGTTACACTGGCAACATGGCGCCTATGTGTCAGTGTGGTGACCTAAAAAGAATTTGAAACCGATTGATCTGTATGACAGGCTATGGAAATACCAATCCTTCTCAAATTGCCTGACTAAATGGGTGATCTATGGGATAAAATGCCCTTGTGGGTTAATCTATATAGGCAAAACGATCAGGTCAGTGAAATTACGAATTGGCGAACATCGCTCAGCCATACGGAATGGTACTCCGGATAAACCATTGGTGGCCCATTATTAACAAGCGAAACACACACGCGAAGATATATTTTGGTTTGTTATTGAGACATCTAAAGCTCACCCATGGGGAGGGAATAGGGATCTGTTCCTTAAAAAAATGGAGCAAAAATGGATTTATAATCTCAATACAGTCCAGTCCGGTCTAAATATTGCCGTAGAGTGGAGTCTGTTTATCCACTAATAGCTCAGACAACCAGTGGGGGGGTTAATGAAATATGATCTCATTGCCATTTATGTCTATCATGTCTGCTGGAGGGTGATGCCTTGTCTAAAATTGTCATATAATGCATAACCATTGTGTGCACAAATTTGCTCTATAAGAAAAAATGTATTTGACACACTATACACACCCCCTTACTGAGAACTAGCAAGCAGATCATTATTTACTGCAGTGTTAAGTATACCTTCATAGGATCCATATACACTCAAAAATGGCCGACCCCTTTCTAATACTGAGCAAAGTCCTTATTCTACTACACACATGAATGGACTGGACTTGGCAGTCCTCTTTCGATGTCAACGAATGACATTTGGCTTACACCAGTATTCAACCAACGAAAAAAGCCACAGGGTAAAGTGATTCTGTGAAGGCGAATGCAAACACGACAGGTAAGCCTGCTTTGAAATCCATGCCACACTTGATTGTTGCTCAAAAACGTACAGAGAGTCTAATTGTACTCTCTGGTGCCTTTGTCTCCCACACAGAGCCATTCACTGACACACGAGTGGTTTAAAATATCTAACCCAATATATAACAATGCAAGACAGCCTTGGGGATCATTATGGCAAAGTGAGTGTTACTCCCTGCCACTTAAATGTTTGAAAGAAACGTAAATCAGGTGAAACCTGTGAAATTGAAAGGCTTTTCGCATTTTTTTAGATTCCATGATGCATTATGGGACATGTAGTATCCGGAATACCATAGAAACTCGGTACACCACTGACATTTCTCTGCAGGACTTGAAACAAAAATACCTGCCTTACACATAAAGTGGTAAGTATGATTGATTCATATATCAAAATGTAACTATTGTTGGTTCAATATGTTACTTGTGTTAGAGGTGGGTAGCTAGTGGTATGTGTACGTTTTTTTCTACTTACAAAGTAAGCCTTGGTTTGGGATTCAGGAAGGTCAGTGGGATCTCAGGACCCTCTGGACAGCTAGACAAGGGGTTTGGTCTCTGCACTCTACTGGATGGGATTCTGGACAGCCAGGCTGGATTTACAGACTCTCTGGACAGCTAGGGCAGGGTCTGGTCTCTGCACTCTCTTGGATGGGATCAGCTAAGCAAGTGTCTGGTCTCTCTACCCTTATGGATGCATCAGCTGCCTCCTCTATGCCCTCTTTCTCTGGTCTCTATGGATGTGGGTGTCTCTTCTTGAAGGGGCCCCTGAGGGACCCTCGAATGTGGAAACATGGCACAGTCACCACAAGCGAATTGATACGCCAAACACGAGGTTCTGTTCCCAAAATCTAGGGTTTATTGCAATACAAATAGTCCCAATTGGCCAAGTGGTCCCATGCCCCGCGACGTGTGTCTAACAGACCTCGGGGGACGCAAGCAAAAAAGAGTCATACATCAGTTACATATATACAAAAGGCGCACCTTACAATCAGCAATGACACAATTAATGCCACCCCCAATTCATTTCCCTTTGAAATAGAGGCGATGATTGACCATCATGACAAATATGACACTTCAGACCACGATATTTAGTAACAGGTTGCAAATTCCATTTTTACAGACACCATTCTTTGTTTACGAGAACACAGCATTTCTGTTTTTCATAGGCAAGCTGTACGTAGGAGACTGGCACATACCAGGCCTCCCTATGTCTAAGTTTCGATTCTCGCTCTAGAAGTCAGCCCGCTCTCCGGGGCTTTACTGGGCTCAGAAAGGGGGGCCGTAAAGAAGATCATAATTCAACTCTTTAAATGCTAGTTTCGTACATTGCTATTCTTTCAAGAGACTCGCTGGCATTCATGTACTGATTATATGCCTTGCTCCCTGTCTTCAAGGATACGTGAGGGAGGGAATCGGGCATTCCTGTCTGGCTCTCCATTGTAATGTTTCAACATGTTTCTTAGCCTTGGACCATTGAAGCGAAATAATATCTACAGCAAAGCAGTTTTACATGAGGCAAAGTGGCAACGTTAGAGAGAGCAGAGAGAGAAAACAAAATGGCTATTCTGGTCATCTTAAAATGGCTTCACTCTAGTTAAACTAATAGCTACGTAATAACTAATGACTAATGAATATATATTCTTACACTGTAAATGAGGCGGTTGGTCTTCGGCCAACCAATTATCATTAATTTCCGGACCCTCAAGGGGTGCTTAGTTTTTCTGGACTGACAAACCCTCCTCTTGGCCATAAGCCAAACGTCTCATCCATACATTGCATCCTCCTCTGACCAAGTATTTGGATTAGATTCGGAATCTGATTCAAATTCGGACTCATGTACACTTGTTGACTTCTCGTTATTATTAATAACATCAATTGCCATGAATTCTTTAATGGTTTCAGATTTGTTACTATGGTGAGTGCTTAGTTTAGTAATGTTGTTTTGTTTCATCATTTGTACACACTCTTTGCTAATTTCAGTACATATTATGGGGAGACAATGTATACAACATGTCACGAATATTCCTAGGATTGCTACTAGGATTGCAAATAGTTTCCATTCCCAGGATCGCAACACTTCCCAGAACCAGGAGCTTAGGTTCAATTGCCAACCGCCTTCAGGGGGATGAAGATCGGAACTTAACACATGCAATATTCTTATTGCCTCAAAAATCGTGGGGGAGGAGTCACTTACAAATACGCAGCACGCTGATCCCACGATTTTGCAACCTCCGCTACGAAAAACTAAGATTATATCAAGGGCCATTCTATTTTGTAGTGACATTAATCTAATTCCTTTTTCTTCAAGAGTCATATTATATAATATATCAGTGGTTCCATTTATTGTTTCTTCTAATATCCTAGACAGTCGTCTTATGTTATATGGGTTTATTGCCTGGCCCCAAAACGGTATGAATGATTTTGCTATGTCCTCTACAATCAACCCGTCTTCAATATTACGGCGAGGTCGTGACCTAGTCAATTTGGTTATGTCTGATGTTTTCAAAAGAAACACCCCAGGGAACAGAAATCCCAAATAATACGTACCTCCCCAGTTCCTAGGTAACCAAGGATATGCTTTTACTCCACATATGAAATACACAGGATCTCCCACATATATTGGTTCCACTTCTTTATCAAGGAATGCTATATTCCTGCATCTGGTAAATGTTCGTACCTGGAAAGAACCCTTTTTCTTTAGACAGAATGGGACAGAATGAGGGTTATAATTCACTGTATATGAAGGGGGTTCTGCATCCTTATTCCCATGTGGGTTCATGTGGAATGTGATCACAGAAGGTACAGACAATCTATCCTGTGGCATTATTGCTGGTGTAATTAATTGTCTTTTTTGGAACACGGAGAAAATCACCGGTTTCATAATT
Organism: Ambystoma mexicanum; assembly: GCF_040938575.1. Taxonomy (NCBI): domain Eukaryota; kingdom Metazoa; phylum Chordata; class Amphibia; order Caudata; family Ambystomatidae; genus Ambystoma; species Ambystoma mexicanum. The sequence continues at coordinate 1,084,077,808 of NC_090930.1, forward strand.
ACTTCCTCGAATTCATTCATATTTGTTTTATCTAGTTGACCAGTTTCACTTTCGTTCCATTTCCCACAATATAGGGCACTCAGAGAAGCATAACATGTAGAAGTTAAGGGCAGGGGCTGTACATACCATCCTATTCCCTTACCACCATGTTGGGGCAAATGGGCACAAACCCAACAATTTTTTTTTCTTAGGATTGAGTGTGTCATATTCATTATTAACAGCAATGTGTTGTTCCCATATCCTTCCCTATGTTTCTCTTCCATTGGGGACAAGGTATAGGAAATCACATGGACTGGGCTTTCCGTTGTGGAAATGTTCATCATGGGCAAAAGTACTTCAAGAGGGTGCATTTCCTCCAGGTACCATAACACTGATATGGTCAATATTGGGGCTAATATACTCATTATGCACATTACTATGGTGAGACCCAGGATACAATTCGTTTTACCATGTCCTTTTTTCACCTTTCTTTGTACTACGTTTAATTTTCTATCTGCATTGGTGCAAGAGGAGGCATTTGCAGGTTCCGACATTCTTCTCTCGTCCTTCTTCTTCCGCTGTGCTCGTCGTGAATATTGTTTGCTCTTGTGCTTCTCCGGATGTTGAAATAGTTCAATCAATGTCTTCAATCTTTTTATGCCAGTTTTCTGTCTGCCTGGATTGCTTTTTCCATTTCACAAGGCCTCCATGCATTTGCACATTGCTCTAGAGTTTCAGAGCAGCTTCCTTTGTACCACGTGCGCCCCGCTTGTTCACTCGGGTTCCTGACACATGAATTTAGCACCAAGGAGTTGCGTTTCCGAGCTGTCTAATTTGCACAACTCTTACGCCACCCTCCTCTAGGCCTCTGGTTCCCACTTCATCCGGAAATAGGAATCAGAGGCGACAAAAGAGATGAAAGTGTGATCACTCTTTCTTTCTGCTCCGCAGGTTGTACCGATTTGCTCCTGGTACCGTGTGATCAACAAATAGTGCGGGTGCACTTCTGGTCTCGAGCTTGGAGTCAGCCTGGGGCACAATGGCAGATGATGATGGGTGCCCCGGCAACAATGCAGGCTGTGGCGCAACAGAAGATGGTGGGCGCCTCAGAGGTATGCGCTTGAAGTCGGCCAGCAGTGATGCAGAATCTGCTGGACAACATTGAGGCACTATTTGCTCTTCCGTTTTTATGGCAATCTCATCAGGCTCTGTTCCAGGAGCAGGTAACTTCCATGGCAAAAGACTGGTAATGGCATTTTCCATTTCTGGAACCGCTGTTGTCTCTTTCTGGTCTTTGTCCCGATCAGTTGACGTGTCGAATGGAGATGGGACTTTCTTGGCGTGCGTGGCATGAATCCACGCCTTGCGTCCATCCACGCGTAGTGCTGTCTGTGTGGTTAATAGTACCTGATACGGCCCACGCCACCTGAGTGCTAGCGATGTTTTCCATCCGAAGTTCCTTATCAGCACCCAAGTGCCTGGCTCCAATGCATGTCCTAGGCCAGTATACCACACCGGTAATGCCCCCTGCACCTGCTGATGAATCAAATGCAGTTTTTTTACTAACAAATTACAGTAAATGCTGAGTACAGGGTATTCGATCTCACTCATTTTCCTCGGGTGAGGTCCGCACCACACATTCGCTGGTCTCCCCATTATGATCTCAAAGGGGAGAGCCCAGTTCTGGCCTGCACTGACGTTCACATGCATAGTAACGCTATTGGCAATGCATCTACCCAACTCAATTTGCTGCCCGCACAGATCTTACTGATCTTGGACTTTAGAATTCCGTTATGGCGTTCAATAACACCGGCCGAATTCAGATGTCTTGAACTGTGGAATCTCTTATCGATCTGTAATCCTGCACAAATCTTTAATATCACTGCAGCCACAAAGTGCGGACCATTGTCCGACCATATGACACGGGGCAGACCAAAGCGAGAGAAATACTCTTTTAGCATTACTTTCGCCGTGCTCATTGCTGTGCAATCTTTCAAAGGGTACGCTTCCACCCATTTGCTAAATGCACATATGATCACTAGAACATACTTCAGATTTTGGCACCTTTCCATTTCTATAAAGTCAAAGTGAATTACTTCGAATGGCATAGAGGGAGGTCCAAAACTTCCCCTTGGAGTCACTGTTCCTTTTCCCACATTGTGCTGTAAGCACGTAATGCAGTTTTGGACCAACCTCTCGGCACTCTTTTTTATAAGGGGATTTTCCCAAACTGTGGCTAAATGTTGGACTATTTTCTTCGCACAGATGTGTGTGGGACTGTGAGCCATTGTAACCATTGCATTTACGTAAGCATTTAGCAACATCCAATTCCCGCTTTTCTTGTCCACCCAACATTCCTCCAAATCCAATTCTGCAGAGTCCTTGGCCCATCCCTGTATTTCGTCGGCGGTAGCTTCCACCTGCATTTCTCTAACAGTTACAATTCCATTTTCTATCATGCAGGGCACTTCCTCCGATTGTACTGTCAACATTTTTGTATTCAAGTCAGTCGCAGTCTGTTTCGATTTCGTCTGCAAATGCGTTTCCTTTTCCCACGTTACATGTCACTTTTTTATGTGCCTCGAATTTCATTATTGCCAGGTGCTTTGGACACGTAAGTGCAGACAGTAATCGCACAATCAGAGGGCCATGTTGGTGTCTAGCCCCATGGGATGTTAGGAAACCTCTCTCGGCCCATAATCGGCCAAAGTTATGGACTACGCCAAAGGCGTACTGGCTATCAGTATAGATATTTACACTCAAGTTCTCTGAAATTTCACAAGCTCTTGTTAAGGCAATTATCTCTGCTGCTTGGGCGGAGTTGTAAGGAATTCTATTACTCTCCACTACGCTTTTTAATGTGGTGACAGCGTATGCGGCAGTTGATGTGCCGTCAGGTAATTTAAAACAAGAGCCGTCACAAAACAGTTCTTCTGGTTCTTTTAGGGGTGTATCACTCAAATCAATTCTCCCTTTTGTTTCTTCTTCAGCAACCATTAAACAATCATGGGGAGGTGATTCAGTCCCACCACTGTTTTCCCCGGGCATTGGCATTAATTCTGCTGGATTCAAAGCGCTACACCTCATAATTTGGATGTGGGGCGCGAGCAATACAATTTCATATCTAGTCAATCTAGCAGAGGCGAGGTGTTGCATCTGTGTTCTATTGAGTAGAACATCTATGGCATGTGGCACCATCAAGATTAAGGTGTGCCCCAATACCATCCCTTCTGTTTGTTTCACCGACGCAGCAGCCGCTGCAACATCTCGCAAACATTGCGGTAGCGCGCGCGCTACAGGGTCCAGCGCAGAAGAAAAATAGCTGCATGGCCTATTTCTTCCACCTTGTTCCTGTGTTAAGACAGACAACGCGCATCCTTCGTTCTCATGCACAAATAGCCTAAAAACCTTTTCATAATTCGGTGTGCCCAAAACTGGAGCAGAACTCAAAATGGTTTTTAGTGAATCAAATGCTTTCTGACACTCTTCATTCCACTGCAAAGGTACCACAGCATTTTTCTTTGTTAACTCCACCATTGGCTTCACAATAAAAGAAAAGTTCACAATCCACTGACGACAATATGAAGCCATGCCTATTATAGCTCTCACACCTTTCTGTGTCGTTGGGATAGGCATTCAGAAATGCTCTTTATTCTTACAGGCGGTAATCTTCTCCCTTCCTTGGAAAGTAAGTAACCCAAGTAAGCTACTTCTTTCTGACAGTATTGGAATTTCTTTAGGCTCGCTTTATGGCCATGCGCAGCTAGATGGGTCAATAGTAAAATAGTACCTTTTTTACACATCTCTTCTGTGTTAGCAGCAATTAATAAATCGTCAATGTATTGTAGCAATACACAGTCTGCTGGTAATTCTAACATGTCCAACTGTTCTTTCAATGCTCTACTATATATGCTCAGACTTTCGGTATAGCCTTGTGGTATGCGTGTAAATGTGAATGATCGTCCTCCTAAAGTGAAAGCGAATAAATACCTGCTTTCTTTGTGTACTGGAATGCTGAAGAAGGCGTTTTTTAAATCAACAACACTAAAATATTCTGCTGATGCAGGTTTCATTGTCAAGATCATAGTGACGTCTGGCACTAACAGGAATTGGGGATCTACCAGTTTGTTCAGTGCACGGAGATCAATAATAAAACGGTACGGTACCTCATTACCCCCTTTCGTGTACACCGGAAGAATGGGGCTGTTACACACGCTACCTGTAATTTCTTCAATCACTCCAGTTTCACCAAATCAAAAAATACTCTTCAATCCTTTTTCTCCTTCTGCTGAAATTTTATACTGCGGAATACGCGGTAGCTATATTCCTTCTTTCAATGTAATTTTTACTGGCTCTATTGTCAAACATCCCACATCATTGTCATTCACGGCCCAAATACAAGTTGGCACTGTACTCAATTCTCCTGTTAAAGGTTCTGTCATAAATTCAGAAGTCGGCATAATCTGGGGAGAAATAGTCAATATACCCCATCTGGTGTACAATGGATAACTGCACTCAGTTTTTTCAATAGATTTAATCCTAAAAGATTCTCTCCACAATGCTCTGTTAAAAGAAATCGACAATGTTCAGTAAAAGGCCCTATTGTCACTGCTACTGATTTTGACTCAGGGCTCATTACTCGGGTACCTGCGAACCTTACTGAGATATTCTGTTGCCCTGACAGAGGTATGTCTGGAACCAAATGATGATCTATCGAGCACTTTTGTGCCCCCGTATCTACGAGGAATCTATGCTCTTCATTTCCCATCTTCATTTCTACGTAGGGTCCTTTCTGATTCACCGGAATAGACACTGGTTCTGACCCCTGTTCTGGGCTGTCCTATTGGGGTAACAACACGTCATCTGATCTGTAATCACCACTGTTATTATAGTATGCACCTGTCTGAGTATCAAAAATGTTCCCCTCTCTTCCTCTATTTCCCATTTGTGCACCTTGCTGATTTTGATTCTGTATATTTTGATTCGGAGCCTGGCCTTGATTTTGTGCACCATTCCCTTGATCATTCTGATGCTGCTGCATATGATGTCTGTTATGACCATTTGTTCCTCCGTGCCCTCTATGAGGCCTTCTCTGACCATTTCCGCCTCTATTTTGCAAGTGCGGACATTGTGTCTGCCAGTGTCCTTCCTCCATGCAATATGCACATTGGTTTAATCCCAAAGGCCCTCCAGGCATACTCGAATTTCCCCTGTTCTGTGCATTTCCCCTTCCCCTGTTGTGTCCTGCTACCTGCTGGAGCAACACCCGTGTTTTTAAGTTTATTCTATCCTTCGCTTTTCTTTCTTTCTCAGTATTTACCCTGTTTTCATAATATTGTGCCATGTGTAATACTTCTCTTAACGTTTTCGCTTGCCATGCGCTTTCTGATGTCATTATCAAATTTTGAATTGGAAGTATTAATCCCCTCACATATTTATCCACAAATAACATTTTCCCTGCTTCTGTACTCACATCCTGTCCACTGAAATCTGTAAATACTTCTTCAAATCTATTGAAATAATCTGTGCCCAACTCGTCTTTACCTTGCACACACATCGTCATCTTGTCCCATTGGATTCTTTTCTCTGGGACCAGTTTTTTTAACTTCTGTATTATCCTTGCCGGTAGTGCTAACATATTTGCCCCTGGCTCTGCTCCCACTGTTTTATTTTTATCCTCCAATATTAAATTCGCCCACGTGGCACCATAGGCTGTCTCATCATCTACCCTTCTTATTCGTTTCCATATCTCCGCTGGCAAAATTACAGGGAATATTAGATCTATATCACCCATTGTGAACACCGATGACTGCAATAAGGACTCCACTTCTTTATAAAACCCTGATGTATTGTTCCGTATGTCCGGGATTGTCTGTTTTATATTATTTACTTCCTGCCTGGAAAAGGGACCATGCACATATTGGTCTGTGTAATGTGCTGGGATTACCTGAGCTGGCGCATTGCCAATTCCGGGAGTCTCTACCTTTGGTACAAAAGTAGGAGGCACTTCTCTCATGGGGAAGGCCACACTCACTATTCCTCCCCCTTCCCTCTTATGCAACAATATTCCCAGATCGAGGGATAAGGCTGTCTCTCCTGTTCCCCGTTTCATCGCTCTCTTATATACCGCCAACACTTCAGGGGTGCTCACTTTTCCCTCGCTTCTATCTTTATTCATCAAATACTCAACCATTGTTTGTAACGCTCTCCTTTTCACTGCTAAAGTGTATTCATCAAATATTCCATGTATTTCCATTGTGGGAATACTGGGATCTGAAATCCATTTTTGTTCCTCCCGCACACATACTTTTAGTGCTGCACTACCTGGTGCCGCTGGTAACGAAAATCGCCGGTCTCTACCCCTCTCAATATTTTTTCTCTTATTCCCCGGTGTGGCGAATACTTCAAAATATTCTTCATCAAGTTCATTCTTCAATTCAAACAGTCTATCTACATGCTCTTTTCTCTCCTCATCTCTCCCTCTACAACGGCCTAATGCATTCAAATCCAACAATCGTTGCAGTGGTAACTTTCCAATTAACTTTTTCCATTGTCCCGCCAAATATTCCCCCATGCATTCCAACAATATCTGCATTTCATTGTTCCTTCTGAAGTCACACAGTGACGCTAGCGTGGATCCCTCATCTTTCTCGTCTATATATATCTCCGCTTGTTCTTGCAGCTCACGCTTTCTTTCCTTGCTGATCGCGCTACGAGTTACTCTCATACATTCATTCTGCTCAATTCCACTCATGGGAGGGGCAGTCGGAACAGTGGCACCCTCTTGATCGGAAGGTGCGGAGGGGGCAGTGAGAGGGGGGCTCGTCTGTTGGGGCTGTGGTAATTGCAAAACACTTGGGGCTGGCTGGCTAGTAGGCAGTGCAGTGTCTGATGCAGCCTGTGGTTGTGCTGGCATTGGGAGGAGCTCAGCAACGGGAGGGGGTTGAGTGACAGCTACTGTGTCATGATCTCTGCTTCCAAAAGGTCAGGGTTTTCCCAACTCCCTTGGAAGCAGATCCATAACCCAGGTTCCGAGTGCCAACCAGTCCCAATTGGGACCTTTTGGACCCAGTCCTGGCGCCAGTCGCACCAGGCTCATAAATATGCCCAGTCCCAGCGCTGCAAGCGCCGGGCTCATAATGCTTGGGTGGACTTACCTGCAGCAGACCATGCTGCTTACTTGCCTGCCAGTTGAGCCTCTGATCCTCTTCTGTTTGGAACTACTTTTCCTGTTGGGTGGGGCAGGAGCCACTCCCTAGATTCAGAACACTGGAACTCTTCTGGAAAGCAGGAACTCTTTTCTTACCTAGGCGTGGCTGTGGAAGGAGACAACTAAGCACTACAGGAGGCTATTTAAACCACACCCGATGGATGAATCTTGCTTTGCGTTATTCTGCATCCTCTGCAGCAGAACGCTCATCGTGTCTTCTGCATCTGATCCTGGGCCTAAGGAAAAAGGCTTACCATCCTGAATCCAGTCTTCAGCAACACCTATAAAGACAAGAAAGAACAGGTTAGCATTACGGTCTTCAGTGACAGCTCTTCACTTACCTGGTCCATCGGCTGTCACCAACGCCTCGCGCTGCATTCCGGCATCTGAAAGACAAAGGCTTACCAACTCTTCGCACGCTCCGGAGGCCTTCGGCGCTGCATCCCGCATCTGAAAGACAAAACAAGGTGCGTTTAAAGACATTGGGGAACTTTAATACTCACGTGCCATTACTCCTTTCCACATCTAACCCAGTGGGTATTCCGGCACCCTGCAGCCGCTCCGAACTTGTACCTGCAAAATAAAAAGACAGTTAGAGCGCATCATGAAGCAGGCAACAAGCGCTTACTTACGTGCTTCCAGGTGCTTCTATTCATCACACGGGCTCCATCTTCAACTCACTTCAGCCCGTCATCCGCCAACGCCGGAACCCTGCAAAACAAGAAACATCATTACTAAAGACTTTAAAGACATTAGAATTACTCGAAACTTACCGTTCGTGCAGTAAACGACGGACAGCAGTCCTCTGAAGTCAAGAGGCCTGCTCCCCTTATCCAGTGAAGAAACTGGTTACAGCACCCTGCCCCGAGGCAGATGGAGAGCACGGCGTTCACTTACCTAAGGTGAGAGCGTTAACCTTTGGGGTTCTACAGAAGAGAAAGGGAAGAAGAGAGAGACATTCAATAACCCAGTTCCTTAATCCCATATTTTCTATCTGCAGACATTTTACCCTTCGAGTCAGACATACAGTGCACAGAGGTCCAGCCCAAAGAGCCAGCCGTGTGTTACACATCACCTTTGAAGATACGGTATACGCCCAGTCAAGACCGGCGCCTCTACGGGAATCAGGTGAGCGTTACAGAACGCAAAGCCTACCACAAAACTCCCGTCCAGGCGCTATGGAAACCTCGGATACCGACCAGCTAGCCCAGTTACTTGGGGAACTAAGGGCAGAAGTGCATGCAGCCCGTCAGGAAACGAACGCTCTAAGAAGGGAACTGATTATTTCCAAGGAGCGAACAGATGATCTCGCTAGACAATTGCTACAGTCACAAGCCGGACAGACCCCGTTACCCGCATCTGGGGGAAATCTTCCTTCTACATCCTCTATGAATCCAGTGCAGATCAACCTACCTGGGAATGTACCTCTGGCTCCGCCCGAACGATTTTCTGGTGACCCAAAGAGGTTTGCAGTATTTATCAATCAGTGCCGGTTGCATTTCTTATGCCGGCCAGCAGCCTTTCCAACTGATCAAGATAAAGTAGCTTTTGTGCTTTCGTACCTTAGTGGCAATGCGGCAGACTGGTCGATCCCTCTAGTAAATCAAGATGATCCGGTCCTCCATGATTTTCAAGCTTTTCAGCTCAGTATGGAAAAACTGTTCGCAAGACATTCACAGGGGCAGGCCTTGGACAATGAGCTTCTTTCGTTGCAACAAGGTAATCAAGACCTTTTGGCTTATATTGCGTCTTTCAACAGACTGATAGTGGAAACTCAATGGCCTGAGGACAAAAGGATTACGCTGTTTTATAGAGGTCTACGTGGAGAGCTCAAAGATGTGTTAGCCCAAGTAGTGAATCCCCCACAAGATTGTTCGGACTATATAGACTTAGTCGTTCAAATAGATCACACAGACTGCAGAACAGGAAGGCCGATCATTCCAAGTTTGATGCTCGAGTATTTTCCAAACCGCCAACTCCTTCCAAAGGAGTAGACTCCGGGGAACCCATGCAAATAGGGGGTCTGAAAGGTCCTCTAACACAAAAGGAGCGGGAAAGGAGAAAACAGTTGCAATTATGCCTCTATTGCGGAAACTCAGGGCACTTTCTTCGAGACTGTCCGGTGAAACCTGCCAAGAAGGCAGTAGGAGCTGCAATTACCAAAGTTACAAACTCTGAGCAGGGAAACGACCTCGCCCGACAAGAATAGAGGTCCTCTTGCCGAGCGTGAAAACCAGTTCCGTGACCTCGCATTTCGTGATACCTATGGTCCTCATTAGCCCTGATAATCCGGATCGATTACATGCAATTGAAGCTTAGGTCGACAGCGGTGCCATCGGCAATTATGTGGATCATGAAATGGTTTTGAGGATGAATCTAACTCTTTGTCCCAAGGCTGTAAAGGACGTCATTACTACGGTGGATGGTACGGAGATAGCCTCCGGGCCAGTAACGCATACCACTCAAGAGGTGACGCTAGTAAGTCAAGATGGACACCATGAGAAGATTGTGTTCGATGTGATCAAGGCCCCTCAGTTTCAGATTATTCTAGGAAATACCTTGGTTAGAGAAACACAATCCTCTGATCGATTGGCGAGCAAGAACGGTCCAGTTTCCAGAATGTGTCTCTACTTGTCACCCTCCACCTGGTGTTGCACTGGCAGCAATTTCTTCAGAGACTCCCCAGTTACCTCCCGAATACCTAGAATACCAAGATGTTTTCCGGAAGGATCAGGCTAACTCTCTAACCTCCTCATAGGTCTTATGACTGCCAGATAGACCTGATACCTGGATCTACTCCTCCTTGTAGTAGAATTTATGCCCTCACCGAGCCTGAGAACCTTCACCTTCGACAATACCTGGATCAATACCTGGCAAATGGGTTTATTCGTCCTTCCAAGTCCCCTGCTTCTTCAGCTTTGTTCTTCGTTCCAAAAAAGGAAGGAGACCTTAGAACTTGTATAGATTATCGCTCCCTGAACCAGATCACCGTTAAGAATAGATATCCATTACCTTTGATCGCTGAACTCCTGGACCAAGTCAGAAAAGCATGGATATATACAAAGCTGGATCTTAGAGGAGCTTACCACTTGGTACGAGTAAAAGAGGGCGATGAATGGAAGACGGCCTTCCGCACCAAGTATGGGCTATTTGAATATCAGGTCATGCCCTTCGGACTTTGCAATGCCCCGGCCGCCTTTCAATATTTTATGAACGATGTCCTCAGAGAGCTCATAGATGTGTGTGTTGTTGTTTACATTGACGACATCCTCGTTTATTCTTCATCGGAATCTGAACATCGGAAACACGTGAAAATGGTCCTCGAAAGATTGCGTCAACACAAACTTTTCGCTAAGTTGGAAAAATGTGTTTTTTAACGTGACTGAAGTTGAATTCTTGGGATTCATATTATCACCTGGCGGAGTGCGTATGGATTCAAAGAAGGTCGATGCAGTTCTCAAATGGCCATCACCATCCTCCGTAAAAGGTGTGCAAAGCATGTTAGGCTTCGCTAACTTTTACCGCAGGTTTATCCCCGAATTCTCTCGAATAGTCCAGCCCATCACTGCCTTGTTAAAGAAAAACAAACGTTTTGAATGGTCTACCGAGGCGGAACAAGCTTTCCAGGATTTGAAGACTAAATTTATCTCTGCACCAATCTTAAAACACCCTCGCCCCGAACTCCCCTACATCGTGGAAACTGATGCTTCACGCCTTGCCATGGGGGCAGTTCTATCACAAAAGGACCCGGTAACCAATCAGTTGCATCCCGTGGCACTTTGGTCCCGCAAATTCTCGCCTCCTGAAATCAATTACACGATTACTGACAAGGAACTTCTGGCTATCAAGTCTGCCTTTAAGGCTTGGCGGCATTATCTGCTGGGGGCCCGACACACCGTTACTGTGATTACGGATCACCGAAACCTGCAATATTTGAAAACCGCAAAAGCCCAATCCTCTAGACAACTCCGTTGGGCATTATTCTTTGCCGAGTTTGACTTCATAATTACCTATCGACCTGGTACAAAGAACGGTAAAGCTGATGCCCTTTCTCGGATGGGAGTGGAAGAACACTTGATCAACCCTAAACCTGTACCAATCATTCCCGAACAAAGAATTCTGGGTGTAATCGCCACAGAATCCATAGAGGAAGTTAAGGATAAAGCCAGGCAACTTGTAACTCCAGCAGACATACAGAATTGGCATCTGCAGGGAAAGGACTTTGCAGTAAAGGACAACTTATTGTATTTCCAAGAACGATTATACCTACCCAGCACAGATTTACAGAAAAAAGTAATCTCTTGTTATCACGATTCTTTAATGGAAGGACATCCCGGTATGGCCAAGACCTCAGAAAAGATCAAGCGCTACTTCTGGTGGCCGTCTTGGAAAAAATATATCAGAGACTTTATAATGTCCTGTGGAGTATGCGCCCAAAACAAGAGTCAAAAGGAAAGACCAGCAGGCCTCTTACGCCCTATTGACATCCCACTTCGCCCTTGGCATACGCTTTCTATGGACTTCATCACCGATCTACCTCCATGCTCCGGATACAATACGATTCTAGTAATCGTGGACTTATTCTCCAAGATGGCGCATTTCATTCCGCTCAAAGGCTTGCCAACAGCAGCAACTCTGGCCCGAGAATTTCTCGAAAACATCGTCCGACTGCACGGTTTTCCTTCGGTTCTAATTTCGGATCGAGGTAGTCAATTTATTTCTCATTTTTGGCGAAGTTGCTGTCGGTCGGCTCAAATTGATGTGAGACTATCGACCAGTCACCACCCTCAGACCGACGGACAAACCGAGAGGACCAATCAAACTCTGGAACAGTATTTACGCTGCATGCTGCAACAAATTGAAAAAACTTGGAAAGACATCCTTTGGATAGCCGAATATGCCTACAATAACTCTGTCCATTCGGGAACTGGGAAAACCCAGTTTTTTCTTTTGTACGGCAGTCACCCTCGAACCTCGGAGTTGGATCCCCTCCAAGATCTTGAAACACCAGCAGTAGACTACCTGCATTCTACAATCACCCAAGCCTTTAAGGAAGCTGTTTCTCACCTTCAAAGGGCTAAAGAACAATACAAGAAAGGAGCAGATCAACATCGGAAGGAAGCCCCTCAATATCAAGTAGGGGATCAAGTCTGGTTATCCACCAAATATCTACCTCTAAAAGGGCCACGCACATTCAACCCAAGATACCTTGGTCCCTATTCCATCACTACCATAGTAAACCCAGTAGCGGTCAAGTTGGACTTGCCCCCGCACATGAAGATACATCCGGTCTTCCACGTCTCTCTATTAAAACCTGTGCAACCTCAAACCCGACTAAATAAATCTCCAAAACCTATCCTAGTTGATGGAGAACTCGAGTTTGAAGTCAAAAGCATTCTGGACTCTAAGATCTCCAAATCTAAACTATTTTACCTAATTGACTGGAAAGGCTACGGCCCCCAAGAGAGATCCTGGGAACCTGCTGAATATGTCCACGCTCCTCGCCTAATCAAAAGATTTCACCGAACATTTCCTGACAAGCCAAAACCCCCGGAGAAGCCCGGTTTGGGAGGGGCCTTGAGGGGGGGTACTGTCATGATCTCTGCTTCCAAAAGGTCAGGGTTTTCCCAACTCCCTTGGAAGCAGATCCATAACCCAGGTTCCGATTGCCAACCAGTCCCAATTGGGACCTTTTGGACCCAGTCCTGGCGCCAGTGGCACCAGGCTCATAAATATGCCCAGTCCCAGCGCTGGAAGCGCCGGGCTCATAATGCTTGGGTGGACTTACCTGCAGCAGACCATGCTGCTTACTTGCCTGCCAGTTGAGCCTCTGATCCTCTTCTGTTTGGAACTACTTTTCCTGTTGGGTGGGGCAGGAGCCACTCCCTAGATTCAGAACACTGGAACTCTTCTGGAAAGCAGGAACTCTTTTCTTACCTAGGCGTGGCTGTGGAAGGAGACACCTAAGCACTACAGGAGGCTATTTAAACCACACCCGGTGGATGAATCTTGCTTTGCGTTATTCTGCATCCTCTGCAGCAGAACGCTCATCGTGTCTTCTGCATCTGATCCTGGGCCTAAGGAAAAAGGCTTACCATCCTGAATCCAGTCTTCAGCAACACCTATAAAGACAAGAAAGAACAGGTTAGCATTCCGGCATCTGAAAGACAAAGGCTTAACTACTCTTCGTGCGCTCCGGAGGTCTTCACACTGCATTCCGGCATCTGAAAGACAAAAGCTTACCAACTCTTCGCACTCTCCGGAGGCCTTCGGCGCTGCATCCTGCATCTGAAAGACAAAACAAGGTGCGTTTAAAGACATTGGGGAACTTTAATACTCACGTGCCATTACTCCTTTCCACATCTAACCCAGTGGGTATTCCGGCACCCTGCAGCCGCTCCGAAATCGTACCTGCAAAATAAAAAGACAGTTAGAGCGCATCGTGAAGCAGGCAACAAGCGCTTACTTACGTGCTTCCAGGCGCTTCTATTCATCACACGGACTCCATCTTCAACTAACTTCAGCCCGTCATCCGCCATTGCCGGAACCCTGCAAAACAAGAGACATCATTACTAAAGACTTTAAAGACAATAGAATTACTCGAAACTTACCGTTCGTGCAGTAAACGACGGACAGCAGTCCTCTGAAGTCAAGAGGCCTGCGCTACCTATCCAGTGAAGAAACTGGTTACAGCACCCTGCCCCGAGGCAGATGGAGAGCTCGACATTCACTTACCTAAGGTGAGAGCGTTAACCTTTGGGGTTCTACAGGAGAAGAGAAAGGGAAGAAGAGAGAGACATTCAATAACCCAGTTCCTTAATCCCATATTTTCTATCTGCAGACATCTTACCCTTCGAGTCAGACATACAGTGCACAGAGGTCCAGCCCAAAGAGCCAGCCGTGTGTTACACATCACCTTTGAAGATACGGTATACGCCCAGTCAAGACCGGCGCCTCTACGGGAATCAGGTGAGCGTTACATACTGTCGTAGTCTGTTTCGTTTCACTCCTCGGGCCCTGTTTTGTTTCAGTTAAAATTCTGTTTATCATTTTGTCTGATGTGCGTAGCTCTCTTTGTGGATATATTTTTTCTATGTTTAATTCATCGCGCCGCCTTGCCTTTCTCAAGCTGTTACTCCACTCCTCCTCCTCCTCCTTCTCCTTCTCTTTCTCCATCTTTGATTTATGCCTACGCGCATGTTTCTCCCTACTTCTGTATCTGAGCATTGCTTCCCTTCTCCAGTCCCTAAGGGTGTCAAGTGCCCCAGGGCATGCTCTTTTACTTTTCAACAGTTCTCCAGGTTATCTATACGTCCCATCTCAAAACTCCCCTCAATCGGCCACTGAAGATTTTCCTGTTTTCTGGTTTGCTTATGCCAAGTCTCACACAACATTATCGCTCCCATACCATACTGTATGTACATCCCTTAAGCCGGCGTTCCTCCCATGGTGCTTCCTGCACAGTTTCCAAAGATTGTTCACCGCAGCAGAAAAATCCTGCTAATGTGGACAATACCCCAGGCTTGTTTTTTTAACCTTACCCTTGGCTAATCAAACTTTCCCTGGGTGTTTGATTTTGCAAAATCAACTTTCAACCAACATCAGGATTACTTACAAATTGGGGTACGACTCACCTGATCAACCAATTTGTCTTTCCAAGACACAAGGCTTCTTTCCAAGACACAATTCGTCCATATACTGACGCAACTAATGATGTTGTGTATTTGCGTATCTCGGCTCTGCCTCGTTTCGGTACCCTCGCCTCCTTGTTCGCTGGCCGGGGACGTTAATCAGGAATCAGCGTTGTGCAGATCTGCAGAAAGGAGTATCATCACTTACGCAGGGCGCCCCGAACATCTCTCGATCCCGGTTCGATCGCTCCCGTCCTCGCCGTTCTTGTCGCCTTCCTTATTTTGCAACGTACACGATGGAACAAGTGGGCGAGGGTCCCTATTCGGGCGCCATCTTGAAGGGGCCCCTGGGGGACCCTCGAATGTGGAAACAAGTCACAGTCACCACACACGAATAGATACAGCAAACACGAGGTTCCGTTCCCAAAATCTGGGGTTTATTGCAATACAAATAGTCCCAATTGGCCAAGTGGTCCCACGCCCCATGACGTGTGTCTAACAGACCTCGGGGGATGCAAGCAAAAAAGAGTCGTACATCAGTTACATATATACAAAAGGCGCACCTTACAATCAGCAATGACACAATTGTTGCCGCCCCCAATTCATTTCCCTTTGAATTAGAGGCGATGATTGACCATCATGACAAATATGACACTTCAGACCACCATATTTAGTAACAGGTTGCAATCTCCATTTTTACAGACACCATTCTTTGTTTGCGAGAACACAGCGTTTCTGTTTTTCATAGGCAAGCTGTGCGTAGGAGACTGGCACATACCAGGCCTCCCTATCTCTAAGTTTCGATTCTCGCTCTAGCAGTCAGCCCGCTCTCCGGGGCTTCACTGGACTCAGAAAGGGGGCGTAATGAAGATCATAATTCAACTCTTTAAATGCTAGTTTCGTACATTGCTATTCTTTCAAGAGACTCGCTGGCATTCATGTACTGATTATATGCCTTGCTCTCTGTCTTCAAGGATACGTGAGGGAGGGAATCGGGCATTCCTGTCTGGCTCTCCAGTGTAATGTTTCAACATGTTTCTTAGCCTTGGACCATTGAAGCGAAATAATATCTACAGCAAAGCAGTTTTACATGAGGCAAAGTGGCAACGTTCGAGAGAGCAGAGAGAGAAAACAAATTGGCTATTCTGGTCATCTTAAAATGGCTTCACTCTAGTTAAACTAATAGCTACGTAATAACTAATGACTAATGAATATATATTCTTACACTGTAAATGAGGCGGTTGGTCTTTGGCCAACCAATTATCATTCATTTCCGGACCCTCAAGGGGTGCTTAGTTTTTCTGGACTGACATTCTGTGTGTGTGTTACCTCTTATACAGCCCAAATTACATCATTAATTTTACAATCTAGGGGAGGACTCTAAAATTACCCCTACCTCCAGAATTGGACAGTCTATCATTCCTCTATCCGCCCTCTGGCCTTATTGGTTCAGGGGAGAGAGCATAATTTGTCTGTTTGGTCATTTATGACAGTTTTTTGTTTCTCAGGTCCACTTTTTAGAAAAATTGAGTTATGCATCATAACTTCAAACTTATAGTAGCCATTGCCATAAGAAGTAGATAGGTAGTTTCAGTGGGCCACAGGTAATTAGAAAGTCCGATTGCCAACTCTGTGCGAGGTAGCATAGCCCTTTGGCACATTTTTGCCCTTTTCATGAAATGCATAACATTTATAATTCTGCAAATAATTCAACATGTTCATAACCTCATTTCCCATCTGTCCCCCAATTTTCCTCTTTGTCCCATTTATACATCATCCTGAAATGAGTCGTTACTGTCCATTTCAGTCCACAAGGTTCTAGGAAAATATACTTAGTCTCTTACCCTGGAAATTGCATTGAAAAATAGCATAAAACGCAATTTTTCACTAGTTGAATGTCAATTTGGATGATCTGTCACATATGGGGGGGTGATGCCTCATCCCCCACAGCAAACTGTCTCTCCATGGCTCAGCTTACAAAAAAATACTTTGATTGCCCCTTTGAAGTTTGTCAGTTTGTCCTTCGGAGTGGAGACTACTTGGTCAAACACTGGCCCCACTGGCTTTCTTTGTCTTTCCTGCTAGTAGTGCCTCTTAGTCTGACAGAACAGGTAACTATCACGCCCCAGCCACGTCATATGTCATTGCGGAATAGTTCACTTATAAGTGTGACTTCCAGGGGGAGGCAAGAATTCCAATTGAGTTTTTCCTGCCTGAGCCAAACTGGTTTTACTGGTATTCCTGTGCCTCTGCCAAGTTGATCGAAGTCTTGTGAGGGAAAAAACATAATATACATGTTTTTTTAAGCTCCCCACCCCAACATATTCACTGACAAATCTGTGTAAGCAAAGCTACCCTTACACAGTGGTTTTTCAAAGTAATGTTCCTTTTTCCTTTTTTACACGTGTGAAAGCCGTATTTCATCCCATGTTTGAAATGCGGTTCTGTAAATCAGGGGATTCTTTTGATTTATTCTTCTTGAATGGGTTTGCATTTGCAGTTGATCCATAGACATGGAGGGGGTAGACCCTCTGCACAAGGTTCTTTTGGTTTGACATAGAAGAAAAAGCCAAGCCATTTTTCATTCATTTTCAGTGTTTCAGAGTGCTGCCGTTCACATGAAATAGAAAAAAAAGCTGTGTTGGGTTGCAATGTGAAATCCTTGCCCCTCATGTGAATGAACAGTAATACTTGGCTGTTTACGGATGTATTGACTAACTTTTTGGCATTCAGATGGAATATAGCACACAGGGCTGTTCTTCAATACAGCGCATAACTTGGTGCTAGTTCAGATGAAAGAAAAAAACAAACGCAGGGCCGTCTTGAATGCAGTGCACATCTTTGGTATTCAGATGACAGAACAGCAAATGTAGAGTCATTTTCAATGCAACGCATAACTTGGTGGTTCAGATGAAAGCAAAGCAAACGCAGGGCCATTCTTCAATACAGTGTTCAACTGCTTGCCACAAATGTCCCAGAGAACAGCGCACAGCCATTTTTGGTGAAAGGTTCAAATGCTTGCCACACCTGTGCCAGGGAAGTACCGCACAGGCGTTTTTTGTGGCAATGTTTAAATGCGGTTTTTAGGTTAAGGGATTTCTGTTAGGGCCTGTAAATGCACCGCACATACCACAAATACAATTGAATCCAAGTATCATCCTTTTGACATCTGAGACATAGCCAATACCTTCTATGTGCATTTTCAACACATATGCAATCCAGCAACTCACACATAGCATTTTCTTTACAAATAAAAAAGCATCTCCTCATAATTTGAACATCAAAAATGTTCCAACTATAACCAACATTCACAGCCCTTGTCCGACACACCCCAGAAGTTTATGCTATATATTGGCAACCTAGGTGGTTTGATGCTAACTGTACACAATCTAAGTCTTATCTGCTCAAAAACTTGAAGAATCCCTTGTCCACGAAGCGTGATATAGTTATGGCTCAGGCCATTTACAAGAAAGCCATTGCTTCTAGAAAGCGTGAAATCGAAGCAGAGTCTTGGGAGGAGTTGGTTAACTCCTTGGTTACTAATTATATCAAACCTTTTTGGGACATTGTAAATACCTGGCCTTTTTTATAAATGTAAACTTAGTGGCATGGTTGTGATGGTCCTGGATCGGGCATGGGTTTCCCATTATTCCTCCTTATATAGCAATGGTCACGTGGAGGTGGTTACCGAACGGTTATGAGAATTGGATCCTCAACAGTTATTATCTCTGAAAAAAGATAAAATTACCTTTACACATGGACGTCATTTCACCAAAATGCCTGGGGTAGCGGAAGAGACATCACATGACCCTTGACTTGACCACATCTTGAAGTGATATCGCGGGAACCAATGGAACACAACATTTCGTCCCTTGACAAAACAGGAAGTGGCATCACATAGCATTGTTCCTAAGTACACTATGAAAAATATGGTTACAATATCACTATAATGTGATATACATTTCATACAAGAATGGATCGGCATATTTATCGTTAAGATCAGTGTGTATAGGCCCATATTACCAAATTACTGTGAATGCAAACAGAAGTCCATGGCGAAATGATCATGATGTGTTATTATATAGCACTTACGCTTAAGCACTTTATATAGAAAACATATACATACAATATCACCCACCCTGTGTTGGTACTCATTTATCGACCTCCGAAGGATGAAAGGCTGAGTTGAGGTGTTTAAGGACAGACTAAATCAGTGACTCATACCCTGAAGTGTGCCTGAAATATACCTTTAATGAGGATTTATTTTATAGAATTCCAGAAAGACACATTATTTCGTATTCCTATTCTTCCTTATTTAGGGTCACTGCTGAAAGTGTTAGACTTGTGGAACCCCTGTCCTTTTTTTTTTTTTTGAAGAGGCCTGATCATGAAAGCCAGCTGCTCCAGAAGCAAAGAGCCACATGGCGCTGGCCAAAGCCCAGGAGCTTGTATTAAAAATAAAATCAAAATCACTTTTTTTTTTTAATTTCTTTTTCTAGCGGTAGCAACGGAGACCACAAGGGTCGCATTTGTGACCCCCTACGACCTCTAAATGACGTCCCTGCCTTTACAGTTTCTGAAATGGTGTTAGCTATAACATGTGAAGCTGGTTTAGAGAAGCCCCTCACACTCACACAAGAAAAAATACAACCCACTAGGGAAAAAATCCCAGCACACCACTTGCAGGGAGAACAAGTCTTTATTATCATAAAAATCAAGTATGCGATAGCAAAGAACTCTGCTGCCACAGAGTGCTTTAACGAAACCAACATGGACAACCGCTTATAAGGGCAAAAGGCATCACAATGACATACATTACATAGGGTACAAATCCATGGAGCTGGTTGGCGTGACCTTATACATAGATGGCCTGCTCCATATGGGACGCCAGGTCATTGGTCTCAGCTTTTCTTGTCCATCTTCGATGTGGGACTCTTCTCACAGCATCATCAGGTGCTGGGCTTGATAGTTACCAATTAAGGATAGAACTCACTGCCTGCCCTATCAGTGGTCTAATGTGCACCTGGTGCCGCAAACATGGGTGCAGAAGCTACATTCAAGGTTGTCTTATCTCAGCAATCACCAACACGATACCAGATGTGTCAGCACCATTGCAAGTCCTCCAACCCTTGCCATTACTTTCCCTCCCTGGCACCTTGCAGCACAAATCACAGGGGCCTCCAACATTCTACTGTGATATTGTATACCAAATGGGTGGTCAAGCAGTTTTATGGTCAGGGGTCTTGGATTGGCTGATGCCCTGGAATGTTAGGATCCTGGGATGGGGGCATCTGGGCAATATAACTTAGAATGTGGATTGGGCTAGGTCAGTGGCTCGTGCCCTCCTTCTTGTGGGATAACTGTTTGCTGGGAGCTCTTAGCCCCCTCATGGCCTTTTAGGGCACGTTTGTTCTAGGTTACATGTGCTAGCGATACGAAACAATGAGAGGTTCCCACCCAAGTCGTACCCTGCTCCCACATTCACACACATACCACTAGGCCCTGTTCCAGGGCCTACTGTCCTGGCTGCAGCATGGAACCAGACCTTGATTTAAGGATGACTGATATTTGCCAAAATTGAGTCTTGGGTCTAATGCAATCTAAATCCATTCTCGCTATATTCTATCCATAAATGCAACCCCTATCAGAACCCCCTACCCCTATACACTTCCCAAGCACCTACGACACAGTCTTAGGCCTTTGCCACATTTAAAACCTCTTGGTGGACTGGGACAAGTGCCCCCGCTTCCCAACACCCCCCCTTTCATTAATTCCATATTAACAAACTGCCCTGTGAGCAACTTTTAATCCTCCTGCTCCCTTCTCGACTATTTTAGCTTCTAGGTATAGTGGGGAGTCTTCCTTGGGTACCCATGCTTTACACATGTACCACAAACTCTCCCAAGTCTGCTCATATTTGTCCGGGGTTCAGGTAATGTATATGCATCCCCCATCCCCTGCTAGATCTACCCAGTGCTTTACATAATTTTCAGGGTCAGGTGGGGAGTGATGATAGTTGCTGGAGGGTGAAGGCAATGTTCTCCAACAACCATGCTGGGTTTTTTAGAGTCATCTGTTTGCACTGCAATATCCTTTGTACCACAAGGTGCCCCATGTACCCCAATAGAAACCATCATCATTGCCCTGCTAGGCATTGCATTAGTACAGCACTGAAGTCCCAGCTGGCATGTGCAGAATATCACCAGCATAAACACTATGGCCCTCATTACGACCCTGGCGGAAATCGAAAAACGATGGCGGAAATGCAATACCGCCATCGAATAGCGCTCGGTGCGATTATGACCCGTCACCGTAAAGTACGATGCCATTAGCGACACCGTAGTGAACGCCAACGCTAACTGCACCAAGTACGCGCACGCGCGCCATGCGAAACCGTAATTACCACCATGGCGCAACGGTACGCGAATTTTGACCCTAGCGGACATGTACCTAACGCCATCAAGCATGGCGGAAAGTACCATTCCACCATGGTGAGAAGTACGGCATCGCGAACCAACCGTAAAAGGCCCTACTGAGTGCCTGTACACCACTCCCTGGCCACATTGCACAACTCCTCGTAGGTTGAATGAAGTCACACAATGCAACCAGTGAAATGTACAAGTCACCCATGCATGCCAACGAACAAATGAATGTAGGGGCTCCAAGTGCCTTGTGAGTGGCCATCCATATTTGCCATGGCACCATTGCCGTACTGATGCAGCACAGGCATGTGAAGGTTCAAGTACAGCAACATGAACTGAAAACTGAGACAAACAAAAACAGGCCCCCCATCGCTTGACACCAGTGTAAGGCAACATTCAAAGCAGTATCCTGAGTGAGACTGCACCAGCCCTGTACTCCTGCCAGTAAACAAACCAACCATCAGCATAAGCATGTACCACACAAGTTGGCAGAGTGACTGAGCAGCCAGGCTCATCTCAAGAGGGGCCAATGGGAGCTGCAGGGCACAGATGGCACGAATACAGAAGCTATTCCAATGGACATGACCTCAGTCTCCCTCCAAGAAACGCACGCAAACACAGGCACCTGTGACCAGCCATATTCTGATAATCACATCATTCCACCAATCCACCTGGCTGACCGGAATCTGTTACACAAAAGCTAATCCCCCGCCCATGAGCATGACATCATTAAAACAGTCATAATGGCAGCCCCTATCCCTGACCTTACTGGGCTTCGTAGGCAAACGCGCCCAGTACAGTACCACGCAACTATACTCAGAAGCCGGAACCCAAAGCAGATCTTCTCACAATACATCGCTCCACAAATAGGAATATGCTACATTACTTGCAAAGAATAATGCTACACGGTCAATATCATAATCAAAATTTAATGCACAACAAAATCACCAGGCCCATACAGCTATTAGGTCATGAACTCCAAAATATATTTCATTATTGTGGGCTGCATCCGCAATAAATGACCAGCTTCTTCTTGTGTGACGCCCTGTTCCTTCATGGTACACAGGGGCTACATTCACGTTCAAAAAGCCAACATGGAAGCGCCTAGAACCGCAGGGCCGTACCATTAGGTAGGCACTAGTCCAGCTGAAAGGTCGCTATGTTGCTCCTAGCCACTAGTACTGCGTAAGGGCATGTGGGCCATTGGCGATCGTCCCATAAGATCGTAATGGTGCTCCACTGATTAACACGAAGCAGCAGGTGTCGGGAGTAAAAGCCATCTGCAGGAGTGGCATACAGATGGCAGCGGCAAAAGGGGAGGAGATACCTGTCACCCAAATGAAATGAAAAAGAATAGTATGGGCATCAGAACTTCATTTGATTTACTCACTTCAATGATCACACTAAATCCACAGCCATATGCATGCTAGCCCACTCAAAAGGATTATTCCCACCCAAAAATCTCTTGCGAATCATAACTATATAAATCGAGGTGAAAACACTATTACAAACGAGTGTTTGTGTGCATGCGTCTGTTAAAACAGAATCCATTAGATGGGATTAGTAACGTGCATAGACACAAGTGTTTGAAGGCGCGTCGAGACAGGGAGGGTTCAACAAGGGTAGATAGACGATGGTCCCACTATGGCAGCCCTGCATCACATAGCGCAGGGGAAGTGGATAGATTCCAAAAAGCCATGTACATGGCAAACTCCCTATTAAATCATCTGTCCATGCATCCATACATCATTCCCTCATCCCTGTATGAAAACGCCTGATTATTTACTCACATAACATGTGAAATTTCCATTGAGTCTGTGCGTAATGCAGTCTGCAAAATCCTCTGTGCTCCAGCCCGGAATTCTAGTGCTGTGAAGTAACATGTATTTGGGAACGTCCTGCCTTATCGTCCACTACGCTATTGCGCATCCCATACCATTCATATCAATCATTGCATTCTCGCCATGGCCCCTGTCCCAAGGACATTAAACAATAGAACTTAATATCTGCAGTCAGACCTGTGGGCGTCTCCTCGCCGCTAGTTGGAAACAGAAAGCGCTGTCCTTCGAATTCCTCATTTGCAACATCACGTCGAAAAGGCATCTGTGACCGCTTGAAATCACAAATCCATCCATGTAGTGCGGCAGTGTGTGAAAATGGCAACTGGCTTCACTCACAAATGGGACGCCCCGCCCGTCGGTGAAACTCGGTACAGTGCTGCATGAGGGTCCACCGTTAATCGAGTACTACATTCCACTGACCCTTCACAAGTTTGTTCGCGACTGCAAAGATAGTATGTGAAACAATGGGACCATAGCAGAATGAACATATGAACCAATATCTCACTGTCATCGGGATGAAATACATGATTGTAATAGCAAGATGCCATGCGTCGAATTGCAGCGTTGTGTGCGGGACGTGCTCGCCCAAAGGGGATTGCAGCTTGCACAGGTGGAATGAATCACCACAGGTGGAGGCTATACAGGTTGAAAACACATAAATTGCACACCCAACCCCCTCCCACAACCACACCCACTCCAAAATGCTACCGGCAGGACTAGCAATGTTGGCCCTGGGGGACCTGATAGCACTGCAAGTACTCCAACTTCAAGAAGAAGACGAACACCAACTACTACAACAACCGGCCGCACAGAGGAGACGCAGGAGGAGGAGGAGGGCAAGGCAGGGCCAGCAAGGCCCACCAGCACAGCCACTACCACCACGCAGGCAGCCCGCAATCCCACGCCTCCGAGCACATCCGTTCAACCTCACTGATGAGCAGATCCACACCCTCTACTGTTTGGACCGGGACACCATAACCGCCATTGTGGACATGACACACGCTGACCTTGTCAGCATGATAGATAGCCCAACCGCCATCCCACCCCTACTGAAGGTGGTGTCTGTACTCCACTTCCTGGCCACAGGCACCTACCAGCACACAGTCGGACAGTTGCATGGCATTTCACAGCCACTGTTGTCACGGACACTATTGCAAGTGCTCGATGCCCTCCTGAAGCATGCAGACGACTACATCTCTCTACCACGCTCGGAGCAGGAAATTACGAACACAAAAGTGGGATTCCATGCACTTGGCGGCATGCCGGGTTGCATTGGTGCCATCGACTGCACCCATGTGGAATTGGTTGTCCCACATGCCATGGAGGCCCAGTACCGCAACCGAAAACAATTTCATTCTCTTAATGTACAAATGGTGTGTGACTCCAACAGGATCATTACACATTGTTGTGCCCGATTTCCTGGATCAACCCATGATTCTATTGTCTTGCGGAACTCTACAATACCACGCTACATGGAGCGACACCCAGGGAACAGATCCTGGCTACTCGGTGAGTCTCATTTCATGCATGATAATGTGGGGTATGTGATGCGGCAATGACCTGGCAGGAAGGGGGGGGTGCGTACGTAGCAATGTCATTCCACAAACATCCTTTATTGTCCACATACAGGTGATGCCGGGTATCCACTGAAGAGATGGCTCCTTACACCACTCCGGAACCCACAGAACCAGCATGAGGAGGACTACAACCATGCCCACTCACGTACCCGTGTAGTCATAGAACAGGCATTCGGCCTACTGAAGGGTCGTTTCCGCTGCCTCAGCAGGTCTGGCGGGGCACTCCTGTACCGCCATGAGAAGGTTGCAAAGATGGTCATGGCATGTGTCATGCTACACAACATGTGCGAACGTAGAAATGTGCCCATGCCCCCTGACGCAGAACTGCAAGCACCTGAATATGGTCATGATGAGGGTGGGGATGTGGCAGCACCTCAAGGAGTCCGCGAGGCACAGGAGGGCCGTGAAATTCGTCAGATTATCATAGATTCATGCTTCTAGCACTCACGCCTGGTGGCTGATACATGGACACGGGACTTGTGGCACTGTGTGTGTCTGGAACATGCACAATATGGACTGTACGCCTATAATGGCCTCGTACACAAAGATCAATGTCCACACATCTCATTTGATGATTGTGAAATGTTTATAGCATATGTGAAATTATGTTACACACCCCATCGACCCGCCACCCAAGTAAGCCCAACACACCCCCTCCACCCTCCTACCTCCCCCCCGAACACCAGTGTCCAAAGATGCTCATTGTCAGTGGGCAGACGCTATTGCAAGCCCCCTCTCCGGGTATCAGGGGCACCCCTGCCTGTGGAGCGCAGGTTCCTCCCAGATCTACGTTGGGGGCTGCCCTGGACGGAACTTGCAACGGATGAAGTCTCTGCCTGCTCACGTCCATGCATGTCCCTAAGGGTTTGTGAGAGCTCAGTGAGCACACGGCGCACAGCGGCAAGTTCAGTACATACGTCTTTGGACGTCGCATGCAGTTCCCCCCTCAGGCTCTCGGTGCTTCTCTCCATTTGTACTCTCAGGCTCTCGGTGCTTCTCTCCATTTGTACTCTCAGGCTCTCGGTGCTTCTCTCCATTTGTGCCCTTAGTGTCTCAGTACATGTTTCTATGGCTGCCTTAGTACCCCCACATTCATCAGCATGGTCCTTGAGGAGCGTGGCCAGTTGCTGCTGTTGCACGATCACCTGGTCGAGGGACTGTTGCCTCTGCTGGGCCATGGCCATTTGCGGTGGTGTCACAGAGGGGCTGATCAACTCATGTTGCCTTGACACAGGGCTTGTGGGGGATGGCCAGTCGTCGTCTTGTGGGTGCCCCTGCGTGGTATCCTCATGGTGTACGGGATGAAACAAACAGGGGGATTGAGACAGGTCATGGATGGATCCTACATCGACATCACCGTTTTCTGTGTCGGAGCATGCTGCCATTAATGCAGTGTCACCTATGGTGCTGCTGCCACCAGAAGCAGTGCCTTCTGTGGCTTCCATTGGGGGGGCCTGTGGTGGTGCTGTTGTGGGCATGCTGGCTGCTGGGGTGCCTGTTGAAGTCCCCTCCTGTGTGCTGCCACTTGATTTGTGCTGCTGCCGTGTCTTGATCCGTGCAGCTGAGGTGGAGGGTCTTTGGCCGTTGGTCTTGGCCCTCTTTGCAGGTGTGCTGGTAGGGGTGTCCTGGAGCTCGTCGTTTGAATCGGACCCTGTGGTGGAGTAAAGGAGGGCAAGCGTTATTAATGGGTCTGTGGAAATTGGAATGGCAATGTATCACATGCATTGGGGTGGTACCTGAGGGTGATTTGGGTCAGGGCCTTTGAGGTGGTTTCATTTTTGTGTGGATTGAGGATGCAGTTGTTTTGCAGCCTGCAGTTAGGGGGTGCCTGCTGCACGAGTAGAGGGTGTTTTTAGGGATTTTAATTATTTATTTATTTATTTTGACTTTTAATGTGCGCTATCAGGCCAATGTATGTGGACGTTCTCCTGGACATGTGTTTCTGTTGCACTATGTGGACACATGGTACTTCACATGATTGGACATTGTGGATTTAGCATTGTTTTATTTGGGACACCTACCTGATTCTTCGGATGTCTGCACTCCTTTCTCCATCCCTCCGACTCCCTCTATGGTCTCCATTCCAATGGTGGAGGCACAGATTTCTTCCCAGGGGGTCAACTTGATGGGTGATTCCGATCCTCCCCCGGTAGCTGTGGCAATGTTACGGTTGGCGGATAGTATGCTCCGTACGCGTATCCGCAAGTCGTCCCATCGCTTTCTGCATTGCTGAGGGTTGCGGGGTGCGGTCCCCACCGCACTTACCCGCTGTGCCACCAGGGCCCATATGGCCTTCTTGTTCGCAAGTGCCGTCCTGGTCATTTGCGTCGAGAAGACGACGGCAGCATTCTCCTGGAGGGTCTCTGTGAGCACCGTGAGTTCCTCACGGGAGAAGTGGACCTGCCGCTTGCGGTCGCACGCTTTTTTCGCTACTTTTCCCATTGTTATTGTTTTCACTAGGGTGGATGACGGGTTGGGATGTGTCTCAGGGTAGTATTTTTAATGGTTGTGTGGAAATTCTGATTTTATAGGTGTACGGCGTGCTGTTTCCCGTTCCGGGACCATGTTTTTGCTTCCGTTTCCGTATATTTACGGTCACCGTATTTTCCGATTGCCGCTCATTACGGTGACCGCTATGATGGGTGGCGGAATTGCACCTAGGTCGCCGTACGACGGCGGTGAGGGGCGTTTTGGGGACATTTCCGCCATCGCGGACTTTGCACTTCCGCCATGGCGTAGTGCTCGTGCCCGATGGGCCAGAATTAGCCGCACTTTACTCCGTCGTGCAATGGCGGAAACGCTATTTACGCTATGGCGGTCAGGTCAGTTGCTTTCCGCCAGGGTCGTAATGAGGGCCAATCACTGGTACCAGCAGCTTTAGGATCATCCCCATCCACAATGGTTCCCAGGAGAAAAGGTTATCGAACCAGTCATTGTTTTGAATTCCAGTTTCTGTTTGCATGCAAGTGCTGAGGGTGTGCAGGGCCCCTACTATGTTGGTAGGGGACCGATTTTCGGTGTCGTTAGGAGGCACGCAGGTGCAGCAGGAATCACCAATCTTCTAGCAAACCTCTCATTCCATGGCCGTGAGGAGGTATAATTCTTAGTGGTTCTGCACTGCCATCAGCTGGATTGTTTGCATCTCCATCTTGATAGTGTTTAGGCTTTGTTCAGTGTCTTTGGCGGGCTGTATCACCTCCCAGCACACGATCTGGTGCC
Source organism: Ambystoma mexicanum (assembly GCF_040938575.1). Classification (NCBI taxonomy): domain Eukaryota; kingdom Metazoa; phylum Chordata; class Amphibia; order Caudata; family Ambystomatidae; genus Ambystoma; species Ambystoma mexicanum. Next base: position 1,084,105,687 of record NC_090930.1, read on the forward strand.
ATTTGGCATTCACAGCTGCTTGCACTCCTAATAGCAATAAGGATGCAAAGAATGTCTCTTCCTTGCTGTACAGTCTATATTGATCTGGTATGTCTTTGAGCAATTGTGAGGAATCTTGGGACCAATTGTTGGATCTTCTCCTACTCTGTAGTTTTTCTCTCTCCTCCTTTTCTGGCAGGATATGGAATATAGGTCAACGTGATGGAACTGTGGTCGGTGCATTTGACGCTAATGCTGGTGTTGAGGCTGACAAGCCCCCTGGTACCACTATGAAGTGCTCTTCAGGGACCGCTATGAGCACTGAGTGCATTGAGGCCAGTGAGTAGGTGCCGCTACATAGTGGTGGTAGGTGCAAGAATGTCTGCTGGACACACACTTAGTAGTTATCCATCACTGCTGCTATCCCTTTTTTGAGATCTGGGATGTATAATGTTGTATTGCACTTGTTGTTGGTCCCCCACAAAGATGACTCCTTCATTAAAAAAGCACAGTTCATATTCCTCCTGCTTGTGCACCTGTACTGGTCTCTCCATTGCTTCAATCCACATGAGTTTTACCACATGCTAATACCAGTACTCTTTGCACACTGTATTCACTTTCTCAATCACTTCTTCGAATTCCAGTAGTCCTCCTGCTATGCAACTCCTTGTTGTTTCTTGTCAACTGTTTGCCACAGACTTCACTCCCTCCAACTGCAGGTATGGTCTCTGTGAACACTGTGGGCTTCTGCGGTTGTGAGCACACTGCTCCTCACAACGGTCCATCATCACGAGTTGCACACTTTGTGCTTGGAACATGCTCCACAGCCTAAATAGTTTGAGATGGACCAGAAACTGGGCCTCCAAAAGCGAGATCTCTTATGGCATTAATACTTCGGGTGTTCTCGACGCGTGTGGTATCGGGCAACAGATGTTACAGCTCCCATTGACCTTCTTTTTGCCCACTGAGCGCATGTCTGCATTCCCAATATTATTCAACTCTGGATGGTGCACATCTTCTATAACATCTTTACCCAGTCCCCTATACACATCATATTTGCATTTTCTTAATTGTCTTTTACATCATTTTACAATACTACTGTGTCACATTGAATCCTGTGGTAACGTTGGAAAATAACATGGGTAAGAATAGTGGCATAACAATTGCAGTAAGGTTGCTCATTTGTGTTGTAGCATCATTAAACAGGAGATGTATTATTTCTTACATTTTCACCATATGCCCCATGTGTAATACAGTTGGTAATATATACGGGGGACAGTGCAGCTGAAGAATTGCCATGGACCATATTAGAACTGTTAGCAACAAAGCAAGTGTTGCAAATCAGGATACTGATGCAGCAAAGCACGAGTACAAACTAGGCTTTTGGCATGGAGCTTTTGAAAGGGTAATCTGATTATCAGGTTGCACTTTCAGGGACGGAATTACCAGCATCATTGTATTACTTAATGAAAATCAAAAAAGCCAGGGCTTTCTCACCCTTGCCAAATGGCAATTCAACACAGATGTACAGTCCAGAAAATGTAGGTAAGATCATCTTTGTGTGTGTGATGCCGTTTAATATATTCATTTGAAGGAATGTTGCACTGCATTCTGAAGAAGACATGTCACTAGCGGACTCAGAGTAGGAGGAGGATGACAATACAAGGGCTGGCAGGCCAGCACATGATGGCTCTGCATAAGGAAGAGATGGTCGCTAGTGGTGTCAGGAACTGATAGGCATTTTTTTTTCTGAACACCTATATGAACACAGCACACTGTAACTAGAGATTTAACTTTAGTAAAATCTATGACATCATCCAAAAGAGTACTGGATCTTCACTTTTTATGCAAACTCCATTTAATTCATTTTCAACACCCATGCCCTTCATCTACCCTAATTTCACAACACCAATGCCCAGCCATCACCCTCAGTCCCTACCAACCAAGCCTTCCCATCACCATCAAATCCCAATCCCATGCCCTCCGCCACCCTTAAACACAAACCAATATCCACAGACAGTTGGTTCACTTCTTGCTGTGCTTCCCCACTCAAGATGGACACGTTGGTACTGGGGTGGCAGTGAGTTGAGGCCTCTGCTGTAGACTATGGGCAAGGAATCCCTCTGTTGGGGTAGAAAATGGAGAGCTAATTGAATCTAGGCCACAAAAGTGCTTCAGTGTTGGCCGTAGGGCAAGTTGCATGGGTTCATTAACTGCATATATGGCCTCAGCTTTTGCACTCTTTTCCGAGCTACAGTATTTGAAGCTGTGGCTTATGTGAGGTATGTGCACTGGTGACCAAGTTCCTTTGCTGCCACCTGGCGAGATGCACCCTGCAAAACACTCCACATTGCTTGCACATGCTGTAGTTGGATGTTTGTCAGCTCCTACATTCTTTGCTGGTGCTGCAACATTCTCATGAGACTTTCCTAAATGGCTGTCAGGGTATCCTGTTGCACCTAATCCAGTGGGTGTACAGGATGGAGGTACCACCGGGTGAGTGCATTCTACTTCATCATGCCCATCAGCTGCAGAGTGATCATCCTCTCTGCCAATATACATGTCCACATGGGGCTGCCACTAAGGACCCCAAGTAATCAAGGACCAGTGAGAAGCAGATGCAGAGGCCTCAAGACTGGGAAGGAGGTAAGATGCAGGTATGTTGTCCTTCAAGGATGCACCCACCAGTGTGCTGGCATGATGCTGGTGACTGGGGAGGGCTCATGAGTGCATGTGACCTGATTGGCAGCGGCCATTTCCTTGCCAGTAGCAGCAGTGGCCTGACTCGAAGTGGTTGTGATTGAATGCTCTGATTGAATGCTCTGATGCTGCAGTGGGAGTAATGCCTGAGGTTGGGATGGTTGCAGGTGTCATGGTGGATGCAGCTTTTGTGGCTGTGTTTTGGGGCCAGTTGGGTGGAGGACAAGCTTTCTTCTGGCAGTGACTTGCTAACCTTCAGATATGCTCTCAACCCGTGAAGGTTCAGCTACACTGCTGCTGGCATCAACTGCCTCACAGCTTTGGGAATTGCGGTAGAAAAAGGGAGATGTACTCAGTGATGTGCTAAGAATGTGTTTGCACTCATAACCGTGCAGAGGTTGCTTAGTATGTGTCTATTATGGGCTGGCCATGACACATCTCTGGAATGGAGTACCGATGATAGCTCAATTATACTTTATCACTGCAAGGGTATGACCCCTAAATCATTTAGTACAACAGGCACCCAAAATCCCCTGAGACATACTATATCCCCCTTCCATTTCCCTCCAGAATAACACTGTGTTGCCTCTAAAGCACTAAGGCACTTTGTTGAAGTGAATCTCACTTGCTTCATTTCCCTATTTAAGATGTAAACCTATTCTCTGGAAAGAGGTATGGGGTAAGTGAGAGTCACTTCATCAAAGTGTTGTAGAGGCTACAAATAGGTAATGCCAGGCATGTGCTTGTGTTGGGGTTACAGTGTGTTTGCTTGGCAGTGTGTCATCAGGCACATGCATGGATACAGAATGCACATCCTGCCCTGCAAATGCATCTGTCATTCAAAATAAAGGTACAGGGACATATGTTATCATTTCTGGTGGTAGTGTTCAGTAGGTTGATGGATTTCAAATTGCCCTCATGAACATTAGGACTTGCATCTTCATTTGGTGCCGGTTCCTTACTGCAGCAATCATGGAACGTTGAAGCCATCTGCATGGTTCACAGATGTCTTGTTAGATGATGTTGATTACGTTGAGGTGGAAGAGAATAGCCCAGGGGATGTGCAAGCTCTCATGATTGCATGGGTTAATACTTATATGGAGGCATATAGACATTCCAATCGATCACTTTCATGTTGATGTGTGCTTTGTGCATTGTGTCATGCATTCTCTTGATGATTCCTGTGTAATATCTGTTGGACATTCTGCAAGGTACTCTCCTCCAACTCCTTTACTTCCATGGTAATCCTGACAAACTTAGTTGACATTACAGTCACTCAAAATGCATCACATATTCTCTTAGGGTTTTGGCATAGTAGCGCTTATCACCGTTTCAGAGTGCATTGTACTTCATTGGAGATTTGGCATTATGTCCTTGTGAGGTGATCCGGCTTTCGGCAAGATATTGACATTAAAGTGGAAGGTGTACCTAAGATTTCTGCGTTGTGGTTACAATGTGGGATAGTACATTTGTGGACAAATTCATGACAGTGCTAGCTGTATTGCCATTTTCTTTGCACACCACCACATTGGGGCACAACACCAAATTATCTACTCTGTGGGCAGCAGCTGCACACATGGCACTGAAGCATTTCTTTCTCCAATGTACTCAGTCTCCACATTTGTACTCACATGGATCCACTTGACTGTCCGCTTAAATCCCTGCTGTTCCAGCTCCCTCTTTGCCTCCCTTTGCTGTTATAAAGGCAATTTTCTCCTACCAGGGTGTGAGGAGTAATGGCCTCATAATTCCTACACCTGTGGCTGATGCCTCACAGGAGAAGTTGGCAAGGAGAGTGTACATTCTGGCCTAAAGGTCATTCCAGCACTTCCTGCAGTCTTCCGTGCCACGTTGTGATGTTCCCTCTGCTGGCACCCCCTTGTTCCTGACGTTGTTCTTTCTCTGTATGGTTGCCTTACGGTGCTGGGCACCAAGCAGTTTCTCTACATTAAACACCACCTCCTCATCTAGCACCTGCATCTCCCCCTCACTGAATCTGGGCTTGCATACCTGAATTTGCGGTACGCTGCACATGCTCTTATCACCTGGCATGTTTCCATTGGTATGGGGTCTGGATGGCTACTGGAAGTGATGGATTTTAAATGGATTGCGTTTTAAAAGACAGATGCAGCCGAATGTCCTTTTAAGGTATGACACTATTTTTGCTCAGTGCTAATTCTGCTGGGAGAATTACCGACACCACCAATTGATAGGGCATAGTCCAAGGCCCTCAAGCCAACCTCTTCCTCTTTGATAGACGCTTCCCGCACCACATCAATTTCCTTTCCTCTCTTGCTGTCCCTTCTCTCCCTCTTTCGGCTTCCTTGCCTCTCTCCTCTGCCACCTCTCTGGCGCCCTCATCCTCCTCCTTGGCTACCTTGTCCTCCTCTCCTTCCTCTTCTGCCCTACCTTGGGCTCCTTCTATACCTCCGCAGGTAGTACCTCTGATTTGTACCCCTCCTCGGAAGTCTTTCAAGGATGGCAACCTTCTCCACCTCACCACTATAAACTCTCGCTGAGCCTTCAAACACTCCTCTGACATTTGCCGTCCCCTGGAAGAATTCATCCTTGACATCCTTGCTCTCACTGAGACATGGTTCATGGCCAGCTTTGACCTGAGCTTTGACACTCTCCTTCCCGATGGCTGCAAAATCCTCTCTGCTCCCAGATCCAACCGTTCTGGTGGGTTTGTAGCCCTGATCTTCTCGTAGTGGATTCATGCCTCTGTCATTGCTAGCCAGTCCTACTGCTCCTTTGAATGCCTGGTCTGTAGGCTCTCTCTCTCTCCTGGCCACTCTCTCACAGTGGCTACTATCTACCGACCACCTGGACGAATCGTCCCCATCCTCCCTGAGTGGTCTGACCTCTCTTCCTCCTTCCTGGCCTCAAAAACTCAACTCCCCCTCCTCTGAGACTTCAACATCCACCTGGAGGCCTCCTCTCCTGCCACTGGACTCTTTTGTGACCTTTGTGATTCTCTCTCCCTCTCTATTCTTCCCTCTGGCGCGACACACTCTGCAGTGCACACTCTCGATGTTCTGATCTCCTGAGACCTGCCCCTCTCGAACCCTCTCCCACTACCCTCTCCTGGAGTGACCACTTTCTCCTCTCTTCCCATCTCTTTCTTTCCACCCCTCAGGCCAAGCATACCCCCACTCTGCCACCAACCTTCTCAGTCATTTGTCCCATGAAGCGTGAATCAGTTGAGGCTTTTGCTGCCTCTTTCTCTTCCCCTCCTGCACCTCTGACTGACTCATACCCTGACAAAGCCCTCATCATGCTCCACTGTGCTATCTCTGACACTCTCGATGTACTGTCATGAGGACCCGCGTGAAGCCTAAAGCCAAGTGCAACTCCTGGTTCGACTCAGACCTCATCACCCTTAAACGCAAGTGTAGGGTGGCTGAGAGGAAATGGTTGACATCTTGTACAACCTCTGACAAACTGGCCTGCCGCCTACTCCAAAGGGAATACTGACTCTCTGTCCTCACTAAGAAGAGAGCTCACATACAAGCCCGTCTCTCTGCAGCATATAACCACTCGTCTGTCCTCTTTAAAATCTGCAAGGAGCTGGTCAATCATGCAACACTGTCTACCTCTCCTGTTCAGTCCCAGGCCCTCTGTACAGCCTTGGCTTCTCAATTAATCTCTAAAACTCAGGACATCCTGTCCACCATCGCAGCCTCTCCTGTTTCTCCCTCCAGCCTCCCCTCTTTGCCCAGACTCCCCTGTGGCCATCCCTGCTGCCTTCTCTGCTTTTCTTCTCTTCTCCCCTGAGGAGGTTTCTAGACAAGCCGATCTATGAACACCTCATCAAAACAGGTCCTTCCCTGTTCTTCCAAAACCATAAAGGACCACATCAACACCCTCGCCCCTGCCTTGGCGACTTCTGCAACCACTCTTTTGCCTCTGGAACCTTCCCCTCGCCCCTGAAGCACTCTCATGTGCACCCTCTTCTCAAGAAACCCTCAGCAGCCCCCTCTCCCTATCAAACGTTCTCTATCACTCCTTTCCTAGGCAAACTCCTTGAAAAGCTGGCCTTCTCCCAGCTTAATCCTCACACTGAATCTGTTGGTTGTCTTCAAGACCATCAGTCTGGCTTCAAATCAGCCAGAAGCATGGAAACTGCTCTCCTGAACATCCGTGAAGACCTGCTCTATAACCTTTGTTCTAATATCCCTTCTGTCCTCATCCTTCTTGATCTCTCCTCTGCCTTTGACAGAGTCTACCATGACATCCTGCTCAACTGGCTCCATGATAACCTGGGTATCACTGATCATGCTCTGGCCTGGCTGACCTCTTTCCTCTCTGACCGACCCTCCCAGGTCCAACTTGGTTCCACCCTCTCCTCTACCTCTCTCTCTCCACCTGTGATGTTCCCCAGGGATCTAACCTCTCTCCCTGGTTATTCAACCAATACTTGGAACTATGCTCCAACTTCCAATGCTATGCGGACGACACCTGGCTTGTCTTTAGGCTGTCCTCTACCACCTCCTCTCCTTCTCTCATCCCTGACTGTCAGCAATCCAAGAAAGGTGTGCTGGTAATGATCTCTGCCTGAACGTCAGTAATTGGCGCACCTACACCTCTCTTTTCCAGCACTCTCTGGCCGTCCTCCTTTGCCCCTCTTCTTGCTCCCCCTTGTGTGGCTAAGAACCTCTGGGTTATCTTCCACTCCACTCTCAACTTCTCTCCTCACATCTCTGATGTCTCTAAGAAGTCAAACTACCAACTTCACCTCCTCAGAGGTATTCTTCCCCTCCTCTCGTTCCCCGAGAAGCTCACTGTCTCTAGAGCAATGGTCCCCTCTAGGCTTGACTACTGTAACAGCCTCTTTTTAAATCTGCCTACTTCCACTCTCCATCCTCTTCAACTCATCCAGAACACGGCTGCAAGACTTCTCCTTGGCCTCAAGCCCAGGGATTCTATCTCTCCAGCAATGAACTCTCTCCCTTGGCTCCCAGTGGCTGCAAGGATCAAATGTAAGAACCTTTGCATTGTCCACAAGGCTTTCTGGGGCATGGGACCAAAATATCTCCAGCTTTCGCTTCTGAAGTATCTCCCTACACTAGCTCTTCGCTCTTCCACATCCAACTCCTTGATGGTCAATCGCTGTTCCAAGCAAAGAGCTGGAGGCATATCACTCTCTTCGGATGGTGCCTCCCTCTGAAACAGCCTCCCTACCTCTCTGATACTTGAGCAGAACCATCTCATGTTCCGGAAGCTACTCAAGACTTCCTCTTTGCTTCTGACTTCTCTCTTCCTCTTCCTTATTGATCTCCTGTCTGTCACTGCACTGGTTACCTGGCTACCCTCAGAGCCTCAGGCTCAGGTCCCTGACACCCAGTTGCACACTTACACTGCCGCCTGGCAACACTGCACTTTGGGGTTGTATCTGTTACCCTATAGTCAGTCCCCTTACCGGCACTTTCAATTACCTGCTGCCTGCACTTAACCCTTGCACTGCCACTTTCTGGCCGCACTTCCTTTTTATGTTTTATTCCATCTCTTTGTTTGTGTTTTGTACTGGGCCTAGTAAGACAGTTGTCTTGCTCCCCCTTTTTCCCTTCCCATGCCTCGTCCCGCCTTGAAACATTTGTGTATAGGTGCGCTATAATTAAAATAATATATCATATCATACCATATCATAACACATATGAACTCATAATTTAGAACTAATTCTGCCGGATGCCATGGATCTAATGGTACATTAGTACTGTGGAATTAGCTCTGGATTTAACACTGTACTCATAATTAGTTCTGTTACATGTTACAATGCATACGAGAATGTTAAAGAAAATGGTAGAAGAATATCCACTGCCACCAGTCTGTCGTGCAGACACCATGAAGGTAACCATAAAGTTACTTAAAACAAAGAGCAAAGGATTGAAAGTATCCCTGCTGCAATTTCCTGTAAGGTGATGTGGTATGTAGTGTTAAAGAAACAGGGAATTTCGCAATTAAGAGTACCCATGCACTTGTAGCTACAGGGACTGTTCAGTGCCCACAAAAAAACATGAACTAAGCAAAGTAAGTAAAGCAGAAAGTTATGAATGTTTTAAAAAGGTTTGAAAAAAAACCTTTCACCTGGAATGTGAAAGTAGGAACGTTCATTTGAGCCAGGTCACTCATTACACAATGCCACCTAGTAGCCATTGCAGGAAGTTCACCTCCAATTCTGAGGAGGGACGTCATTTCACCAAAATGCCGGGGGTAGCGGAAGTGAAATCATATGCCCTTTGACCTCTGATGACATCACAGCAAGTGATGTCATTTGACCCAACCCCGAAGTGACATCATGGGAAGTGAAGGAACATGACCTTTCACCGCTAGACAAAACAGAAAGGGGTATCAAATAGCATTGTTCCTAAGTACACAACAAAACATATGGTTACGATATCACTATACCGTAATATTCATTTCATACAAGAATGGATCACCATATGTATCATTAATATCAGTGTGTATAGGCCCATATTACCAAATTACTGTGAATGCAAGCAGACATCCAAGGCCAAATGATAATGACGTGTAATTATAAAGCACTTACGACGTGTAAGCACTTTATATAGAACAAATATACATACAATATCACCCAACCTGTGTTGGTACTCATTTATTGAGCTCAGAAGGATGAAAGGCTGAGTTGAGGTGTTTAAAAACAGACTAAATCAGGGACTCACGCCCTGAAGTGTGCCTGAAGTAAAGCTTGTATGAGTCTAGCAATAATTATATAGAATTCCAGAAAGACAAACAATTTTTTAGGGGTGGCAAGGGAGACCACATGGTTAGCAAGGGTGCGACCCCTGGTGACCCTCAAATGACGTCCCTGGTTCTGAGCCACAACAGCAAGGCATTGTGGGTATGACAATTAGCACAAATGCAAACCTTTTCTCCAGAACATGTTCTTTTTCGAAGAGGGCAGTGCTACTTTATACATAGCTTAATCAACCCAAGACAGACATTTCGCGAGGCTGCCAGGACAACCACATACCTGGTTCCACCCTTATTAGGCATCATCAGTGCAGTATAGTCCTGACAGCCTTGTGCAGTCACTGCTTAGTTAAACCCTGCTGCATCGGGTCGCTTAAAAACGCATTGCTTAATATACGTTCCCCCTCACTAACATCCAAAGTATAACACACAGCATGCACTGCTGTCTGCTAAATACTGTTCATAGGTGTTTTTCAATACATCCCAAAATCTATTCTCCGAAATGCATAACTCCCGTTTGCTGCCACGGGGACACTAGTCCCGCGACTTGAACAGAAACAGATTTTATGGTTTCGCTAAGAACACTGACGAAGCAGAATACCCTGAAACACACGTTTGATTCTAAGTATTATAACTAAAGCAGTAAACAACGAAAACATTACAATTAAATATAAGTACAGAAAACAAAGTTGTCTCTGTACGTGATTTCTTAGATGTAATGCGTTCTGTCTTGACTCAGTATGAGGGACACATGTCCTCATGTTGTCCAATGCAGCTGCCTTTGAGTTTTTTTATGTCTACTTTCGAAAGAAGATTTTTCTGATTGTGTTAGTCTCGCTTTGATGTTTCACCCACTCCAATTGCTTCTTAGTTCTTCAGTCTATAGGATTCTGAAGAAAAAAAAGAAATGGAGTTGCTCCTTGTAATCTGTGCCTGTCATAGCTCTGCTTCCAAAGCATGTCTCAATAAATCAGGCATTTAAGTTTTAAAAGGATCTTATTCTTGCGTTAAATTACTTCGTCACGTTTTCTATTAAATATAATGTGAACAATTTCGTGTTCTTATCATTTTGCACGAAGCCAATGAGTTCCCTCTGTTTGCAAATATCAGCTGAGCCGGAGGTTTGATAGAACGCTTGCAATACTAATGGGTCTCTATGACTGAAGTGCTTTGCTGCCTAAGTGAGCACGAGAAGGCGGACTGCACAGAGGAATAGACGCCATCTTTACTTCTCAGAAGACTAACACCGTGCCTTGATGTAATTTGACCCGGCCACCGTATTGATTCTTCTCAACACTTCTCATGAATGTTATAAACACTTCATTTACAGTTTATTTGGTGTGGAACGTATGTTACCAACAGTGAACCTTGCGCAAACACGCACACATAGCCACACACTGTAAGACATTAGACTGTGGTCCTCATGCTTCTGATGGCAAACCTGGCCAGACGCTTAGGTCCGCCAAGATGTCTTCCAGTAATTCGGTGCATGCTATGTATCCATGCGGGTGTTTTTTGTATCATGCGGAATATGCCCCTGCGGCCACTTCAATTAATCGGCCTCTCTTCTGGATGGATACATCATAAACATCTGGCCTCATTTACACTGCAAAGGATCTAAATGATGTTTCTGTCGCTCGGTACAACTGCATTTGCTACCCCTAAAATTAAGATTTAGAAGTTAATTGGGTAGAAGCTTGGTCCACAACTGTAATACCACGCAACTTCTTCTCAGATGCATTTTAAATCTATGGAAATGCAGCTGTTAGTTAGCCATTATATGCAATGTTTTCTCATCTTAGATGCAATTGGACGTCCTTTGCGGTTCAACTCTTACAGTAATGGTTGTCCTATGTGTGCTTCACTTTGTACAGTACTTCACGTAGCGCGTGTTTGATGCCAGTATGTTGATGGCAGTGTTCTGCACTGTGTGAAGACCAGACACTTTGATTCCACAGTCCTTGTCCCCTTTATGCAATGCAGGAATGGTTTTCTGGACTCAAGTCAAATCCCACAATGGGGTTACCATTCAGCCATGTAGGGATGGTCCTATTTTCTGAGTACGGTAAACTAGCATTAGGCTTGCAACGATGGTACATGTTCAGTATTACAGTGGTGGTGGCCTGTGCAAGGAGCACATTTTTAGTCTTGCACTGAGTGCCACTTTTCAGGTTTACATTGGTAGGGACCTGTTCTGTTTCAGGTGAGTTGGTGGTCATTTGTGATCTTTGCTCTGGTGTGTACCTGTGTGAGGTTCATGAACGTTAGCTCTGTGGTGAAGGACTCTTTACTGTATTGTGGAACAGGTGATCCTTACTCTTGTGGAGTCCAGTGGGATGTCCATGTCTTTCAAATCTAAAGTTACAAGCCACAAGCAAATTAGGTTGAAAGGCTCATCGCTCTTGAAACCCTTGACCAACCACTAAGAGCGAGAGACCACAGCATCTAACTTTATATACATAAAGCCCAGCCCCATCTCATTGAACCTCACGACCAAATGTACATCCTCAAATACAACAACTAGTTCAAGCACTAGCTCAGTTCATGCTCTGGACCAGGGGTCTGCAACCTTTGGATCTCCAGATGTTTTGGTCTACAACCCCCACTGGGTCAATGATGAGCAGTAATGGGAGATGTAGTCCAAAACATCTTGAGAGCGGCAGGTTGCAGACCACTGCACTAGACAAACAGTGTGATATGATGAGACTTAGGGCCCGATTTATAGAATAAGCGCAAAGACCCGGCAAAGTACTCTGCGCATAAAGCAACTTTTCAGGCCACTGCGCGTGAAAGTCACTTTGTGCATTCTGCGTCTTCATGGATTTCAAAGCGCAAAGCAACGTGATGTGCAAAGTAAACCGAGTTGTGCTAGGAATGCCCAGAACACGCCCCCTGTAATCCGAAAACATTGCCAAAGACCAAACTTTGCGCAAACATTTGCATTTACCTCTGACCCACCATCCAGCACCCCGGCGACACTGCACGCAGTCCCCCGTAAGTCAAGGCTGCACCCTGGTGAAACTATGTGAGGTCCCCCATAAGTAACGGCTGCACCCCTGCAAAACTGCATGAGGTCTCCCATAAGTAATGACTGCACCCCTGTAAAACTGCATGAGATCCCCCATAAGTAATGGCTGCACCCCTGCAAAACTGTGTGAGGTTCCCTTATAAGCTTAGCTGCACCCCTGCGAAACTGTGCAAGGTCCCCCATAAGTAATGGCTGCACCCTTGCAAAACTGCGAGAGGTCCCACATAAGTAACGACTGCACCCCTGCGAAACTGCACAAGGTGCCCCGTACGTAATGGCATTACCCCTGAGAAACTGCTCGAGGTTCCCCGTAAGCAAGGTCTGCACCACTGTGAAACTGTGAGAGACACCGCAAAAGCAACAGCTGCACCTCTGTGAAACTGCATGCAGCACCCCATAATCAACGGCTGCACCCTTGCAAAACTGTCTGAGGTCCCCCATGAGGAATGGCTGCACCTTCTGCAAAACTGTGCAATATTCCCTGTATGTAACATCTGCACCCTGCAAAACTGCAGACCGTCCCCCGTACTGCCAAGGCAACCAAACTGTTGTCAGATACCCCTAGGTCATAGCGGCTCCCTCAACTTCTGACACCATCCATCAGCCCCCCACACCTCGCCACCACCCAAGGCCGCCCCCTCATGGCCGGCCACCACCCACCAGGCCCCCTCACATCTGCCACCAACCCAGGCTGCCCCCTCAAGTCCTGACACCACCCACCAGCCCCCTCACCTCTGCCACTACCCCCAGGCAGCCCCTTCAAATCCTGGCACTACCCACCAGACTCCCTCACCTCCTCCACTACCCTGAGACATCCCCCCCTCAAGACCTGACACCACCCACCAGCCCCCCTCTCCACCTCCCCCACCCCAGGCAGCCCCCTGACAGTACAACCCCTCCCCACATTCCCCTCACTACAGCCACTACACAAGGCAGCCCCCTCAATTCCTGACACCACCCTCTCGCCCCACACACTTCTGCCACTACCCGCAGGCAACTCCCTCAAGTCCTGACAGCACCCACCATCCACCCTCACATCCCCCACCACCCCAGTCAGCCCCCTGACAGTATACCCCACATCCACCTCACATCCCACACTACCCCAGGCAGCCCCTGCAAGTCCCGACACCACCCAGCAGCCCCTATCATCCCTGCCACTACCCCCGAGGCAGCCACCTCAGGTCCTAACACCACCCACCATCCCCCCTCATCTCCACTACAACCCCAGGCTGCCCCTTCAAGTCCTGATACCATCTTCCAGCCCCCTCACCTCCGCCACTATCCCCAGGCAGCCCCTCATGTCCTGTCACCACCCATCAGTCCTCCTCACCTCTGCCACTACCCAAGTCAGCTCCCTGACAGTAAAACCCCTCCCAAAACAACCCTGACCACTGCCACTACCCCCATGCAGCCCCCACAAGTCCTGACAACACCCACTATCCCCCCTCACCTCAGCCACCACCCCAGACAGCCCCCTCAAGTCCTGACAACACCCGCTATCCCCCTCACATCAGCCACCACCCCATGCAGCTCCCTGACAGTCTGCCACCCTACCAGTCCAATGTGGAGCCGCAACTTATCTCAACCTCTGTGGTTTGCTTCCACCATGAAGCAGACCTGCCACATGTCCACCACCAACACGTTCAACTGGTAGCACTGTTGTTGAATCCAGGAGAAGAGCATCTCCTGTCACTCCCTGTCAGAGCTGAATCTGCAGAACCTCAACTGGACAGCACACTGTTGTACCACCTACACTATGGCTACCCCATGTACATGTGACATGCGAATGTAATGCCAAGTGGCATGTGCATATTGCCCATTGCAAAGGCCTAAAAGCACAGCAAATGAATGCCCGTGGAGGACAGAAGTAAACAGAATCATTGATTGGGCATATCTGTGAAGAATGACTGGGCACATTACAACCCATGCAAAAGAAGCCCAGGTTGTAGGGGTGTCAAAGTCCCTGTCAGGGATAAGAACATTAGATACCTTTGCATGGGTGATGGGAAGCCAGTCAGAGAGTGTGTGACTCAGTCAGACCCCTCAGGATATTGCAGCAGGAAATGTAAAATGTTGGCTTGCACACTGCTTCTTTCCTGCAATGTGCTAATCTCACAACCTTCAGTTAAAACTATGCCACAAATATGCTGCAAATATTACAATGTTGTGTTGCAAAATGTTCAGTTATGCCACAACATTTTACATTTCCTGCTGCAATATTGATACAGGAAATGCATTCAGCCACGCAGAAACGGCAATCATGGTACTCATCTGTATTTCAGTGGCGGAGGTGGTGCATGACATGGGAGCAGGCAGTGCGTGACTGCAAATGTGGGTGGGTGGGTTACTGAGCATGACATGGGAGAGACACAGCAATGAAATGTTAAATGCATAAGTGATGTGTCCAGACTACCCATCCACAGTGAACCCACACCCACCGCAGCGCCCAAAATACCAAATACACAATACAGTGAGGAGAGTGTGGTCACATACACAATCCCAAACATGTGCCAACGGGACACCTGAACAACAGTGGACCTGAAAATAATGCAAAACACCACCTCCAGTAGCAATACAGATGACACCAGATACTACACAAAACATAAACATGTATAACGCGTGGAAATACACATGAGCAGGTGTCAATCCATCTCATCTCCAATGACAGTCAACAGAAACCATCATAAGACATCCACACATCCCCACAACCATACCTGTAAGTACACCATTGCACACACATCTGAAGCCTCCACACCAACCACACTGACACACTGATGCCAAACACGCAGTAACCCAGCACACGGAATGGAATATGAAAATGATGGAAAACCTGTATTGAAATTGAACTATATACATGGAAAAAGGGAAGGAATGTCTTGAAAGTCCAGGGAAGAAAAATAAAGTCACAAATGAAACGTCATCATAAATAACTATTACAAAGGCAGCGGCCTAGTCCTCTCCAATCTCTGACAACCTTTCACCAGGGCCAAGTCGCAGGCAACATATTCCTCCCTCAGGCAGGCCTCTGTTGTTGCGTGGAGGGCTTGCAGGGTGGCCAACGTATTTTGCTCAGCCTCCCCTGCCGATCTGCAAGTTGCATGTGCATGCTGAAGAGACAGTGTGGTAAAAGCAAATGTTGCATACCACCATTGGGCATGGTGATATGTTGAGTCATGTTGCAGAGGGCATGGATCGCCTGGCCGAGAACATGTCCACTCCAGCAGCCTGGGACACACAACAGGAGAGAATCGAGTGGTCTTCAAAGCTCTCCCACAGACTGGGTGTGGAGGCCCACATCAAGGGTCGACGGGATGATCTGAAGTGTCTGCAGGACTCCCTGCATGCAAATGCTAAGGCACATGGAGAGACCCTGAGGCAGGGGATTTGTGCATCTCGTAAATCCAATCGCTGTGACAAGGAGAGCTTGAGGGCTTCACTGCACGATGAACTCTCAGCCGCAAGGACACAGCTCCATGAATAGATGGATGCCTTGAGGCAGACACTGTCTCAGCAACTTGAGGCATCACTTTTTACTGAGAAGCCCGGTGAGTGTTGTGTGCATTTGTTGGCGTGCCTACTGCCCTTCCGGGCCTTGTGTTGATCCTCCCTTGAGGCCCCAGGACCCTCGCCACTTTGCTTGACGTCCCCGCTCCTCCTCAATCCCTCTTCCTGGTTCACTCCATCCCGCCTCCCAACCCGCCCACACCCGCCCTGATTGGCCCATTAGACCGTAGGAGCTTGACCACACAGCTCATAGCTTCACCGGGCTCCACTTTTTACTGAGAAGCCCGGTGAGTGTTGTGTGCATCTGCTGCCTGCCTACTGCCCATCCAGGCCTTGTGTTGATCCTCCCTTGAGACTCCTCGCCACCTTGCTTGCCGTCCCCACTCCCTCCTCAACCTCTCTTCCTGGTTGACTCCCTCCCGCCTCCTGACCCACCCACACCCGACCTAATTGGTCCATCAGACCATAGGAGCCCGACTACACGGCTCGTAGCTTCAACGGGCTCCACTTTTTACTGAGAAGCCCGGTGAGTGTTGTGTGCATTTGTTGGCGTGCCTACTGCCCTTCCGGGCTATCCTTGCATACTTTTCCAGGCCCCAAGCCCCTCTGTCCTCCGCTCGCCTTCCCGGCTCCCACCCCACACCCTCTTCCTGATTCCCCTCCCGACCCACCTCCCCGCTCTGATTGGTCCTGACAAAAAGATCCCCACTCATTGCCGGTCCTCCCCGGGGCAGCCCCCTGCCCAGCAGCCCATCAGCTAAGGACCCAAGGCAAAGGACGGCTCAATTTCGACGGCTCCTGATCGTATCTGCAGGTATCCGCAGGAGAAGCAAGAAGCCAACAATAAGTAAGTGTGGCAAGGGCAGGGACAGAAGCAATTACTTCACACCATACTACCCTACCACTCAACCCTAGAAGCTAAACTATTGTAACAATCTTCATACTGTGGTAGCATTGCATTAAGAAGTTCGCCTTGTCTGTGGTATAGTTGCATTTATAAAGCGGGAATTCATCATTGAATTTAAAAGTGTACATAATAGCTTCTCTTGCTTGCACTTAGAAGTGTGCCCAATAGTGTGCCTTGCTTGCATCTAGAAGTGTGCCAAATAGCGTGCCTTGCTTGCATCTAGAAGTGTGCCCAATATCGTGCCCTGGTTGACTTTAGTAGTGTGCCTAATATCTTCTCCATCCAAAGTTGAACTTAGAAGTGTGCCTGATATCCTCTCTGTGCAAAGTTGAATTTGGAAGTGTGCCTAACAGCGTGCCCTGGTTGAATTTAGAAGTGTGCCTAATATCCTCTCTGTCCAAAGTTGAACTTAGAAGTGTGCCTAATATCCTCTCTTGCTTGCATTTAGAAGTGTGCCCAATAGCATGCTTTTCTTGCATTTAGAAGTGTGCCTAATATCCTCTCTGTGCAAAGTTGTATTTAGAAGTGTGCCTAATAGCATGCCCTGGTTGACTTTAGAAGTGTGCCTAATATCCTCTCTGTCCAAAGTTGAACTTAGACGTGTGCCTAATATCCTCTCTTGCTTGCATTTAGAAGTGTGCCCAATAGCGTGCCTGGCTTTCATATAGAAGTGTGCCTAATATCCTCTCTGCCCAAAGTTGAACTTAGAAGTGTGCCTAATATCCTCTCTGTGCAAAGTTGAACTCAGAAGTGTGCCTAATATCCTCTTTGTGCAAAGGTAAACTTAGAAGTATGCCTAATATCCTCTCTGTGCAAAGTTGAATTTAGAAGTGTGTCTAACAGCGTGCCCTAGTTGAATTTAGAAGTGCGCCTAATATCCTCACTGTGCAAAGTTGCATTTAGAAGTGTGCTTAATAGCAAAGTTGGATTTAGAAGGGTGCCCAATTGCGTGCCTTGCTTGCATTTAGAAGTGTGCCTAATAGCCTCCCGTGGTTGAATTTAGAAGTGTGCCTAACATCCTCTCGGTCCAAAGTTGAACTTAGAAGTGTGCCTAATAGCGTGCCCTGGTTGACTTTAGAAGTGTGCCTAATATCCTCTCTGTGCAAAATTGAATTTGCTTGCCTGATATCCTCTCTGTGCAAAATAGATTTTAGAAGTGTGCCTGATAGCCGCCTGTGGTTGAATTTAGAAGTGTGCCTAATAGCATGTCCTGGTTGACTTTAGAAGTGTGCCTGATATCCTCCCTGTCCAAAGTTGAACTTAGAAGTGTGCCTAATATCCTCTCTGTACAAATTTGAATTTAGATGTGTGCCTAATAACGTGCCCTGGTTGACATTAGAAGTGTGCCTAATATCCTCTCTGTCCAAAGTTGAACTTGGAAGAATCCTAATATCCTCTCTATGCAAAGTTGAACTTAGAAGTGTGCCTAATATACTCTCTGTGCAAAGCTGAATTTAGAAGTGTCCCTAATAATGTGCCCTGGTTGACTTTAGAAGTGTGTCTAATATCTTCTCTGTGCAAAGTTGCATTTAGAAGTGTGCCTAATAGCGAAGTTGAATTTAGAAGTGTGCCCAGTAGCATCCCTTGCTTGCATTTAGAAGTGTGCCTAGTAGCATGCCTTGCTAGAAGTTAGAAGCATCCATAATATCCTCTCTAAGCAAAACTGAATTTTGAAGGTGCCTAATAGTGTGCTCTGGTTAAATTTAGAAGTGTGCCTGATATCCTCTTTCTGCAAAATTGTATTTGGTTGCCTACATATCCTCTCTGTATAAAGTTGAATCTAGAAGTGTGCCTAATATCCCCTCTGTGCAAAGATGAATTTAGAGGAGTGTCTCATATCCACTCTGCACAAAAGAATTTAGAAATGGAATCAGAAACTCTTCCCTATAGCATGCCTTTGTCATAACTGCATTTGAATGTTGCATCTAGAAAATTTACCCTATTGTGTATCTGTATCAAATCTGCAATTAGAAAGTCCTCCCAAATTGCACTTAAATGTCCACCTAAAAGCATATCTGTGATGTTGTTACACTTGAATTTCTCCCTAACAGCATACCTGTATTCCAGCATGCTAGAAGAAAGGCTACCCAACAGCGTAACTATGCTGTAGTTGCAACTAGATAGGCTGCCTAACAGCATGTCCTAAGGTCTAGCTACACTCCAAAACCACCCAAAGGCATATTTGCAGTCTAGTATACAATTAGTACATTAAAATTTAGAATAAGTTAATAATATCACCCTGCTTAGTTGAACCCAAAAAACATGAATAATCTCACTGAGTGATATAGCTGAATTTATAAAGTCCAAATATAAGGTGTAATTTGCATCTGAAACTGTACCTAATAGCAGGTACTGCCGTCGTACTGTTAATCACAGAAAGAGTCAACAATGAACATCCGGTGTTATAGCTAACGTGGGATTGTGTGTACAATATCTTCCAACCTATCTATATCACAGTTACTAACCATGAGTGCACCCAATCCACCAAGGTCTGCCGGAAATTACCCCTGTGCACCGCTTTCACCCTCTGGCCAGCCCTGCCTCCCATCCCCCCTCCGCAAATCATCCCACCCTCCACCACATCCCCTACCCATCCCCTTTCCAAACACCAAGCTAGAGGGGCAAGATTGCGAGCCAACCACCCTAAGACCTCTGCTCCTCTGAACCCCTCCACCGATCAGCCTACTTTGATCATGCTGGCTCCCCTCACTAGCTTACCGGGCATACCCTGCCCAGCAATCATGCACCCCCCGCTTTTCCCATTAACCCCCACCATCATCCCCCCAGACCACACCCCTGCCCCTCCCTAAAAACTGCATGCCTAGCCCTAGCAAGAACAGAAGCCTCATCCCTCTCCCCCTCTAACCCCCCTACCCTCTCGCACACACCAATTGCAACTAAGACACTAAAGAGGAAACGTACCTGGTCCCCCTCAATCTCTCAGCACTCATTGCCTCCCCTGTCTCGACCCACCACCTCATCCCCCCAATCACCATCCTCCCCCCACGCCTCACCCTGCCTGAAACCCCTCTCCCTCGATTTCTCACCAACCGCAAATGAAACTCATAACCCCCCAAACCCCACCTTCAAATCCCCGTGCCAAACCCAATCACCCTAACACACGCGTCCATCCACTCCCACCCGAAACCCGCCAACTTTGATGCTCGTCCACTCTTCCCATCGATCATCAACCACCCCACCCCTCTCGCGATCCAGTTTCCACCCTCTCCCTCCCAACCCCCCATCGCTGCAGCTCCGACACCAACCTCACCTACCGAAGTGAATTGCACCCTATTTAATGCCGGATCCGTAGCAAAAAACAGACACAGCATCTTTGACCTCCTCGCCTCTGACAAACCGGACCTAGGGCCTCATTACACGGTAGGCGCTAAGGGATTATCGGCACCGGTAAGGTCACCGGTGCAGTAATCCCTTAGCACCCTACTACGAGGTCCCTCAGCGGGTCCCGTCCTTAACGCCTGGTCTGACCAGGCGTTAAGGACGGGACCGCTGAGGGACTTCAGAGCTAATAACGGTACCGCAAATTGCGGTACCGTTATTAGCTCCTTCCCTATTCCCATTGAGCCCTTTGGGGGCTCAAATGGGAATGGGGAATGGTATTTGGAATGGGAACTTACCGAGTCCTCCAGGGTCGGAATGGCCCAGTAAGTCCCAATACCGCCTACCTCGACCCGGTATGCGGTAAGGGAGTGGCCATGCCACTAATGGCGGCATGGTTACCTCCTACCGTGTAATGAGGCCCTTAGTCTTCATCACCAAAATCTGGTTCTCTGATGACTTCGCCCCTATCGCCAATGAAGCCTTCCCCCGACTACTCCCTCATCCCACTGAACTGTCCCTCTAGAGGAGGAGGAATAGCATTCGTCTTCAAGTCTCACTTACATGCCTCAATCACCGACAACTTACTTCCATTCCTTCCTGCGAATCACTCCTCATTAAACTATCCCTTTCCCCTTCGTTCTCACACAGCTTCCTAATAATCTACAGACCCCCTGGCTACGATAGACAATTCTCAAATAACCTCTGCGACTCTATTGCCACCCTTCAACTAAACCATCCCAACCTCACCCTTCTAGGAGATTTCAACATATGGCTCAACATCCCCACCAACCCTATGACACACTCTCTGGTTCTCTGGTTGACGGCCTAGACGCGATCAACCTCCAACCCCACATAAACGGCCTGACTCACTATAAAGGACACACTCTTGATGCCATCTTCAGCTCCCACAACTGGATACTCTTAAACCCTCCCACCCCTATCATCTGGTCAGATCACTTCATTGTTTCCTTCGCCATTCGCTCATCCGACCTGCTTCCTGTACCCAAACCTGAACCTCCCAATCTACGCAAATGCTGGAAAAAATTAATAATCCTTCCTGACCTAGCCGACGCACTCCTCCAGTCTCCTCCACCTACCTGGCAACTCAATAATCAACTAACCCCCGACACCTTTGACTCATGGCTCAACACCTCACTAATGCGGCTCACACCCTCTTGCAAACCATCAGCCCACCGTGGCCATTTCCCAACATGGTTCACACCTGAACTGAAGACCACTAAACAACTATATAAATACCTAGAACACAAATGGCGGAAAGACAAAACCCTCCTGAGCAGATCCACCTTGGCCCAGCACCTTCATCAGTACAAGGCCGAAATACGGAAAGCAATAAAAGCCCATTACAACTCCCGAATCCTAAACTGTAAAAACCCCAGCAAAGAAGTTCGAAAAAATCATCACCGAATTCACCAAACCATCATGCACTACCACCGTCCCGACCCCCTCACAATCGCTGTGCGACTCACTCTCTCGCAACTTTTACACCACAGCCCTTGAAAGAACAAATGCTCTAACCAACAAACTAGCTCTCTTACACCCACCAGGCAACCCACCCCCCATACCGGCTAACCCACCGCCTGTGGCCACTACCCAACCAACGTTCGACTTCTTCAGTCCAATATCACCCGACCAATTTCTTAGACTCCTCTCTGCCTGCAAACCATCCGGATCCCCGCTAGACCCTTGCCTGGCCACAACCCTCAAAGAAATGTTTGCTTCGACCTGTGCATGAGAACACGCAAGATCCATCATGAATGACTCCCTTTCCTCTGGAATTTTTCCCGACGCATTCAAAACGGTTCATGTCAAACCTCTAATAAAAAAACCTTCCCTCGACCCTCTCGAGCCCAAAAACTACCGCCCCATCTCAAACACCAGGTTCCTTGCCAAACTCATTACCGAACCACCTACTGCCAACTAAATGCCTTTGTCGAAGCCAACAATCTCCTAGACCCTGCACAATCAGGTTTCAGAGCCTGACACGGAACCAAAACCACCCTAACCTCAATCTGGGATGACCTTAAAAACACGGCAGACTCCGCGGGATGTGCCGCATTAATCCTTCTTGACCTATCCGCCGCCTTCGACACAATCAATCACTCAATCCTCCTTGACCGCCTCCATTCCCTAGAAATTTGTGGAACCGCTCTCAAATGGATAGCTTTGTTCCTCAAAGATATGCACCAAATAACGCTACTCTCCACCTATTCCTCCCAAGCCCGACCAGTCGACACAGGAGTTCCACAAGGAGCATGCCTATCAGCCCTCCTGTTCAATCTCTACATGGCCACCCTCCCATGAATAATTTGTTCACACAACATCCTGTGTTACAACTACGCTGATGACACTCAACTCATTCTAAAACACCTGAACTCAAAACCCAACTGCCGACCTGACCTCGTTTTCTGCCTCCTCGACATAGAGCTCTGGATGACCACAAACCACCTCTTGCTAAACCCCTCCAAAACCGAAATTATGGTATGTGGCAACCCTGAACTTCTTCCACACCCACTACCCTGGCCATCTGCCATGGGCAACTCAACGACCCCCTCTAATTTAATAAAAAACCTTGGATGCACCCTAGACTCCGACCTAACACTCTCGCACCAAGTCAACAACGTCTCAAAGT
The DNA here is from genome assembly GCF_040938575.1 of Ambystoma mexicanum. Lineage (NCBI taxonomy): Eukaryota > Metazoa > Chordata > Amphibia > Caudata > Ambystomatidae > Ambystoma > Ambystoma mexicanum. The sequence goes on from NC_090930.1 coordinate 1,084,128,511, forward strand.
CCTGCCACTACCACCTTAAAACTCTTAGGAGCATCTTTCCATACCTCTCTTTCCCAACAGACTCTCCGCAGTCCAATCAATTGTTATATCAAGACTGGACTACGCTAATCCCCTCTACCTCGGAGTCCAGCCATACCAACTGAATAATCTACATAGAGCACAAAACGCTGCAGCCAAACTGCTACTAGCGCTCGGCCCGAGAGACCACATCTCCCCAGCCCTCAAAACTCTGCACTGGCTTCCGGTTGCCCGAAGGGTGACCTTCAAAACCTTATGCATTTCTCACAAGCACTGCATAAAACCGGACCTCAATATCTTCAAGACAAACTAAAACCATATCACCCTCTATGTACTCTAAGATCAAGCTCAGCCAGCCTCCTAGTCATACCTAAAACAAACTCAGTGAGGTTAGGAGGATCATCATTCTCAGCCTTTGCCCCCACACTGTGGAACGCATTCCCACCCCACATCCGCCTCACTGAAGACCTCATGTCCTTCTGCAAATTGCTGAAAAGTTGGATGTTCCCCTAAAAACCGAACCCGTACTCTCAAACTGAATAACGGCATGTCAATGACTTTACAAACTACTAGATCATAAATAGCAACGCAGCAGCATGATCCAAACAACAAATCAACAACTAATTAACCTCTATTGGTCAGCTAAAAAGGACAAACATAAGAGAATGAGTAAAAAGGATCAAACCTGCGAAGTATATAAAAAGAATATGTTGTATGAGAGAAGTAAAGTGGCTGAAATTAACAAAATGGACAAAATAAATGCAATAGACAAGAGGACCAATGTTGGACATGAGGAATTAAGCGGATAACGACAAGTCAACTAACCCAATCTACAAGAGCTTAAATAACAATAAGACAAATAACAATACAACATCATGATCCAAGCAAGAAATCTACAACTAATAACCACTAATGTAAACTAAAAGAACAAACAGAATAGAATGAGTAAAGTAGATCAAAGCAGTGAAGTGGATAAAAAGAATAAATTGTACGAAAACAGTAATGTGGTTGAAATTAATGAAATGGATGTAATGATTGCAATGGACGAAAGGAACAAAATGGACGAAATGAATAAAGAAAGGAGGATGGAAAGATGAATACAGGAGACTGATGAGTACACAGACAGACGGCATGGAATGTATGAGTGCATGGCATAAATGGAAAGTACAGAATAGACGATTCAAGTACATGAGACGGGTGTAGTGCATGGGACGGATGGAAAGTACGGAACTGATCGAGTGCGTATGACAAGTGACTTCGGCTGAACCGATAATGCAGGATGAATGAACGAAGTGAGGGGAGCGGATGAGGTCGGTAGATTGAATGCAGCGTGTAGAGTGGATGAGAGCATTGAGCGGATGAATGCGTTGAGCAGATGAGTGTGTAGAGCGGATGAGTGTGTAGAACGGATGAGTGTATAGAGTGGAGGAGTGTGTAGAGCGGATGAGTGAGTAGAGCAGATGAGTGTGTAGAACGGATGAGTGTGCAGAGAGGAAAGGTGCATAGAGTGGATGAGTGTGCATAGCGGATGCGTCTGTAGAATGGATGAGTGTGTAGAGCGGATGAGTGAGTAGAGTGGATGAATGAGTAGAGCGGATGAGTGCGTATAACGGATGACTGTGCAGAGCGGAAAGGTGCATAGAGCGGATGAGTGCATATAGCAGATGAGTGCATAGAGCGTAGAGCGGATGAATGCATAGAGAGGATGAGCGCGTAGAGCGGATGAGTGCGTAGAGCAGACGAGTGTGTAGAGCCTATGAGTGTGTAGAGCGGATGAGTGTGTAGAGTGGATTAGTGCCCAGAGCGGAAAGGTGCATAGAGCGGATGAGCACGTAGTGCGGATGAGTGCGTAGAACGGACGAGTGTGCAGAGCGGACGAATGTACATAGCAGAGGAGTGCATAAGAGAGGAGGAGTATGTGGAGCGGATGAGTGCGTAAGAGAGGATGAGTGCGTAGAGCGCATGAGTGCATAGAGCGGATGGGTGCGCAGAGCAGATGTGTGCGTAGAGCGGATGAGTGCGTGGAGCTGATGAGTGCATGGAGCGGATGAGCACGAAGAGCGGGTGGGTGCGTAGAGCGGATGGATGCGTGGAGCGGACGAGTGCCTGGAGCGGATGAGTGCGTAGAGTGGACGAGTGTGTAGAGCAGACGAGAGCACAAAATGAATGAGGGCTTGGAGCAGATGAGAGCGTGGAACAAATAAGAGTGTGGTGCAGATGTAGGTTGTGGTGCGAATGTAGGTTGTGTGAGTGGTTAATAGAGTGGAGCGGATGTAGGGTGTCGAACAGATTTAGGGTATTGAGAGGATTTAGTAAGTTATGGTCTTGAACAGATGCAGGGTTTTGAGTGGATGTAGCGTGCGGTGTGTTCATCCAATGTAGGGTATTCAGCAGATATAGAGTATGGTGTGGGTGCAGAGCGGGTGTTGAGGGCAGAGTGGGTGTTGAGTGCAGAGCGGGTGTTGAGTGCGTAGCAGGTATTAAGCGCAGAGCGGGTGTAGAGCGTGGAGCGGGTGTAGAATGCAGAGCGGGTGTCGAGCGTGGAGCAAACGGGTGATGTATGTGGACGAACGGGTGAAGTGGTTGGAAGGAATGGATGTAGTAAATGGGAAGAAACAGGTGTAGTGGGTGGCAGGAATGGAGGATGGATCTGGAAGAACGGGTGATTTATATAAATGAGACGGGTAAAGTATGAGGAAGAACTGTTGAAGTGTGTGGACAAAATGGGTCAAATATATTGAATAAAACAATTGAAGTATGCCGATAGAACGGGTGAAGTGGAGCGATCAAATGAAAAATGTGGTTGGAACGGAGGAAGTATGGGGATGGAACAAGTGCAGTATGTGAGTGGAACGGATGAACTGGGTGGAACGGATGAACTGGGTGAAACAGTTCAACTGGGTGAAACAAATGAACTGGGTGAAACGGATGAACCGGGTGAAACGGATGAACCGGGTGAAACATATCGACCGGGTCAAATGGATGAACCGGGTCAAACGGATGAACCGGGTGGAACGGATGAACCGGGTGGAACAGATGAACCGGGTGGAATGGATGAACTGGGTGGAATGGACGAACAAGGCAGAAATGATGAATAGGATGGGATAGGTGAACAGGATCGAACGGGTGAAATATGTGGACTGAAAGATGAAGTACGTAAATGGAAAGGTGAATTATGTCGATGGAACGCATGAAGTATGTGGATGGAACGGGTGAAGTATGTGAATGGAACAGGTGATGTATGTGGATGGAATGGGTGAAGTATGTGGTCCGAACGGGTGAAATACTTAGATGGAACGGGTGAAGTATGTGGATAGAACAGGTGAAATATGTGGAAGATACTGGTGAAACATGTGCAAGGGATGGGTAAAATATGTGGAAGATACTTGGGAAATATGTGGAAGGTACGGGTGAAACATGTGGAAGGAATGAGTGCAATATGTGGAAGGAACGGGTGAAGTATGTGGATGGAACGGTTGAAGCATGTCGATGGAAGGGATTAACAGATGTAGAATGGGTGAAGTGAATGGAACGGTTGAAATGGTAGAACGGATGAAGTAGATGGATGAACGGGAGATGTGTCTGGAACCGGGAAGCGGGTGGAACCGGTGAAGTGGATGGAACGGGTGAAGATGACGTATGTGGATGAATGATGCATGGAGGAAGGATAACCTGGGTAGAACCAATGAAAGAAGCATTGCATAAAACGGTTTGAGTGCCTAAAAGGTTGGAGTGCATAAAATAGCTTAGAGTACATGGAATAGATTGGAGTGCATGGAACGGTTTCGAGTGCATGGAACGCATTGATGTGCATGGAACGGATTGGAGTGCATGGAACGGATTGGAGTGCATGGAACGGATTGGAGTGCATGGAACAGATCGGAATGCATGGAACAGAGTGGAGTGCATAGAATTGCACGACTTACATGGAATGGTTCGGAGTGCATGGAATGTTTAAAAGAGCATGGAAAAGAACAGTTATGAATGCTTGAAATGGTCGTAATGCTTGGAACAGTCGGAGTACATGGAACAAATGGAGTTCACAGAACTATTGGAGTGGGCCTGAACTCAAACACCTAAGGTAAACCACCATATCATATCTCCATGCTTACTCTCTTCCTTACACCACCACTCAACTGGTTACACACCCTCCAGCCTAGGTCATTCTCCTCAGACCTAACGCAGCCAGAATCGGTCTGGATAAAACCTGCCAGAACGAACACATACTCCTTTATCTCTCATCCACCACACCTACCGCTATGAAACAGCTATCACACGAATGCCACACAGCTGCACACATATCCGGTGCACACACGCACCTTTGACTCTTTCTAGTCTCTCTACTGACTTGAACTTCAGTTCCCGAGGGCGTTCAACCTACCAGCGCCTTGAGACCATACCAATGGTACATAAGGCGCTATATAAATGCAAAGTAACATAACATAACTTCACAAGTGATCACACATACAGACTGTGTCCATTCGGGAAGAAGCATATTATGACCTCACCACCTTTGGGGTGCTGGTGCATGAATCCGTTTTAAGGCTGGCCCTAGCTAATAAAGACCAGGTTTTGGCACTGCATGGACTGGATCCACCGCCACCCCCGCAACCACCTGAGGATCCACTGCAGGATGGCAGTCATAGCACACCCACGCCACTTCAACCACCTCTGCCGTGATGTCTATGAGCCCATTGAGATATTTATTTTGGGGGGTCTTTGGTGTTTATATTAATGGTCCACTCATGTAGATATGGACATGCATCCTCCCCCTTACTCCCTCCAGGGTGGACATTTTTAAACCCCCAGTACAGGATGGACATTATATTTTAGTTTTGAATCAAACCGGGGTGGTCTTATCATTTTTTTTTGCCCCCTTGTTACAGGATGGACACATTCATCTTATTGTTTTATACTCCTCTCTGGGATAGAGGTATATGTTGCTTTTTCCCCTATACAAGATGTGCTGTTACCCTCTCAAGGGAATAATGAATGAAGTACTGGTGATGCAGCCATGCACAGTGGTGTGAACTGCCATGGCTGACGTGATTACAACAGGATCACATGCGCAGATAACAATGGGTTAATAGTCTTTTTAAACATGCGTGCAGTATGCATGATTTGCTACTATGGCTGGTAACATACAATGGGGGTCATTACGAGATTTGCGGTAAAAATCAGTTTTTACGAGCATGGAGGTAATACCGGGTCTGGGTAGCAATGACGCCACTTACAGCGGCTGATTACGAGAATGCGTGCACGCGTGTAGCGGCATGCCAATATCGACAGTACGGGCTTGCCGCAAAAGTCCCTAAAACATCCCTTAGCGGCATCATTGAAAGCGCTGACAGCCCTTCCGCCTCCGTCCTCCTCTAAATAATGGACCCGGCATTAGCGGGCCCACTAATAGTGAGCCCGCTAATAGCGAGGCTGCTAAAACCGGAACCGGAAGTAACGTCATTGCGCCAGAGCGGGAAATGGCACGGCGGCCATCTTGAAAAACACAATCCATTGCCATCCTCGATACACAGGACCTGGAGCCGCCTAAAACCAACACCAGAACATCTACCACACCACCAGCATCATGACAAAGGCAATTAAGAAAGGGGCATCCCGGCAGTGCAAGGAGCTGTTCTCCGAGGATGAACTGAACATGCTCGAGGACACTCTGGCTAAAAATGTAGGGGTGGTCCTTGCCACAGACTTGAAAAGAGCGGCACCCTAAGTTTCTAGGGTAATCCAGACGTGGACCCCTTGCTCACTATTCTTAGAGAGGCACAGTTACACCCTACTGATGAGGTTCAACCAGACCCAAACACATGTCTGGGGTTGCTGTTGGTACTCTTGTTCAGAGGATAATTCCCTAGCATTTCGGTGCTGGACTGCCCCAGGGCAGGACAAAGACTGATATGTTTGGGATATTTCTTCTCTGTGAAAGATAGTGAGCTAAAGACTCTGGGTAAGGCTCTTGTAACCAGGACTTATGTCTGGCAGAGAGTCTCCCAGAACCCCCCTTGTTATTTGAATATTTCAAGTAACTTTGGGTCTCACCCTAAGTTACTGGGGTAATCCAGATGTGGACCCCTTGCTCACTATTCTTAGAGAGGCACAGCTACACCCTACTGATGAGGTTCAACCAGACCGAAACACGTGTCTGGGGTCGCTGTTGGAACTCTTGTTCAGAGGAGAATTGCCTAGCATTTCGGTGCTGGACTGCCCCAGGGCAGGAAAAGACTGATATGTTTGGGATATTTCTTCTCTGTGAAAGATAGTGAGCTAAAGACTCTGGGTAAGGTTCTTGTAACCAGGACTTATGTCTGGCAGAGAGTCTCCCAGGACCCCCCTTGTTATTTGCATTTTTCAAGTAACTTTGGGTCTCACCCTAAGTTACTAGGGTAATCCAGACGTGGACCCCTTGCTCACTATTCTTAGAGAGGCGCAGCTACACCCTACTGATGATGTTCAACCAGACCGAAACATGTGTCTGGGGTTGCTGTTGGTACTCTTGTCCAGAGGAGAATGGCGTGAATCCAGTATACATATGGCCTAGCGCATACCTTAATGTTGAATTATTTTCAGGAATTGGTGAAAGATTAGTGGGGTGCCGGGGAGAATAACAACCTTGACACTGGGTTGTGTTAACCTATGTAAAACCAAGAGATGTTCACACTTTTGTGGAACTCTCCCGTCCCCTGCACACCCGAACAATTGTAAATACAATCAGTAATTTAACAATAGTAACAATTAGTTTTTGAAAAATATTTGTGAAAAAAACAATTTAAGTCACAGGTTATGTAAAAGATGATGACCATCAATTTAATGTTGCTGTGAATCATTAACTATACATAAATTCATAGAATATTTGTCATCTGTATTGATGCGATTTCAACATTTCTAATATAGCGTGAAAATACACATTTTTTCAGGTCACACTCAATTTTGACGCAATTTCCTTCGTGGGCACACAATGGCCATCATTACGATACCGGTGCTAAACCATGGCGCTATTAGCACCATGGTTGGTGCCGGTATCGTAACGTGTCCGCCATGGTGAAATGGGGAAATACCACCCCATTCCAAGGTTGGCGGGGCGGTATTTCCCCATTTCCCCATGGCCCTTCCCCATTCCCATTTTTGCCCCATAGGGCATAATGGGAATGGGGAAGGCGCTAATTACGGTACCGCAAATTGTGGCACCGTAATTAGCACCAAGGTCCCTTTGCGGGTCCCTACTTTAATGGCTGGTCTACACCAGCCGTTAAAGACGGGTCCTGCAAAGGGACCTTGTAATTAGGCGCTAAGTGGTTAACGGCGCCGCAGCCTTTTACGGCACCGTTAACCACTTAGCGCCGGGGCCGTAATGACCCCCAATATGTTTAACACACTTTCCTCAATTCTGTGGAGAATTGTCTTGTACCATATATTATTCATAGAAAGTGTTGACATATATTACTCGAAGCGTTTCGGGGTTGATTTTGTCCCCTTCTTCAAGAGTTGTTTGCCCTCTTTTTATTCTTTCTTTTATCTTCACCTACAATGTATAATACAATATTTAGATCTCAATCTTCATTAATCTCTGTCATGAGTGTATAGAAATTGATAAAAATATCCTAGTTATTTCATGTTGTCAATAAACTGACACTTGGAGAATGTCAGATCGCTTAATGTGTTTCTCTTACCTTGCTCGGGTGTTGGAAGCTCCAGGAGTGGGTGCTGCCTTCCGTGTTGCTCCTCGCGGATGACGCCTAAAATGGATGCTATTTATGTTGTGACGTCATCACGCTCAAAACGTGATGACATCATTATGTTTACAACGTCAACGTGTGACGTGGAGATTGTCATGTCTACATAGGTAACTATGTTCTATTAATGCAAGTATTTGTTGAATATGTACTATTGGTACGAGTATTTATTAAATGTACATTTTCCTACGTTGCACAATCATCATATCGCTGGTTATGTCCGCTGGGGTAACCACGATTTTTTCCTATTAGTATCTGGAAATGGGTGCCGGAAACACTTGGGGGCCGATTCATAGAACAAACGTGCGCCAAAAAGCAGGCGCAAGCGCGAAAAAACAGGTCACTGCAACATCCCGAACGGCGTGCGCGACGCGCACAGTGAAAGCGCACAACCTCGGTGCATACACCAAAAAGTGGGCAGAACACGGGGCGTAATGCGCGGAATGGGGAACAACGCGCGAAAATAAGGGCGTAACTGGGGATGTACTGCAGGGAAGCAGATGGAACACCCACAAGCACTCGAACTACACGTATTCATGGAATAGAATAGGGCAAAGCCGCGCACAGCCAAAGACACGCACAAGCCGAAACACGTACGCCACACGAAGGCAGGCGGTAGCGTCCCTGCGCATTACAAAAGTGGCAATATACAGCAATGATGAATGTCCCATACTGCGATTGGGCCTGTGCGAGCGGGGCACGTGTATTTCGGGGGTGCGCGGGAAGTTTCACATGCGATTAAGCGGGCTATGTGTATTTTGGGGGTGCGCGGGAAGTTTCACACGCGATTGAGCGGGGTACGTGTATTTCGGGGGTGCGTGGGAAGTTTTACACGTGATTGAGCGGGGCACGTGTATTTCGAGGGTGCGCGGGAAGTTTCACACGCGATTGAGTGGGATACATGTATTTCGGGGGTGCGCGGGAAGTTTCACATGCGATTGAGCGGGGTACGTGTATTTTGGGGGTGCGCGGGAAGTTTTACACGCGATTGAGCGGGGTACGTGTATTTCAGGGGTGCGCGGGAAGTTTCACACGCGATAGGCCTTGGGCGAGCGGGGTACCACTCACCGTCTGCGTGTAGAAGAATGCGTAGCCAACACCCACCCGCTGTGAAGTAATAGCGTGTGAACCCCAACGCCTGGAAAACACACGCACCGCACCCCACGGAAAGCACGTACAGAGCAATGGAAATCCACGTGGTATCTTCAAGAACTGCCAGGGCAACGCCCGTGCGCGATACGTCACAGACGCGCTTACACGCTAAGGGCCTTTGGTCCAATGAAATCGCGTATGCGTGCTGACGCGCTTACGCGCTAAGGGCCTTTGGTCCAATGAAATTGCGTATGCGTGCAGACGCGCTTATGCGCTAAGGGCCTTTCCTCGAATTACACGCTGACGTGCAATTTTTTCACGTGCCAAATCACTCTGTATCAAGCCGGCCACGTGAAAACACACGGAAGACCACGCTCCTGCCCAAAAGGCCGAATCACTGCCCCCCAGAGCACCAAGCACGCTCCCACCTGCCATCTGCTGCTGCCTGACTGCCTGCTGCCCTCGTGCCCTGCCATTTGGTGCCTGCACATCAGCCATCTTCAGGGGTCCAGTTGCGGTGCCCACCCCTGCTGGAATAGAAGACTCCCGACTGGAATACCATCGCTCCACAGCCCAGCCCCTTGACCCAGTTGCCCACCCACGCCTGCCTCGGGGGTCGCCATGTCGGGGCAAACACCATCTGAGACCACTGGCGACCCCCAGCCAGAGGGGCAGAGGGCCACCAGCTTCAGTCAGAAGGAAGTTGGTGTCCTGGTGGAGCTTGTCCTGGGGCATTATGATGCCCTCTTCGGATCATCACGCGCCGACAAGGAAGGACGGGACAGGATCTGGGACGACTTTGTGGTTGCCATCAACGCGGAGGGGGTGGCAACCCGCAACATCAAGTAAGTCAAGAAGCGCTGGGAGGACTTGAGGTCCAGCACCCTCATAAAGGCCCAGCGCCTCGTGGAGGGGGGCCGGGGCAGCATGAGTACCATCCAGATGAGGGTCCTGGAACGCGTACGCCCAGCGCTCCATGCCCAGATCCTTGAGAGGCAGACCCGTCTGGAGTCAAGCGATAAGTGGCCAAGCATTGCTGTGTGAGACAGGGCATGTTGCAGTGTGCTGGTTGTCTGATACTTGCCTTTATGTGTGACATAGGCCATGTACGCATGTGTGTGTGCAGGGACATCATGGTCATGCATGTGAGACCAGTAATGGGTGAAGCACACGGTTGGTGCATGTGTTTAAATGCAACATGGGGAGCCCTATGCGGAAAAGACACATGAGAGCATGCCAGTCTCTGTTCCTGGACATGGGTGGGGGTGAGGGATGGGTGCTGATGCCATGTACATGTATGGTGTCCATGTCTGTGTGTCTGACCTGCGTGTCTGTGACTTGTGAATGCCATGGATGCATGACACATGTCTGTGACAATGTTCAGATTCACTGATGCAGCTTAGTCATCCTTGCATCCACTGTGTCTGGGGTGTACGAGGCCAGATGGATGAAACTACGGTGAGTGTGTGCATGTGATAGGCATGACCCATGATGCATGTGAGTTCCAAAACAACATTGTATGTTTCAAGAGTCCCTTGGACATGTATGCTAATGTCCATAGCATGCGCCATGCCTGTTACTGCATGTGTTTTGCCTGCACTGACCCATGTGTTGTGGAGGGACATGATGGAAGTGATCTTTGACAGTGCCACTCATCTGCTATTGCTTCCTGTCTAGGGGACCATTGTACAGTACCCTGATACTTGTGTTCTATGTCTCCCTCTACACAGCGCCAAGTGAAGAAGAGGGCGGAGACAGCGCTGTGGAGCAAAGCGGCGGGGATGCCCCCGCGGCTGCAGCGGAAGGGGTGGGTGAGCCCCCACAGGGGCTTGCAATGGCGGAAGATGGTGTGGAGCCATCCAGGTTGGTGGTTTCCACAGAGGAGGAGGAGGCCGCTCCTGAGCCACACATGGGGCCTGATGGGGGCATCCCTGCTGGTGCAAGTGGTGCAGTCCAGGGGCAGGAGGCAGCACAGGTCGCCGTGGAGGGGCCTGTGCATGTCACTGTCCCTGACTCTGTGACTGCACCACCATGCACCAGCAGGGATGCCCCATCCCAGGCCCATCCGCAGGTAGGGGGGATGTCCATGTCATCTGACTCCCCTCCACCTGCAGACGAGGGGACCCCTGGCCGTATGGAGAAGGTCCTGATTGGTGTCGCGTTGCGCACGGGTGTCATTCGTGATGACGTGTGTGCTTCCCGGGGGGAGCACGCACGTCATCACGAAGAGCACCGTGCCAACGTGGCCCAGTTGGGAGCCGCCATGGTCAGGGGTTCCGTACATGTGTCGGCCACTCTGGCGACCCTCTCCTCCTCTGTGGAGGCTATGCGCCAGTCATTCTCCATGCCGTCTTCCGGCCCAGATGCCACCAGGGCCCCCTGTGGACCTGCCCCGACCCCCGCAGCCAACTCGGTGGGAATCCCATCCCTGCCACAGTCCGGAGTCGGAGGTCCAGCAGGGGTGGACACACCAGCAACTGGACCCCAGCAGATGGAGGATGTGACGGCATCATTGGGCAGGGCACGTGCACGACGGCGTGGGTGGATTCCATCAGCCTGGATGCCGTCGTGCTGGAAGAGGCAGTTGCGTCGGAGGCAGTGGCAGGCTTGACGTGGGAGGCATCATGGCTCGGGGCCATCAACATCAGGGGGGCAGGCATTGGCCCGGAGGGCAGGAGAACCCTGGAATGGGAGTGTCTTCCGTGTGGGAGCGGTTGGCCCAGCAGATAGGTGCGGAGTGGCAGCGGGCAGAGGAGGAACGGCTCACAATGGTCAGGGCGGAGAACTCCATGCTGAGGGTGTTGAGGCGGGCTGAGTGCCTCGAGGGTATTCGCAGGGAGTTGGAGCTGGACACCGCATTATCCCTGCGAGACCTCGGGGCCAGGGAACATGCCCGCCTCCAAGCCATTGAACAGGAGTTCGATGATGCCCTGGCCCATGACATCAACCAGTGAGCCGTCGGACTAGCCCGCCGCCTTTGTACGTAGTTATTTAGGTTTAGGTTTAATTTCTTTATTATTATGATTTGGAGTCCACGGACTTTGCTCCACTTTTAGTATATAGTTGTATTTTAGATAGGGTTCTTGGTAGGTTTCATTTGCTTTTGAGATAATGGACCCTTCAGACTTTCGTTTTCAATTTTCAGGACATGTATATACTTTCTTTTAGTCATATTCACATGGAGTCATGTTTTTTTATGCTTTCCATCTTTGGATTTCGTTCTATGGACTTTGGGGATGCACCACTTATATTTTTTATGTTTTGGATTTCTTTTCTTGCTTGGATTTGACTTTCTTTTTCTTATTTCAAAAATTATTTCTTCATTTGCATGTGTGCTTTTCATTTTGACATTTGTTATACTTTTTAATACATTTCTTTATTCAACATTATTGGTTTGGTGTACAGTGATGATTTTGGTGCATGTCTCCATGAGCATTGGCACAGTCATGTGTTGCAACTGTGTGGCTCTGTAGGACATTTGCTGATGGGCATGCTGGTTCTTTTCAGACTATCATGGAATGGGTGATTTACTAGGGAGTGGGTGCAGTGGTTCGTTGGGTGTTTGCACTGGGGGGTGGAGGGGTGGGATTTGGGTTGGCATTAGGGCCATGGGTCTGTATAGTCATGGCGTGGTGTTTGGGGGACATGTGTGGGGGCCTGCTGGCAAGTGCCCATGACTGCTGGGGTTGGGGGTGCAGGGGGACATGAGTGGGGGCCTGCAGGCAGGTACCCCGCACTGCTGGGGGGTGGGTGTGCAAGGGGACATGAGTGGAGGCCTGCTGGCAGGTACCCCGCACTGCTGGGGGGTGGGTGTGCAGGGGGACATGAGTGGGGGCGTGCTGGCAGGTGCCCCACACTGCTGGGGGTGGGGGTGCAGGGGGACATGAGTAGAGGCCTGCTGGCAGGTGCCCCTGACTTCTGGGGGTGGGGGTACAGGGGGACATGAGTGGGACATGAGTGGGGGCCTGTTGGCAGGTGCCCCGCACTGCTGGGGGGTGGGAGTGCAAGGGGATATGAGTGGGGGCCTGCTGGCAGGTGCTCTGCACTGCTGGGGGGTGGGGGTCCAAGGGGACATGAGTTGGTGATCAGTAGTGCAAGGAGACATGCGCCTTTGCTGGGGGGCATGCCCATGTTGGGTGGGCTGCCTGCGGGACATGACATGGGGTGCAGGGTAGTCCCCTGTGGTGTGGGCTGCCTGCAGGGGCCATGGAGGGTGTACAGGGAACACCTGGGAGGACCCACACTGCCAAATAACGTGTAGGACTCCCCGGCACCCCCGAAATACACATACCCTGCTGAAATCGCGTGTGAAACTTCCCATGCACCCCTGAAATACACGTACCCTGCTGAAATCGCGTGTGAAACTTCCCGCGCACCCCTGAAATACACGTACCCTGCTGAAATCGCGTGTGAAACTTCCTGCGCACCCCTGTAATACACGTACCCTGCTGAAATCGCGTGTGAAACTTCTGGTGCACCCCTGATATACACGTACCCCGCTCGCACAGGGCCAATCGCGTGTGAAACTTCCCGCGAACCCCAGTAATACATGTACCCTGCTGAAATCGCGTGTGAAACTTCCCGCGCACGCCTGAAATACACGTACCCTGCTGGAATCGCGTGTGAAACTTCCCACGCACCCCTGAAATACACGTACCCTGCTGAAATCGCGTGTGAAACTTCCCGCGCACCCCTGAAATACGCGTACCCTGTTGAAATCGCGTGTGAAACTTCCCGCGCACCCCTGTAATACACGTACCCTGCTGAAATTGCGTGTGAAACTTCCCGCGCACCCCTGATATACACGTACCCCGCTCACACAGGGCCAATCGCATGTGAAACTTCCCGGGAACCCCAGTAATACACGTACCCTGCTGAAATCGGTTGTGTGAAACTTCCTGCGCACCCCTGAAATACACGTACCCTGCTGGAATCGCGTGTGAAACTTCCCATGCACCCCAGAAATACACGTACCCTGCTGAAATCGCGTGCGTGTGAAACTTCCCAGGCACCCCTGTAATACACGTACCCTGCTGAAATCGGTTGTGTGAAACTTCCCGCGCACCCCTGAAATACACGTACCCTGCTGGAATCGAGTGTGAAACTTCTCATGCACCCCAGAAATACACGTACCCTGCTGAAATCGCGTGTGAAACTTCCCGGGCACCCCTGTAATACACGTACCCTGCTGAAATCGCATGTGAAACTTCCCGCGCACCCCTGATATACACGTACCCCGCTCGCACAGGGCCAATCGCGTGTGAAACTTCCCGCGAACCCCAGTAATACACGTACCCCGCTTGCCGTGCTGGTACAGGGTTAGCTCAGCCCTTTGCGCTGGATTGGGGATTTTGATGGCTTTACCCTGCGCGAGGGGCGTTCTTGGGGCCGTAACTGGTGCTGCTGCAGGGTCGCTGCGCCACTGTGCGCCACGGCTGGTTTTGGTAGCTGAAATCCATGAATATGCTGTGCACGGAAATGGATTTTAGCGCACGTGGCTGGCGCAGAGATTCGCACGCGCAAACTGTGCGCCAGCCGCGTGCGCCACTTGTGCGCTAAATTCTATGAATTACCCCCTTGGTGTTGCCTGTGTTTGGCAGAACTATGGCGTTTGGTTTCACGTGTAAGCTAACACTGTGTTGGAGCCATCTATGTGTTTATTAGTCCAAGAAGAACATGCTCACATTCTTGATACTGTTTACCTTAATACGTGGTAGATAAGTCTCACAAAAACAAATAACTCCATTCAAATCCTCGTAGTAAAATGCTTAGTTGGGTTCTGATATACTGGATTTTGTGTAATATTATTTATTGGATATCACCATTAAAGGCCCCTTGTTGATCTATAAGAATGAAGCTAGACTGTAGTCTTCGTTCATCCCATGGGAGTTAAACTATTCAACTTTTCAATCCAAAATATTTCCCTCTGATTCATGCGTCTGGCATGATTCCCACCTCTTTGAGCTTTTTTTACAATCTCCAAGATTACCACCTTTAGTTGGGCAATGTTATGTTTCTTTTGGACAAAGTGTCTGGCCACTGGTGAGTGTATGCTGTTTGTTCTTTTGTTGCTTTTGTGCTCATTCCAGCGCTCCTTGGCTTTCCTATGTGTCTGTCTGACATAGTAGATGCCACATGGGCAACTTAAACCGTATATAATCGATTTTGTATCACATGTTGCGAAATCCTGTAGAGGGATTTTGTGTCCATTTGATGGGTGTCTCACGCAGCTTCCCTTCATTATGTTGTTACAGTTACAACAGTTCAGGCAGGCATAAGTGCCTGTTTTCTTCTTTGTGAGTGTGCGTTGACTATCAGCTCGGGGTGTTTCTGCTTTCACTAGACTGTCCCTGAAGTTCCGGGCCCCTCTTATAGGCAATAATTGGTGGTTCTGGAAATAGTCTCTTCAATTGGGGATCGAAGTTGATTATTCTCCAGTTTTTTTTATCATCCTCGTTATGTGGTGACTCTGTGCTGAGTACCACAGTGAATAAAGGAATGGATTTCCTTTGATCTGTTCTTAGGTGTATGGAGATCTTTTCTTTCCAAATTGTGCGTTTTCTGCTCTGCCTTCTTGATAATTGATTTGGGGTAGCCCCTTTCCTTGTACCTTTCTGTCATAAGTTAATTCTCATCCTTAAGAGTGTCTGGAGACGAGATAATTATTTTCAATCAAAGAAATTGGCTATAGGGTAAGTTGTTCTTTAAGTGTTCTGGGTGGTGACTCATAAATAGCATCCATTTTAGGCGTCATCCGCAAGGAGCAACGCAGAAGGCAGCACCCACTCCTTGAGCTTCCAACACCCGAGCAAGGTAAGAGAAACACATTAAGCAATCTGACATTCTCCAAATGTCAGTTTATTGACAACATGAAATAACTAGGATATTTTTATCAATTTCTCCCAGGACCCCCCTTGTTATTTACAAATGGAGGCATGCCAGCAGGAGCTGACCGGCCTAGTCAAACAATGGCCCTCATTACGATACCGGCGCTAAACCATGGCGCTATTAGCACCATGGTTGGTGCTGGTATCGTAACGTGTCCGCCATGGTGAAATGGGGAAATACCGCCCCATTCCAAGGTTGGCGGGGTGGTATTTCCCCATTTGCCCATGGCCCTTCCCCATTCCCATTTTTGCCCCATAGGGCATAATGGGAATGGGGAAGGCGCTAATTACGGTACCGCAAATTGCGGTACCGTAATTAGCACCAAGGTCCCTTTGCGGGTCCCTACTTTAACGTCTGGTCTACACCAGTCGTTAAGGTCGGGTCCCGCAAAGGGACCTCGTAATTAGGCGCTAAGTGGTTAACATGGCTGCAGCCTTTTACGGCGCCGTTAACCACTTAGCGCCGGGGTCGTAATGACCCCCAATATGTCACCGATGGTGAAGTGACGAGGAGGGAGGTCCGAGACAACACTGCTGCAATGAAAGGGGCCGCAGAGGAGAGCACACAGAAGATATGTGAGGAGCTGTTGACTGTGTGGCAGGTCCTTGGCAGGATTGCGGATGCCATGGAGGCTCTGCATCCGTCCCCGACAGTTGAGCATGCGCCCACAGGGTCTTCCTCGAGCTCCACGCAGACAAGCCTCCTGCGCAGGTCTGTGCGCACCATGTGCCGCCCCAACATGGCAACCTCGTAGTCAGAATCAGTCCATTAATTGCAGGTTCAGCCTGCATGTGCATACCTATGGAGAATCGAGTGCCATAACATTCACCATGTGTGGGGGAGTTGTCTGGGGAGGGGTGTTGGGGAGGGGGTGTGTGGGTGTGTGGGTGAGTTGTGGGGGAAGGGGTGGGGGGAGGGAGTGTGTGGGGGAGTTGTGGGGGGAGGAGGTGGGGGAGGGGTGTGTGGGGGAGTGTTGGGGGGAGAGTGTAGGGAGTGGGTGTGTGTGTGAGGTGGAGGGTATGAGCACTTGTTACTTATTACTGTTAAATACACCCGCTGTGTACCTGAACAAATACTAGCCTGGACATTTCTTATTGTGTATGTGTCATTTATTGGTTTACAGTGCATGGTGTCCATGTACTCCCACACCCAGTGCCCTCAGTCCCACATTCATGGCACCCTCAGCTGCCATTTCTCTTAGAATTATTGGCAAAACACTGACTGGCGCACAGCACTTCCCTCCTGTTCATCGCCACCACAATGATGTATAACCACATCTTCTTCATCTTCTTCATCATCACCTGGTGGTTGCTGTTCAATGTCAGGGGGCAGAGGCACATTCCGTTGGATGCACATGTTGTGCAACATGACACATGCCATGATGACCTTGGCCACCTTCTCATGCCTGTCTTTGCCGATTGCCCCACCCAATCGGCAAAGACAGCGAAAATATGCCTTCAACAGGCCAAATGGCTGCTCGATGACTACACGGGTATGGGAACGATTGTAGTCCTCTTTGTGCCTGTTCTGTGGGTTCCGGACAAGGGGGAGGAGCCACGTCTTCAAGGGATAGCCACTGTCACCTGCATGGGTGCAAAAAAAGGTATGTGTTAGTCAATTCCTAATGGACACCTTTACTTATCAATCACGCCTGCAGATTTCTGTTGTTCACATGCACATGTACCTGGTTGTAAGCACACATTTTACCATGCCACAATGTGTGCTGTGCCATGGTTTTATGGTGTGGGTTGCGTCTTACAGTTCATACAGGGTGTACACTCCCTTGATGTTCTGCATGCACTGTGGATATATTCCGCTGTGTTTGTTATCATTATGTGATGTGTAGTAATTAGTATAATTTTGTTACTGGCAGCGTTGCCAGAAGTCTCAGAATTATTTGTCATTCAGTGCTTATTTCCATGCTGACATGCAGCTCTACTGTGCTTATGGCCCTGTGACAAGCAGTGTATGCCCTTGGTAGAATTGATTTGTGCACTCTCATGGATGCTTGTCCTGTGTTGTGAATTGTTGCGGACATTTACATTGTGCATACTCACAGCATGTTGCTCTATTGTGTTACGGAGGATGAAGTCTGATGATGGGTGGTGGACATATTGTGGGATGTGGGCTGGTTGTAAATTAGGAATGCTGTAATTGGTGTGCAGCTTCCATCATTGCTATGGGGACTGGTAGTCATGTTCAGTTAGTGATGCTTTGGGGCACAGTGTTTTGCGATGTGGACTTTGTGCTGTCTCCACAACAATGGCACCATGGTGGTGTGTGCTTCTCTCACCCCCATTACACTGCCATGTGCCTGTCATGTGACTTACCAAGCAGCCAGGCATGTTGTCCTGCATGTCGCTCCATGTAGCGTGGTAGCGTGGAGTTCTGCAGGACCATTGAGTCATGAGTTGATCCGGGAAATCGGGCACAACAATGTGTGATGATCTTGCTGGAGTCACATACCATCTGTACATTGATGGAGTGGTATAGCTTACGATTGTGGTAGACCGCCTCCGTGGCATGCGGGACCACCAATTCTACATGGGTGCAGTCAAGTGCACCAATACAATGTGGCATGCCTGCCAGTGCATGAAAGCCAACTTTCATGTCAAATATCTCCTGGGCAGTCTGTGGTAGGGTTATGTAGTTCCTTGAGTGCTTCAGGAGGGCATCCAGCACTTGGTTCAGCATGCGAGAAAATAAGGGTTGTGATATGCCATGCATGTGTCCCACTGTGTGCTGGTAGGTGCCTGTGGCCTGGAAGTGGACCACAGACTACCTTCAGTAGAACGGGGATGGCGGTGCGTATTTCAATCAGGCTGACAATGTCATTGTGTATCATGTCCACAATGGTGGTGATGGTGTCCCGGTCCAGACGGTACAGGGTGTGGATCTGCTCAGGGGTTAGGTTGAATGCACTGGCTCTGATGCGAGGGGTTGGGGGCTGCCTGCGTGGTACCACTGGCTGAACTGGTGGGGCTTGCTGGGCCTGTCTCACCCTCCTTCTCCTGCTGAGTCTCCTCTGTGGTGCTGGTTGTTGTTGCTGGTGTAGCAATGCAAGCATGTCCTCCAGCCCCAGTATTGCTACTACAAGTGGAATCATTTTGGTGTGGAAAGGGGTGTGACGTGTGGCTGTGCTCCTTTTGTGCTGGCCCAGACTCCATTGCCTCCACCTGTGCTGATTGTGTGCACCTGTGGCAGTTGGGAACACTGCACATTGCTATTTGTGGGTGGTTCGTGATACCGGTATTGCCGGCATCCCGGTATCCCTTATTACTGCCTTCATGATGCTGGTATTTGCATGTCCACATGACTTGTGATGTCCTCCTGTTAGTGCCATCCTGGTATTGCCGGACCGAAGGCCCGCGTGCCCTCGTGCATGCCAGTATGGGGCAGCACGGTATCAGCGGTGACGCTAATACCAGGTTGTTGAGTCGGAATAGCCCGGAGTGGTATGCGGTGCCGGTAATCCCTTACCGGCATTGTATTTCCATTACCTCCAACCTCGTAATGACCCCCAATGTCCTGTGGTGTTGCAGTGATCCTGAATCATCCAGTAACTGCACTCCATGAGATGTCCACCCTGCACCGTTCACCGCCCTAGTCTCCATTCGCTTGGCCAGGCACTGGCCCTCTGGTCACTAATGTGGAGGCACAGGTTCCAGTGGAGGGGGTGAGGGAATCAAATCAGGGCTGCTCTTTGAGCAGGTAAGGACGAGAAATGTCAATCATGTAATGTCTGTATTTGTGGTCACCACGATCTTTGCATGCATTACACATTTGATTTTCTGCTGGTGTAATCATTTATTCAGGGTGAATGTCAGTGCAGATGTGCGGTTGTCCACATGTATCTGTGTGTTTTTACCCTTATACATCCATATGTTTGCTTTCTTTTTCAGGTTGTACTTCCATAATGGACAGCCAAATAATGGTAATGTTCAGCACTTATCACCCTTGAGCCATTGGTAGTATTTGCCACATTCTCCACCAACATCCTTATTCACGCCCTGAGTTCTCAGTACATCTGGACTCTGTTGTTTGGTTGTTCACCACTTGACTCACTGACCATTGTTTTCTTACTGCCAACCTTCCCCTCCCCCCGCTTCATGTGGCCTACGGGTCCCAGCAGGTGTACTCCCTGTCCACACTACTCTTTGACCTGTGCCAGAGACCAATACACCCTTATCTGTTCACATGACCTGCACTGCTACAATTCCACATCTTACACACACATCCATTCACAGGTCTACACAACCTCAGCTGCTCCCCTTCATGGCCATGCATCTGGTAACACATGATATGATATGGTATGATATTTGTAAGGCGCCTATACACAAGTGTTTCAAGGCGCGACGAGGCAGGGAGGGGGGAACAAGGGGAAGACAGACAACGATCCTACTAGGCCAGGTGTCATTCAGACCGCGCAAGTGCAGGGGTAGGGGGAAGGGAAAAAGTGCAAGGGGAAGGGGAGGGGGGAAGTGCAGTACAAAGTAAGTAGAATAAAGAATAAATAAATAGGGCCAGCTGGTGGCAAGTGCAAGGTAAATGCAGACAAGTGCTGGGAAGGGGGGGCTGTAGGGATACAGAGACAGTCCTGCAGTGCAGGGGTTGCCAGGGAGGCAGTGCAAGTGGAGAGTGGCTGGGCCCAAGACCAAGGTCGGTGAGGGTGGCCCAGTTGCAGATTCAGTGCGGTTTCAGTGAAGCATTTAGCAGGGGAGAGGGAGAGAGAAAGCAAAAGCAAAGAGGAAGGTTTTGAGGTGCTTCCGGAACCTGAGATGGTTCTCCTCAAGTTTCAGGGAGGCAGGAAGGCTGTTCCAGAGGGAGGCCCCTGCCGCAGAGAGAGATCTACCCCCAGCTCGTTGCTTCGAGAAGTGGCTGACCCTGAGGGAGTTGGAGACGGATGAGCGAAGGGCTCGGGAAGGAAGATATTTAGGAAGAGAGAGTTGAAGGTATTTAGGCCCCAGACCCCAGAAGGCCTTGTGGACAATGCAGAGGGTTTTGAACTTAATCCTCGCAGCCACTGGGAGCCAGTGTAGAGATTTCAGTCCTGGGGAGATATGGTCCCTGGGCTTGAGGCCAAGGACAAGTCTCGCAGTTCTGTTCTGGATGAGTTGCAGAGGGCGGAGAGTGGAGGCAGGAAGATTAAGATAGAGGCTGTTACAGTAGCCCAGCTTCGAGAGAACCAGGGCTCGGGAGACAGTGAGCTTCTGGGGGAAGGAGAGGAAGGGAAGAATACCTCTGAGGAGGTGCAGCTGGTAGTGTGACTTCTTAGAGACGTCAGATATATGAGGAGAGAAGGAGAGTGTGGAGTCGAAGATGACCCCGAGGTTTTTTGCCTTGCAGGTAGGAGCAGGAAGAGGGCCAAGGGAGGCTGACCAGAGAGCTGCAGGGAAGGTGGGAGTGGGTGTGCCGATGAGTAGAATCTCAGTCTTACTGGCATTAAGGCAGAGGTCATTGGCGGCACACCATTCCTGGATAGCAGACAGACAGTCAGAGATGAGGGAAGGAGAGGAAGAGGCCGAGGGTAGCCTGAAAATGAGCTGGTATCGTCCGCATAGCACTGAAAGTTGGGGCAGAGGGCGGCGATGCCGTGGGCAAGAAGTGCCAGATACTGGTTTGAACAGCCAGGGAGAGGTGGAGAAAAAGATGTCAGAGAGGAAGGACCCAAGTTTGACCTGGGAGGGTCGATTGGAAAGGAAAGAGGTCAGCCACGCCAGAGCCTGACCAGTGATACCCAGGTTATCACGGAGACGGTTGGGCAGGATGGCATGGTTGACAGTGTCAAAGGCAGAAGAGAGATTGAGCATAATGAGAACACACAGAGTGTTGGAGCCGAGGGTCAAGAGCAGATCCTCACAGATGTTCAGGAGAGCAGTTTCCGTGCTTCTGGCCGCTCTGAAGCCAGATTGATGGTCATGAAGACTACCAACAGATTCAGCATGGAGGTTAAGCTGGGAGATGGCCAGTTTCTCCAGGAGCTTGCCCAGGAAGGGAGTGATGGAGATTGGGCGATAGTTAGCTGGGCAGGAGGGGTCGGAAGAGGGTTTCTTGAGAAGAGGGTGCACAAGGGAGTGCTTGAGGGGGGATGGGAAGACTCCAGAGGCGAAGGAGTGGTTGCAAAAGTAAGCCAGGGCAGAGCCAGGGAGTCGATGTGGTCCTTGATAGTTTTGGAGGAACAGGGGTGAACCTGTTTAGACAAGACTTTCATAGATCAGACTTGTCTGGAAACCTCGTCAGCAGAAAAAAGGGGAAAGGCAGAGAAGGAGGGAGGCGGGGTGGCTGCAGAAGGGCCAGAGGAAGAGCCGGGAAGAGAGGGAGGGAGGTGATAGGAGGAGAGTGAGGACAGGATGTCCTGAGTTTTAGAGATGAAGTGATTGGCCAGTGCAGTGCAGAGGGCCTGGGAGGGGACAGGAGAGGTAGAGACTGCAGCAGGGTTGGCAAGCTCCTTGCAGATTTTAAAGAGTTCAGCCGAGTTGTTAGATGCTGCAGAGATGCGGGCTTGGATAAGGGCTCTCTTCTTGGTGAGAACGGAGAGACGGTATTGCCTTTGGAGCAGGCGGCAGGCCAGTTTGGCAGAGGATGAACATGAAGCACGCCATTTCCTCTCTGCCACCCTGCACTTGCGTTTTAGGGTGACGAGATCCGAGTCATACCAGGAGTTACATTTGGCTTTGGGCTTCAGGCGGATTCTCATGACAGGGGCAAGGATATCAAGAGTATCAGATATAGCAGAGTGGAGCATGGAGAGGGCTGTGTCAGGGTGGGAGTCAGCCGAAGGGGGAGGGGGGGCGAGAAGGTGGCAGCAAAAGCCTCAACTGACACGCGCTTCATGGGTCGGATGACCGAGAAGGTGGGTGGCAGTGATGAGGGTGGCTTTGCCTGTGGGTTAGGGGGGGTGAGGTGGGAGGATAGGAGAAAGTGATCACTCCAGGAGAGAGGAGTGGAGAGAGGGACGGAGAGGGGAAGGTCAGAAGAGATCAGAGCATCAAGAGTGTGCCCTGCAGAATGAGTAGGCCCAGACGGGAGAATAGAGAGTGAGAGACATCTGCCCATTTGTCTCCATTGACTTCAAAGGACAGGTTTGGCACACTTGGTGCATCTAGGCTTCTACTGGTTTGCACATGTGTACCCATAACAGACTTTGCCTGTGTTCCCCAATCAAGTCACTCGTGTTCTTTGTTGTTTTCAGTATGTTCTCTCCGCCTGGATGTATTGCATGACTTTTTTGTTCCATTACTTGTGAGTGACTGCACGATGTATGTGTACATGCATGTGGTACATCGCCCACTCACCCAGCTTCTGTTCATCTTCTGTTCATATGTTGACCCTGTAGGTGTTACCAGTGCACCCTATAATCTCTGCACACTTCTTGGGACTCTCTTGTCCAGGATGTGTGTTCTGTTTGAGGGTGAGACAACAAGCTGGGTATTGTTATCATGTACATTTAATTTGGTGTCCAACATGGGTTGGGGGGTGTTTGGTGCAGATTCTGGAGTTGTAGTTCAAGGGACTTATTTGCATCGATGTTGCGGACAATGGTCTCTTTCTGGTTTACATGCCATGGTGGGTTGAGCATGTTATTTTTGTGATGAGGAGATAAGGTTTGCCTTTTCATGGGTGGCCTTTGTTTCCCTGTCTGCCCTTCGTCCTCACACCCTATTGTCCTTCCTCGCCCCCAATGTGTGCTATATTTTCATCAATGTGCTTTCCACGCTCTTAGGCCATGCTGCATTTTTACCTGTCTTCCTGTCTCTGTCTTCCTCTCTTCACCAACTTCTCTCGGCCTTCACCCTCTGTAACGGCCGCCATCTCTCTCCTCATCTCCCCACCAGCCAGACTCCTTCTTGTACCATGAAACACATATGTCTAGGTGTGTTATAAATGCCATATCATATCATGATTCCACTATCCCTCTCTCTCTCCCCACTCTGCAGCTACACATTCATCACTCTTTGACCTGTCTCCCTCTTTCACTCTGTCATTCTTCACATCAACTACCACACTTTTACTTCCACTCCCCAGACCTTCTCCTCACTTGGTGTCCTTTTCCTCCCCTGTATCCATGGGTGACCCAAAGGGACACGTTACACCTGACAGTGGGTGTGCAGAAAGTATCTGCCTGCAATCAATGGCCTGACTTGTTCCCCCATCCCAGGGTTGACTGACACCTGTTTCCAGAGTGCATGTTGTGCTGTGCTTGAAATTGGTTTGCTTCACTGCCAGTGATTTCTCTGTCAATCTGTTTTGACGTTGTAAGGTTGATAGTTGCCCCAGCTATGTTATTTAGACTTCCGGACGTTGACACTGGGTGGTCCATGGCAGTTACCTTAATCCATACGGGAGTTGTCAAGGCTGTCCAATTTCTTTACTTTAATGCCATGCATGTCTTTTCAAACTTAGAATGTTGTTTCAGGTGGAATGATGTGGATGCGATACAGGTGGGTACCTTTTGCAGGTATGTTTGAGGCACTCAGGGGGGCAAATGTTGTGGGGTTGCTGGCGGCAGGGAGTCTGGCAATGTGTGGGGTGATTTTGTATTGCCTTGGACTAAGGTGAGTGGGTCCAGCTTCTTGCGTTTGGGGACACATGTGATGGTAGGCTGGTGAGTCTATGCTTGCTGTGTTTGCATGGCAATCAGGGGACACTGGTTGCAGGTTGGTTGTTGTGATGGAGGCTGTCACTGTCAATTGTTTATTGTTCAGTGAGCAGGTCCAGTTGCATGGGTACTTCTGACACATGGTGATGGGAGTCTGGTGAGTTATTCCTTGTAGCTATTGCACGTGTCTTGCCTGCCCCACTGCATCCCAGTCACTCACCTTTTCGTGGCATGTCTACCCATGCTGGCAGTCTACTCCTGGCACTTCAGCCCCTTCTAGGGGTGCTGTTCCAAGGCAAATCCACACACAGCACAACATTGAAGGCCATTTGGAGGATGCCAAGTTCACCCAAACACCAGGCACACACCACTGGCCTGGTGCTGTTTGCCATGGAGACATGTACCATGCACAGTAAATCAGCAGATATTCTGCTACCTGTTGACAGCAGCTCAGTGCATCTCAATGCTCCCTCAGTCTCTGGCTCATTTGTCACCCTTCAGTTCGGTCCCTCTGAACTCTGCCTTCCATTTCTCTTGCCTGTTTCCTGCTCCCTTTTATGTGCCTGTCTCCTTGACCTCTGTTTCTCATTCCTTTCTCTTGTCTGCTTGTCTCTTTCATGCAAGTTGCCTCTGTGCCCTGCCTTCCTTTATGACTGCTGACTGAATGAGAGCTGCCTTCTGCCAGCAATTGATGAAAATTTTGCATTCCATCATCTTGGACATTCCATCCTGATGCCATGTTAATCAGGGGATGCCATATCATGGCATTGGGAGTGTTTACACGGGGATACTGGGTGTCCAACCTCTCAGTGATCTCTACTTGGGAGTTTGTTCAGTGCCATTCTGACTCCAGCCGGATCTGAGTGATCACAATGACCCCTCACCAGAACAAGGGCTAAGTGGGACCTGGTCCGTCACAGCATGGCACACAGGGGGGCAGGCAGTATAGGTGCTGTGCATGGGGAAGGTGTCACTGTGTGGGGTGCTTTAATTGTATTGGCCTGAGGTGAGCAGGTCTGGCTGCATGGATTCAGGGATACATGGTGGGTGGCTGGAGAGTTATTGCTTGCATTTGTTGCATGACACTCTGGGGGCACATGTTTCAGTTTCATTGGGTGCATGAATGTGCTAGATGCTCTGACCTTGCGTCTTTTTTTATACTGAGGCATTCTGTGCGGGAAGATGGTTGCTGATATTCTGGTGGACAGTATTGTTGGATGCCTGCACGCAACACGTCAGCAGAGTAGGCTGGTTTGTAAGTCTATGGAGGAGATGAAGGACACATTCCAGGGTAAAGCTGCAGCAGGCTCACAAGGTGAGATGTTCATCTGTCTTGTAGTGAACCATTAATGTTATCATTCTATATGACCATTTTTATGTGTATGTGTATTGTGGGCATAATTGTTGTGAGGAAATGGGATGCCCACTCAAGCAGTATATTGTTGTGAGCCATGCATACGGTGGCCAAAGCAGTCCACACAGGTGTTGTTTGTGGTTTTCATTTTGTGATGTGCCTTCCCACTTCTGTTCTCCGGTGTGTTGTTGGGGGTCTGCATGCACTATTGTTGGTGGTGGCCATGTGAAAATGATCAGGGATTGTTTTTCTGGTGTTGTATGCTTTGGCGTGTTCAACATGGACACTTTTGTTTACAGTTGCTATGACTGTGTCAGTGTTTGTTGCAGTTGATTTTATGGCTATGCCCATGCACAGTTTGCCTCTCCCAGACAAACATTCTCAGTGTGTTGTTATGGGCATGTAGGATTGGCCCCAATTCATCAATGAATGGAAGCAGGGATGCGGCTTCACTCCTCGGGGTTAGGTTTTCATGTGAAGTATGTTTGCACAAGATGCTTGTGTGCAGCCTCTCCCTGTGCCCTTTGACCAGCCAAGGCCAGGGGTGGTGCCTGTGGCTGAGGGTGATGACCCTCCTGCATATCAACTGGCATGCACCACCGTGTGGCAACATTGTGCACGACAAATGTTGCCACAATGATTGTACATACTACGGATGGGGCATATAGCAATACTCCACCAGAGTGGTCAAGGGAGCAGAGCCGGGACTTGAGCACCCCAAATGTGTGCTCCACAATGCCCCTTGTGGCTATAGGTGCTGCATTGTACACTACCTTGGCTGGTGTGGCAGCATTCCTGAATGTCATGAGCAGGAATCTTGATAGCTGGTAGGCCCTGTCCCCTGCAAATGTGTAAACGGTTGTTATTGGCATTTATTGTCATGTTCTGTTGTTCAGTGTGTCATGTGAATGCATGCATGTGCGCAACACTTGATACTCGCCAATGAGCTAGGTGTTGCCAAAGGTTCCTGATGCCAGGGCCCGGAAGAGTGGGGACTGGCTGTAAATGCAGCTGTCATGTATGCTACAGGAAAATTGGCATTGACTTTCATGATGGCTCCATTTGCATCCCGGATGACCTGCACATTGATGGAATGCCAATGCTTCCGGTTGCAGTAAATGTGCTCCGTCAATCGAGGGGGGAGGGGTGTAGCGCAACATGTGAACAATGAATGGCTCCAAGTACACGTGTGAAGTGTGCAACTGCATAGAACTCCTGGCACACTCTGTGCCTTTCATGCAGTGTGTGCAGCATGTATATGTGCCTAGGCATACATGCACATGATGTTATGCAGGCCAACACCTTTTGGAGACAGCGGGATTGTGTGGTCTGAGATACCCTAACTACCTACCTCTGCTGACTTTGAGTCTCCTTCCCCGATAAAAGGTAGAGCTACTATTTATGTAGTGCCATTGGGTTTCCCCCTTCTTGCATATTGGTTCATAGTGGCTAATAGTCACGGGAACAATATTAGAGTGGAACTGCTGTGGGGTGACTGGGCTCTTTCTCTTTATGTACCAAGGGCAATACTAAATTATCTGAATTTATAATTGACAATCGTCAATATTCAATACCTCTTTACCATCCATATATACAAACTACAATAACGTGGAAGACAAAACTTTGGGATATAGTGATGATTATGCAACGGCACTTATGAACGCTATCTCCATCATTAGTAATAGTGAGCTAGAATCCAATCAAGATCAGGACAACGAATGGGACGAAATCTTACAACTAAGAAAGAGACTTATAAGAACGGAACTCCACGGAGCAATTATGCTCGAGTATTTAAAAAACAAGGCACTACCACAAGGCCTGACAGTCCCTAACGAACCCCGTTTGTTCCTTGATAATCCGAAATTTAAGCTCCAATGGAGTTATATAGCCAATCGCTGCGGCCGTGATTGGCTAATTCTCATCATAGACACTGCTAAAGAAGTAGGACAAAAAATAGAAATCGATCTAACCAAAATGGAAGAAGATATAAAAAAGATCATATCACTGGATAATGTAAAAAAAAGATTACAAGAAATTGAAAAAGACATGAAAGAGTTCAAACAAAGTAATACTTTAGAACGAATACAAGTCTAAAAAGAATCTGACAAGATATACCCACGAGAAAGCCTATCCTTACAGCAAAGAAGGCTATAAGACCACAAGACTACAGGGCAATAGATCTCAGAGCCCTAATCAACATCGCAGAGTCTGATTTAGAGCTACTTCGTTTAGCTCTAGTAACAGCAGTAGCGACCCAGATAATGCAGCTACAGGGAGCACCACACCCCAGAGAGGACGTGGTAATAGCAAAAGAGGACAAAGCAACCGTGGAAATAGATTAAGGAATTTGTTACAATAAGGCCCCAATCGGGGCAACTGGAACAACGACCAACGTCAGACATGGAGCGGCAATTGCTGCTAGTCAACCTATCTATATACAAACTCACAGATACAGAAGAACTAGTCCTAAATAAAGGTTTAGGCTATGTAATTACTAAAAAACATGATCCTTTTCTTTTTCGTAATGATTTCTTCAAATTAATGCAAAAGATCCACCTTAAAGAATTCTTTGCCGATGCTGCCAATGAAATCACTACTTCCACTAGTAAAAATTATACTGGTCTGAAAAATCCCTTGCAGTTCTGCCCCCCTAGTCACACACACTCTCCAGAGTCGATTATTTTTGAAAAACTGGTCCTAAAAGTGATTGATATTTTGGTAAAGAAAAACAATCCAGTATTCCACAATTTAAGCCATCAAGAACACGATGCACATAACAATCTCTCAAAAAATGAAAAAATCATAATTTAAAGGGGAGATCAAGGAGGAGGAATAGTGAAACTAGACAAAGACGATTACATCAACAAATGCCTGAGTCAATTAAATAACAAAAGTGTTATAAAAAAAACTGGCAGTGAACCCAACCAAAGAACTCCAAAAAATGATCGAATCTAAAGTTGAAAAAGCCAAAGACCGAGGCTGGATAAGCGACAAGAAAGCAAATTCCTAACTAATCCTGATCTCTCGATCCCTACATTTTACTCTCTTCCCAAGTTCCATAACAGTCTGACTAAACCCCCAGGACGACTTATAGTAGCCGGGATCAACTCCATTCTCGAACCCTTGTCTAAATTTGCTGACGATTATTTGAAAAACTACGTCACCCAAATGAAATCCTATCTAAAAGATACAAAAGAAGTAATCAAACGTTTCAAAAACCTCCCGTACGATAATAACACATATTAACTTTTGATATCATTGCTCTTTATACAAACATACTGCAACATGAAACTATAGAAACCGTTGAGGAAACACTCCTTACACGCCTAGACAACGACCCTGTTCCAACTTCGTTTATACTTTGGTGTATAGAAGTTTGACTTAGCAAGAATTTCTTTGAATTACAAGGCCGATTCTATCAACAAACTGAGGGACGGCGATTGGAGCAACCATGGACCCTAGCATAACAAATGTATATGTAGAATTTTTCCAAAAAAGGTTTTTCTACACAAATAACCCATTTGAAATGCACCTTCTTTCCTGGGCAAGGTACATAGATGATATTATAGTCATCTGGCAAGAGACAGAGAATGAAGGAGGTACCTTCTTGACATGGTTAAATCAATGCAATAGACATCTGCAATTTACTATGACCATACATAGAGGGGAAATAAACTTCCTAGATCTCACCATTTTCCATGAAGATGGATCCCTACTAGTGAAACCATATCACAAAAAAATAGATACAAATTCCCTTTTACTCAACCACAGCCACCACGTGAAACACCTGAAAGACAACTTACCCTGTGGACAATTCTTACGGCTAAAAAGAAATAGTAGCACAGAGGAATCATATGAGGAAGAAGCAAGAGCCCTTTCAAAAAAACTTTGCGAGAGAGAATACCCCAAAAAGCTTATAAGAAAAGCAGCAAAAAGAGCTTATAATAATAATCGCAAATTCTTAATGGAAGATAAGGTCAAAAAACAACGGGAAGAGAGAATAGTTAGTGTTAATACATTTACTAATCTTAGCCTATCTATTACCAACATTTTACGTAAGCAATGGAAGATTTTTGTTCAGTCAACTACAGAATTCTCTTGCCCGCTTTTTGCGTACAGAAAATCCACCACCATAGGGAATCGGGTAAGTAGTAGTAAATTTTGAGGAAAACAACCACAAGCAGAGAATATAACTAAAGCATGGGGACTGAGTCCCATTTCAGGTCATCACAACTGTGGACACCGCTCGGTGTGTAAATTCACAAAAAAATCCAAAGAAATAGATATAGGCCTTGATACACCCAGGCAACAGTTACAATTTAATAATTGCAATACAGAGTTTGTTATATATATGATAACATGCCCATGTTGACGCAACTATATAAGAAAAACTATATGCAAAGTAAGAACACGCATCACTGTACACAGGAGTTGTATAAAGAACAAAACCATAATGGCTGCAATGGTTAAACACTTTTTAGAATTTAACCATACAAGCAAAGATCTCAGATGGACATGGACAGTTCTAATGACCGTTTTAGGTAATGATATCAATGAAAAGAATACAATGCTAATAGAGAAGGAACAGAGACTCATTTTCCTTACCAAAAGCGACCAAATACGGCCTAATGAAGCCATTGAGTGGCATAAAAACTAATAGAAACCACTTGACCATGATGACAGAGGACGTTTCTATATAAGAGACTAGTCGCCAATTTCCGAACCCTCAATTCAGCCCGGAATAGTCCTAATTAATTTAAAGTCTCTCGTAAAAATTCAACTACTACATTTACTAACATCCCCTAAGAGCATTTTAAGTGATTTTCTTATTATATACACTTATGATTAAGACTCTAATTTTCCCGAGCTTAGGTAAGATATAATAGCCAGGTGGTGCTTATTGGCTCACCAGACCACCTCCAGATTCTCTACTGGAAAAGACCATTCACAAGTCGTAATTAATGGTAGTATTTGCTATTCAAGAAAGTTAGCAACATAAACAAAGGACTCAATGTTCATATAAATATACCTACCCAACATGGCGACTGCGTCTCTCTATACTTCTGAAGGCAGCCGCTTGCAAACGCACACAAATTATACTGTGATATGGAGAGATATTAACAATCTACCATATACATCTTGGAGCAGAGTCAAAAACAAACAGGTAAGAATTCCTGAACATTTGAGCGTAACTGTATACAGCGACACTGAGTAAATAGTTTTCAGACTGCGGCTATGGAAAACGCCCCCTTCTTCCGAGCCGCGCTCCCTTTGTAGAAAATAACATAAACCAATCAGTTAATAATGCGGTTTTATGTTTTTATATGCCCTGTAGATTTGACATCCAAATTTATCTCACCTCTACAATCGAGGACATAGAGATCTGAGAGAAAAATAACATTCCGAGTAGAGAGAAACACGGCAAAGCCGAATTAACTACCAAAAGGGCGTAGCCTTATTAACAACTGAAACAGGTGAGTTTTGCAATGCATAGATAAGACGTTTCTAGGCTATGCATTTAAAACTTATCTGACATAACGTTAGATAATGACTAACGCAACATATCCATTTAGTTTTTCTCTTATAGTTGATGGACATTGTTAATCATGAAATTTAAAAGAGGGAAGACTCCCCTTACGAGAACTTAAAAGAGGACTACTTAACCGATTAGTCTCTGACTTCCCCATAGCTCCTCCAGAATAGGTAAGTCATGGTTATACTAGATATACCTCACCATTGCTACGTGCAAAGATTTAGCCCAGTCACACTAACAGCAGTATATATAAATTATATAACGCAACATATCCATTTAGTTTTTCTCTTATAGTTGATGGACATTGTTAATCATGAAAATTTAAAAGAGGGAAGACTCCTCTTACGAGAACTTAAAATAGGACTACTTAACAGATTAGTCTCTGACTTCCCCATAGCTCCTCCAGAATAGGTAAGCCATGGTTATACTAGATATACCTCGCCATTGCTACGTGCAAAGATTTAGCCCAGTCACACTAACAGCAGTATATATAAAATATGCAAATTTAATTTGCAGGTCGCAACCGACTCAAACTAGACACAGAGGACTAACTCCTGCTTCATTCAGGATCAGACTCCTCCAGGTCCACTCGCAGCTACTGGACTAGGTCATTTATTTCCTAGTTGAGTATGATTTAAAATGAGATTATATAAAGTACTAAAGCAATTATGGCTTACCCACTTTCTTTGTTTTTATGTTTAATATCAACAGCTACAGTCTGAACACGAAAGTTTCATGTTTAACACTGCCAACAAGAATGACGATTGACACCAACCAATGCCTTTACAGCATTTCTTGTTTTTTACTGTAAAATTAGAAAATACAGTGACATACTTCCTGAAGAAAGTACCGTAATAACTGTATGAGAACTGAAACATGTCAAGTTTTCTCCTTCTAGGCAAGAAATTACAAGATTGATTAACAATTTACTCAAAGAACATGAGTTTTGACTGTTGTAAGACGGCCAATGCCTCTACAACAATCAAAAAATGTATCTAACATCAATTAGATACACGTTAACTAACTCTATTTAGGTTTACATGTCACGACTACAGTGTCTGTTTTTTAGGCAGTGTTTTAGTCTTTATTACTATAAGCGATAGCGATTGTGCTCTTTTTTTTTACCTAATTAAAAGTGTCTTTCTTAAAATATGATTATTAATAAATTACCTATTATGTATAAATGACAGTACTGATTTAATGAGTCTTTACTGTAAACTGTTGATATTGGCTAACTACCTCCACTGTCTTTGAGTCTCCTTCCCTGATAAAAGGTAGAACTACTATTTATGTAGTGCCATTGGGTTTTTCCCTTCTTGTATATTGGTGGTCTGAGATATGCCACCAATAATAGCTGTGGTACGCTGAAAGGAGATTTTGACTATGAAATGCAGTGCTGTCAGCACCTTTTCCAGGGAGGTTAGTGCATGGGAGAAGATGGTGGGGGATGCAAGGTCTTCTTCCCACTCGCTGACCAGTTCTAGTATGACATGGGTGAGAACCGGTACCTTGCATACACCTGGTCATCTGGCATCACAAAAAGCATGGTGCTTGCTGTGAAAATCCAGAGACTCTGCATCCTTCTCCTCCTTCTGTGCCCATGTATGATGGCTCTCAGTATTCCTACATTCATTGTGGCTGACCGACGTTGGAATGGGGTCCATCGCGTGTTGTACTTTGTGTGTACTATCATGTGGCAGTGATATCATGAGGTTTACACTCGACTTTTCCTGACGTGATGTTGCATGGTAAAATCCATAAATTCAGTCATAAGAAAGGATGGCATGCTGTAATGAGCTTACATGTGTACGCTGCGGCAGAGGAAACTGTGTTAGTTTGTCTAGCGAGGGAGAGGGTGGAGTCAATATAGCTGTCTAGGGTTTTAGTGTCCTTTGTAACTTTAATGATGTTACCATCGATGACAAAAGATTTAAACGATGGGTCTAGTTTGTTGAGCCTTTGGGGAGAGCTTAAGATAAGAATCTCTGTCTTTTCATCGTTAAGACAGAGTTCGTGTTGCACCATCCATGCTTGGATGACATGGTAGGTGGAATTTACGGCAAGCGTGTCAGCTATGTGGTCACCTGTGATGGGGATGAGTATCTGGGTGTCATCCATGTAATTGGTGTAGGTGACACCTAGATAATCCAGGATATCGAACAGTGGGTTCATAAACACGTTGTAAAGTGTAGGTGAAACACACGATCCTTGTGGGACCCCACAGGTGGCTAGTGACTGTTCAGCAGTAGCAAAGGGAGAGAAAACCCTCATGGATTTATTGTCCAGGAGTTAACTGATCCAGGCCGTGGCTTTATCAGAGAAGTGGGCAGCCAGTTTGAGGTGCCGATAGAGGATTTAGTGATTTACTAGGTCGAACGCTGTGGATAATTCTAGTAGGAGTAGAAGAGCCAGTTTACCCTCATCTTTTAGGTCTTCAATCTTTGTTTTGAGATCAATAAGGACGGGTTCAGTTCCGTGCAGAGGACGGAAACCCGATTGTCTAAGTCCCAAGAGTTTGTTAGTTTCCAGATAGTTTTGGATCTGCAAGTAGGCAGCTCGATCAAGGATTTATAGCAAAAATGGCACCGTAGGGATGGGCCTGTAGTTGGTTGGTATGCTTGCATCCAGAGAGGGTTTCTTGAGAAGCGGTATGACCCAGGCATCCTTCAGATTGTCAGGGACAATCCCTGAGCTAAATGAGGAATTTATGAACGTGGTAATGAAAGGAGCAAGGTAGTGAGAGGACTTCTTGATAATGGGGGCGGGACATAAGTCACACTGGCAATTGGAAGGTTTGATATTGTTAATAATGTTTTCTACTTCTGTGATGGAGAGGGGCGAGAAGCTGAATGGTTTCTGAGAGTGGACGATGATATTATTTCTGCCCTGGTGGGTTATTGGTTGCGGGTCAATTTGAAGGCAGGTTATTTTATCATTGATTTTAGTTTGGAGAGTGGCTCCCACGGAGAGCCTTCTGAATATTGGCGCACCAGGTACTATCTTTGGTACAGGTGTCAGGTGGGGTGACTGGTGATTCCAATTCTTTTAGTATTTTGAATAACTCTTTAGTGTTTGATTTGGCTCGTTCGATACGCTTATTGTAGGTGTCATTTTTAGCCTGAAGTTAGCCTCTTTGTAGTTCAAAGTGGCTAGTGCAAAGCTTGCTATGTTCATTTCAGTGGGGTTACTTTTCCATCGCGCTGCCAAGTTCTGTTTTTCTTTGCATAGAACGCTCAACTGAGGTGTAAACCAAGAGTTGAGGTGAGCCCGTGGTTAGGGTTTCCTGGATTTAAAGGGTGCAATGAGGTCCAGATCTTTCAGCATAGTCTGATTGAACAGGTCTACTAGGACTGTTGGATCAGTACTAGAGGAGACATGTACGTTGAGAGCTGGGAGGCTAAGCAGGAGTAATTTTTCACATGTTATGTCTCTAATTCCTCATGGAGATCGCAGGTGCGATGTCATGTGTAGCGCAAACATTTTTGGCAGGGTTGCTGAAGGTGATTAAGTGGTGGTGAGCCCACGCACAAGGTTGGTTGGATTCCTCATTGATTTCACAATTTAGGTCAGCTATTCAATCAAGGATTCTGCCTTTGGTCTATGTTGCCTCGTTACTGTGTTGCTAAAGCCTAAGTTGGATAGCCAGGTGTTAATAACGTGAGCTGAATCATCTTTGGGGTCTTGAAGACCCAAACTGAGGTCATCTAGTAAGATGATTTCAGATTCAATTTTAGTATTGTCAGCAAGAATGAATGATAGGTCTTCAGCGAATGTAGATATAGAACCAGGGGGCCTATAGATGAGGTAGAATGTGATGGTCTGAGTGGGAGCTAGAGCTAATTTAACTGTGAGTACTTCCACTGACTTCATCTGTTGTGAGGAGGAAATGCGAAGATTGATTGAGTTTTTGTGTATGAAGGCAATACCACCTCCTTTGGATTGGCTGGTGTTGCAATTGTTTCTAATGATGGTATAACCTGTAGGAATGGCCAGTCAGAGAAGCGGTCCTGAGGCAGCGTGAAGCCAAGTTTCTGTAACGGCAATGAAGTCAAGGTCGTGTGTTATGATGAGATTGTCCATATCAAATGCGTGTGCCGTGAGGGACCTGGTGTTAATGAGTGATACCTTGATCATGGTTTTAGGAGTGGGGGTGAGGTGCTAGTGCAGGGATTGGTGTTCTTGGTTAAAGTGGGTGATAGGGTGATGTGGGCTGTTGCAATTGGTGGTGTTAGGTTAGAGTGCTGGATGGTACTCGTATGATGGTGTGAGGCATGTGGGAGTCTGGAACCAAGTCTGAGGTTCCTCAGAGTGCAGTACATGGTTGGTTAGGTGTAGGTTTGGTGGCAAAGTGTTCAAGCCAGAGTGCTGGGAAGTTAAGGTATGGGTTGGAGGAGGAGTGTGTATGGAGGGCCATAGCTAAGATGGGATAGTGCTGCTGGTTGTTGAGCAATGTAGCACTATGGCTTTGTACATTCAAAGTGATGTGCTGAACCTTAGTTGAAGAGGGCAGGGAAGCAGTCGGTGTGTATGTGTACTAGTGTGTGATAGGGCTGCACGCAAGGCATTGAGATAGAATATGAGTGTCCCGGTCAATGCTAGTAACTTAGAGAGGGAGCATAGAGCGAGGTAGTTAGCAGCATAGGGTATGCGTTGACAATGCATGACTGACATCATCGAGAGTGGCCAGAGGCTCGTGTAGTTCAAGGAACAATGTGCATTGGTTTATGAAAGGCGCTACTGATGCCAGTTTACATGGGCCTGCAGAGTGGCAGTCATAAGGCAAGATTCCAGGTGAGCATGTGAGCAGGTTAACTGGTCTACATTCACCAGCCAACTGTATCACATTAGCCAGGACTCTGGTAATGTCTAAAATCGATTGCTGCAACAAACTTTATCTCGGCACCAACCAAGGCAACATCAATAAATTACAGATTATCCAAAAGAATGCCATCAGAGCTGCACTAAATATCCCCAAGAACCATCAAATATCTGATACCAGACGTAATCTCTGATGGCTTCCAGTAACACAAAGAGTCTCTATCAAAACACTTGCACTGACACGTAAATGCCTTCCAACCAAGCACCCAGCTATCTGGCCAGTAGATTTGCTTACCACACTACCAACAGACCCCTTAGAAGTGCCCAGACCAACTGCCTCTCCATACCCCGCTTCAACCTTCAAAGATCTGATGGGATTAGCTTCCCAGTGATGGCGGCAAAACTTTGGAACTCTCTACCGAACCCCCTTAGAGCAGAACCTTCCTTCCTGGCATTCAATAGTAAGGCTAAAGCATAGCTGTCTGCCCAAGACTTGCCTTTGAATCAATCTGCTCACTAGCCACCTCCTCTGCTCATACCTATTGCTTAACTCCATTTGGACATATGTAATAAGTCATCCTTCTAATTCGAATCTGCATATAATTTGTAAATGTTTTCATGTATCTTGCACCGCCTATTACCCGCCTTTGTTTATGCTTACACTCTGTTGTAACTTACGTAATGCGCCCGGATGCCCGTGGGCCAGGTGCGCTTTATAAATAAATAAAATGCAAATACAAATACAAAATACAAATACAGTTATGTTTGCGCTTGGATGGGCATGTAGTTTATGTGCGTGGGCCGTCCCTCAACACGCCAGTTTTTTTCTTGTTCTTCCTCATTTTGCCGGTAGAATGGGGAATATGCATCTTCCACCCACTATTTATTGTGTTGTGTAGGCACGTCCCACACTTTGCGTGGAGTGTATAGCACCGC
This sequence comes from Ambystoma mexicanum, assembly GCF_040938575.1. Classification (NCBI taxonomy): domain Eukaryota; kingdom Metazoa; phylum Chordata; class Amphibia; order Caudata; family Ambystomatidae; genus Ambystoma; species Ambystoma mexicanum. The sequence continues at coordinate 1,084,165,491 of NC_090930.1, forward strand.
GCTAGACTGAATGCAAAGACGTGACGGTCCCGTGCATAGCCACAGAAAGGCACAAAAGTCTGTTCCATGAATCGATGAAAGGAGTTGGACGCTGATTATTTTGCAAATTCACTTTTCAGCACACAAAATTATCTGTAAATGAGACCCTTAGCCTCTAACTGCTAGGCAGGGACTTCATTTAGGGGTCGCCTGGGGTCTCAGTTGTGACCCCTGAGGTCTCTCTTGCTACCCTGGTGGTCTCCCGTGCAACCCCTAAAATAAATATATATATATTTTTTTCTGTTTGTCTATTTTTTAATGTAAGCTCCTAGGCTGTGGCCAGTGCCATTTGGGTCTTTTTTTTGGAGAAGGTGGTTTTCTTGTTCAGGCCTCTTAAAAAAACAGGGGGTTCCACAAGTGTGACACTTTGAGCAGTGATGCTAAATAAGAAGGAAAAGGAATAACACATAATTTGTCTTTCTGGAATTCTATACAGTCATTGCTGGACTCATGAAAGGTTTATTTCAGGCACACGTCAGAGGATGAGTCACTGATTTAGTCTGTTCTTAAACTCCTCAACTGCCTTTGATTCTTCTGAGGATGATAAATGATTACTAACACAGGTTGGGTGATATTGTATATATATTTGTTCTATATAAAGTGCTTAAGCGCAAGTGCTATATAATAACACACCATATCATTTGGCCTTGGACGTCTGCTTGCATTCACAGTAATTTGGTAATATGGGCCTATACACACTGATATTAATGGTGAGCCATTCTTGTATGAAATGTATATCACATTATAGTGATAACGTAACCATACTTTTTGTAGTATACTTGCTATGTGATGCCACTTCCTATTTTGTCAAGAGGTGAAAGGTTCTGTTCTATCTCTTCCTGTGATATCACTTTGGGGTAAGGGTCAAAGGACATCACTTCCTGGAATGTCATCAGCAGTCAAAGGTCATGTGATGTCACTTCCGCTACCCCTGGTATTTGGGTGAAATGACGTCCCTGTGGCCAGGGTCTTGTAACTTACTCAGTATCCCCTCCGCACAGAAAGTAAGTGCCATTAATGGCCACAAAACAATGGTTCACGTTTAATTACCCAATCAGCAAGGATTATGATCAATGGCATGCTTTTACCAGGTTACCCAGTGACAACATTTGTTTAGACAAAGAAAGGGGTGAAGCTCAAGCAGAGGCAACTGCACCATGCAGTGTTGGCTAACGATATCTGTGGTATACACACAGTGGCTGTAATCAGCCTGTATGCAGCTTGATCTCAGTAAAATGTCTGTGAGCTCCCATTCCAATGAATACATTTGGTGCACCAGGTGCTGCCTGTGTTGGTGACATTTTGTCATTCTATGAATGTCCTGCCTCCCCGTAGCCACACGAGAGATGACTACTGCTTTTTCCAGGGGTATGTCACACCTACTCCTAGAAAAATAAGTTCAGACCATGTGGGGAGATAAAAAAGTAGTTACTATGAGAACTCAGATTTATTCTCGTCTTACTCCTACAGAGAGCAAATCAATGCACAAATTAAGTTTGTATGAGTAACTTTTTCTTACTCCAGACCTAGGACAACCGAAGTAAGTCAGAGTTAGTCATGGTAAACATTTTTAGTCAGAAAACCATCTCCCAGACTCGGACTGACCTATAGGGCAATGGGCCTACGCCCGAAGTGAAGACCCATAACTGTGGGCCAGTTTGTAAGTCAAAACGGGCCCGTTGTTTGGCGAGTGTTACTTAACTGTGGAGCTTGTCGTTTTGACAAGTACTACCTAAGAAATATTCTTTATAGTGCACAATTTGCACCACACTTTACTTCTCAGTGTCACAAAAGAAATGAATTGCCATTTGTGACTGTGAACCACTTTTCCCTTGGTGCCCGAGATAATTGTAGGTCCCAGTCCGACCCTGCCCTCTCCAGGAGTATACACGCATCAGTCTGAGTTAATCAGTGCAATTTGCTAGTAAATTCGCCACTCAGTGGGATTACTAAATGATATTGTTGTTTTTCTATAGCAGCAATGCGTGTTTTTGCCAAATAATATTTTTTTGACCATATTAACGTATTTTGGCAGCACGATAGAATTCGACCCAACATATTATAACAGAGCCGACTTTTTGTACAAATGTTAGAATAAATAAGCAGTTTAATCCCACTTGCAATGACTTATTTTATCCACCTAAAACTGGAAGACCTTGAGGGGACTTGAGCCTGTTATATTCAAGAAGCTCCTTCACTGCAGCTCTCTCGAGTTCGCAGTGCCAGTAGTCCAATAACTTGGCTTGTTCTCTTTCAAATCACTAGCTCCTCGCAGATGCAAACAAATGCATCTCACAGGCAGAAGCAGGGCCATCTTAAGCAAGTTTGGGTCCACCAAACCAAAGGAATGAAGTGATCAAGAATATCTGGACGCGCCCTCTCCCTGCCCATAATTTTGAAAGGTTTAGGGACTGGCAATTTTGAGAGGTTAGGCAATACAAGATTAAGTGACATGCCCAGGATCACACATTTGTTAAGGGGTGAAGCTGGGATGTGTGCCAACTCTGAAACTTCTGCATTTAAACACTTTCTTTCCCAGTTCTTACCATGAACTAAAATAATCTAATTTTTTAAAACTGACTTGGAAAATACACAAATCACATTACCAAACATGACAATTTTTAAAAGCTAAATATTATAGAAGGGTGTTATGCAACATGGGAATGATTCTAGCTCCATTCTCTCAATCATCAAGTGAAGTATATAAGTACCAGCATAACAATCCATGTGATTTAACAGATTTAATCTGAGTTTGTCTTTTGTATTTTAAAGCTTTAAATACTTCAAAAACACTGGCTTGTCAAACTGTCATTTATAAACGTGCAGAAAAACCTTTGACTTTCCCAAAAAATCAAACCATTGTTTGTGTCAAAACCTTAACATATTCTTGCCCAAAGCCTGCAACATCTTGTTCGCTATCTTTTCTGTCTACTAGCCCTTCACCCAAATGGCCTACATAAGAAGAAAGATCAAGTAATGGGCCACATGATGACACCAGCATGGGAAAAGGCAAACCTAACAGAAGACAGCACCGTAATTTGAGAGATATTAGATGATTTGAGCAGGATCACGGTATTGCCTGCTGCCAGGATGCAAGCATGAACGCTTTGTTTCCACAGTCTTGAATTTGGATACTTATTCACCTTGTGGGCTAACAGTTTATGCTCATCATTGGATGTGACTGCTCAGTTTTACAACACCCCATCTGAATAAAACCAATTTCTAGAACTTCACCACACGGATAACATGTTAGTTTTTATAGCAACCCGTAACTGGTGCAGGAACATTGCTGATAATATGGTGATGCAAAACCAAGTCCATAAGCATGCAGGTCTATAAACTTCAGACATAGGAAAGGATCATTCATTTTTTCTGGAATGTGCTATTCTAATCTTGCATTTGGACACGTATTTCTGCAATGAGTGCTTAACACACTGAGCTAACTTCGGAACCATTGAGGCACTCAATTTATCAATATGCAGTTCAACTTCGCCTATTGCACATGATCAACATACTTCCCACAGGAAGGAAGGCATGCTACAAGAGTTGTGCCGTAAGGAACACACACACTTTGTATACCCCAGTGAACACAGAAAGCATTACACGATCAATAGATCAAAACAGAACGTACTTGTCTAAACACACAGACAATAGGTTTAAAGCCTCAGCAGCACATCATAAAATATCCTGAAGTGTGATATTTAAGTCTGCTGAAGAATGGAATCTTACTTCTTTAGAGATCATGCGGCGTTCTGGGGACCCTCTCAAAGGTGGGGGCCCGGGGCAAGTTCCCCTTTTGCCCTCCCATAAAAAAACGTTTCTGAGCAGAAGCTCCATGCCACATCATGTCCACGTGTTTTTTGTCTCTGCTGCCGTATTTTCAGAAATCACATTTTTATGGCTGGTTTCGCTAAATGTAAAACCGCAGTGTGAGCAGATGATGAAAACTGATAAAGGGCGATCTGCAAAAGAGTAATCTTTTTGACGAGCTGCCCTTTGAATTGTCCTCTGTTTAATGTTTGCCAATTCGCGCGCCTTTCATCGCCGACCCCAAGAAGCTGAGTCATGGTTTCTTTGCTCGTCAGATATCGCTGGATTATGAGGGCCTTGTCTACGGATAAACAACGAGGACCTTTGTGGCGCCTTCTGGCAGCGTCACCGCAAATCTGCTTGCATTGATATAATCTTTCAAGCCAGGGTTTCAAAAACAATTTTCCTAGTCATAAACACGGCGGGGTGAACCTACAGGAGGAACACGCACAACAAGAAATGTAAGGTTTGTTCTTTTTTCTGCAGCTGAAAATCTAAAAAGTAGGCACCCTTAAACTTGTTTGCGGCTCCAACAAAGTGAACAAAAAGCAGCAGTCAGCTGAACTATGTCTGGCGCAGAGGGGCGTCCTTCAATTGAAAGTTTGTGCTTGATATTACAATATTTCAATGAGAGGCTGAATTGCACATATTTGAGTGGCACGCGAAATACCAAGGTACTGCACTTGTTCATTTCTTCTGCAGAGGTAGAGGGCTCCTCTTGGACCTCCAGAGACTACTCCCAGTTCACAAATACTCCCAGAATTAAATAACTATTGGGTTTGCCCAAGATATGTGTATATAAAAAATACTAGTACTAAAGTATGACACATATACATTCATGGATGCAACTGCACTCTCAAGGATGTTTTTCATCTGTTGTGTGCTCTATAAAACTTATTTGTTGTAATTAAAATACATCAACATGAAAATCCTGATACACCACAAGCTGTAGGTAGATTCTAATTCTAAGGGCATCATTACGAGGTAGGCGGTAGCCCCCTTACCGCATTCCGGGTTGGCGAAATAGGGACTTACCGGGTCATTCCAACCTTGGAGGACCCGGTAAATCCCCATTCCAAGAGCCATTCCCCATTCCCATTCGAGCCCCCATAGGGCTCAATGGGAATGGGGATGGAGCTAATAACGGGCCTGCTAATAGCGGGCCCTTTATTAGCTCCCTGGTCCCTTGCCGGCTCCGGCTAAGGGCGCCTGCTAAAACCAAGCGCCCATAGCGGGACCCGCTAAGGGTCCTCGGAATAGGGCGGTAAGGGTTTACCGGCACCGGTCTCTTTACCGGTGCCCGTTAACCCTTACCGTCCACCTCGTAATGAGGCCCTATATGTTGCTGAAAGGCTTGGAAAATACTACCTGTACCATAATGCATTGTTGGCTGAGTGTTTTTAGAAATAGATTGTTATAATACAAGAAAGCATAACAGACTAGTCTTGTTAATTGTTTTAGGTTTATGTGTGCTCCCTGCTTCCAGTTTAACAGTCTGTTAGATAAGGCAGCCATCCCAGGTCCGCATTCCAGGCATACAATTTCTTCACCCAAGGCAGTTTCAACAGAAAATGCTATTCTTTTCATTTCAGTTTGATAATGAACTCTCTAGTGTATGCTTCTTTGCCACTTACTTCACTGTGCACCAATTGATAAAGAAATGTATGGGAGTTTGAAAGTTAATGTATCCATCAATCGCTGCTTAATATTTATAGTTCGGTCAATAAATGGTAGCAGCACTTGCATTGTGTGCCTTTCTACGTTGTGATTATTTGCTCAGTCTAATCAGCATTAAAGTCAACCCCATCATCAAGGGGTTGCACTGGCTAGCACTTCAAGTACACCTTATGTTCAAAAGAGCCTGCATCACCTTCAAACTATCACAAGCAACGCACCACACTACCTGTCCAAAAAACTCACCATCTCCAGAGACCAGTGCAACACCAAAAACCACAACATTACCAGACTGGAAACAAAGCACTGGAAGAGCAAAAAGCAGGAAACAAGCCTTTTGCTGCTACACATCCAGTCGCAAAACAAGTTACCAATTCACATAAGACAGATCCCCTCCATCTTACAATTCAGAAAGGACCTAAAGAACAGCCCAACAATCACTGATCGCCTAGTTCAACTCTAATTATCCCTCTCTGGGAGCTTCACCCCATAACTGCTCCCTCTAACCCTGCCAGCTCTGTTGCTACCTTTGCACACCTACTTGTAAACCCCTGGACGTGTCCTTTATGTACATCCCTTCATTGGTTCCCAGCTAGGTATACATCACATACTTAGATACATGCATGCATGCATGAATACATACAAAGTTTCAAATCTGAAGACAAAACATCCTTTGAAATTTAACTTAGTGATCATCAATGATGATGGTTGAGGGTGACCCCCAACAATACTCTATCCTCCATTTTAGAGCATGAACAGCTTCTGCCACTGAGGCTGTCTATGCTGGCCTTTCACACATCTTGTCCCTTTTGGTCTCTTGCATGCTCAATATTTCTAGCTCTAAAACACCTGGTGATGTGCTGCCTGAGTCTGGTAGATACGGGGACTTCTGGGTAACACACTTCCGGAAGATCCACTACCGTCCGCAATGTGTCTCATAAATGGTGTCCACATTTTGACATTGTTCATGCTGCAGGGGATAGGGTTGATAATATATTTTTGCTCCCAAAGAACTTTGTAGTCTATGAGCATGGGCAACTTTGTCTCGCCACTTCTTTTTGGAATATGTCGTTTATTAGGACAGAAATTCTGCTTTGGGTTTCATCTATTATGGTACTGTGCTTTCTAGATGATGATGGTAACTGATTGTATCTTCTGTCAAGCTATGTTCCCATCCCTTCCTTTTAATCTTTTTACTTTGCCTTTGAGGGTTTTTTCTCTCCTCGATGAACCATCAATTGGCTCTGCCATCCAATGGGTATACCTCACTTTACAAAAGCCAAATGCATAAAAGGTCAAATTCCACTATTGCTGAATGCAGACTCTTGCCCTGTTTATTATCAGAGCAGCACACTTCGCTATGCCCTTTAGTATTGTGTGATGCAATTTATAAATAACTGAAGTAGTGGGCTTGCATGTCTGGTTTTTACTAAAAGATAGATAGGGGAAGAACGAAAGAAAACAAGAAAGAAAGAGAGAAAGAAAGAAAGAAAGAAAGAAAGAAAGAAGGAAGGAAAGAAAGAAAGAAAGAAAGAAAGAAAGAAAGAAAGAAAGAAAGAAAGAAAGAAAGAAAGAAAGAAAGAAAGAAAGAAAGAAAGAAAGAAAGAAAGAAGCAGATGCAGAAACAACCAACAAGATACATTGATTGAGGAAAATAAAAGAAGGCGAGGGAGAGGGCTTTGGCATTTAATTACTACTTCTACAATTTCTAGTCACAGGATGTCTTATGGTTTCACATTTGAGCAGTTTTTATAGTTTAGGCTGTTTGTTCTCTGTATCATATACGTCTTTCAATTCGTTTTGCTGTGGACCTTTCTTTCACATTTCACGATAGTTTTCTTTTTTTATTTGATTTTTTTATATAAAACAGTGAAATAGTTCCAATAGTTCCAGTATGAATGTGCCACGAAGGTTTATGATGTTGGTGGCACACTCTCCTTCTTCACATCGAACAAATAGATGTCTTTGAGAAGTGTGTGATGCAACGTGAGAGTGCAGCTACTACATTGTCCTTGGCCAACGTAGACTTCGTTGTGATGTAGGCTATGGCAAAGGATTTGTCCCCAGCAGGAGATGGTGCATGAGTCATTCAAGAGATAATAGCACAAGATATAAGCTGCAACACCATTGACTAGTTTGGGAGTGTGGATGTATTATGTCTTTCCAGTCAAGGTGTAAGTTGCCTATGCTAAATGGGTTATATAAAAGACAGGAGGTGGTTACCCAGTGTGTACCTAAATCGTGAATAGCTACCTCCAGTATCAACACGGGGCGTTGTATGGTATCACCTATGGCTCCCGTCGGTACAGACATGCCATCAATTGAAAGAAGTAGCAGGTTTCCCCTCACATGCTCATTTTACAGCAGCACTTCCTTTACATGCAACAACTTTGTGTGGCAACAGAGATCCGTGTATTGCCACGTAATTGATTGTAGGAACGCTGCTACACTGTATGATAGCGAGCATCAGTGCATGATTATCTGGCAGACAAATATACCTCGTCTGTTGAGATATCATTCACTAAGGAGCATAGGTGGAGACTGTGCTGCTGGCCAGGGACCAGTAGCAATTCACTGGACACCACTCCAAACACATGCGTGGTCAATCGAATTTTTGGGGCAGAAAATATGTGCATATAAAATAAAGCAATGCCAAATAGAATATATAATAACTATGAATTGTACATGAATTCCTAGTATTATTGACCCAAATAGTACTCAACATAACCTGAGAGGAAAGAAAAACATAGCTCAAGGCAGCCAGCCATGAATGATAAATTACCAATGAGGCCATTGGAATTCATGAGTAAAAATAATTACACTATACATTTTCTGAGCTAACAGGCTGTCGACAATGGCCTCAACACCAAATTAAAGACCAGAGAAAATTGAGTGCTTGTAATGAGATCCATAGGCACCATTAATACTCTGGAAACTCTGCTTGTGAGGGGATTATGTACCCCATGATGAAGTAGAAGGAGTAGTGAAATTCCTTGGTACTAAGCAGAAGATGGGTGGCAGTTAAACATACTGGTGCTGGAGAACAGACGTGGGAGTGACTAGAGTGGAATGGAGCTCTGTTTAATGCCCTGGCCAAGTGGCTTGTGTACATTCCATACCCCTTGGCCAGGGTGGGGTCACTTAAGATCCCTTCCTCACAGACCACCTGCCAGTAGATGGGCACTAGGCACCCTGCAGATTAAAACAGATGTTAATTCCTTCCTGAAGCAGGAGATGGCCTACCCCGAGAGTTCTTACCTTGACCACTGTCTCCCCTTCACATAAGACACCAGGCAGCAGGCTACAGTTTTCTAGTTCCAACAGGGATCCCTTTTCATTTCAACTTAAAACAACATTAAACTTAAACTCTACTCATTGATAACTGTTTTTTTCCATCCCTCCCAGGATTCCCCTCCTTCGGATCTGCTTAGCAAGCTTACGCTCACTAGACTGGATCATGGAGGGATGAAGCCCACAGGGATATGGGCGTGGGGTGTTTAGCTCCAGCAGGGGCTTTCTGGTGTTCCTTGCTCTTCCTGTTGTTGCCACACCCCCGCCTCATGGACAATGGACAAAAGGCCCTGCGTGCACTCATAGATTGAAGCCCGCCGGGACAAGGGCATGCAGTGGTAAGCTCCTGCAGGGGTGTTGGGCGAGTGAAGGGGCCGATTCCCACCCATATCGTCTTGCCTGTTGCTTTTCCTATACGTTAGGTGGAGAAGTCTGCAGCAGCTAAGGTGAGAAGGTGTACTGGAGGGGCCTCAGTTAGGACTGGTAGCCTGGCTCCTATTTTTGCTTTATGTAATTTTCTTCCACTAGCATGACCTTCGCCTTCGCCCCCCTGCACTTGATCTAACTTCATAGACTTGAGCACAATGGCTGGTATGGTGGGGTGGGCTGTCCCATGCTGTTACCAGAAAAAACAGCAGCAATGAAGATTACCCCTGCAAATCGCGCAGGCAATCTTGATTCTATTAAAGACAAGGAGGCGAGCATTATGCTTCATCTTCACATTTATTCCTCTCTCCAGCAGTTTCAACAAAAACATAACTTTCTAACTTCCTGCATGGGAAAAACAGATTTTTTTGTTGTCCAACTACAAACTACATTCCCCTTAGTTCTACGCCATCGGTAGTCCCATGTGCCCTGAGCACGTGACCATAGTTCTTCCTGTTATCTCCCTCTTCTTTAATGCTCGTAACTGCACTCCAAAATGTAATCAAAACTGAACTAGTCCAAGCATGAGGTGTCCCCTCTCGACTGCACTGCTCTGCTTGTTTTCCAAATAACTTGGTGGGCCTCGCCACTCAAACAGCCTGTGCATTTCACTAGCCTGCCTCAGTTGTTCTGCTGGTCATCTCGTACGGAAAAACATAACGAGCATGTTAGCGAGGTGGATACACAACCCTATTCCGGGAGAATATTTGTTAGAAGTACAATCATAGACATTTATATTACACTTTCCCGTGTATGCAAGGCAGGAAAGTAATGCTTGCCTCCTTGTCTTTAATAGAGTCAAGACTCCCTGCGCTATTAGCAGGGGTAATCTTCATTTTATGTCAAGACCGAAGGCGAGCTTTATGCTTGTTGAAAGCTTGTCGTTACTGTTGCTGCTACTGATTGTACATGCTTGAAATAGAAAGTTCTAAACATAGTGTCGCTGGCCCAGTCGTCCGCTTTCAAAATATCTTTGTGTCCTGCGCTAGCGCCTTTGAAGCCATCACGCTCCTTACAGAATGTGTGGAACCTGGTCATGTCTAATCCTGCCAACTGCATTACCTCTCGCATCCACCTCGCTATGGTGGCTTTCGGGACTGCTTTGTATGGTTTTCTGCGCACTATGAGTAATTGCGTTGTCCACATAGGCCTAATCTCCGCTGTCCTATGCTCGTATTCCCTTATGCAGGCTGCTACGCACCACTTGGGATGTTTGTGTAGGTAAGGATATGCCATTGCTGTGGAGCCGGTCTTTGTTCGACTGACTAGCGTGAAGGTAACTTTGTCTGGTCCATACACTTTACTGTTCACATCTAGAGCTCTAACGTCCGCTACTATCCTACAGGAGACTAGGCACATGAGTATCGCTAGTTTGCCTGACAGTTGTTTTAAAGACAAATATCTGTTCCATGGCCAACTGGCTAACAATTTAAGAACTGCTGATACGTTCCACAGGGCCTCGTACCTTGGTTGTGGAGGTTTCCTAAATCATATTCCTTTAAGCAGTTGAACGATTGCTGTGTTCTCTCCAACAATCATTCCTTTGATGGATAAGTGTCCCGCTGATATAGTGGACATGAACACTCCTATCATTCTGTATGCTTTTCCGTCTTGTTGCAACTCTGCAAGAAAATTCAATATCTCTACTTGAGGGGCCGAAATGGGATGAACATTTCTCCCTTTGCACCATCGAGACCATGTGCTCCAAGCTGTGTCGTAGCTCTGTCTTGTGGACGGTGCCCACAATTCTGCCATGAGTCGAGCAGCCTGAGACGAAATGCCTGGGAGATTCCAACGTCTCCTGTTATCATTATCATGCACACTATCAGTGGGAGAGTCCCTCTCACTCTCAGAGGATGATATGACCCAGCTAGGTCCGTTAGAAGGTTGTCTTCTAGTGGCAGTACTCTCGGATAGTCTATCACTAGTTCCATCATCGTCAGGAACCACACTTATGACTTCCATATTGGCCATACCACTATCATCTTCACTCTCTCTCCGCAATCTTTCGATAGTACTCTGGTCATCATTATGAACGGAGGGAAAGCACATTGTGTGTCTCCCTTCCAGTCTTGGATGAATGTTTCTACTCCTGCTGCTGTCGGGTCTAACCTCCAACTGAAATACCTGCTCTTCTGCACATTCAGTCTGGCTTCAAATACATCTGTGTACACTGGTCCCCATAGTTCTTCTATCTGCTCAATGTTATTCTTGTCCAGAATCCAGTCACTGGAATCTGAAAGATGTCTGTAATTCCAGTCCTCTACTGCATTGAGCAAACCCGGGAGATATTCTGCTATTACCGATGTCCCTGACTATAGGCAGAAGTGCCAAAAGTCTTTGGCTAGCTCTGCCAGTAATCTGGATTTCATCCCGACTAAGTGATTGACATAGATGACTGCTGATATGTTGTCCATCTTCAGCAGGATACACAAGTTCACTCTGCCTTTTGTGAATGCTTTTATTGCAAAAGATATGGCGAGTAGCTCCAGACAATTGATGTGCATCTTGAGATCCTATATGCTCCATTTTCCTGCAGCTCCCCGCAGCGAGCTCCCCAGCCTGCTCTGCTGGCATCCGACTCTATCACTTTGTCGGGTCGATCTCCGAATATGGCCTTCCCATTCCAGGCGTCCATATTCTGTAGCCACCATTCTAGCTCTGTTTTGGATTCTGCAGCGAGCGGAACTGCTTGATGGTACTTTAGCCCTTGTTGCAGGTGCTTTAGTTTCAGTCACTGCAGGGCTCGATAATGTAACGGTCCTGGAAATATTGCCTGATTCAACGCTGCTAGAAGACCCACTACTCTTATTATTTTCCTTAGTAATACTTCGCTTTTGTATAGGCAGCTCCTGATCTCCCTTTTTGTATCCCTTATCTTCCTGATCGGTAGCTCTAGGGTAGCTGTCCTGCTGTCTATGACGAAACCCAGGTAGTCTATCTTTCTTGTCAGTACCAAGTCTGACTTTTCTTGGTTCACAAGAAAACCCAGTGACGCTAGGAGCTTTTTCACCCAGCCGGTCTGGTATTGGAGTGTCTCCCTGCTGTTCGCCATCAACAGGATATCGTCCAAAAGGCATTGTTGAAAAATTCCCAAAAATTGCCTGTCCCAGTCGAACGCTAGAAATAGTCTGTATCTCTCTTGCACTGGTATTGTAAGGTAAGCATCTTTCAGGTCGATCCTCATGAGCCAGTTGCCCTGCCTGAGGATATCCCTGAGCTGGTGTAATACTTCCATCTTGAAATGGTGGTATGACACCCAGCTGTTCAACTCTTCCAAATGTTTTGCAGGTCTTACTTTGTCTTTCCTGGGCGCCAGGAACAAGTTGCTATTAAACTTTGGGGGTGCGCTGCAGAGTTCCATTGCCCTCTTCTGTGCTAGGCTTCGCAGTTCTTCATGCAGGGTCTCTTTCTCTACCTGTGCTATATACATTTGTCGGGGGTGGGGTTTGTATGGGTAATGGTATACATTCTAGTTGCAGTCTCTTGACTGACTGCTGAACCCAGGTGTTGCTGGAAAGCTTGTGTCAGTTCTCCCAGAAGCGAAGTGTTCTCCACCCCACGGGCAGATAAGGGGCATGTCTCACCTTCCCTGTCTTCTTCCCCGGTCTTCCTCTCAGGATCCGCCCTCTGGCAGGGAAGAAGGCATTTTGCTGCTTGTTCTCCCAATAATGGGCTCTGTTGATTTGAGGCCTTCTTGTGGCTTGGTAACGACCAGTCGCTCGGCCTCGATACCGACCGGTCCCGGAGAAAACTCTTCCTGGAATTATATTTCTTATGGATGTTTGCGCCTTCTCCAGGGAGGTGTAGGTGCCAACGAACCTCCCCATTTCCTTCCCAAATGTCTCCCCGAACAGCGGTCCTTGTGCTGCCTCGCTCGCCTCGTAAGAGGCTAGGTCTCCTAACTTGGGTCAATTTTGAGAAGGAAGCCTTTACTGAACTCTCATGATATGGCGTAGTTTGTATTGCCAAAGAGGCAAACTGCCCTTTGTTCCCAGTCTGCAAGGGTGTCTGGGTCCACATCTTCCCCGTTGTACCGGGCTCACTCCACCAGGTCCATAATCTTAGCCAGGATATCGAGGACCTTTTCCTGCCCGTTCTTCCAGGACCTATCTATCCCTTTCCTGGGATCTCGGGAGGTTTTCGACATGAACGCTAACATCTTTGGGTTGAGTTCTGGCACCTCGGCTACCTTGCCTGGCAGTTCTGGTTTCGGCATTCTGCTCGATTTTGTTGTCTTGCTTCCCTTTCGAGGGCTTTGCAGAGTCTGTGAGTCATATATTTCGTGACTCGAGTTGATGGTAGCAAGTCTGAGGTCTTAGGGTTATGGATAGCTTCAGGTTTGAACATATCTGTAATCTCATTGTCGTACTCTGTATTGTTAAATTTCCTTAAAATCTTCTTAGGCGGAGGTTGTGACTCTTCTTCGTCACCTCTATCGTCCTCTTCTTGAGAGGAGCGTGGGATTTCTGTGGGCTCTTCCTCCGAGTCCTGAACCTCATTTCCATTATTTTCTTCCCCTGGGTAGGGGGTTGTGAGGCCGCGCACTCTTGACCTGCTCATGAAGGCGTCTCTCAATTTCAGGTCAGAAGAGATTTTCTTCTCTTCCGGGTGTTATTACACCCCTGTGGGCCCTCTGGCATGGCCCTTGCTGACATGCATTCCTTACTGGTGCTCTTATTCTCTTGGCTTAAAAATTATTCAATGGTTGCCAGTCTCTCCTGCAGAAGTCTCACACCCTGCGCCACAGCTTCACCCAGTGAGTTTCCCAGCAGTTCTCTAAAGCTGTAGGCTAGGTCTTCAGCCTGCTCCTCCTCGCTCCATTCAAATTCTGCCAATATATATGTGCCGTCTTGTGCCTTTATCTACCTGCAATTAGGTGTAGTGGCACGTCCACTTCCTCACTGAGCTTTGGAGTGTGACTGCTCCTCTTCTTGTCCTGCTGTGCGGGCTTCAATGTTTGCACTTGGTGCTCCGCCTTTCAGCTTGCTGTTTATAGAAGGAAAGCGGGTTGGCAGTAGGCCCGAGCTGTTTTCAGGCTTGCCTCCAGGCTTGCCATAGAAGCTCCTATCCGAAGAGGACAATTCTATGGGTAATAGGTAAGTTGCCAGCTTTGCTCCGAGCCGAGTCAGCCCAGCCCACCAGCCCTATCAAGATCACAGGTGAAGCATACCAGTTTATCTAGGAGATAAAGCACTTTCTTCTGAACACCATAGATTTGATAGAGGGCACTGCGATAGACCACAAAACCGAGGATCTCTGTCTCAAATATTATGGTGCGATTAATGACAGCAAAGCTACTGCATATAGTGAGAGGTCTCACTGTCTGGCACCTAAGACCTGTTCCGCTATTTGCACTACACTAACTGGAGATACACCACACAGGGGGGAATACATGGGGGGCTAGATATGATGTCAATTAACTCAGGGGGTGATGAGTTTCCTAATTCTAAAGCCAACCTTGCAAAATCAAAGTTTTCTGCAGTAGCCTCGACGACCAGCACTCATGACCCTGATACTAACGCAGACACAAGTCCTGCCATGTCCAGGAGTATAGATGGGGGTAGTGGCAGAGGAGGTATTTTGCCCCAGAATACGGATTGGGGTGTATTCCTAACACCCAGTCACAAGAGCAGCAGGGAGGGGGGTCTATGCCATTGAGGAATATATCTCGCACACAGGCAATAGACTGCAGTTTGCTTGTTTGTTTGTTTTATTATTTATCATGCAGTGACTTCAAAGATTTGTCCAGGGTAAAAGGATCTGAGAGGGGCTTTCCTACAGGGAAGCTGCTCAGCCCTTCTTCCAACCAAGCTAATGCAGAGCTTTCATCAGGTTGCAACTGTACCTTGGTTCTAACTGAGTTGGTCGCCATAAAGAAGCTGTTAATGCTCATTCTTCAGGTAAAAAAAGTGTTATGGGGGACTGCCAGCCCAGTGGACATTACTTAGTAAGGGCCCCATAGCAAGGATTGGAGAAATGCAACCATTGTAACGACCTAGGGGCCACAAAGGAAATGAAGTTGATGGATATTTCTGATAACAAGCTTGGTACCGGTCCTACCATTACCCTCCACGAGATGGCATTAATGCCCCAGGTCGATCATAAATCCTGTGCCACATTCTTAAAGCAGCAACACAAAACAGTCAATGACCCACAGCAGCCTGAGCATGGGCTTTTCGTGTCATTTCTCTGGGGACACCCTGGGTGGAGGGGTAGCCAATGGTGGAAGGGGGGCTATCCATATGGCTGGATGAGATGGCTTTAACCTAGCAAGGGTATGCCATGACTGGAAAGGGTCATGGGGATGGAAATGATTGGTTGCTAATTGTGTCATGTAATTATTTACTCATGTGTTATATGCATGTTGTACTTTGATGGCCTTATGGCCGAACACATTTAATTGAGTGACTGTTAATTCCTTCCTGAAACAGGAGATGGCCTACCTCCAGAGATCTTACCTTGACCACTGTCACCCCTTCACATGGGACGCCATGCTGCAGGCTGAAGGTTTCGAGTTCTAACACGGATCCCTTTTCATTTCATCCTGAAACAACATTAAACTTAAACTATACTCGTTGATAACAGTTTTTTGTTCATGTTACCCTGATGTGATTCCCCTCCTACGGATCTTCTTCGCCAGTTTACCCTCCCCGGACTGGGTCATGGAGGGAACCTTAGGATGATCTGATGCAACACACCCCTTCTGCCCATCTGGTTCAAACCACCTGGGGGAAGAGCACCAGAGGATGAGCTCGGTGGGTGGTGTCTTTCCGTAGGTGGTCTCTGGCAGGCTCCCACTTCCACCTTTCCCATAACAGTAGGGTACGTACACTTTACCTTGCCCCTACTCTATAACTAACACCTTCAAACAAACCCCTGCACTCAAATATATAAACATCTAAATAAATAAATATGAACATATCTAAATACATATGCATGAATAATAAATAACTATATACATTTACATTATATATTTTCTGGGGTGTGGCGGCTACAGTCAGTCACACCCTATGCCTTTTAGTTTCTGCACATTACCTTTACTTATGGTCCCAGACGACCGGGCAAGCCCATTCCTGCTGCTTAAAAGAGGCTTGCCTGTCCCCATGTGTAATGATGATGTCATGGGGCAACCTCCTCCTCCCTGTTGTTTCTGAGTGTCTGCCACTGCCCTTAACTACTGCCACTGCGTGGCAGTGAATTGTGTACCATTTGGGTCACCGTGGCTGTAAGGGACCCAGGAGAGGCCTTTAATTTGACAGCACCACCTCAAACGCTGGCCCCATGCCTCTGTGCCCATTTTACTCAGAGTCGTGCAGGCTGCACTAATATCACACCTCAAGCACTGGAATTCACTGCTCTGATCTATCTGTTCTTTTACATCTCTCCACATCTTCTGCACTTGAATTCATCTCATATTCTATCTCTTCTTTTTGACTCATACATTATATCCACTTTTATTGGTTTTACCTACCATTATTGGATATTTATTGTGCTGTTTGTCACTAACATTGTAAATTGCTTTGAGAAAAGTGCTGCATAAATCTCAATGTAATTAAAAAAACATAGATTCTATGTGTATTTCTATGTATTTGAAGAACAGCGATGTCAATTGCGATCAGAAATTACTTACAATAAAACATGGACAGATGATGGAAGAATTCCCACGAAGGGTGCCTGTACAATAGCATAAAGATAAAAAGGAAGTAGTGGGCCAGTTTATGAGGGTATAACAAATTAGGACGTGTACCAGGGAAAATGCAAAACAGAAAAAATCTGAAAACAGGTGACGTACAAAGTCAACATTAACCTAAGGGGGCAAGTGCTTTAAACTAAAGAATACTAATTACATATGCAGAGTAACATTATTAAGTATCACTGGAGGAAGTGGTGTGGTCCGGTAGGAAGGATTTGGGAGAGGGCAAGGGAAGCTCCTTCTTTAACAAGTAAGGGTGAGCTTTCAAGAGATCCACAGTCGGGCTGGCTATGATTATGCAAGTATGGAGAAAGAGCATAAGTGAAAGGAGGCCAGGGTGGGTACTGAATGGTGAGGTTGAGTGAAAAGGAAGATTGGAGGGAAGAAAATGGTGAACAACTAAGATACAATCAGATATGTACCGAGGACAAACACCATTGATAGCTTTGCAGATTGGGAGAAGGACATTGAAAAGAATGCCTTTGTGCATGGAGAGCCAACCATAATGTTGTTGTTATGTAGAAGTAGGGGAGGGGCTGGTTAGGTTGTAGAGAATGTGGGTAGCAAAGCTGAGGACTTTTTCTACAGGGAGGAATGAGTAGGGAGGAAGAACAGGGAGTAGGCTTGAGCAGTAGTCCAGTTTGCTGAGCTCAAGAATGGAGATTAAAGTTTTTGTAGAGTGGTTAGTAAGAAAAGGACAAAAGGTCTGAATGCTGAAGAGATGAATACGAGCAGCAGAGGCAGTGACAGTGATTACCTATTCACTTTGTTCACTGTCCACTTGTTTTACTGATATATTCAGATTAGGTGTGATGTAAAAACATCCAATGTTGACTTCAAACTATCAAAATCAGTCAATACCAACCTCAGCGCCAATTTGTAGTAGGGATAGCAATAGTGGGAACAGAAGGGAAGCTTAGAATGATAAATCATGTGTAAACAGACCATCAAATACATATTAGAAAATTCAATTTCCAACAAATGTTTCTACTATTGCTATCGCTACTACAGATTGGTATTGTGGGTTCATCGTTTTAACACTCGATTAGTTTTGTATTTTGTATTCGTAGTATTGTATGCTACATGTATCCAGCTACTGGTGTCCGGTCCTTATTAGGCCTATTTTAGAATCTGCAGTTGAAAATATTGAATGCTCTATTTTCAGCATGGTTTATATGTTATATGTTGAACTCGCAATTCATTGTGTCTGCCTCTATATCAGCATCTTTAAGAGTAATTCTACCATGGGTCCTTGGGCAATTTTACTAGAATTTTTATTGTATTTCCTGGCTCCCCGTATAATTTAATGGAGCACTGTAGGTATGCGTTGGATTTTTCCAATCGGTGCTTGTGATTTACCATCTAAGTTCCTGTTCATTACATGTTTGCAGAACACACATTTGGAGCTGTTTTTTAGCTATTGAAGTGGCATTGTGCATATTGCTGCACATTTTATATTTACATCAGTTGCATTTGATTTTTCCATATATGTCTGTCATGTGCCACTAAAATGTTTTAGCTTCTAAATTGCTATTTTGCACTTTCTCATCTTCTTAATGTTTGAAGCATGTGTACTTTAATAATCGATCTGGACTTGACAGTTTCTTGGGAATGGTTGATTAGCAACAGAGGATTATTTCATGTGCCCTAGTGGAATATTTTGTACACTTGGGGATACACAAGATATAATTTCCTCTCTCACTTCCACACCTCATTATACATCACTATCTCTAGAGCCTCGCTTCGCCCCTCCACCGCTTCTCCTCTCTTCTCTCACTCCCATAACACCTGATGAGGTAGCCAGACAAGTCCGGTCTGTGAAGGCCTCAAGCAAACAGGTGGACCCCTGCCCGTGTAAAACCATTAAAGACAACATTGACTCGCTCGCCCCAGCCGTGGCGGATCTCTGCAATCTTTCTTTTGCCACTGGAGTTTTCCCAACTTCTGTTAAGCACTCCCTTGCGCTCCCTCTGCTTAAAAAAAACCTTCTGCCGACCCCTCCATTCTGGGGTATTTCTCAGCTCATCCTCCACACTGAATCTGCTGGTTGCCTTCACGACCATCAGTCTGGCTTTAGAGCATCCGACACTCAACTCTCCTTCACGCTACCCTCAGCCACCTCTTCTACCTTGCTCATATCTGACTGTCTGTGCGCAATTCAGTCATGGTGTGCCAAAAACAACCTCTGCTTGAACACCATTAAGACTGAGATTGTTCACATTGGGACTCCTGCTCCCGCATTCCCACTCTCTCTCTGGTATGCCTCCCTTTGCCCTGCTCCTGCACCCACCTGTGAGGCAAAAAACCTTGGGGTCATCTTCGACTCCACTCTCTCCTTCTGTACTCACATTTCGGACATCTCTAAAAAATCCAACTACCAGCTGTACCTCCTCAGAGGTACTCTTCCTTTTCTCACCTTCCCCCAGCGGCTCACAGTCTCCAGAGCCCTGGTTCGCTCAAGGCTTGAGTACTGTAACAGCCTCTTTCTCAGCCTCCCTGACTCTGCTTTGCACCCTCTGCAGCTCATCCAGAACCGAACCGCAAGACTTATCCTTGACCTCAAACCCAGGGACCGTATCTCTCCAGTGCTGAAATCCCTCCACTGGCTCCCCTTGGCTTCTAGGATCAAGTACAAGACCCTCTGCATTGTCAGCAAGGCTTTCTGGGGCATGGGACCTTCCTATCTCCAACAATGCCTATCTAAATACTGTCCTTCCGGAGTCCTCCACTCATCTACCTCCAACCTTCTGCATGTGATATGGTTCTCCAAGCAGAGATTTGTAGGGAGGTCTTTATCCTCAGCAGGGGCCTCTCTCTGCAATAGCCTGCGTCTTGAGCGTGATCTCCCTAAGTGTCTCTCTCCTCTAAACTGCTAACCTCTCTCTCCACTCTATCTCTCTCTCCCTCCTTTTACACACAGCTTTGCTGACTGGATGTGGGGCGTACTTCAGAGTCTCACAGGTCCCTGGCACACTCGCCAGTCCTCTCACACTGCCTCCAGGCCTGCACTTGCTTCAACACTACTCCACTTGGTAAATGACCCATGAGAGTGGCATCTCTCAGCACTGACCCCAGTTTCTGACTGACTGGGTGCACTTGGACACCTTCACCCCCGTGCACTTGTCCTCATCCCTCCCTTCTCCTGCAATGACTGTGCACTTGATATGATATATGATATGATATGGCATTTGTAACGTGCCTAAACACAAGTGTTTCAAGGCGCGATGAGGCAAGGAAGGGGGAACAGAGGGAGGACAAAGACAACGATCTTACTAGGCCAAGTGATATTGAGATTGCACAAGTGCAGGGGAGGGGGGAGGGGATAAGTGCCAGGAGAAATGGGAGGAAGTACTGTACATGGGATCAAAACAATAATAAGTACGGCCAGCAGGTGGCAGTTGCAAGGGTAAGTGTAGACAGCAGGTGTCCAAATGTGCAGGTAGGAGGACTATCAGGTTACAGATACAGACTCAAGTGCAAGGGTTGCTGGGAGGCAGTGCGGATGTGCAACTGGGCCGTCAGGGACCTTGGCCCAAAATCAGAGAGTAGTCAGGTGACCAGTGCATCATCAGACAGGAAATCAGCAGGGGAGAGAAAGAGAGAAGGCAGAAGCAAAGAGGAAGGTCTTGAGGTGCTTCCGGAACCAGAGATGGCGCTCCTCAAGTTTCAGGGAGGCTGTTCCAGAGGGAGGCCCCAGCCAAAGAAAGAGATCTACCACCAACAAGTTGCTTGGAGAAGCGACTGACCCTGAGGGAGTTGAAGGTGGAGGCGCGAAGAGCTTGAGTAGGAAGGTATTTGCGAAGAGAGAGTTGGTGGTATTGAGGAACCAGGACCCAGACGGCCTTGTGGAAAATGCAGACGGTCTTGAAATCAATCCTTGCAGCCACTGGGAGCCAATGCAGAGATTTCAGTGTGGAAGGGATACAATCACTGGGCTTGAGGTCAAGGACAAGACTTGCAGTCCTGTTCTGGATGAGTTGCAGAGGGCGGAGAGTAGAAGCAGACAGATTTAGGAAGAGGCTGTTGCAGTAGTCCAGTCTAGAGAGAACCAGAGCTCTACAGACAGAGCTTCTGGGGGTGGAAAGGAAAGGAAGAATACCTCTGAGGAGGTGCAGTTGGTAGTTTGACTGCTTACTTCCATGATCTGAACCTACCATGCCTTGAAGATTGTCTGTCTATCCCCTGTCTCCCCTCCTTGCATGGTGGAGCCTCATTGAACTTGGAAAAACTGCAGAATCGTCATCAGACGTATTTGCTGTTATCTTCACTGTTAAATGTATGTTATGCACTTACTCTGCCTGTGCTGACCTGTTATCTTTCAGAAATGCAAGGGCTCTGAATGACTGTTGTTTTTTCCCTTGTTCCCTTCCTCCTTGGGCGCTTTGAAACACTTGCCTTGTGTATAGGCACTTTACAAATAAACATTACCATACCGTACCATACCATGCAGTACATGTGGTCATTTCCACCAGCACCTGGTTGATATTCCTAGAAATGCAGCAATATTTTAATCTGCTATTTTCGACATTTTCTTGCTTTCTGCATTTAGCATTGGATTAAAGATGGGCCGGATTCCAGTATGTGACTTCATAAATCCATTCATTACAAACTGTCATGGATAACGTGTGTTGAGTGGATATTGTTATTTCCTTGCATGTTTTTTCATTCTTTCATATGGGTAGGCCGTGTTATTGAATGTTATGCACTGTGCACTTTATTAAGATTTGTGAGGGAACACCAAGATGGCTGCCATTTATGCTGCAAAGAAATGTGAGCAGTGTGCCAGATCGTTCTTGGAAACAGGAGAATGGTGTTGGCTCTATTTAGGGAACATAGAGACTCTGAATTGTCTGTGTGATGAAGCATGGGTCAGGTGTGAAACGTGTTGCTTCTTGTGTCTCCCCTTTAGCAACATTTTGGGCTTCGTTCATCACAAAGAGTTGTTTATATTTTTCCTGTGTGGTTAATAATTGTTTGGAATCAAGTTGTGCATTCTGGTCACTCTTGTGTCCTTCTGTCTTGCTTTATTGTTTGTATTTATTTTTGCTCCACACCCAACTTTTTCCAAGGCGTGTGGATGATTAGATGCTGTGATTTGTTATATATATATATATATATATATATATATATATATATATATATATATATATATATATATATATCCTTGGATCTCACAGATGAGATAATAGTAATGATAAATGTGACATACATTGGCAATTATAGTGTCTAACTTTTATGTATGGCAGCCATCATAATAGGCAGCACTATAACAACGTTCTTTCCCTCATGCAAGGGACTACTAGAAATAATATCAATTAGGGATATTTAGATACAAAGTTCCCAGGCAGCTACAACACTTGCCTAATGCAAGAGGTTTCGATATACCGAAGCAGAGGGCAAGTATGAAATGCTTACTTAAGTATAATCGCACATAGTTTTTGACCGGATAAAAGTTTTGCACTATGCAATTATTTTTACAAATATGTGTGTGTACATTTAACTATTCAAGTTTAAATGCTGACTACATTGATAAACAAGCAGCGTGGTTGTAACATTTGGTTTTAAGTAACAATATTATCTTTTGCATGTGTTAAAATGTCTGCCATGGTGTAACCAAATAGGTATGGGGACCTTCATAGGGGACACTCTATCTTGAGTGAGGGGCATAGAGACCAATGTGTTTTAAAACAGTCACTTTGACTATGTTTACACTTTCAAACGTGAACAAGCGGTCTGTGTACCGCGAAATGCGTCGTTATTTCTGAACTTTTTCCCTGCCATGTTGACTTGATGAAATAAAGGACTGTCAGTCTAGAAACAGCTTTGTGTGCGTGCCTCTTTGCAGCGAGTTACTGGAGCCAACGCTGCTGTTCTTTGGAGTGCATTCCGTTGACCATTTCCTGGTCCATCTTGGATCAGGGCTTTTTGGTTTTTCAAATATTTTTCACGCTGCGGGCGAAACGGCGTTGGTATTAGCACCCGCTTAGTATTGGAACCGCGGCTCAGCGGTTTTCCCTTTTTTCTTCACAAGGACGCTGTGCATCGCGCTCTGGAGAATCCCAGACCACACGGTGTGGCGTGGCAACAGTGCGGAGAAGGGCGTGATTCAGCTGCGGATTAGGTCGATTTGATTTTTTCACACTGAAGGGTGTGGATGTCATTTGACCACCACGCTTGTTTACACCTGCTACCGCCTGATTTTCACTTTAAAGCTATACTACGTTTTGGGAGCTCCATTATAAGCAGCTGTCAGTACCTGTGATATTGAAGAACTACAGCAACTAGAACGGAAACAGCCTTTCTAGGAGAGACAAACATCCCAGTCAGACTACCCCTGAGGTACCAACATGATGTCACAGAAGGACAAGGAAACTGCCAGAAGGGAACAAGCAGCTTCCCTGTTTTGTGAGAAACAACCAGCCACCAACGTAGGAAAACCAAAAGGACCACAGGTAGAGACACTGCCTAATATAGAAGTAAAATTACTAAGAGAATTGGAGAGACTGCAGCAACGGGAGATTTCCAAGTGGTGGGAGGAATTTTCTCTACAAAATTACATAGATGTGGGGCGGGACCCTAGAGGGCTGCTCATTCTTACCACACCCACATTTGATGAGCAAGATCCCGCAATGCTGCAGGTGTGGGGAGAAGCTAGTGGCTTATGCTCCGTCACCTTCCTAAAGATCCTTATCAAGTATGCAGGCACTGATAGAAATAAGATCCTGCTGAAAATACAGGAAGTGGAGGATCAGCTAAAAACTATTGATTCCAGTGAATATGGTAAAGCCATAAGAAACAACATGGAGAAGGGGTACAAAACATTTGAGGATGACATCAAGTTGCGCAAACAATGTAAATTTATACGCGACAAAGATGATTATGAGAAAGGAAGGGTATTTACCTTTGCCAAACGTTTTGATACCCTGAGGCTCAAATTTTCTACTGGTTCACAATCAGAAGTGATGGAACCTCTAGCCACCTGCTCATCCTGTGAGGTTGACACCACAGAAAGTGAAAGTGAAATGCCTGCAGGTAAATTGAATTTTTTAGAAGAAATGCAGTTGCTGGGGATGGATGTGTGAAGCAGCAACAAAAAGCCAAGAGGCAGAGGCGTGGAAAAACGATGGGACAAAGAGGAGGAAAAAAACAAGGAGGGGCAACAGGGACAGATTCCAGAGAAAAGGACAAGATGGTACGGAAGACCCACTCTGGAACCAAGACATTGTAGAAATGCACATGGAACAACACGATATGTCTATTATTAACCTTTCCTCATATCCTCTTTCTAAAGACCATCAAAAAATATTGAAACTTGACCTCAATTTTTGCCCAACCAGTGAATATAATTATGCTGAGACATGAATTGACTTTGACAAATATATACGCAAAGTCAGGCTAAAAAAATTATTTGCTTTGACCCCATCCAAGCAACCAGTACAACAAACACCGGGGGGTTACACTCCTGTCTCCATTGAGGACATGGCTACATTTGGCAATCTCATAAGCTTGGGATCAGACTGTCCGACATCTGATGAGATCAGTGATCCAGACTGGGACTATGGATATACGTACAGATTGGCCAGGAACCAGTCATCTCAGATGCAAATCAAGATTCAATCCCATGTTTAATCTGGGTGGACATATAGAAGCTTCCCAGGACTTAGTGATCAATGACTTGAGAAAAATCAGAAAAGCCACATTTAGCAACAGCAGTAATCTTACCCAGCATGAACGGAGTGTTTTAAAACATCTAATGACATTGCCAGATTGCATCAGTAAACCTTCAGACAAAGGTATGAACATTGTCGTAATGAACCGTGTGGATTATATTAAAGAGGCTGCAAGACAATTGAAAGATCATTCCTGCTATGCCAAACTGGAAGAAGATCCCACTGCAGGTATGAATATGAAACTATTTGACTTGCTTAATACGTAAAAAGACAAGGGGCTACTTGAGGATGACATGTGCACGTTTTTACACCCTAAATTCCCTTTAATGCCAAGCATCTACTTTTTGCCAAAAGTACATAAGAGCATGAGGAATTGTGACACTTTGTGGGGCATTGTATGAGAACACCTCCAAATTTGTAGATGAGTCTCTGGCGTCCTTTGTGAACACCCTTCCATCCTATCTGAGAGACACCAAAGACTTTTTGAACAAACTAGATGGCATCACTTGGGAACCTACATACTTGCTCACCACCCTAGATGTGGTATCCCTGTATACCTCGATAAGACATAAAGATGGCCTGCGGGTGTGCAAACATTTTCTTCATATGAGGTCTATGAACTTTTTATCGCATAGTCGTATGATTTTAGACATGATCCACCTTTGTCTTACGAACAATTGTTTTCTATTCAACAGAGAATTTTATGTACAGCTTCAAGGAACAGCCATGGGGACAACATTTGCTCCTTCTTACGCCAATCTGTTTATGGGGTGGTGGGAGAAATTTGTCGTAGGGAACACTGGCAACAATTGCAATACCGCCAAAATAATACTTTGGTTGCGGTATATAGACGATTTATTCATCATTTGGGATGGAACAAGCATGGAGTGGAAGGAATTTGTTCAGAAATTGAATGAAAATGAATTAAATCTTCAGTTTACAGAAAGCCACAGCAAGACTGCTATTGTGTATCTCGATATTCTTGTTAAGGTGGCTCAGGAAGAACTTGTTACAGAACTTTATAGAAAACCAATAAGTTTGAATATTCCACTCCATGCAAAAAACAATCATCCTACCTCCCTTAAATGGAGTATACCATATGGCGAATGTATTCGCATCAGAAGGAACTGTTCAAAATTGGAGACATTTGATGCAGAATGTGCACGTATGGCCCACAAATTTAAAGAGCGTGGATATCCGAAAAGTATACTGGAATGAGCCTATCATAAAGCTAGAGACAAGGATTGCACGGCACTTTTAATAACTAAAGTGTTGCCACCAGAAGATACATGCAATAGTGAGACACGGCTCATCCTTACTTATGGTAAGACTTCACAACAGATAAGACGGATCATGCGGAAACATTGGCATGTTCTGTGGCTAGATGAGCATTTGGGAGCGATCTTGGGCGACAGGATGAACATCACATTCCGACGTTCTGTCTCCCTGAAGGATAATCTGGTCTCTAGTTTCATGAGCTCACAAACTTTATCCACTGGGTCAACCTGGCTTCATATACCCACTGCAGGCTTTTTTAAGTGCAGGAAATGTAAAGCCTGCCAATATGCAAAAGATGTCTCCGACTATGTGCATCCCATCTTGGCCAAAAACATTCCCATCATATCACGAATCACTTGTGACACTGAGTACGTTGTTTATGTGCTCGTTTGTCCTTGTGACAAGTGGTATGTTGGTAGTACAATGGGAAAACTTAAATTACGGATGCTTCAGCACATTCGGGCCATCAAGAATGTGGACGCAGCATACCCCATGGCTGTACACTTTAAAGAAATACACAATGGGAAGTTGGATGGTTTTAGATTTTTTGGCATACATACTATAGCCAAACATCCAAGAGGTGGAAACAGAGAACTGGCACTTAGACAAATGGAAACTAAGTGCATTTTGGATTTGGAAACGAAGAAACCACGAGACCATAATTTAGACGAAGAGCACTACACTTTTCTAGGGACTTAAATATGATGAAGTTCTGACTATTAAGATAAATTTTGTAAATATAGGTGTCCTTCGTTCTACGATGTTCTTCTTTCCATGAGATGGTATTTATTAATTCTTTCCACTGGCACATGTTTTCCCATGTAAAAACCTACACACATGAACTCTATCTTAATTCTTGTTCTAGCAATCTGACAAAGCATTTCTTTAATTTCTTCAATTTTGTGTTGTATGGTGTTTTTACTTCCTTCCTTTCTAGTGATTCTGTTATTTTCTTTAACTTCCAATATTTTAAGATTTGGTAATATTGGTAATGTACATATATTCTTTCATCTTTTCTCGCCATTTATTTATGGCACAGTCTCGTACCACTTGAGGTCACAGGGGTTTTTTTTGCTTTGGAGGTTGGTTAGAGCTCGCAATGTTTATGTACTGGGGTAAATTGTATGATTCACATTGTAGGTTGGTTTATTGTGATAATTTCACGTCAATTATTGTTATACCCCTGTCATATTAGAGGATAATCATCTGCTTAGCTTTTAGATTTTTTGACATGTGAGAACTTATTTTAAATTTCTAATTGTGTTTTCCTGTTAGTGTACAAAAGCACATAGATAAATTGGGACAGTTACATCAGTTCCCCATGAATACTCCCCTTATCCCTCGGCCCTCATTACCTTCCCTTGGCTTTTATAATATCAATAGGCTCCCTTCTGAGGTTTTTAACATTGTATTGTTGTGCTGTGAATTTTAACAGACTGTTTTTAGTTCTACACTTTTTATGGACTGTATACTAGGCGCCATACCATAGGAATGTCACACATGTTAGAGAGCGCCTAGTAGATCAGAGATGTTAATTTGCACACTCGTTTTAATATCTGTATTTCTGCTCTTGTGTCATCTTGAGCAGTATTAAATGGACATAGCTGTCATTGTTTTGCTGCTTGCACAAGTCAAATGTTTACAAGTAAAGTTTATAGGCACTAAGCACTTTATAGATTAGTAAACCTTTGCATGTTTGCACTAGCTAGTATTGTTTACAATGCAGTTTTGCACCTGCACTATGCACTTTATTCATTAAGATGTGCAATCATCCTTGGATATCACAGATGAGATAATAGTAACGATAAATGTGACAAACATTGGCAATTGTAGTGTCTAACTTTTATGTATGGCAGCCATCACAGTAGGCAACACTATAACAACGTTCTTTCCCTCATACAAGGGACTACTGTTATTAGAAATAATATCAATTAGGGATATTTAGATACAAAGTTCCCAGGCAGCTACAACAGTTGCCTAATGCTAGAGGTTTCGATATAACGAAGCAGAGGGCAAGTGTGAAATGCTTACTTAAGTATAATCGCACATAGTTTTTGACCGGATAAAAGTTTTGCACTATGCAATTATTTTTACACATATGTTTGTGTACATTTAACTATTCAAGTTTAAATGCTGACTACATTGATAAACAAGCAGCGTGTTTGTAACATTTGGTTTTAAGTAACAATATTATCTTTTGCATGTGTTAAAATGTCTGCCATGGTGTAACCAAATAGGTATGGGGACCATCATAGGAGACACTCTATCTTGAGTGAGGGGGATAGAGACCAATGTGTTTTAAAACAGTCACTTCGACTATGTTTACACTTTCAAACATGAACAAGCGGTCTATGTACCGCAAAACGCGTCGTTATTTCTGAACTTTTTCCTTGCCATATTGACTTGATGAAATAAAGGACTGTCAGTCTGGAAACAGCTTTGTGTGCGTGCCTCTTTGCAGCGAGTTACTGGAGCCAACGCTGCTGTTCTTTGGAGTGCATTCCGTTGACCATTTCCTGGTCCATCTTGGATCAGGGCTTTTTGGTTTTTCAAATATATATATATATATATATATATATATATATATATATATATATATATATATATATATATATAAAAAACTTGGTTATCAGAGTTTTAATTAACGTTAAACATGGCCCATCAGTGATGTCATCTATGACATTTGTGATGTCATCTTTGATGTTCTGGGTGTTAGTCTTAGTAGTGCACAGTGGTGGTGCGAGTTATGGTTGCTTAGCTTACCATAATTGGTGAATTTATGAGGTTTTTCAGTTTTACTTGTAACTATAACGCCCCTTTAACAATGTTATTTATTGAGTTTCATAGGTTTTTATTAGTGCCACTTAACGATAACGTCCGTTTAACAAAGTTTTTCAATTAATATATACCTTTAAAAAGATAACTAATACAAACAGAATCTATAACAGATCTCCCAAAAATACTGCTAAAGAAACAACAACCAACTCCTTCTGCATCAAAGAATACAACAACAAAAGTGTCTAGTACAAAGTCATCTGCACGTCCATCACAAAACAAAGACACAAATGTCTCTTTTCCAGGAAAATCTGCAGGGCCATCAAACGATCCACAAACAAAACTCTCTGGTCCATTTAAATTCATCAACACAAATGGAGTAAATTGTTCTGCTAATGTAACGATCAATCTTCTTTGTCAATTTCCACCAATTGTTCATAATATTTACTTAAATGGCTCAGACCAGTTGTGTTTGCAAATACTCTTCCTTCATAGAAAGGCCACAAATAGTCCTGATAACACTTACAGTGTCTCAGGTATAAGGCAAGAATTGGACTACTGTGCAAGAATGCTAACATGTACTATAAATACACAGGAAGAGCCACAAGAATTTCTAATGTACTTACTACAAGTAATGCAAACCAAAAACATCACTATACATTAAATCTACCAAATTTCATACATGTGGAAAAATGCATGCACTCTCTGCATCCATGTTTCACAAGAGCATATCCCTAATTAATGATTTGTTTATGTATCCATACCAAATTCTGAATCCATTGCATTTCACTAACTGTGCAGAACGCAAATCATGTCATATTATGCCCTTTTTGCAATTCAGACAATCATCCCACCATACAAATCAACTCACATAGCCAATATGTCATACTAATGCTTCTAAGGTACAATGCAGATGGTACCAAAAATAACTGTAAACTTACAGGCTTCACATAGGGCCCAGTATCTCTTGGAAAGAAAACCATCACAACAGCAGGTATAATAAACCACACAGGTGCCACACCACTTGAGGACACTATACTGAATATGTCAAAAAAAGAAGTGGTTGGTTTGAATGTAATGACACCTCGGTTATATTTCAAAACCTAGTTCACCAGCAAATTTAACAAATGCCTACTTAATATTCCGTCAACCCAAATTTAGTCACTAAACTGAACAACAATTAAAAGTGAGAACACACTAAGAGGTATCTAACTACATCCATAATACTACAATATTACTTTTAAAAGTCAATATAGTTGGAATACGCCAACAGGTATCTAACTTCTTAAAAAATGCCCTTCATTGCAAAAGACTTAAAATATGGCATCACAATTCTTATATGACAAAACATCTTCCAAACTCTACTGCAGTCTGAATATGGCAACAGGTATCTAACTTTTTTTAAGCATTCTGTTAATCACAACATACAGCAAACAAATATACTATCACATGTAAACACACATAATTCTAATCAGGTTTTTTGAATCCAGAATAGATTTTTTCTCATTGACCAAGTAAATATTTGCGGGCCGATTCATGGAACAAATGTGCGCCGAAAATCTCAGCGCAAGCTGGTGCAAGCGTGAAAAAGCAAGCGCACGCGTGCGATTCAAGTAAGCCCCCGTGCGTGTTTTCCCCTGGATGTGCGTCAAATCCGTGCGTGGCGCACACGGGCGCACACGTCATTGCAACATCCCGAACGCCATGCACGACATGCACAGGGAAAGCGCACAACATTGGCACACACACCAAAAAGGGGATGGGACACGGGGCGTAACACGCAGAATGGGGAACAACGCGTGAAAAAGAAGGCGTAACTGGGGAAGTACTGCAGGGAAATAGACGGAACGCCCACACGCACGTGAACAACATGTATTCATGGAATCGAATATGGGAAACACGCGCACGCTACAAAACGCACACAGACATCAACATGTCCACCACAGGAAGGCAGGCGTAAGCATCCCCGC
Source organism: Ambystoma mexicanum (assembly GCF_040938575.1). Classification (NCBI taxonomy): domain Eukaryota; kingdom Metazoa; phylum Chordata; class Amphibia; order Caudata; family Ambystomatidae; genus Ambystoma; species Ambystoma mexicanum. Next base: position 1,084,196,120 of record NC_090930.1, read on the forward strand.
TCACAGTATAAAAGTGCACGCAAACAACAAACACGTATATACAGCTATGATGAATGCACCATTTGTCGCAGCACTGATCGTGGGACACCGCAGGAGGAGGATTATAGCCAGGGCCCGCATTTTTTACCCCCGTACCAGCCTTTCTGGGATGCCTGATGACCAGGTCTATGGCAGGTATAAGTTTCCACCTCGTATCATCCTAGACCTGGTCAGGGAGTGGGAAGATGACCTTACATCCCCCACCCTGGGCTCCCAAGCATTGAGCCCCTTGGAGAAGGTGCTCAATGTCCTGCAGTTTTTGGCCACTGGGTAATTTCAGTGGACTACTGCCATAGTGGGGGGGGGTCTCACAGGCCACGCAGTCACGCTGCCTACACCAGGTGCTCGCAATCATGACTGCACGCCCCTCAGTCCGCAGGCACATATACATTGCCAGAAGACCCGCAGAAAGGCAGGCCGTGGTCCAGGACCTTTACAGGGTGGCACACTTCCCCAAAGTGCTTGGTGCCATAGATTGCACCCATGTTGCCCTTCGTCCACCTAGGGCCACAGAGCACATCTATCGAACAGCACTGGCATTCCATCAATGTGCAGGTCGTATGCGATGCAAAGGGAATCATCACCTCTGTCTATGCAAACTACCCTGGCTCCACCCATGACAGTTTCATATACAGAATGTCTGCCCTGAGCCAGGCCCTGGAAGCTGGGCAGCATGGCGACACATGGCTCCTAGGTGAGTACAAATGCCCGTGCACATGCATGCATGTCACACACAGACAAATACACACACCCTAATAATCACAACCATTATCACCATCCCAGGGGACAGTGCCTAACCTCTGAGCAACCATATGATGACACCAATCCGGAACCCCACCACACCACCCCAGGTAAGATACAACGCTGCCCATATTGCAAGCAGGGGCATAGTGGAGCGCACATTCAGTGTGCTCAAGTCATGCTTCCGCTCCCTTGACCGCTCTGGCGGGCAGCTACTATATGCCTCCCCCAGTAGTGTGCAGGATCATTGTGGCAGCATGTGTCCTGCACAATGTTGCAAGACGGCAGGGTGTAGCGGTGGACATGGTGGTGCCCCCACATCTCCAACCACAGGCACAGGTGCTGCCCATGGGAGGGGATAGGGCATGTGGCGAGGCAGCCCGGACCCAGCTTGTGACCACATTTTTCACCTATACTCCCACCCCTGCGGAGTGCACACAGGCCTGGCACATACCAGGTGACAATCGATGATGACAAAGAGACAGTCAACTGTCACAACCTTACCACCCTGAGAATGTTGCCATGGAAGCGCTACATTGTGTGCATCCCTAGCTACTTAAACCTAAACAATCCTGTGTGACCAAAAGGAACACATGCAAGGTGTGTGTGACACCCCCCCGCAAAACAGCCCATGACAATCCCTTGTATGTCACCCAAACCCTACCAACCCCCATCACCCTTGCCTGCCGCACCATGACATGGCAAGCAATACCAAAAGGCCAACACATGACCAATAAGATCCGAAGTGACATGTGATAAATGGAAAGTGGCTCCAGACAATGACGCCTGACATGGAATCACATGAAAGGACTGACCAACAACCTCCCACGCATACCAAGTTATACACAAATGCATTTCACCAGTCGTAGCATGAACATAACACTGAATGCCTGTTCACATGCACATTGGGCAAGGCAAAATCCCTACTCCCGAACCCGTGTGCTGTGTGTGTCTCCTGCAACACACTGCTCAGCACACAGCACAGTGAGCAGCCATTGTGTCTGAGATACACCTTGAGCATCACATGAAAAGGACAAATTCAAAAAATAACCAATTGACGCATGCACAGGATCCCCAAATGGCCATAGATCATGTGCTGCAGGGACACAGCGGGCCCCAGAAGGCAATCTGTGTGCACCAGTGGCCATGGAAGGGTGGTTGTACATGTGGTGGGTCATCGTGCAACTGTGTGTGTCAGTAGGGACATGCACTCAATACATGCATGTGAAATCAAGTGATCCACAGTGTCCTGTCCACATCACATGTGAACATTGCCCATGTGCACACCCCAGCATATCAAACCTCACCAATCCCTTCACACCTAAAAAGTAAAGACAACACAGGAACAGGCATTGACCAGCAGAACACATCATGTACAGAGTACCCCACAATTACAATGTCAGAGTGCCCAAAACACTGTAGCCAAAGCCAACTGTCCAACAACAAAAGGCCCTCCCTCCTTCACACATCACCATGACCTACTGAACAACTGTGTCTGGGGTATGTAGCCTTCTTCCTTCAAGTATACCTGGCCACAGCATCACCCTACCCCTTGGTCTCCATGTTCCACCTTGTGTGTAAATACGGTCCAGCCCCCTCAGAGGCCACCTTGACTGGCAAAAAAAAACAAATCACAGAGAACTCCAAGGAGCCAAACCCACAAACCATGGAAAAAGCCTGTAGGCAACCAAAAACCCTGGAAGAGTCTCCAGTAGATGACTTGAAGTAGCAGAAAATGTCCAAGCACATGTCCAAGCACAATGATAAAACAACCAAGGTAGCACAGTTCAACAATGCCACAACAGATGGGTATCATGTTTGGTACAAAACATACAATGATGATGCACCACCAACTAATGGGTACTGTCACAGCTCTGGTGTCCAGGCGCAGTAGTGGCATGAACCAACCACCCCCTCCGTGGTCTGGGTGCCTGCAAGGTCAAACTTACACAGGCCTCTGAGACCCGGGTGGGGAAGGAGGGTCAGGGATATGTTAGGCATTGGTATTCAGGATAACCGGAAAGAGGGGCAGGAGAGGGGAGTAGGATTGTCAAGGGAAAGTAGAGAAAATACAAAATACAGCTATTCACAATAACACATACTCAATCAGACAAAACATGTTCATCGTGCACATTGTACCAAATGAGTCAAATGCAAGCCAAAGAGAGACTTATCTCTGGGGTGAGTGCTGGCCTCCTGCCTGCACACTCTGAGGTCCGGTAACAGGAGCAGGTCAATGCTGCAAAGAGAGTGTGAGTTACTAATGTGTGTGTGTCTACAATACACACACGCAACACCATAAATGCCCCAAAGTAAGTGACTCATCCACAAACAAACACTCTTGTCTGCTGCTTTGTACCCATACATTAGCTTGCCCTCGTGAAGGTCCATACACTGTCAGTGCAGTAAAACAGGCGCACGTGGGCGTGCGGTAAATGGAAGACCAATGCGTCAAGAATCACACATCATACAATGGTCCCTGGGTGAGCAGCTATACGCGTATAGCAAGGTGCGACTCCAGTACAAGTTGTGTACTGGCATCCGCAGATTAAAATAGGTAGTGCACGTGTCAATTAGCACATGTAAATGACATGCACTGTACACAAGTCTGTGCCTTCCTGTGTGTCCCTGTGTGCTGTTTCATTTACTGGCTAGGAATGCTACTGCGCCAATGACCTGCTTCTACGGATCAGGGTGGACCGGAGGATATGTGCGATAGCCCATGCGTGTGCCCCTGACAACTTGGTAAGCAACTTGCCATTTGTCCCCCAATGCATCTTAGCTGTACTGTGCGCTTCAACAACAATATCTGTCCTAGCTCCCCATCAGTGGGGCAGCTTAGCATGCATGTGCAAGTGGCCTGGTGGAAGCTTGGCTGCGGTGTGGCCCCCTTGTGATGCTCACCTTGCCTGGAGCTCCTGCAAACACGTCTGCTTCTGTTGGCCGTCTGAGCACAAGCCCTGTGGCACTGCTTGCGCACACATATGCATGTCTGCCCCACTGAACGTGGCCAGCTGTATGTCGTACAATGGCCCATGTCTGCTGCCAAAGGTGGTCTGGAGGCTCATTCTCCTGCAGAAAGGGCACAAAACATATACTTAATGCAAGAAAATTTCCCTGTGTGTGTCTCTTCATGCTGGTTGTGACTGGGCCATGTCAGACACCTACATCAGAATTCCTCCCACCATCAGTGTGACTTTGACAGGCAAAGGGTGCCGGCCACTGTCTACAGCATGAAATGCATGAAGCACATGTACAGGAAATAAAATAAACAAACAGAATGATGTATATCAATCAATGGACACATCAATCATGAACCCACCCAAGTCTAATGCAGACATGCACTGGATAAAACCCCCACAATCCCAACTAGCGGTGTTAACACAAGTAGTACAGCAGCACACAGGCCACAGATATGACAGTCCAAAGCCCTTGTATAAATGACTGTAACACCGAACCATCCTTGCGAGCCCCTGGATAAGTGAAGCAGGGGTGGCCTATGTGAGTCAGGACCCCAAGCTGCAAACACATACACGAGAAAAGCTTGAAGGGCCCAGCTGGAACAGACAGTGGATGCTTTCAAAAGCCACAAAGCACCACACCGTCACATGAATGCACAATAGACAAGCAATTGTAAACTATATTAACTAATTAAACTAACTATAAAAAACCTACATTATCTAATTAAACTATCAAAAACAATGTTAACTAATTAAACTAAAATGAAAAATCAAAAATGGCCACATACAACCCGGGGGGCGGGGGGGAGGCACCAAGGAGGGGGGAGGTACAGGGTGCAGCTCAACACCCACATGCGATGATGTTGAGTAAAAAAGAAAAAACTCCACGGGCTCAACGCCTGCATAGCCCGGCCTGTGTGGGAGATATCTTGTCGTCCGTGTCAGCCTCTTCCTGAAAAGGTAGACGTGGTACAGGAGCCTGACCATGCCTAGGCGCAGCTTGCCCCTCGTCGGCAACAAGTCTGCTGGACGGGTGAGCCTGGTTCTGTGCAGCGATGACACGTAGGTCAGCATGCAGAACCTCTCGTGGTATGCGTGCTTCCTCTTGCCAGGTAGCACATGTAACACAGAGTTCTTCCTGCGTGGCCTGGCTGGTCAACTGATGCACCTCCTGGCAAGCACTTAGCTCAGCCGAGATGGTACGCTCAAACTTCGCAAACCTCTCCTCTGACCACTCCCTCTGGGACATCAAGAAGAAACCCAGAGTGGATCTGAAGGATGCATACTCAGCCCTCAGGGCCTCCATGTGTGCCTCTGCGTGAGCAGCAATTGCTTGACGCAAAGATAACATTTCAGCCTGGCGTGCCCTGTCTGAGGCCGCCATGCCCAGCCTGAGCGAATGGGCCGTGGACTGTGCCGCCCGCTGCTGGAGAAGCATCTGCCTAGCAGGGGGGAGCATGGATTGGGCCACACGCTCCATGTTCACAGAAATGTTTTCTATAGCTGCCCGCTGACGTTCTGAATTGGCAGTCATGTCTTGCTCCCACTCAGTATACCTCGGTGGCGCGCGGCCACCACGTTGCTGGGCTTGACACCTGCGGGTCCCAAGGACCAGCATTCCTTGTCGGGTTGGCACCACCCGCGGCAGCAGTACTACAAGCCCCCGTCAACGTGATGTCCCAGGCACATCAGCGACTGGTGTGAAGGGTGACCCTGCGTCCCGATCCACTACAGACGGTGGCCCCTCAGTGCAGGTGTCGCGGACAGAGGAGCGTCCACATCAGAATCACTCACCACAGACAAATGGACCCGATGCACATCCAACTCTACATTGTCGTCAGAGTGATCGTCCGGGCTTGACTCATTGCCTGCCACAGACAAGATGGTCTGTAACACATGTGGATTTTCGTGGTCTACCACCCCACGACCCCCACTTGTGCTTGTTGCTGGTGTGATAGCAAACCTGTGTCTGACATGACAACACCATTCTCTGCTCCATTGCGTCATCATCTGGAAAGTGGAGAAAATGTACATTAGTGCACATGTCAGAAGCACATAACACACACACAGACGTCACACAGACTGACAACACGTCAAGCACACATGCCACACACCAATGTGAACCTGGCATGCATGCAAGGTCACTTTGACATAGCATCAGGGACTAGGCATGTATAACGGTGTAACACAGCTCAGAAGTGGGTTGATGCAGTGCAGGACATGTGTGCGTCATCCACTATCTACATGAACAAGTACATCATGATATGTACCAATTGACTTGAAGGCAGTGCAAGGGCAAGTCCAGGCATCACGTGCAATGTGCATGCAATGTGTTGCATGGCTACAAACAAACCCCCAACCCTAAGTGAGAATTTCGGGATGCATTGCATGGCAGCTAAAGGGCGACCAGGGATCTGTGCATTGGCAGACAGTGCTATCTAGCATCAATTGCATCATCGGAGTCAACTGACAACATAGCAGATGATGATGGGACAGAAAGCAGGACATATGATGACTCCTCAGTAGTACAGACATGTGTGCAGAAGCCCCTACACCAGTTAAACAGAGTCAGTGGGCCTGAAACGGGAGAGGCCTGTGCCCTGCACAGACTGTGACACCCTAAACATGTGTGTGGTGCAGGACTGAGCCAGAGTGGATCATCCTGGACACGTACTACAATGATCATCCAGTCAAGGACACAGAGGGGCATGAATGGAATACACATGGAGCATGAATGGGAACTCATGTCCCTGCAGAGCATCTGCCATCTGCACAGTCCAAGTGAGACAACCTGCATGAAGTGCAGAGGATGTACACCACTGCATGTGTCTGACAGGTTGGCTGGTGGAAGTTTGCATGTACACAGGAGGCTTGAACAGGCCATTGCAGTACGCCAACGTGATGCACACCTGTGCAATGTTGCATGCAGAGGACACATGCACGTCAGTCATGCAATGAAATAGTTCCAGTGCTGAGAGGAAACACACCCCAGGCTACATGCAGAAGGGCCATTGAGCTGGAGCATGGACTGTATGGGCAGCTGGGTGACTAGCATGTGATTAGGGTGCAAGTGTGGTGGTGAGGACAGTCCCCGTCTGCTCTACATGTCTATTATCCTGCACAGCAGGCACGTATCATAGAAGCATTGCATAACTCGCACATGAGAACCATGTACACCTGACATGCTGTGGCAGTCAAGCACAACACATCACACAAGCAAAACACACATGTCGACCAACAGGCAACAACTCTCAATGGACGGGGCATCAAAGTCCGGCATCTCTCCCACTCCTTTGACCAATTCTGTTGGTATGAACTCCGCAACGAGTGCCTCGTGCGGGGTGAGATCTTCCTCCTCAGGGGCTGGCCCACCGCCAGCCACCAGAGTCATGTTGTAATTTGAAGCACGCTTTGCCTTAGTGCTGGGTTTGAGGTCATTCCAACACTTTTTGCACTCTTGCGCTGTGCGCACCTCATGGCCGAATGCACTCACATCATCAACAACTTGCTTCCAGTGGGAATTACGATGGGAAGCCATAGTTTGACAATTCGGCCCCTCTAGCATGTCACGGTTGTGTTCCCGCACGTAGTCCATGAGGAAGTCCAATTCCTGCTGGTAGAAAGGCTTCTTCCTTGACGTGCTGGAGGCCGTAGCTGTGTCTAGGGTCCCAGCCTCTACTGCTGGTGCAACATTCCTCCTCTTGGATGCTGGTCCAGACACTGGCTGGCAAATGCCGCCCTGATCAGTATGACATTGACCGGGACTGTCCTGGTTGGTAGACTCACAACCGGGGTTGTGTCGGCTGCATCTGCCCCTGCACTTGCCAACACCCGGCTGGTCATGGCAGCAGATGACATTGCTGCACCAGGGACATGTGCCTCGGTCAGGGCATGTGTGCATGGGATCAGTATGACCCATGATGCATGTGAGTTTGAAGACAAAATTGTATGTTAATAGAGGCCCTTAGACATGGATGCCAAATGTTGTTTGCATGCGCCGTGCCTGTTTCTGCATGTGTGTTGCCTGTATTGACCCATGTGTTGTGGAGGGACATGATGGAAGTGACGTTTGACAGTGCCATTGCTTCCTGTCTAGGGGACTATTGTACAGTACCCTGATGCTTGTGTTCTATGTCTCCCTCTACACAGCATCGAGTGAAGAAGAGGGCGGAGACGGCACTGTGGAGCAAAGCGGTGGGGATGTCTCCACCGACCGGCAATGCAAGGCCCAGCCACCCTCCCAGGAATTACCATCATCCGGGAGCGAGGGGACTGGTGCCGCATCTGCCACTGCGGCTGTAGCGGAAGGGGCGGGTGAGCCCCCACAGGGGCTTGCGATGGTGGAAGACGGTGCAGAGCCATCCAGGTTGGTGGTGTACACAGAGGAGGAGGAGGCCGCTACTGATCCGCACATAGGGCCTGGTGGGGGTGGTACCACTGGTGCAAGTGGTGCAGTCCAGGGACAGGGGCAGGAGGCAGCACAGGTCACGGCGGAGGGGCAGGTGCATGTCACTGTCCCTGACCCTGTGACTGCATCACCATGCACTAGCAGGGATGCCCCGTCCCAGGCCTGTCCGCAGGTAGAGGGGAGGCTTACGTCATCTGGCACTCCACTACCTGCAGACGAGGAGACCCGTGACCATATGGAGTCGGTCCTGATTGGAGTCGCGTTGCGCATGTGTGACATTCGTGATGATGTGCATGCTTCCTGGGGGGACCATGCACATCATCATGAAGAGCGGCGTGGCAACGGCACCCAGTTGGGAGGGGCCCTGGTCGGAGGGTTACTACATGTGTCGGGCACTCTGGCGGCCCTCTCCTCCTCTGTGCAGACTATGCGCCAATCATTCTCCGTGCCGTCTTCCGGCCCAGATTCCACCAGGGCCCCCTGTGGACCTACCCCGACCAACGCAGCCAGCTTGGTGGAGATCACATCCCTGCCACAGTCGGGAGTCAGAGGTCCAGCAGGGGTGGACACCCCATCAACTGGAGACCTACAGATGGAGGATGTGCCGGCATCATCGGGCAGGGCACATGGACGGCAGCAGCAGGCTCAAGGTGGGAGCGATGATGGCTCAGGGCCATCAACATCAGAGGGGCAGGCATCGGCCGGAGGGCAGGAGGACCCTGTAATGGGAGTGTCTTCCGTGTGGCAGCAGTTGAGCCAGCGGATAGATGCGGAGCAGCAGCGGGTGGAAGAGGCACGGCTCACTTTGGTCAGGGCGGAGTACTCCATGCGCAGGGCCTTTAGGCAGGCTGAGTGCCTCGAGGGAACATGACTGCATCCCTGTGAGACCTCGGGGAGAGGCCCACCTCTGGGACATTGACATGGAGTTCGATGATGCCCTGGCCCGGGACATCACAGAGTGAGCTGTCGGACTTGCCTGCTGCCATTGTATATAGTTGATTAGTGTAAGGTTTCCTTTATATATTTTTTTCTTTTGGGGCTCATGGACTATGCCCTCCTTTTTGTATATAGTTGGTAATTAGGTAGTGTTTTTTGTATGTTTCCTTTGAATTGTTGTGCTCATGGGCCCTGGATTTGTTCATTGTATATAGTTGAAGACTGGATTTGACCTCTATTTTTTTTTTCCCATGGAGCAATGGATTTATCTATTTTCATCCTTTGGATTTGGTTGGATGGACCTACACTTTGGCGCCATTTTCATTTCATTTTATTTGGATTCTGCATTGATATATTTTTTTAAAAAATTTTGGGACATCCAGCATTTTGTTTGTTATCACTTTCTCTTGTGTGATTTCCTTTTATTCCATTGATTTTTCATTTAATACATTTTGGTTTCATAATTCAATTGTGTGGTATTCTCTCATTGGTTTCATGCATGTTACGATGTGGTTTTTCGCATTCACTTGCACCCATTGTGTGTGTGTGACGGACATGTATTGATGTGCTTACTTGCCATTTTGGATGTTTCATGGAAATGTGATTTCAATTGGGGTGGATGGAATACTTGGTTGGGGGTTTGGACTGAGGTGGCGTGGGGTGGGATTTGGGTGGCCATAAGGGCCATGATTGTGGATGTTGATGACGTGTTGGGGGGCATGTGTCGGGGCCTGCTGGCAGGTGCCCGTCAATGCTGGGTGGGTGAGGGTGCAGGGAGAAATGAGTCGGGGCCTGCTGGCAGGTGCCCGTCAATGCTGGGTGGGTGGCGGTGCAGGGAGACATGTGTCGGGGCCTGCTGGCAGGTGCCTGCCAATGCTGGGTGGGTGGGGGTGCAGGGGGACATGAGTCGGGGCCCGCTGGCAGGTACCCGTCAATGGTCAATGCTGGGTGGGACATGTGTTGGGGCTCACGAGTGCATGGTGCCATGTGAGCTGCCTGCGGGGCATGCCCAGGGTGGATGGGCTGCCTGCGGGGCATGGCCAGGGTGGATGGTCTGCCTGCAGGGCATTGCCTGGGGTGTAGGGTATTCCACTGTGGGGTCGGCTGCCTGCAGGGCCTTGGGAGGGGGCACACCCGGGAGGACGCACACTGAAAAATTGTGTGTGAAACTCCCTGCGCACCTCTCAGAATACATGTACCCCTCTCGCGCTAGCGAAAATGTGTGTATGAGTTCCCGTGCACCCCCCAAATACACGTACCCTGTTCGCACAGGGCCTATCGCGTGTGAAACTTCCCCTGCACCCCTGGAATACACGTACACCGCTCCCACAGGCCCGATCGCGTGTAAAACTTCTCGCGCACCCCTGAAATACACGTACCCAGCCCAATCGCGTGTAACACTTCCCGCGCACCCCTGAAATACACGTACCCAGGCCAATCGCGTGTGTAACTTCACGCGAACCCCAGTTACACACGTACCCGCTCGCACAGGCCCTTTCGCGTGTGGAAGTTACCGCGAAACCTGTAATACATGTTCCCCGCTTGTCGTTTGCTGTTTGGCAGTCCGGTAAACTGGTTTTGGGTTGTCGCAGACCTTTGCACTGGATTGGGGATTTGGATGCCTTTTCCTCGTGCAAGGGCGTTCTTGGGGGCGTAACTGGCGCTGCTGCAGGGTCGCTGCGCTACTCTGCGCCACGGCTAGTTTTGGAGGCTAAAATCCATGAATACGCTGTGCGCTGAAATGGATTTTATCGCACGGGAACACTGTGCGCCAGCCGCCTGCGCCACTTTTGTGCGAATTTCCATGAATTACCCTGAGGATGTGTTGTCAGGATTGTTGGTTGCATTTCTATGAAGGACTAACATTTGCAAACACAATTGGTCTGTACTGTGTAAGTAAATGTTGTCAACAATTGGTGGCAATTGAAATAGAATATTGATTGCTACATTTGCGTAGCAATTTACAACAGTTTTATTTGAAAATTTGAATGGACCAGATAGTTCTGTGTCCAAGTCATTTTTTCGGAGTGTGTGTTGCTTCTTTGAAGAAGTACCTGAGTTACTTTGAGTAATAGATTCTTCTTTGGTTGTAGTAATTGATGAAGTATTTGCTTCTTTTATTCTCTTTGGAGGATTTGCAGTGAGATCCTGTTGCATTTCTGTTTGAAGTAGTTTTGCTTTACAACATTTTCCTTTTTGTGGAACAGGATATGTTTTTAGATGGGGGTGTACAGTGAACATAGTCTATTGTATTCTAAAATGAAAGGAATATCAGAGTTTACTTTACTTGATTAGAAATAGACCGTCAAGTGTATGTAAGCGTGATAGTGCTTCGTAGCTCATGCCTCATTTGAAGACTGTGTTCCCAATATCTATCAATGATTTATCTAGGGTAAGACCTTGTGATTTGTGAATGGTGACTGCGTATGCTAGAGTTAGAGAAAATTGTTCTCTGTGTACATTGAGCGCCCTATCCTTTTTACTTCAGAAAGTTTGTCAAAGAGAATATTGACAAACTGAATGTTGTTGTCACATGGGTATGTTTGAAAGCCAACAACTGTACCCAGTACCCAGTGCTCCATTAACTAGTCCGCTCCACGTCAAGGTTACGTTTAAGCATTACTCTACAGTTTAAAGATCATTTTAATATTTTCTCCAAACCAGCTGTGTTGAAGATAGAATTTTCTAATGTATTTAGTCTTGTTGTGGCTTGTTGACACCTGGGTAGTGTCATACCATGTATGTCCAGTTTGTCTGTGGAGCAAATTTCAATTATTGGTTGCATTTCTTTTTTCAACATTGGTTCTTTGAATTTGGACCAGCTTGCAAGAGTTGGCATCAAGGACATACAATTGACATTTTTGTGTGCTAATTGTTCCATGACATCAGTAGCACATGAGTTATGGCCATAAAGTGCATGGATGTGCCGAGTTTTTAATATTGCTTGTGCTTCTTGAGATAGTACACCAACTCTAATACTTTTTAAAATGTTGGTGTAAGTGGGGTCTGCAGATTGGCAACTGTTTTCTGTTAATTCTCTGTATTGGAAATGTTGCCAAAGGTTGAAATTTCCTTTGCTGCCAACAGTTTTACGGCATAGCTTGTGTCCTAAGGTTTTAAAAATAGGTTCACCTTTCACTGGTGTCAATTGAAGAAGATCTCCGAAAACAATAATGTATTTTCCTCCAAAGAGCTCTTCGTAGTTTGTTTTAAGTATTTCTTGTAATCTCAGGTGAATCAAAGCCAACATTAGGTTGGAGACCATGCTCACTTCATCTATTAGTAGCATTTTCATTTGTTTTAACACTCTGCATAGTTCCATTGCAGCTTCTATAGAAAGTTTTTAATATTCTAATTTGTTTTGGTGTTCCACTGGAAGGAGTAGTAATCGGTATAAAGTGACACTGCCTATGTTGTAGGCAACTAAACCTGTGGGGGCAGTTACAACAGCTCACAGTTTGTTGTTTGTCCATTTTTGAAGGAACTTGCTAAAGATTTTGATTATGAATGTTTTGCCTGAACCAGCTTCACCACTGACAAATAGTAGTATAGGTTTGTAATTTTGGCAGGCACATTCTTTATTTTCATGTTGTATACCATGTGCAATTTCTTTTGTTACTTCTTGAAAAATGGTACGCTGCTCTTTGTTCAATTTTGATTGTAGTACAGTTAAGTCTTCTGTATCTTCTTCATAGTGACTCATGGTGTTTTCTACTTTTGTCATTGCTAATTCTGTCTCATTTGCTATTAGTGGCTGTCCCAGTGGTTCTTGGCTTCCTGTTACAGAAGGTTGACTACTTTCAGGAGTGTTCTTATCTAGTTGGGCCTGGAGTTCTTCTTCATGTTGTTGTTCATTGTGCAACATTATTTTGTACTGTGTAAAGTTGACATCGGTTATATTGCTTTCATTTGCTTTGAAAGCATCTTCATAGGAGTCATAGGTATCTAGTATCTCTTCTTCTTTTCTCCATATTTTAAATAGTTGTAGCAGGGATATGTAATATAGTTCTTTATGTTGAGGAGTTTTTAATGACAATTTGATATGATTAATTAAGATTGGTTTGGTAAGTTTCACTAAGCTGCCTTCACAATTTGTCACTCTGTATCTACCTTTTATTTCATCGGGTTTTATATTATTTTTGTATGTGAAGCTTTGGGCTATGTGGTATCCAAAGTGGTACTCCTGTTTGGGTAGTATGTGTCTAGTAAATTGTTTTTCAAATTCTTGGCTGTTGGGATTATTTTTGGCTATTGTTTCTATGTCGTTGTATGATTTGAGAACTCTTTTTCTAGATTTAGCAGGACCAAGACTTAGCCATACTATATTTTCAGATTGTCCATACAAAGAAGTACCGGTTAAACGATCTGCAGTTTCATGGCAGCCACATTCTCTATGAGAGAGCATTTTTATGCATGAGCTGTACAATTTCTGAGACAGTGTTTTGTCTGATGATAGGTCATTCCAGAGGTCTTGAAGCTCTGTTTTTTCTGCTTTTGTTAAGTTGGCTGTAACATATCGTGCAACTGCAGTGGAATTGTCTGCAATGTACTGCACATCTATGTTTGCATTCCATAAGAGGGCAATGATTGCATTGCAATCATTGATATAATTTGCTTCTTCTGTTCTTTTTATGAAATATGTGTTCTTAGGTGATTTACCTTTAACACTATGTCTAACTGAAGACATGAAGTTGTTCAATTCACCTGTTTCTGTAACTGGTCTAGGGAAACCAAAGCAGCATTTGGTGCAGTATTTCCCTTTGTTTTTGTATTTGCGACAACAATATTTGCCACATTTGTGTCCTTGAAATTGTACAATTTGTGCATGAAGATCACTATTTGTTGTTTCTGATGGAATTTCACAAGTGACATATTTCTTGATAAACTGTAAAAGAGTGGCATCCCTGTCTTGACCAAATTTAGGAGCATCTTTAATCCATAAAAGCATGTGGATATGTGGTGCTCCTCTGGCTTTGTATTCTTTACTCCAAAAGAAGTGTTGCACTGCTACGAGGGAAGGAAAAGTTTTATTACAAATAAAGTGTAGCATAGCAATGAAACAATGATTGAAATATCTTGAAACATTAACAGGATCTAGAGATCAAAGTTTTCCAGGTGTTAGTATATCTATGTTTGTTTTTGTTTTTTTGATATGCGTAGGAAATCATGTAAATCTTCCCATGCATATTCTGCACAACTTAATGTAACAAACCAAGTGGGTGGGCCAGGGTTTCTTATCATACAACATACATCTCCATGACGTTGGAACCAGTAATCTTTAGTACCATGCATGTTTGCTAACAGATTTGTAATGCTTGATTGTAAAACCTCATCTTTTTCTTGCAGTTTTTGTAGTAATTGCATAGCTGACATATTTTGAAAGTGGGTTCCTGATTTCAATGTGTGTGAAACCCGGTAACATATAGTTGCTAGTTCACTTTCAAAGAGTAGGTGGAATATGTATTCCACATTTTCTGTAAATCTGGGATCTTCAGAATACATTCGTAATGAGGGGTATTCTGGTGCTGTTATCTGAATAGGTCTATCATTGTACCTTCCTCCTTTGCCAGTAGGAAAGAGTAGAGGAAAAGCATGTGCTTCTATACTTTTTCCCCATATGCTGATTGGTGATCCTTTGGTTTGTCACTTTTGGTACGTTTCTAGTGCATCATCTATGGTGTCATTAGAGTGTAATGGATGAATTGTATGGTGGACTAAAATATTGGATACCGTAGCAGGATCTAGAAGTTGAAATTGACCAGTTTCTTGTGACTCTTTAATGATTTCAGTTGTTTCCCTTAAGTTTGCTTCAATATTCATTTCTTTGTAGTATTCATTATGGTCTTTTAGATATTGCAAGGCTTGTCTAACTTTATGTAAATCTACGAGTTGTTGTCAAATGTTTTTGTCTTTTGTAGGTACACCATTTACTAAGACAATTAAAGTTTGCTCTATTGGACGTTGCACTCCCAGAGTGTACACATTTTCTTTTAGATCTAATGGTAAATAAAATACTCTGCCCCAAATTCCTTTCACCAATTCAGAGGGAGGTAATTTTGCTGTTTTTGGTTGAAGGCGTATTACTGCTTGAAATGGGTGCACTGTTTGAATTATGATGCTCTCATATAAATTCAGTTGTTGCATGGGGTTTTGGTATAATTCCAAAATATTTGTGATAGCACGTGAAGGAGTTTGATTGTTGTCAAGTTTTGTAGTGCAGTAACTGCAAAGTATTAAGGAGTCAGTTATTTCGTATTTGTTTTCTGCTATAAGGTAGAGAGCTAATTCAAACCATTTGGAATCTTCATTGTTTTCTATTTTATATGTTTCGCCTATAGTTTTTGTGTTACTTTTATAAAAAGTTCTGCGGCAAAACACTCACACACGGTTTGGTACTTCAGCGGATGTACTTTTTAAATTTTAATATTTCTTTTTTGTATGTGTGTAGTAGAAGGTTGCCATCTGTACAATTGTTGCTAGTCTGTTATAAAGCTAATTCATTTTGTGAGTGGCTTTCACTTCCAAAATATTTTTTATGGATATGCTCTATTTCTTCAAGTAGGTCTTTGGCTATACCACGTAGAAGAATTTTATTTAAATTGGCTAGTGCTAAAGCTGGACTTTTAGCATAGAACAGTTTATAGACTAGATTTTGTATAGTTGAATGATGTGTTGATATCATTTTGATATGCTGGAAGGTGTTTTTGCAAATAGGTCCTGAAATGCAGGCTAATGAATGTCCTTGTAGTCCTGTGTATTTCCACACTGGACAGGTATATTTTGCAGCATTTTCATTTTGATTTTGTCTTTGCCTTTCACATACTGATTGAGAAACTGGCATAAAGATTTGAAAGATTTTTTGGCAATGTTACACATTGACGTTCATGGCCATTTGTATACTGGATGTTCTGATTCAGTCGTATGGAGAGGTAATACTGAGTTTTCGGGGGAGATTTTTGTAAGCAGTATTTCTTGTTGCATTATGGTATTATTAAGCTTTTCATAACCTCGTCCACTGCTATGTGTGGCAATTGTGTTTATTTGCTTTTGTATGTATGCTTCTTCATTAAAATATGGTTCTGTGCTCGTGGTGTGACTCCATTCACCTCCACAGACATGTAAGAAGTTATATTTGTTGACATTCCATTTATTGAGAAGTCTTTTTTGTAATTTAGTAGTTAGTTTTGTTAGTAATTTCATTCTGTTTAACACTAGAATAAATAACTTTCTTTTGAGAAGGATTGCACTGTCTATCGTAGGTTCTAAGATTAATTTTCTACTGTAGGTTTTAAGGGTTGTGCATGATTTGTCTCCTGTTTTTATAAGATTCTGAAGGACTCTGTGGCGGAACATTTTAGCTAAAATAATTTTTTTGGTATGTTACTTGCCACTCTATCAAGATTCATAGGAGCAGTGTTAGCAGTAGTGGTAGCTGAATTCTTGTTAATCATTTTCTGTTTTGTTTTACATTTTGATAGAGGAGGCAACGTTTCTGTACTGAAAGCTTGTTTTTTTCGCTAAATGACTGTATCAGCTGTTTTGTTTGAACTTTTTGTGCAAACTCTGCTAGAGACGGATGCTTATTTTGGACACTTTAATTTTCATTTGCTCCATTTCTGTGTTGCTTTCTACGGACTTGCTTTTTGGTAGGCATTCTTTGGGGTCTGTTGAGAAAAAAAGAAGGTATGGGTTGGTCTGTTCTGCAATGTATGTGTGCTGTGTGCATGCGTGTCTGAGTATGATGGTATAGATGTATGTGGTGGTGTGTGATTGTTCATTGGGCAGCTACAATTAGTTGGGAAGACTATTCTTCTATTTGTGTGTTACTATACTGCGGTTCAGATGACAGTAGGAAGTGAGCTAGTGGTGAGAAGAAGCACTAATAGTAAATCTAATGGTATACAATTAAAACAGTTCTTTGTTTTGTAATACTAACATTCTAGGGGCTGAGTTATGTTATTTGTGTTCCAAAAAACGGGGATTTGTTTGCCATTCTGCCTGCTTATACCTGCTTAATAAATGGGGATTTGTGGGCAAAATGGTGCAGAAATCTCTGTTTTTTTGGTGAACAAATTACATGAATCAACGACACAGTGTGTTTGAGTAACAGTAAGAATATTAAGGTAGTATTGTACTTACTCTTTTTAGTGGAATGAGCAGGTTTCTTCTGAGATGTTGTTTGTAGTTCAGATGCTGCTGCTTTTCAGGAGAGTGGTCTTCACTGCATTGTAAAAGAAAGAAGTTAGTAATTTTGTGTGTTTATAACACTGATGTTAATTTAGACGTCAATTTTTATGTTTTTTTGTAGTAGCATTCTTGTTTAATATCTAAACATAGTGTATGCATGCATTACATTTGACTATGTGCAGCCTTTATATTTTATTTACAATATGTTAGTTCAACATGCTTTGCAAATTAGTAGAATATTAAGGGGGTAATTCATAGAATTCAGCGCACAAGTGGCATACGTGGCTGGCGGACAGTGTGCGCGTGCGAATCCCTGTGACATCCGCTTCCGCCAAAATACATTTCCGCGCACAGCGTATTCATGGATTCCAGCCACCAAAACCAGCCGTGGCGCACAGTGGCGCAGCGACCCTGCAGCAGCGCCAGTTACGCCCCCAAGAACGCCCCTTGCGCAGGGAAAAGCCATCAAAATCCCCAATCCAGCACAAAGGGCTGCGCTAACCCTGTACCAGCACGGCAAGCGGGCTACGTTTATCACTGGGGTGCGCAGGAAGTACCTCACGTCATTTCAGCTGGGTACGTGTATTTCAGGGGTGCGCTGGAAGTTCCACACGCGATTCCATCAGGGTACGTGTACATCAGGGGTGCGCGGGAAGTTTCACACGTGAATTCAGCAGGGTACGTGTATATCAGGGGTGCGCGGGAAGTTCCACACACGAATGTCCTGGGTACGTGTATTTCGGGGTGCGCGGGAAGTTTCACACGCGATATCAGCAGGGTACGTGTATTTCAGGGGTGCGCTGGAAGTTCCACACGTGAATGTCCTGGGTACGTGTATTATGGGGTGCGCAGGAAGTTTCACACGTGATATCAGCAGGGTACGTGTATTCCAGGGGTGCGCTGGAAGTTCCACACGCGAATGTCCTGGGTACGTGTATTACGGGGTGCGCGGGAGGTTTCACACGCAACATCAGCAGGGTATGTGTATTTCAGGGGTGCGCTGGAAGTTCCACACGCGATTCTATCAGGATACATGTACATCAGGGGTGCGCGGGAAGTTTCACACGTGAATTCAGCAGGGTACGTGTATATCAGGGGTGTGCGGGAAGTTCCACATGCGAATGTCCTGGGTACGTGTATTTCGGGGTGCGCGGGAAGTTTCACACGCGATATCAGCAGGGTACGTGTATTTCAGGGGTGCGCTGGAAGTTCCACAAGCGAATGTCCTGGGTACGTGTATTACGGGGTGCGTGGGAAGTTTCACACGCGATATCAGCAGGGTACGTGTATTCCAGCGGTGCGCTGGAAGTTCCACACGCGAATGTCCTGGGTACGTGTATTACGGGGTGCGCAGGTGGTTTCACACGCGACATCAGCAGGGTACGTGTATTTCAGGGGTGCGCTGGAACTTCCACACGCTATTCCATCAGGGTACGTGTACATCAGGGGTGCGCGGGAAGTTTCACATGCGATATCAGCAGGGTACATGTATTTCAGGGGTTCCGTGGAGTACTACACGTGAATTGGCCGTGTGGGTCCTCCCAGGTGTTCGCTCCACAACCTCCACGACCCCTGCAGGCAGCCCACACCACGGGGGACTAGCCTGCACCCCCACTCATGTTCCCCTGCACCCCCACCCCCCAGCACTGTGGTGCACCCTCCACCAGGCTCCCACTCATGTTCCCCTGCACCCCCAGCACTGTGGTGCACCCTCCACCAGGCCCCCACTCATGTCTCCCATCACCCCCACCCCCCAGCACTGTGGTACACCCTCCACCAGGCCCCAACTCATGTCCAACTCATGTTCCCCTGCACCCCCACCCCCCAGCACTGTGGTGCAACCTCCACCTGGCCCCCACTCATGTCCAACTCATGTTCCCCTGCACCCCCACCCCCCAGCACTGTGGTGCACCCTCCACCAGGCTCCCACTCATGTCTCCCATCACCCCCACCCCCCAGCACTGTGGTGCACCCTCCACCAGGCCCCCACTCATGTCTCCCATCACCCCCACCCCCCAGCACTGTGGGGTACCCTCCACCAGGCCCCAACTCATGTCCAACTCATGTTCCCCTGCACCCCCACCCCCAGCACTGTGGTGCACCCTCCACCAGACCCCAACTCATGTTCCCCAGCCAACATGTCATCACAATCTAGATCCCTGGTCCCTATGGTCAGCTTCCAAATGCAAAACACCCACCCGAGTATTGCATCCCCCCACTTAGAAATGGCAATAACATGATAGAACCCCAATTACAAGTTTGGAAACGAACACATGTCCCTCACATACACCCAATGCGTGTCAGTGAATCTCAAAACCCATATCATGATATTCATGAAACCAATGAGATGATACTACACATTGAAGTTTGAACAAAAAATATGTATTAAAGGAAACATAAATTGAATCAAAAATAAACAAACAGAAATGGGAATGTAAAAAAATAAAAAGAAGCATGTCCGTGAAAAAATGCAAAACCAAAAATCATAATCCAAAGGAATGGTGTCCAAAGTCACAGTCCACAAAAGAAAATCCAATGGAAAATTATAATTGAAAGCCATTGCTCCTTGGGTAAAATGTAAAAAAACAAGAAAATCCAACAGTCAACTATATACAGATGAACAAGCCAGGGTCCATGATCCCAACAGAAGAAATGAAACCTATCTAATAACACTACCTAATAAAAAAAAACTATATACAAAAATGTGGCCCATTGTCCAAAAGGTCCAAAAAAATGCGAAACCAAAGGAAACCTAACACTAACTACAGAACTATGTACAAGGGCAGCGGGCTAGTCCGACGGCTCACTTTTGGATGTCCCGGGCCAGGGCATCATCGAACTCCTGCTCAATGTCCCGGAGGCGGTCCTCCTCCATGGCCCCGAGGGTCCGCAGGGCCATCGACGTGTCCACCTCCAACCCCCTGCGGATTGCCTCGAGGAACTCGGCCCGCCTCAGGGCCCTCCGCATGGAGTTCTCCGCCCTGACCATCGTGAGCTGTGCCTCTTCCGCCCGCTGCCGCTCCGCATCTATGGCGTGGCCCAACCGCTGCCACACGGAAGACACTTCTGTCCTGGGTCCTCCTGCCCTCCGGCCGATGCCTGCCCCTCCGATGTCGAAGGCCCCGAGCCATCATGGCTCCCACCACGTTGCTGCTGCTGCTGTGCCTCTGCCCGTGCACTGCCTCCTGCTGCCTGCACATCCTCCGCTGGCTGGGGTGTAGTCGTTGATGTGGCCACCCCTGCTGGACGTCCGACTCCTGACTGTGGCAGGGATGCCTCCTCCACCAGCCTGGCCGCACCGTCAGAGGCAGCTCCACAGGGCACCCAGGTGTCTGATGGGTGGGAAGATGGCACGGAGGACGACTGGCGCATAGGGGGTTCAGTTGAGAAGGGGGTCGCAGCAAGCCCCATCAAACGGAGGAATCCGGCCTGGGTGACCTGTCCCAGTAGGCCGACACGGTCAACGAGCCATTCGAGATGACGTGCAGTCTCCTCATGAAAAGACTGCAGGTCACCTCGCATGGCCCATTGACGCAACGCCACACCAGTCAGGACAGGCTCAACCCGGACCCGGATAGCCACGTCCGCAGGCAGAGGAAGGCCAGTTGTCGTGAGCTCATCCCCTGCCTGAAAACGGGTCTGGACGTAGGCATCCCTGCTGGTGCAAGATGATGCAGGGACAGGATCAGGGAGAGGATTGCACACAGGCACCTCCGCGGCGGCCTGTGCTGCCTCCTGTCCCTGGTCCTGCACTGCACCACTAGCACCAGTGTAATCCCTACCTCCAGACCCCGTCTCTGTTGCTTGCACGGCCTCCTCCTCCACCAAACCCCCCCACCAACCTGGATGACTCCGTGCCATCTTCAACAGTTGGGCCCTGTGGGGTCCCAGTTGCCCCTGCCCCTGCCGAGGAGTCCAACTCCAACCTCCGCCTCTTGGACCTCCCCCCGGCAGCTGCGGCCTGGGAAGCGGCACCGGACTCCTCACTCCCCGACGAGATCACAACCTGGGAGGGGAGCCGGGCCTTGCGTCTCCAGCTGGTGGTGGGATCCCCGCCGCTGTGCTCCACAGCACCTTCTCCGCCCTCTTCATCAGTTGACGCTGCAGACAGGGAGAAATAAAACAAAGGCATCAGGGCACTGTACAATGGACACATACACACATGACAGTTGTACATGAGTGGCATTGGCAAACCTCAGACATGCCATCACAATCCCCAACACACATGTCATTTCAACTCGCACACATGAGACATACCACAGCCATATCGCAACTGCCAGCACCACCCATACACATACAACAGCATGAGCAGGCAAAGCTGAGCCAGACATCACATGCAACACAGGAAGTGCACTACACATGTACACACACCACCACACTTGCATGCATGTGTACACCTCTGCCAAGTGTCGCAGTGTTCAGATGGGCATCCATGTCACATCTGCCAATCAGGCTTCCACATCCCGCTGTCACATGCATCGATGTTGCATCACTGTTGCACCCTTGTCAAATACACACAAATGCACATGTGCACAGTGCTGATACATGCAGCTGAAAACAACATACATGCGTGACATCACGAACATGTCTACTTACATACACATTCATCCAAACATGTGTGCCCACACAACTGCATTTGGCATGCAAGCCTACACACACAAGCACCATCCATGTCTCACACATTACAGCCCTCGCATGTGTTAGCCTCACGGCCCTGTACACCCCCACCCATACTCGACCCCATACAAACAGATGTGCAACCTGCACACTACTGAAACATCACCACATGCACAGCTCACAATCACGATGCATGTACACTTACCGCTCGACTCCAGACGGGTCTGCCTCTCAAGGACCTGGAGGTGGAGCGCTGGGGATATGCGTTCCAGGACCCTCATCTGATCTTCCGACAAGTGGCCCCGGCGCCCCTTAGCATCTGCTGCCTTCAAGAGGCGCCAAGCCTTGTTCAGGGTCCTGGACCTGAAGTCCTCCCAGCGCTTCTTGACATGTTGGAAGTTCCGGACTGCCACCCCCTCCGCGTTGATGGCAGTCACAATGTCCGTCCAGATCCGAGTCCGTCCTTCCTTGTCCGCGCGGGAACTTCCGAAGAGGGCATCATACTGCCCCAGGACTTGCTCCACCAGGACACCAACTTCCCTGGCACTGAAGCTGGTGCCCCTCTGCCTCTGTGGCCGGGGGTTGTCAGTGGTGCCAGATGTTGCAGTGCCCGACATGACAACCCCAGAGGCAGGAGTGGGTGGGCAACTGGGTCCTGGGGCTGGGCTGTGGAGCGATGGAATCCCAGTCGGGAGTCTTCGGTTCCAGCAGGGGTGGTCACAGCAACAGCACCCCTGGCTGATGTGCAGGCAGCAAATGGCAGGGCACGTGGGGAGCAGGCAGTCAGGCAGCAGCAGATGGCAGTTGGGAGCAAGCTCGGGGATCTGGGGGGCAGTAATTCGGCCTTCTGGGCAGGAGCGTGGTCTTCCGTGTGCTTACGCGTGGCCAGCTTGATACGGAGTGATTTGGCACGTGAAAATTCTGCATGTCAGCGTGTAATTCGAGGAAAGGCCCTTAGTGCGTAAGCGCGTCGCACGCATACGCGATTTCATTGGACCAAAGGCCCTTAGCGCGTAAGCGCGTCTGTGACGTATCGCGCACGGGCGTTGCCCTGGCAGGGCTTGGAGATCCCACGTGGATTTCCATTGCTCTGTATGTGCTTTCCGAGGGGTGCGGTGCGTGTGTTTTCCAGGCGTTGGGGTTCACACGCTATTACTTCACAGCTGGTGGGTGTTGGCTACGCGTTCTTCTACACGCAGACGGTGAGTGGTACCCCGCTGGCCCAAGGCCTATCGCGTTTGAAACTTCCCGCGCACCCCCGAAACACACGTACCCCGCTCAATCGCGTGTGTAACTTCCCGCACACCCCCGAAATACACGTACCCCGCTAAATCGCGTGTGTAACTTCCCGCGCACCCCCGAAATACACATATCGCGCTCAATCGCGTGTGTAACTTCCCGCGCACCCCTGAAATACACGTACCCCGCTCAATCGCGTGTGTACCTTCCCGCGCACCCCCGAAATACACGTACCCCGCTCAATCGCGTGTGTAACTTCCCGCGCACCCCCGAAATACACGTACCCCGCTCAATCGCGTGTTTAACTTCCCGCGCACCCCCGAAATACACGTACCCCGCTCAATTGCGTGTGTAACTTCCCGCGCAACCCCGAAATACACGTACCCCGCTCAATCGCGTGTGTAACTTCCCGCGCACCTCCGAAATACACGTGCCCCGCTCGCACAGGCCCAATTGCTGTATATTGCCACTTTTGTAATGCGCAGGGACGCTACCGCCTGCCTTCGTGTGGCCGACGTGTTTCGGCTTGTGCATGTCTTTGGCTGTGCGTGGCTTTGCCCTATTCGATTCCATGAATATGTGTGGTTCGAGTGCGTGTGGGTGTTCCGTCTGCTTCCCTTCAGTACATCCCCAGTTACGCCCTCATTTTCGCGCGATGTTCCCCATTCCGCACGTTACGCCCCGTGTTCCGCCCACTTTCTGGTGTATGCGCCGAGGTTGTGCGCTTTCACTGTGCGTGTCACGCACGCCTTTCGAGATGTTGCAGTGATGTGTGCGCCATGCACGGGTTTGGCGCACATCCCGAGGAAAACACGTGCAGGGACTTCCATGAATCGCTTGCGCAAAGATTTTCGGCGCACGTTTGTTCCATGAATCGGCCCCCATGTGTCTGACATTCACTTGGTTTTTTAAAGATGTGATATAGAATGTTAGTTTGTATTCATGGATGTGGATATGCATGCAGCTGTAAGTAGAAATCTTGGAGACTTGTACAGTAGTTTTTGTAGTAGGTGCTTTCCAATGATATGAGACTTGTACTCAGAGTGATCAACAGTACATTTGAAGTGCTGAACTCTGATAATGGAGTTAGATGTAGAGGTTTTGGATGTGATTGGTGGATGGTTGTGTGACTGCTTATCTGTATCCAATGAGGGAATGGCAGAGAGAGTGAAGTGGAAAGGGTAGAAGGGCTGTCCAAGAGTTACGTGGTCCGCGGACACCACGGCTATCCGTGGACAGGGCGTACCACATCCGGGGTTTTCCAGCAACTGCAGTATAGAAAGGTAACTGTAGGGATCAGCCAATCAGATGTTGAGGTTGTGGATTTGTGTTGAAAGAGGCTGTGTGTAGTGAAGATGGCAGAGGTGGAGAAAGTCAGGGTGTTGGTTCTTGGAGATATGTTTGTGCATGGTTTACAGCAGTATGCTCAATGCAGGCATGTCGCAAACAATTTTGATGTTAAAGGAGTGGAGGTAGTGTGGAGCACTGTGCTTGATTGCAATGTACATGGAATTGTACATGTTTGTGAAGATATGGGTAGGATGAACTGTCCCCATGTGGTAGTTTTGCACTATGGTGGTTTCCAATTGGGCTATGTCAGTGCCCCTACTTTGTTGGCAGATTTGGAACACTTGGTTCAAGCAGTAATGAACATCCTTCCAAATGTCAAAGAATTTTTTTCTGGATTAGTACCTAGGGCAATATGAGACAATAGTTCTGTTTTTTGTCCTCAGCAAATCATTGCTAGGTGTGCATTCAACCGAGGCATGTGTGCTTTCATGCTTAGAGCTGGTATGTTTTTCTGTAATAATGAGAATATTGATTACAGTAATGCTGTTTATTTTAAAGAAGATGGCATTTCCTTGTCTTTTTGGGAAATTCCAAGGTGTTTTTGAATGTAAGGGTTGCTTTGGAGAAGGTTATGTGAAGATTTTAGTAGTAAAGTAAGAAAAGAAAAAGAACCCAAAATAAATACAAAATAACAGGTGTTTGTCAAGCATCTGCAAAACAAACAAAGAAAATGGCTCTTTTCAGATGCAACCTCAAAGGGAAATGGGGCACACTATTTAAATTTACATTCACCACGCTCAGATTTTCGATATGTCCGCGGATATCGCGTATTACATACGGGGATTTTGGGGTGGAGAGGCATGCAAATGAGAATGAGCAGAGCAAGGGATTGGTCAGTAAAGTTTACTCAGTGTGTTGTGTAAGGAGATAGTCTGTCAGAAAGTCTTTTTCCTGATAGAAGAACAGTTAGCTATGGCTGTGTGTTTCAGAAAATAGATTATCTGGATTTTGGGAGACTCATGGATACATTGGTTGGAGGTGCACTCCAGCAGTGGAGTAGCTGCAGATCTTGGATTCCCTCATGTGGAAGTGCACTGGCATGGAGTGTGTGTAATGAGGTGGCTGGACTTTCTACCTCTCTTTGCTAGTTTAGAGACAGAGCATCATCCAGACATAATTATAATTAATTTTGGAGGGAACAGTTTAAGACAAATGTGTCTGGAATTTCTTTGTAATTTGCAATGAAAGAAGGACTTGGGAAGGTCATGGACATGTTTCCAAATTCCCAAGTCATTTTTTCTCGTATTGCGCAGAGACAAATGTGGCTGCGTTCTTCTTCATTTGGTCCACAGTGGAGAAAGCGAGGCGCAATATCAATAAGGTTGTTTGTGCCTTTCTAAGAGATGTTGGCATGTCCTCTTTTCACAATGAAAATATTATGTTTCGTAGCACATACATTTTTCACAGAGATGGAGCCCATCTTACTTATGCTGGTAATCAGATTTTTCTGAGAAATGTACAAAATGCTTTGCAACCTTTTTGGAATAACAGCCATCCATTTTGCAGTAGGTGTTGACTATTTCAAGTTTTTGAAACACAAAAAAAACACCAAAAGGCTCTTTTCAGCACCACCACTTCCTCCCAGAGAAAAGTGCAATGGTTTTGATAGGGCAGCACCCCAAAATTTTAGATGTCTGCGAACTGTACGCGGACCTCTAAAAAATGCACAGGGTCCTGCTCAATTCCTTTGCCACTTCTACCTTTTAGACTGTGAAAGGCAGCTCTGAAAAGAGCCTTTTTTTGTAGATATTTGTTGTTTTATATTTCTTTTTTTTTTTTACACACGACACTCTAGGCGAGGAGGGTAAAGGAGGGTAAGAAAGGGACACCAACAATGGGGATAAGAAAGGGCAGGTGGAGAGAGGAAGATATAGGGTGGGCCTTATTTAGGTAGTGGGAAGACCTTCTCATGCTCCTTGACAGTAGTCTAGAAAGCACTCTAAAGACTCTTCCCCCTGCAGATTACTGCGTCGCAGTACATACACAAAACTGCGAACCTCAAAAGGTAAGGGTCAACAGCATCATGGATGGCCTGTGAAGCAGCTGGAGGGATGCGCTGTCCCACAGGAGTGTCTCTTGTGGTGACAGGAGCAGCAACGGTGGATGTGGTAGAGGAACTCAACCTACTACGTTGATCACAAGGTACAACCTTGCGAATGGCCCGACCGTGGAACGACCTTAGGTATCGCTTCATAGATGTTGTACCAAAGCTGTACGAACCAGGCCTCCCACGACTTAGCACCATTTTGCACTGGTTGCAGGAGACCTTGTTCGCACATGCTTTTGGTACGTCACCATGAATGGTAAACAACCGCCACACCCAAGACTCACGGCGAGTGCTGGTAGTAGGGACTTCCACTACCTCATTCTCATCATCCTCTTCATCCTCCACCTCTACATCCTCACCCCTGTTCCCCTCTTAAGGCCCTTGGGGAGGTGGTGTTGGGGGTGGTGCTGAGACAGATATAGCACCAGCTGGAGTAGCAAGCATTGATGCCATCAGGTCTGATGGAAAGCAGCAAGAGCAGCAAAATCTGGAAGATTAGTAGCCAAAGTAGACAATGCTCTGTCAGATAGTCAAAAGCACAATGAGGATGAGCTCTGGGGTGTGGGCTTTTATAGGGGGTGGGTGCGTGCTTCTCGGACACCTGCATGGTCCGCAGACAGATCGAACACCCAAAAAAGGCTCAAAAAGTTCCAAAAAGTATGTAGAATGTCATGGTCATTGTCTGGGACATGTGCTATGGTGAATTTTTACTATAAAATACATTGGATTGTCTGAAAAAGTACTTTTAAAATGTTCAGGGACCCGGACACTGTCCGCAATTCAGGACACACAATCAGCGTGGGTGCGGTCACATGATGACGTCGCGAACACGTCCGCGAAGGGGACGAGTGTCCGCAGGACACCAAATGGACAGGAACATCTCTGCGCATGCACACGGGTGTTCTACGGACAGTGTTTGGGTCCTGAAACAAATTAAAAGTGCGACACAAGTGAGACAGGCAGTTACGGACAGGCGCGATGTTCGTAGGATTTATGGGTGTGGTGCGCATGTGCGTAGATGTTCTAGAGTTAGTACGGACAGGTATAGTGTCCTTAGGACATCCTCATTTTGGATAATTACGGACATCCCGGACACTGTGTGTGTTCTAAGAACAGTTTTATTTTGCTTGCGTACAGTTCGGACAAGTATAGTGTCCTTAGGACACCTCCATTTTGTTTAATGATGGACATCCGGACACTGCGTGTGTTCTTAGAACAGTTTCACCTTGCCTGCGAACAGTACGGACAGAAATAATGTCCTTTGGACACCTCCATTTTGGTTAATTACGTATATTCTGGATACCGCACCTGTTCTTAGAACAGTTTCATCTTGCCTGCGGACAGTACGGACAAGTATAGTGTCCTTAGGACACCTCTATTTTGTTAATTACGACATCCCAGACACCGTGGGTGTTCTTAGAACAGTTTCACCTTGCCTGCAGACATTACCGACAGGTATAGTGTCCTTAGGACACCTCCATTTTGGTTAATTACAGATATTCCAGACACTCCGTGTGTTCTTAGAACAGTTTCATCTTGCCTGCGGACAGTACAGACAGGTTTATTGTCCTTAGGACACCCCCATTTTGGTTAATTACGGACATTCAGGACACCGGTTGTGTTCTTAGAACAGTTTCATCTTGCATGCGGACAGTACAGACAGGTTTAGTGTCCTTAGAACAGCCCTATTTTGGATAATTACGGACACCCGTCCTGTCCGCGGACTTATTAAATGCCTTTTTTTAAAAAATAAGTCACAAAGGTCTGAATTAAAACAAACATAATAATTTTTTAATTATATACAGATGTAAAATTTATAAAAGAGAGGGGGAAGCAGAAACTGACACAAACACAGGGGAATTGGGGGTTTAGGGAGGATGGATAGGAGGAGATGAAGGGATGGAAGTCTCATTGTAACGTTTTTCTTGGTGGTGAGGGTTTGGGGATAGTTGACTGGGATATGGAGAGCAGGAACAGGTACATGTGGGACAATGATATTTAATTTTCTTTTATGTGGTCCTCCACAAAATGTTTCAAAAGATTGAAATTTTCCATGAACATGTCAATTGTTTGTTCCATGTGCTGCAGAGTATTTTCTAATGTCTCTTTTGATGTATTATTTTCAATGTTTGTTTGGTCTGTTAAAAAAAATATATATGTTGAGAGCACATAAAGTAATGATTATTAATTTTGTTATATAGAGAAGTGTCTACCATTAGTATCACTGTCTTCAGACATGTCCTCACGTGGGAAATTTTCCTCAAGCCATTCTAAAGTAGTGAATATTTCTGTGTAAAAATAAAATATATATTATTTTTACTGTACCTAATACAGAAACTTTAGAAATATATAAGAAAAATGAAGTTTACTTACTAGCTCCTGGTAAGTTGTGTTCTTACTGTTCTGTAGGTCTGCTGTTGCTCCTAGTTGTGCAGTTTCTGTGAGGTAATTATGTTGGAAGCATATCATTTTTGTTTTGGTATATTCCATTTTAGTACATATGGTGTTTAAATGGATGGTTGATGTGTTAGCTGTATAGGTTCCACTTCTTATTTATTATTACATATAATTTGTTTATGTGCTGCTTTTTGAACCTGTGCAGTGTTCATATGGCATGATAGAACAATTTAAGATACCCCCTGAGTTTTTGGGTAGTGTTGATGTTGTCTGCGTCCGTCCGAGGACATACGCACAGTCCGCGGACATCAAAATCACTAGCTGGGGGTTCAGTATGTTCTATGTTACATGTATATAAAGTAAGGGAATCCTAGTAAACATCTATCAAATTTACACTATGAATATGTATATTCAGTAAAATAAAATGTGATAAAGGGTAGTTATGATCAAGTTACGCTAATAAAAACCTATGAAATTCAGTAAAAAAACTTTGTTAAATGGACGTTATGGTTCAAAGTAAAACCAAAACCCCCTGAAATGCGCTAGTTATGGTAAGCTAAGCAACCATAACTCGCGCCACCACCGTGCATTGCTAAGACTAACACCCAGGACATCAAAGATGACATCACAAATGTCATTGATGACATCACTGATGTCATCATGTGACCGCACCCACGCTGAGCGTGTGTAACATTTTAAAAGAATTTATTCAGACAATCCAAATTATTTTACAGTAAAAATCACCATTTCACATGTTCCAGACAATGGCCCTGGCTTTCCACATATTTTTTGTAACTTTTTGAACGCTTTTGAGTGTTTGATATGTTCTCGAGGTGCATCCCTCCACCCCTATAAAAAGCCACACCCGAGAGCTGATCTTCATTGTACTTCTGGCTATTGCAGATTGACTTTTGCTGCCTTTAGTGCTCTAGCTGAGATTACCTCATCAGCCCTAATGGCATTCATGGCTGCTATTGCTACATCAGCCTCAGCACCACCCCCAAACCCTCCAGCACCACCACCTCCGCAAGGGCCTGAAGAGGGGAACACATGTGAGGATGTAGAGAATGAGGATGAAGAGGATGAAGAAAATGAGGTGGAGGAACGCCCTACTACCAGCACTCGCCGGGAGTCTTGGGTGTGGCGGTTGTTTACGTGTGGACAAGGTCACCTGTAACCAGGGCAAATTAGTGCTGAGTCGTGGGAGACATGGTGCATACAGCTTTGGTACGAAATCCACGAAGCAACACCTAACTTCGTTCCACGGTGCAGACATTCGCATGGTTGTACCTTGTGATGAACGTAGTAAGTTGAGTTCCTCCACAGCATCCTCTGTTTCCACTCCTCTCACCACAAGAGACACTCACAATGCTGTTGACCCTTACCTTCCGAGGGTCACAATATTGTGTATGTACTGTGACGCAGTACTCTGCATGGGGGAGAGTCTTCGAAGTGCTTTCGAGACTACGGTCACGGACCACCAGAAGACCTGCTACCTACCTAAATAAGGTCCACGCTACATCTTCCTCTCTCCACCTGCCCTTTCTTATCCCTGTGGTTGTTGTCCCTTCCTTACCCTCCTTTCCCCTCCTCTCCTAGTGTGTCGTGTGTAAAAAAGCCAAAAAATATAAAACAACAAAAATCCCCCCAAAAAAGGCTCAGTTTAAAAATAGAACTATCAAATAAACAGTGCAGGTCCTTGCACATTTTTTTAAAAGTCAGCGGACAGTCTTAGGACAGATAACATTTTGGGGTGCTGCCCTAGCAAAACCAATGCACTTTTCTCTGGGAGTAAGTGGTGGCTCTGAAAAGAGCCTTTTGGTGGTGTTATGTGTGTTTGAAAAACTTGGAATCATCACCATCTAATGCAAAATAGATGACTATAATTCCAAAAAAGGGCGCAATGCATTTTGTACATTTCTAAGAAAAATCTGATTGCCAGCATATGTAAGATGGACTCCATCTCTGCAAAAAATAAATGTGCTATGAAACATAATATTTTCATTGTGAAAAGAGGTCATGCCAACATCTCTTAGAAAGGCACAAGCAGCCTTATTGACATTGTGCCTCGCTTTCTCCATTTGTGGACCAAATGAAGAAGAACGCAGCCACATTTGTCGTTGCGCAATATGAGAAAAAATTACTTGGGAATTTGGAAACATGTCCATGAGCTTCTCAAGTCCTTCTTTCATTGCAAATTGCAAAGAAATTCAAGACACGTGTCCTAAACTGTTCCCTCCACAATGAATTATAACTATGTCAGGATGACGCTCTGTCTGTAAATTAGCACAGAGCAGTACCATGTCCAGCCACTTCATTCCACGCACTCCATGCCAGTACACCTCCACATGAGGGAATCCAAGATCTGCAGATACACCACAACGTTCTGCATGCACCTCCAACCAATGTATCCATGAGTCTCCCAAAATCCAGATAATCTGTTTTTGAAAACACACAGCCATAGCTATCTGTTCTTCTCTCAGGAAAAAGACGTCCTCACTAAATCTCTCCTTACACAACACACCCACTAAACTTTACTGACCAATCCCTAGCTCTGCTCATTCTCATTTGCATGCCGCTTCACCCCAGAATGCCTGTATGTAATACGCGCTGTCCTCAGACTACCGCCATATCCGCAGACATGTAGAAGATCTGAGCGTCGTGAAAGTACATTTAAATAGTGTTCCCCATTTCCCCTTTAAGGTGGGCTCTGAAAAGAGAAGTTTTTTTTTTTGCAGATGCCTGACAGACACCTGTTATTTTGTATTTTTTGGCAGTTTTTCTTCTTATTTTACAACTACAATCTTCACATAACCTGTTCCAAAGCAACCCCTACATTCCAAAAGAACATGGCATTTC
The DNA here is from genome assembly GCF_040938575.1 of Ambystoma mexicanum. Taxonomy (NCBI): domain Eukaryota; kingdom Metazoa; phylum Chordata; class Amphibia; order Caudata; family Ambystomatidae; genus Ambystoma; species Ambystoma mexicanum. The sequence goes on from NC_090930.1 coordinate 1,084,227,900, forward strand.
CCCAAAAAGATAAAGAAACACCATCTGCTTCAAAATAAGCAGCATTACTCGAAACAATATTATCGTTGTTACAGAAATACATACCAGCTCTTAGCATGAAAGCACGCATGCCACGATTGATTGCACACCTAGCAATATTGCTCCTGTATAACCTATTCATACATTCCAACCTTCAAGATTTACGTGCGAGACTCGATTTTTCATTGAAAAATGTAAAATAAATGTACCGTCTCCCGCCCTAAATTAATACTAATCCCAATGCAATCGTATGAGAAAAATAAATGTTCCTGATTGCTGAGGTGAAATCTCCCTCTCAGCTGCTCCCGATTGTTCACATGTCTAGTTATAATATGAAATTATTCAAATTTGTCACATATACTATAATGAACTATCACTTCCAAACCTCTCTGCTATCTACAACACAGCTGTAAAAAAAGAAGTGAATTTCATGAACTTAAAATTCTACTAATTTGCGAAGCATGTTGAACTAACATACGGTAAATAACATATAAAGGCTGCACATAGTGAAATCAAATGCATGCGTACACTATGTTCAGATATCAAACAAGAATAATACCACAAAAACATAAAAATCAACGTGTACATTAACCTCAGTGCTATAAACACACAGAATTACTATCTTCGTCCTTTTACAATTGCAGTGAAGACCACTCTCCTGAAAATCAGCAGCATCTAAACTACAAATAACATATCCGAAGAAACCTGCTCATTCCACAAAAGAAAGTAAGTACAATACTACCTTTATATTCTTACTGTTCCTCAAAGACACTGTGTGGTTCATTCATGTAATTTGTGCACCAAAAAAAACATTGATTTCTGAACCATTGGGCCCACAAATCTCCATTTATTAAACAGAGATTAGCAGGCAGAATGGCACGCAAAGCCCCGTTTTTTTGGAACACAAATAACATACTCAACCCTTAGAATGTTAGTACTACAAAAAAAGAACTGTTTTCATTTTACACCATTACGTTTACTATTAATGCTTCTACTGACCACTAGCTCACTTTCTACTCTCAGCTGAACATCAGTGTAGTAACATACAAACAGAAGAATAGCCTTCCCAACTCATGGTAGTTGCCCAATGCACATTCACACACCACCACATACATCTTCCCCATCGAAATCATACAGGCATGTACACAGCAACACACATATTGCAAAACTTACCAACCCATACCTTTTTTTTTTCAACAGACCCCAAAGAATGCCTACGAAAAAGCAAGTCTATAGAAAGCAATGCAGAAATAGAGCAAATGAAACAAAACGTTCAACCAAAATAACTAATGCAGACATTTAGCAAAACAAAAGAAGCTTCTAGTACAGAAACTTTGCTTCCTCTATCATAATGTAAAACAAAACAGAAAAAAAAAGTATTTTAGCAAAAATGTTCCACCACAGAGACCTTCAAAATCTTATAAAAACAGGAGCGAAATCATGCACAACCCTTAAAACCTACCGTAGAAAATTAATCCTAGAAGCTCACGTAGACAGTGCAATCCTTCTCAAAAGGAAGTTATTTATTTTAGTTTTAAACATGATGAAACCACTAACAAAAAAAAGTACTAAACTACAAAAAAACTTCTCAATAAACGCAATGTCAACAAAAATAACTTCTTAAATATCTGTGGAGGTGAATAGAGTCACACCACAACCACAGAAGCATATTTTAATGAAGGAGCATACAAACAAAACCAAACAAACACAATTGCCATCCATAGCAGTGGACGAGGTTATGTAAAAATTAATAATACCATCATGGAACAAGAAACACTGCTTACAAAAATATCCCCAAAAAACTCAGAATTCCCTCTCCATTTGACTGAACCAGAATGTCCAGTATGCAAATGGCTATGCACGTCAATGTGTAACATTCCCAACAAATCTTCCAAATCTTTACGGCAGTTCCTCAATCAGTATGAGAAAGGTAAAGACAAAATCAAAATGAAAGTGCTGCAAAATATGGATACATGTCCAGTGCGCAAATACACAGGACTACAAGGACATTCATTAGCCTGCATTTCAGGACCTATTTGCAAAAGCACCTTCCATGATATCAAAATGATATCAACACATCATTCAACTGCAAGAAATCTAGTCTATAAACTGTACTATGCTAAAAGTCCTGCTTTAGAACTAGCCAATTTAAATAACACTCTTCTACATGGTACACCCAAAGACCTACAAGAAGAAATCGACCGTATCCAGAGAAAATGTTTTGGAAGTGAAAGCCACTTACAAAATGCAATAGCTTTAGAACAGACTAGCAACAATTCTGCACATGGCAACCTTCTACTACACACATACAAAAAGGAAATACTCAAATTTAAAAGTACATCCGTTGAAGTACCCAACCATGTGTGTGTGTGTTGCCGCAGAACTTTTTATAAAAGTAACACAAAAACTATAGATGTAACATACAAAATAGAAGACAATGAAGATTCCAAATGGTTTGAATTATCTCTCTAACTTGTAGCAGAGAACAAATATGAAATAAGTGACCCCTTAATACTTTGCAGATACTCCACTACAAAACTTGACAACAACCAAACTCCTTCACGTGCTATCACAAAGAACTTGGAATTGTTCCCACTACCAAAACCCCTGCAACAACTCAATTTGTATGAGAGCATCATAATTCAAACAGTGCACCAATTTCAAGCAATAATACAACTTCAACCAAAAACAGCAAAATTACCTCCCTCTGAATTGGTGAAAGGCATTTGTGGCAAAGTAGTATATTTACCATTAGATCTGACAGAAAATGTGCACACTCTAGGAGTGCAACGTCTAATAGAGTAATCTTTAATTGTCTTAGTAAATGGTATACCAACAAAATTCAAAATAATTTGGGAACAACTTGTGGACTTACACAAAGTTAGAGAAGCCTTGCAATATCTAAAAGACAATAATGAATACTACAAAGAAATAAATATTGAAGAAATAATTCAAGACTCACCAGATACTGGTCAATTTGAACTTCTGGATCCTGCTGCAGTTTCCAATATTTTAGACCATTAGACAATTCATCCATTGCACTCTAATGACAGAATATATGATGCACTAGAAACATACCAAATGCGACAAACCAAAGGTTCACCAATGAGCATATGGGAAAAAGTACAGAAGCATGTGCTTTTCCTGTACTATTTCCTACTTGCAAAGGAGGAAGGTACAATGATAGACCCACTCAGATAACAGCATCAGAATACCGCTCATTAAGAATGTATTCTGAAGATCCCAGATTTAGACAAAATGTGGAATACATATTCCACCTACTCTTTGAAAGTGAACTACCAACTCTATGTTACAGAGATGCACACATATTGAAATCGGGAACCCACTTTCAAAATATGTCAGCTATGCAATTAATACAAAAAGTGCAAGAAAAAGATGAGGTTTTACAAACAAGCATTACAAATCTGTTTGCAAACATGCGTGGTACGAAAGAATACTGGCTTCGACGTCACGGAGATGTACGTTGTATGATCAGAAACCTTGGACCACCCACTTGTTTTGTTACATTAAGTTGTGCAGAATATGCATGGGAAGATTTACATGATTTCCTACGCATATCAAACAAAAACAAAACAAACATAGATATACTAACACCTGGAGAACTTTGCTCTCTAGATCCTGTTAATGTTTCAAGATATTTTCACCATCGTTTCATAGCTATGCTACACTTTATTTGTAATAAAACTGTTCCTCCCCTCGGAGAAGTGCAACACTACTTTTGGAGAAAAGAATACCAAGCCAGAGGAGCACCATATATCCACATGCTTTTATTGATTAAAGATGCTCCTGAATTTGGTCAGGACAGTGTTTTGAAGTTCATCCAAAGATATGTCACTTGTGAAATCCCTTCACAAACGAGACATAGTGACTTTCATACACAAATTGTACAATTTCAAAGACACAAATGTGGCAAATATTGTCGTCACAAATACAAAAACAAAGCAAAATTCTACACCAAATGCCGCTTTGGTTTCCCTAGACCAGTTACAGAAAAAGGTGAAGTGAACAACTTCATGTCTTCAGTTAGACATAGTGTTAAAGGTAAATCACCTAACAACACATATTACATAAAAATAACAGAAGAATCAAAATATATCAATGATTACAATGCAATCATTGCCCTATTATGGCATGCAAACATAGATGTGTTGTACAATGCAGACAATTCCACTGCAGTTGCACGATATGTTACAGACTACTTAACAAAAGCAGAACAAACAGAGCTTCAAGACCTCTGGAATGACCATCATCAGACAAAACACTATCTCAGAAATTGTACAGTTTAGGAATAAAAATGCTCTCCCATAGAGAATGTGGCGCCTACGAAGCTGCAAATCGTTTAACCGGTACAGCTTTGTATGGAAAATCTGAAAATATAGTATAGCTAAGTCTTGGTCCTGCTAAATCTAGAAAAATAGTTATCAAATCATATGAGGACATAGAAACAATAGCCGAAAATGATCCCAACAGCCAAGAGATTTTGAAAAACAATTTACCAGACACATACTACCCGAACAGCAGTACCACTTTGGAAACCATTTGTCTATACCACATAGCCCAAAACTTTGAATACAAAAATACTATAAAACCTGATGAAAACAAAGATAGATATAGAGTGACAGATTGTGAAGGCAGCTTAGTGAAACTTACCAAACAAAGCTTAATTAATCATATCAAATTGTCACTAAAAACTCCTCAACAGAAAGAACTATATTACATGTCCCTGCTACAACTTTTTAAACCATGGAGAAAAGAAGAAGAGATACTACATAACTATGACTGCTATGAAGACGCTTTCAAAGCAAATGAAAGCACTATCACCGATGTGAACTTTACGCAGTACAAAACAATGTTGCACAATGAACAGCAACACGAAGAAGAACTCCAGGCCCAACTAGATAAAGACACTTCCGAAAGTAGTCAACCTTCTGTAACAGGAAGCCAAGAACCACTGGGACAGCCACTAATAGCAAATGAGGCAGAATTAGCTATGACAGAAGTAGTAAACACCATATGTCACTATGAAGAAGGTACAGAATACTGAACTGTACTACAATCAAAACTCAACAAAGACCAGCGCACCATTTTTGAAGAAGTAACAAAAGAAATTGCACATGGTGTACAACATGAAAATAAAGAATGTACCTGCAAAATTACAAACCTATGCTGCTATATGTCAGTGGTGAAGCTGGTTCAGGCAAAATATTCTTAATCAAAATCATCAGCAAGTTCCTTCAACAATTGACAAAAAACAAACTATCAGCTGTTGTAACTGCCCCCACGGGTTAAACATAGGCGGTGTCACTTTACACCAATTACTACTCCTTCCAGTAGAACACCAAAACAAATTAGACTATTACAAACTACAGACTATTACAAACTTTCTACAGAAGCTGCAATGGAACTACGCAGAGTGTTAAAACAAATGAAAATGCTACTAATAGATGAAGTGAGCATGGTCTCCAACATAATGTTGGCTTTGATTCACCTCAGATTACAAGAAGTACTTAAAACAAACTACTAAGAGCTCTTTGGAGGAAAACACATTATTGTTTTCGGAGATCTTCTTCAATTGACACCAGTGAAAGGTGAACCTATTTATATAAAAATATATAAATATATTTTTATTTGTAACTTAGGATACAAACTCTGCTGTAAAACTGTTGGCAGCATAGGAAATGTCAACCTTTGGGAACATTTCCAATACAGAGAATTAGCAGAAAACATGCGCCAATCTGTAGACCTCACCTACGTCAACATTTTAAAAAGTATTACAGTTGGTGTACTATCTCAAGAAGCACAAGCAATATTAAAAACTCGGCACATCCATGCACTTTATGGCCATAAACCATGTGCTACTGATTTATGGAACAATTAGTGCACAAAAATGTCAAAAATGTCAATTGTATGGCCTTAATGCCAACTCTTGCAAGCTGTTCCAAATTCAATGAAACAATGTTGAAAAAAAAAATGCAACCAATAATTGAAATTTACTCCACAGATGAACTGGACGTACATAGTATGACACTACCCAGGTGTCAACAAGCCACAACAAGACTAAATACCTTAGAAAATTCTATCTCCAACACAGCTGGGTTTGAGAAAATATTAAAATGATCCTTAAACTGTAGAGTAATGCTTAAATGTAACCTTGATGTGGAGCAAGGACTAGTTAATGGAGCACTGGGTACAGTTGTTGGCTTTCAAACATACCCACGTGACAACAACATTCAGTTTGTCAATATTCTCTTCGACAAACTTTCAGAATTAAAAAGGATAGGACGCTCAACAGCTTGATTCCTTCTCTTCAAAGACATGTATGTAGGCAGAGAACAATTTTCTCTAACTCTTGCATATGCAGTCACCATTCATAAATCCCAAGGTCTTACCCTAGACAAAGCATTAATAGATATTGGTAACACAGTCTTCAAAGAAGGAATGAGCTACATAGCACTATCACGCTTACGTACACTTAACGATCTATTCCTAATCAACTTTGATGCAAGTAAAGTAAACGCTGATATTCCTTGCATTTTAGAATACAGTAGACTACATTCACTATACACCCCCCACCTAAAATCATATCCTGTTCCACAAAAAGGAAAACATTGTAAAAGAAAACTAATTCAAACTGAAATGCAACAGGATCTGACTACAAATCCTGCAAAGAGAGTAAACGAAGCTAATACTTCATCAATTACCACAACAAAAGAAGAACCTATTAGTCAAAGTAACTCAGGTACCTCTTCAAAGAAACAACACACTATCTGAAAAAATGACTTGAACACAGAACTATCTGGTCTATTCAAATTTTCAAATGTAACCGTGTAAATTGCTATGCAAATGTAGCAATGAATATTCTATTTCAATTACCACCAATTGTTGATAACATTTACTTACACAGTACAGATCAATTGTGTTTGCAAATGTTAGTCCTGCATAGAAATGCAACAAACAATCCTGACAACACGTATAGTGTTCACGGAATAAGACAAGAATTGGACTACTGTGCTGGAATGGTGAAATTCACTATAAACTCACAAGAAGATCCACAAGAATTTCTAATGTACTTACTACAAGTACTGGAAAACAATAACATACCCATAAATGAAATCTTCCAGACTTCATACATATGGAAACATACATGCACTCTCTGCAACAATGTGACACAGGAACAAATCCCTAATGAGCACTTTGTGTATGTATCCATATCTAATTGTGAATGCCTTCCATTTCAGCAACTTGTAAAAAATGCAAACAATGGCAGATTATGTACTACCTGCAATTCAGATAATCACTCGAACTTACTAATACAAACACATAGTAACTACGTAATACTAATGCTTCTACGCTACAATGCAGATGTTACCAAAAACAACTCCAAGCTGACTGGACACGGTCAAGTATCACTTGGTAAGAAAACCTTCACAACAATAGGTATAATCTACCACGCAGGAGCCACAACCAATGCAGGTCAAAACACTGCATATATTAAAAAGAAATGTGGATGGTTCGAATGTAATGATAGTACCATTACTCTAAAGCAGAGATTACCAGCAATTCTTACAAACGCTTATTTAATCTTCTTAAAACCAAAATTTAATAACTAATCTGTACTTCAACATTAACAAAAAATCTATTAAAAAACTATAAACAGTTATAATACGCCAACAGGTATCTAACTGGCCCACGATTCTATAACAACCAAACAGAAAAATGAATACCACTAAATTGTAACAAAAAATAGACAGTTAGAAAACGCCAACAGGTATCTAACTGCTTCAGAAATCTGCAACAAGCCAACAGATAGAACATTAACCAGAAACAATAAGTGAACACTGAAAGGATACAAATAGACTGTAGCATAAAAAAAGGTTTTTTTATCAGACAATGATTTTTTTTTTCCCACAGACCCAATGATTTGAAAAACAAACACAGAAACTGAGCAAAATGCACAGTACACTGGTTTGTAAACCAAATATGATAGTCTAAAAAAAGCTGAAATGTCTAATATGCAATGTAATAAGTCTTTATACAATACATACACTAACATGCTCTTTTCTTTTATCACAGAAATTGAAAAACAATATTTCCTCCAGGTAAGAAACTCAAGTAAAAAATATATGGAATCTCAACAAATCAAGCAGTAAGTATATTTTCAAACATTTGATTGATGTTCAAATCCATAGGTCTGATATATGGCTGTGATATGGTGCCTAGAGTCTTGGGTGTGTAGCCCCAGCATATCACAACCATGGTGGCTTATAACTCATTATCACACCCATAGAATCAAACATTTTAACTGCAGCATATACCAGATTTGCACCCAAGACTCTACACCCTGGACACAACCACCACAGCATATCACATCCATAGATCACACCAATAGCATTGAATATCTATTAGGTGGTTGTGGGCAGGGACTAGAGTCCTGGGTGCAAATTTGGTATATGCTGCAGTTAAAATGTTTGATTTTATGGGTGTGATAATGAGTTATAAGCCACCATGGTTGTGATATGCTGCAGTGGTTGTGGCCAGGGCCTAGAGTCTTGGGTGCATGGCCGCAGGCCGTACACTATATACCCAAGGCTCTAGGACTTGGACACAACCACCGCAGTATAAGAAAACCATGGTGCCTTATAACTTCAGTGCTTATAACTTCGGTCTTGGGTGCATGGCCTTTGTTTGGTGAGGATTCATCCAGGGAGAGTGAAGTTATAAGCTGCACAGAAGTGCTCCCATGTTTAATTTTTTCAAAAGTGTCAAAATGTATGTACATACAATAGTCATATAACTTAGCCCCCACTTGACAAAATCCATTCAGTCTTTACACAAACATTGAAGGTTGGGACTATAATCTTTCTCAAAACCTTTGTCCACATTCGTCAAATAACAACAAAGTTATAAGCCTTCTAAAAATGTTGAGACCCCCATCTAATTTCACCCCCTCCTGAGCAAATCCAACCAAACTTTAGAAAACCATTTATATCTAGATCCAAAATCGTTTTGCCAAATGTTGTGCAGATTTGTCAAATGACACCACATTTATATGCCTTTACAATATTTTGGGACCCCCCCCCTCTAATTTTGCCCCATCTTGACAGATTCCCAAAAAAATTTGCAAAACCATTCAGGATTAGGTCTAGAATACAATTGCAAAATTATATGCAGTTTTATTGAGTGGCGCTAAAGTTATAAGCCATCCAAAAACTGCTTTTCCCCAATCCCCAAGCCTGTAATTCAGAAATAGGTACAGATGTCGTAGGACATCTGAAGTGTTCGCGGACACCACAGGACTGCCCCAGGACATCTGGAGTGTCTGTGGACTGTTGGGGGTGAAATAACCCATTTTATGGCAATATCCCATGCTATCCTCATCCCCCCCACCTCCCCAGAGATTGTTTGTTGAGTTTGACAAGTGCAATGTTGCTTCTTTTAAATGTATTCACTGCGCTGTCCGTGGACCCCAAAAAAGTCTGCGAATCCAACATGGTAGGCGTTTCGCCGAAACTGATGCATTTCACATTTTCTCACCACCCAATCAGCGGCTGTGTCCTGATGTCCGCGGACCACGTAAATGTCCACACATGTTTTCTGGGCCAATCGGAGGCCAGTCCGCGGACCGAACAGGGAAGTGAGTCCACGGACCGGACATAGATATCACTAATTGTTTTGCCTTACCTTTTGGTCATTAAAAAAAAAATACTGGACAGATTTACACCAAATTAACAAAAGCTTGCTTGCGGGACCAATCCTCTGCTCCTGTCGCAAATTTGGTGAAAATCTGTCCAGCGGTTTGGGCTGTAGGCGTGAGCAATGTTTTTTCCCAGTATGTCTATGGGAAAAATAGAAATTTTGGTACCCCCCTATAACTTTGCTCCCCCTTCGACCAAATCTCACCAAACTTTGCAGAGTGGGCCATATACTTATTTTGCAGTGTGGTGAGGATTCTTCCAGGGGGAGTGAAGTTATAAGCCGCACAAAAGTGCTCTTCCTATGGGTTTAGCAACTTAACCATAACTACATGGGCGTTACCGCAGGCCATGTGATATATATGCATATATATATATATATATATATATATATATATATATATATATATATATATATATATATATATATATATATATATATATATATATATATATATATATATTAGAGGGCGGCAGTCACAGCTCTATAGTTAAGGTGAGTCGAACTCCCATAGGAACCTCGAAACATTCTATTGTTAATAACATTTGATTTGAGTAATGGATTTGGACGAAATCTTGAAGTTGGTTAGGGATATGCGCCTCCATCCAGACTGCAAAGATTCTTATAGATCTGTCAAAAAAATAAAAGTTATTAATAAGACAAAAAAAATAATTCCAAAGTTGCAGTCTACATCTCATTCATTTTCCCATAGACAAACAAGGTATATTTTTCCAGGACCGCACAGCCCAATCCGCTGGATGGATTTGGACCATGTCTGAAACAACTCGGGCACAAAGTGTTTAAAAGAGGACTTTTGTGGTGTGGGGATATACTGTGCAGTCGTTCTTTAAACATTTGGTGGTGCATGAGTGTCCCTTTCTCAATAATAGGCTATATCTCGGGTAAATTGCCAAAACAGTGTTTTTTTAGAAAGGAAACAGCCACCATCTTTGTTTCTGCTCAATTTGAGAGATGGCCAAGGTTATAGCTGAGGTTATTGGAAATGAAGGAAAACATACATTTGAAGGCAAAAAAACATGCACATGCCATCATCTAGAAGTTGGGGGTCGCTAGAGGGCATCAAGTGAAATTTGTGAGTTGGAGGGGATCCAGGGGGTCTACGGACTGAGTTTGCAACACACTTTTCTGTAACCTCGGCTATATCCACGAGTAGCTGACATCTCAAAGCAAACTGCGTCACAGAAACAACATGTGTTGTAGGGGAAAGGGAGAGGGAAGGGGAGGTGAGGAGGCTATCCGGGGACTGTGGGGAGCTGATGGGAGCACTTGGTAAGGGCCTGGGCAGGGTCAAGAAAGTATTTTTTCATTCCGGCTGTTTTTCCGATATTCGCGGCTATGATAAACTACAGATAACCACAGCTATCTGTGGTTCATATATAAAATGACTACAGATAGCCAATGTTATCTGTACTTCTTTACCCACGGCTGAAGAAAAAAGTAAAAAAAAATATTTTTAAAAGACCTTTTGACAGGTACAGTGATGTCGGGGATGAAAATTCAGCCATGGCCTGTGACACAATAGGCATCTGGGACTCCATTCCAGGTAATAACTGGGACTGACCATGTTTAGCTTCAAAGCAAGGTAATGACTGGCACCCTCAGGCCATGTTACCTAATAAATAAGCACAAGTTAAGGGGGCAGGAACCTTCCTCACTTTGAAACTAAGTTGTGTCAATCCCAGTTACTGCATGGATGGGAGAAAATCCACAGTTCTGGATGCTATGTGTTTTCTTAGTTTTAAATATCTCACAACACACTAAGAAAAGCATTCACACTATTTTTCTGTTGTGCTAATGTCAGCCCTTGAAAGTATAGCACTTAGAGACCATTATTTTGTCTTTTGCTGAATTACATTCTGGTATTTGTAGTTTCACAGTCAAGATGGGGGGGAACAATGCCCCAATTGTACACCGTATTATTGTTTTGTAAACTATGCTTCTGTCAGTTCTTGAAAGTATTGCACTCAGATACCATTTGTTTGCCTTTTGCTGAATTGTATTCTTGTATTTGTAGTCTCCCAGTCACGATGGGGGACATAATGCCACAAGTGTGTACTTTTGTCCTAACATAGTTCGATAATGATTTATATATTTGAGTGATAATATGGTATGTGTGCTTTTCAAATTCTCTTTAGAAAGCATAGTATTGTTGAAAGCCAGACATGTGGGTGAGGAGGGGAAATCAGAGGGCAAGTAAGCCATGAATATTTGACCATGATGTGGCAAGAGAGTTTGCAATCCTGGACACTGGTGCATTTGTTTGCCCTGAATGTGGCTGATTCTCAGGGCACAAGTAAAGGACACATGTGGGTGGACAGTGTACATTTATTTACAGAGGCCGGGCGTAACCCTTTAGGTTTTTTTGAGGTTGGCAAACTTGCTCAAGTATTTTGCTACCAGGATTTTACTCAGATTGTCATGTTCCCAGGGCAGACGCTTACCACAAGACCACAAGCACTTGTTTCATATTGGGATTTTTTTTCTCCAGGGAAACCTTCACAACAGATTGCTGGGATTAAAAGGTGAGCACCTTTAATACTTTTCCAGCATATTTATTGGGACATTTCTTCTCCAAGGTTCATTTTCTGGTGTTCATTGCTTTTTAAAAAAATCCAATGCTATTTTGTTTTGCACAATTTCTTCTAAGGGGAAGGTCAATTGAATTACATGTGTATATTTCACTTTAAGATTTATGTTCACTTGCTGATTGTATATTCAGGGGTGCTAGCTTTGGATTTTTGCTATGGTGCAAATGTACCTGGGCATATTTTATTCAAGCAGCTAGTCATGTTTTTCCCTTTTCCGTGCAGCTTAAATGCGGTTAGTTGGGGTTGTGCGATGTATCACAACATTCACCAATAGACTGGTGTGAGAAACCGAACAGTGTCTCACTGCTCAGTCTCTGGGAAACTGTCATCCAGGTGGCCAGCGCCCTAGATCCAGTTCCTGGGGGTGGACCAGTGTGGGAGGATCACCTGGATGGGCAGTCCCTGGGGAGTGGGAGTGGGGCACCAGGAGGAGAGACGCAGTATCCCTTTAACCATTTACCTGTAGAGCACCCTCATTCCATGTACTATCTAGAAACTTTATGCCCCCGTCCTACACACACTCTGCAGCATGGACAAAGCACTTGAGGGAAAGACAGACTTGCACACAACCAGTTCATTTGACATGTCCCAATAGCAGTGTCAGGCAGATTCAGGCACTTACCCTTAATGACTTGAACCTAAATCCTGTTACTTTTACCTACCGGGATAAAAGGCAGAGCACGAGAGCACCCAGAGAGAAAGGTGAGAAGGGCAACCGAAGCGAGCAAGACCAGCAGAACGGAAGGGCAGGAAATCCCGGGAAGGCAACGCGAATATTAAAGCAGAGCAGACGGGACCAGGAGACGAGGGAAAGGCTGTGGTCCTAACAGCTGCGAGGTGAAAGTCTCTATAGAATCTGAATGGGCAACTCCCTGCCACTGTAGAAGGTCACGGTGGTACCACCTTCATTTGCGGTGTGAGGACTTGAAAGGAGGCTAGCAGCGCTGGGCCAAAAGCCTTGACTGAACGGAAGGTCTTGATAAATTGTATCATTCACTACCGGGGAGTGAAAAGGGAGACCGGCTTGTGATGGTGAATGAAAAGGACATTAACATTTGAAATGCTTTTTAGGTTGTTGAGAAACCGCAAGCAAAAGCACACTGTAGCAAGAACGAAGAATGCCAAGAGTGTGCATGTGAAAGAAGCCGCGAGAGAAAATAACTAAGAAAGGAGGCGAATAGTCAAAGTGGTCATACGAGGAGAAAGTCAGGCATAAAAACCCCCTTGTACAGTTGAAAGTGTTTGACAAGAAGTGAAAGGAACTGCAGATACCAGAAGGTCTTGGGAGAGAAGGGTGGTATAAACATTTGAACTGTATCCAGTATTACCGGATGCACTAAGGACGTGAGAAAGAGAATCTTGATTGTGAAAAGTAAACACACTTGCTACAATATAACAGAGTGACCCGGCGAGATGCAATCACCTATTGGAAGTCTCTTTATCGAACTGCCAAGTACATGAAAGTAAAAGCGTGAAAGATTGCAAAGAAACAAGTTTGATGCTGGCCGTTTGAAGGCTCATGCCCGATCTAGGGAAGCCAGAACTGCCTGCAGAGGAAGGTTTGAGCCCAGAGGAGGGGTCCTGGGTGAACCGGTGAAAGTGAAGCAAATATGTGTTTAAAAGGAAATTAAGAGTTTCTGAATGCTATAAACTTGAAGAACTGGTAAAGCTAACTGAACTGTCATTTGAAGGCTACATTGAACCCGACGGAGGGATGTCAAGTGAAAGCAACGGAAAGTGAATCCTGCATTTTGATAAAGTGACTGAACAGTGCGGTAAATACAAAGGTGAACCCAATGAAGGGGTATCACGAGAAAGCTGCAGAAGAGAGGAATCCCACATGGTGAGAGCTTGGGAAATGTCTTGCGCTGCCAGGCAAAAGACATTGATTCGAGGGATCCTGCCTTTTTGGAAGAAATGGCTTCCTGATTCCTTAGACTCAAGACATGCTCACAGTCATGCCACTGTTCCGTCTTGTCCCGAGATGCAACGTGGGGACGGGAGTGTGTTAGTTCAGCAGTCCTGAACTACCATAACGCTTTTGGACATTTTTGTTGCATTACACTCTTTTGTTATACATATTATTGTCCTGCACCATTTTGTTTGATAGAGTAAGGGTTTGGCAATAGGTTATTTTTTTGTATAGGCTGTTTTGTTTTGACACACCACCATTAGGACAGCATTTTCTTTACTTTGATGGTGTAGCATGCTCCCATCTTTAATTTAGGTTTAGAGTTAGTCCCGGTTATCGCGTGAATCAGAGACAGTCCACAGTCTGGTGCCATTGGCTTTCTTCATTTTAAATATCTCCTAACACACTAAGAAAACGCAAGGCATCCGCATTATTGTTTTGTAAAATATGCTTCTGTCATTTATTGAAAGTATTACACTCAGAGACCATTTGTTTGGCTTTTGCTAAATTGTATTCTTGTATTTGTAGTCTCCCAGTCATGATGGGGGACATAATGCCACAAGTGTACACTTTTGTCCTAACATAATTCAAAAATAATTTATATCTTTGAGTGACACTATGGAATGTGTACTTTTCAACTTATCTTTATAAAGCAGAATATTGTTGAAAGCCCGACATGTGGGTATGGAGGGGAAATGATGAGAGGTCAAGTAAATCATCCGCGCTGTGTCAAGAGAGTTTGTAAACTTGGACACTGGAGAAGTTATTCTCCGCTGATCGTGGCTGCTTTTCAGGGCACAAGTAAAGGACACATGTGGGTGAAGAGCGTAACTTTATTTCCAAGGTCGGATGCAACCCCTTGTTTTATTTTTAGGTTGCAAAGCTTGCATATTTGGCTACCAGGATTGTATTCAGCTTATCCTGTTCCCAGTGCAGATGCTTACCCGGACTTTCGTATTTTGGATATTGTTTACCGAGGAACTTTTCATGATAGTTTGGTTTAAAAGGTGAGCACATTTTCATACTTTGCAGAATAGTTATTGGATCATTTCCTCTCTCTGGTTATTTATATGGTGTTCATTACTTTTTTTTTAAAGTCGAATGCTATTTTGACTTGTGGACTTTCTTCAAAGGGATGGTCAACAGAACTAAATTTGTATATTTCACTTTAAGATGTATGGTCCCTTAATGTGTGTATATTCAAGAGTTCCAGCTTTAGATTTTCGCTTTGGGGGCAAAGTGCCTCGGCATATGTTATTCTTGCAGCCGGTCATTTTATTCCCTTTTCCGTGCTGCTTAATGAGGTTAGTTGGAGTTGTGCAACAGTATCACAACAGTCACCAAGACACAAGCTACAAAACAAGGGGCTTGTAGCATGCTGCTTAACCAAAGTGTGTGGTACATGGAAAATAATTGAATCCCACTGCCCATTGTCTAAAAACATTGTGAGTTCTCAAAGCCTGCAATCTTTTATACATAACAATACCACTGTCAAAACAGGTCACAATCAGTTTGTGATTGTTGAACGTTTTTGTACGATGGGTTGCAACTGTTTAAAAATACAGAGTGTCTGTTCCCATCGGCCATTGCTAAAGGACAAGGCTAGTGGTTTGATAATGTTTTAAAATGAACAGTGGGCAGGTCAAAGGCTGAGCCCACTGACCATGACCAAAGGACATGGCTAGTGGTCTGGTAGTGTTCTAAAAATCTGCAGAATAACAACACCCCTAAAATTCAAGGAAAACACTTTAGTTGCAGGGACGTTAAGGTGGGAACTTATCATAACAAAACCCCTGAAATTCAGCAAAAGTCCCCTTAACTTTGTGCCCCCTCTTGCACAGCCTATGACCACATAATTCTTTGAACAATTACACCAAGATATTGTATCCTCCAAAAAATTAATTTTGCGAAGATCTAAATAAGACTATGGTCTCCAAATCGTCCTTGGCTTTAACTAAATTTGTAAGAAAAATTGATGGAATATTAGATCTTTCGATAATATCTAAAGAAGATCTAATAATTGGTCTTCCATCTAATAAGAAGAAATTCCAATGTTTGAGTACATCACAGATGACCTCACTGATGCCATCACTAATTTCATCATCTATGACATACACACAAGTTAAACACATTTAAGCAATTTAAAGATTATTGTTACTTACAGTATCTGGGTCATTACGACTTTGGAGGTAGCCTGGCGCTATTAGCGCCATGGCTGCCTCCAAACCCAGGTCCGGGTCCGTTCTTTCTAAATGGGGACTTACCGGGTCATTCCAACCTTGGAGGACCCGGTAAGTCCCCATTCAGAAAACCATTCCCCATTCCCATTTCAGCCCCCATAAGGCTCAATGGGAATGGGGAAGGAGCAAATAACGAGCCTGCTAATAGCGGGCCAGTTATTTGCTCCATGGTCCCTTAACAGGTCCCGCTAAGAACAGCTGGTCAGACCAGCCGTTCCTGCTGGGACCCGCCAAGGGACCTCGGAATATGGCAGTAGGGGCTTAATGGCACCGCCATCCTTAATGGTGCTCTTAAGCCCCTACCGCCATACTCGTAATGACCCCCTATGTGTTTTATTTGAATTTTAACATGTTAAATCCTGGCAAGTGTGGTGACTTTAACACAATCAGTATATTTGTGGGTGTAAAACAGAGACACGATGGAGGAAAAATGCACCTTTACTATACTGGGGAACACAATTCTAGTGTTTATGTTAAACTGTTATTAATAATCGATTGATCCTTCTTGCAATTTGAGAAATGTCTCCATTCCAATTTTCAGGTATTTTAATGAAATATTGCATATTGATCCTTTTTAAAAAGTGTATCCCTTGTTTACATTGAAAGTTGTTTTTGATTAAATATATTTCTGAATGCCATACCCATAATTTGTATAATGCACATTGATAAATAGAAATCACTGTTGTATGTTTAGATATTAATTTGTAAAAGATTTCAAACTTCCTTTACCTGATATCAAGGAATAATTTATTTTCTAAGAGCAATATCAAATGAGACATGTGCTTAAATGTTTGTGCTGTTTTCCCAGTGACGTTATTTCACTAAAATGCCAGGGATAGCGGAAGTGACATAACACTACCCTTGGCCTCTGATGACATCACACAAAGTGATGTAATTTGACCCCACCCCAAAGCGGCATCACGGGAAGTGATGGAACATAACCTTTCACCCCTTGACAAAACAGGAAGTGTCATCACATAGCATTGTTTTTAAATACACTACGAAAAATGTGGTTACAATATCACTGTAAAGTGATATACATTTCATTCAAGAATGGATCACCATATGTATCATTAATATCAGTGCATATAGGCCCATATTACCAAATCACTGTGAATGCAAGCAGACGTTCTAGGCCAAATGATAATGATGTGCTATTATATAGCGCTCATGCTTAAGCGCTTCATATAGAACAAATATGCATACAATATCACACAACCTGTTTTGGTACTCATTTATTAACCAAAGCAGGATGAAAGACTGAGTTGACCTTGCTGGGAGTCGAACCTGCAACCTGCAGAACACACACACATTGCAGCAGACAGCTCTCAACCCACTGAGCTATCTTACCAGCCAATTCCAGAAACAAAGAGCCACATGCAGCTGGCTACAGCCCATGAGCCTCAATTTAAAAATATATATATTTGGTATAGGGGTGGCAAGGGAGACCACAGGGGTAGCAAGGGAGACCTCAGGGGCTGCAGTCGCAACCACTGGTGACCCCTAAATGACATTCATATTTTTTCCAGGTTCACAGATTCAAGATAGGGATTGGCAAGGAATTACGCCAAAATGATGAGTACTCATTAACTTTTTGGGATACACAGGTTTCTAATTAAGCATATCCAAATTTGCAAAATAAATTGCTGACCACCTATGTACAGATTTGATTTTAAAAAATGGTTTCCATGTGTTTCCTTTGGGGGTCGGAAACACAGTCAAACAACCTTGTGAAGGTTTTTCAAAAGATGCTATTTCATTAATTGAAAAGGTTGGATAAACCCCTCACTATACCTACCTGGATGTGGATTTCCCCTTCCTAAAATAAAATAATGGAAACACACACTTTTACATACAACTCAACAAGGTAATATGTAGCAATTTCAAAAGCAACAAATTTAACAATGAACTTCCCAGTATGGTGCATGTCCCTCTTTATCATCGAGGAGAATTCCCCTTCCCCAGATTCAAGCAGGATTTTGGTCAACAATTCCAAAAAAAGGGGGACAAGGAAATACTGTTTTATTGCACAGTTTCAATACAGTTCTGTTTGATTCAAACTTGGCAACAAAAGTTCCAATGCATAGAATTGTTCAACAAGGTTTCTTTCTCTTCTGCTTGCGCTATTATGCACTCAAACAAGTTTCTTTGTGTAAACCAAGAAAAATTCCTTAATTCTTCAGGATTAACAAAATGTATCTTTGTCAGGATTATTCTGAAGTAATTTATTTTACTTGAAAGAAAAGGTCAAACACTTCTGGGGCAGTTTATAACCACATCAAGTTCAGCAACAAAATTTTGTCAGGATTATTCAGCGATACTGCACCAAAACTTGCAAGTGAAGCTACCACTTCTTTGAACAATTACACCAAGATATTGTATCCTCCAAAAAATTCATTTTACCAAGATCTAAATAAGATTATGGTCTCCAAATCGTCCTTGGCTTTAACTAAATTTGTAAGAAAAATTGATGGAATATTAGATCTTTCGATAATATCTAAAGAAAATCTAATAATTGGTCTTCCATCTAATAAGAAGAAATTCCAATGTTTGAGTTGGTTCTTACAGTAGGATCGAATTGGCCAATATGCATTCTATAAAGAATATGCAAAATATAGTAGGAAACTCGGAGAAGTGCCTAGATATATCCTCCAATTTCCAGATTTTGCTGCAAGGGGTCTATACATCCAATTTAAATTAAATCAATTTTTGACTTATGATAGAATATCAAATTGGATGACATATAAGGAAACATTTGGAATACAAAACAGTGTCTGTCGGTTTTGTTGCATTCCCAGTATGGTTGAATCATTGAAACACTTGGTAATGTAATGCCCTTTCTTCGAGTCTTTAAGAATTAAGGAGTTTGGAAGTTATTGGTATTCAGGAACAGAACTTTCCAGGATGATATTATGGAACAAATGTATGTGGGGGAGTAGCACTAATCTAATCATTAAGCTAACAAAAATTCTTGAAGTGTTGAAAGAACAATTGGAGGAGTATATATTATGGTTCGATGCAATTTAAATTGAAACGAAATATTGCAATGTGACTTGAATTGAAATTGTAATATTATGTTTAAGAGAAGAACTAACTGTAAAATATTTGTGAAATTTAATTTAAACTGAAATTAGGAAAAAAAAATAAGAGAAATGTGTATGTGGAATTGATTAAGATTTTAATTTTTTTTAATGAATTTTTATATTATAAATTGTAATTAAGAATTGATTTGTGAAGGTTCAAAATGAACTAAGTACAATTAAAAAAAAGCTACCACTTCTAGCTGACTTGTAAACACCACTTCACAATGCTTCATCAACTTAATCTTCACACTGAGTCTGTTGGTTGGCTCCATTACCAAAAGTCTGGCTTCAGAGCGGCCAGAAGCACGGAAACTACTCTACTGAACATCCGTGAAGACCTGCTCTCCAAACTTGATTCTAATATCCCCTGTCCTCATCCTACTCGATCTCTCTTCTGCCTTTGACACAGTCAATCATGTAATCGACTCTGTGATAACCTGGGTATCACTGATCAGGCCCTGGCCTGACTGACCTATTTCCTCTCTGATCGACCCTCTCAGCTCCAACTTGAGTCCTTCCATTCCTACATCTCAGTCTCTACCTGTGGTGTTCCACAGTAGTGTAACCTCTCTCCCTGGCTGTTCAGCCAATACCTGGCACCTCTTGCCCACCTCATTGCCGCTTTCTGACCCAACTTTCAGTGATATGCGGATGACACAAAGCTCATTTTCTGGCTCCCCTCTGCCACCTCTTCTTCTTCTCTCATCTCTAACTGTCTTTCTGCTATCCAGGAGTGATATGCCAACAACGATCTCTTCCTTAATGCCAGTAAAATGGAGATTCTCCTCATAGACACACATGGACCCTCCTTTCCTGTCACTCTCTGACCGTCCTCCCTTGGCCCTCTTCCTACTCCTAACTGTGAGGCTACAAGCCTCAAGCCAAGGCATCGTATCTCTCGAGCACTAAAATCTCTTCACTGGCTCCTAGTGGCTTCGAGGATTAAGTTCAAGATCCTATGCATTGTCTACAAGGACTTCTGGGACCTGGGTCTTCAGAACCTTCAACTCTCTCTTCGTAAATACCTTCCTACTCGAGCTCTTTGCTCCTCCACCTCCAACTCCCTCAGAGTCAATCGCTTCTCAGAGAAACGAGTTGGTGGTAGATCTCTTTCGTTGGCTGGGTCCTCCATCTGGAACAGCCTCCCTGAAACTTGAGGAGAACCACCTCTGGTTCCGGAAGCATTTCAAGACCTTCTCTTTGCTTCTGCCTTCTCTCTTCCTCTCCCCTGCAGATTCCTGTCTGATACTGCACTGGTCACCTGGCTACCCTCTGATTTTGGGCCCAGGTCCCTGCCGTTCATTTGCACTTCTGCTCTGCTTCCCGGCAACACTGGCACCTGGCCGTATATCTGTAACCCTACAGTCCCCCTACCTGCACTTTGGGCCAACTGCTGTCTGCACTTACCCTTGCGCCTGACAATTGCTGACCGCACTTCTTGCTACTGTTTGATTCCATGTACAGCACTGTTCCCTCCCCCTTTCCCCTGGCACTCCTCCACCCCTGCACTTGCAAAATCTCAGTGTTCACCTGGCCTTGTAAGATCGTTGCCTCTGTACTCCCTCTGTTCCCCCTCCCCTGCCTCCTCATGCCTTGAAACACTTGTGTATAGGAAAAATATAATATCACATCATATCATATCATATCATATCATATTGACCTGGGTTTTGTAATCACCACTTCACAATGTTTCATCAACTTTGACCTGGTTTACTCCCATGCCAGGCCTACTAAATCAATGGTTTCTGTTCCAGCATACTCTCTTGCCAGAACATAACAAAGTGTGACCACAATCTTTGACCTGGTATATTCTCTTGCCTGGCCAGATCAAACAACGAACTACAAGTGCTTCTGTTTTAGCAATGTCTCTTACTTCACAACAATATGCTTAGTGAAAACAAGATTCACATTGGTGCTATTGATAATACACCTCTGATTTCCATGCACTCTGCAAGTTATGCTCCAATCCTTCTGAACCTCCTTCACCAGAAGGGCAGCCTTCTTGACATTCTTGTTTCCCCACTCCTTCATAAAACGAATTCTGACAATAATTCTGTTTAACTCTGACTCTTCTTTGGCTTTGGCAATGTGGTTTTGAAGCAGTTCCTTTTATAGACTTCTTAAACCATGGGCAATACATTTTACAAACACTTGGATTCTCCTTTGCCTCCTCTTGACTTGGGTAATGGTTGTTAATTTTAATTTGCCTTGTTATGACTCTCTTTGGGCTGGGGCAATGGATGTTTGTATAGTATTCCTGAATTGTTGCCCCTTCTTGTGCATGGCTCTCAATTTTACCCACATGCATGCAATCAAACCTCTACTGTCGGATAATCAAACTCTTATTATTCCATTTGAGTCTTTCAAAATCAGTTTGACTTACACAATACTGATCTGTCTACCTTCTATCAGTTCGGTATTCAAAATTACTTATTTTTGTATATTTCCTTCTAAGTGTATTGTTCACTGCTTTAAAGCACCTGGCCTGAGCAAGCGGGTAGTTACTTAGTGCTCCGGTGCCACAATAGTTTAGTGAACTCACCGGTTCTGGGGTGCGCACCTGCTTCCCTCATTGCTTCCAGGTCTGCTGTCTCATCTACGTCACGTGGTCTGCCAACCTGCTACTTTCACTCTGATGCGGTCTGCAACACTCGCACACAGTGCTTTCTCAGCTCCATCGACTCTCCATTGCTCGTCTGCTCGTGTACGGACTGTACTAAGTATATTGTGGGCATGGTTACCTAGCACCAATAACAAAAAGGATGTACCATGCCTTTTAAAAGATCTAGATAGATAGGATGCACAAGATGGAGGACAAATGTACTAAGTATGCATGTTGCTTATGAGGAACATACATGAAGCCATTATGAAAGGTACCAAAGAGATGGGTAACTGCAATAATTTATTTCAACAATATATAAAATGACCTAACAAGCAAGTGATACACGAAATCAACATCATATTCTCCCTCTCTCACCCACCAAAACTGACTGAATGAGAAGACACAAATTCATGTAAAAAAAAAGGTAGCACTCAGGTAGATTCTAGTTAACTTGCATTAAGCTTTGTAAAATAATCACATTAATACCAACAGAACAAAAGATTGCCCAACATGTTTCTATAGCTTAAAAACATAGCACAGTGTAGCATAACAGGGCAGAACCGCCGCATTGCAAAACATCGTTTCTGGATTTGAAGCCTGGGGTTGACTGATATGTAACTACTGATGACCTGTAAAATTGAATGACACGATTTTGAAGTTGTTTAAATAGAAAGAAATGAGTCAATCTGAACAAATATGTCCTTGATTCCAAAATGTAGTTATCCTCCTCTATTAAATCCCTGCAGTTAGGTTTGAATGTGACTGGGTTACTTCCACCTGCCTAGGGGTCATTTTGAAGTTATTGTAGCTTATGGCTCTTGCAAAATATATATTTCATATTCAGTTGGTTAGACTTTAGCTTAGTCTCAAGTGTCCCAATGGAGAGATATTGTGTATGAATCTGTTAATCAAGGTATTCTTTTCTGTTTTGAAAACAGTAATGTTTGCTCCTCAATGAAAATAAAATCACTAGATCTTTTAAGCTGTGTAGGTTATTGTCCACCAGCAGCACTACCTTCTTCTGGAATAACTTAACGCTGTCCATCATCTTCCTCACCTCCTTAAGGTTGTCTATAGTACTGATTGCAGTACTCTAATGATAATGCCGATAAATGATGCCTGCCACATTCTATATGCCAGAGACTCCTGCTGGATCTTCCATCAGATTTTAACATGATTTTCGCTGGAGGTGTTTGAGGCATTTTAACACCCTGAGTGGGCCAAGCGGGCATGCTGTTAGATTGGTTTCCCTTCAGAGTTCCCGGTTTGAGGTGAGGAAGTGAACCCTCCCATGTCCTGGCACATTTTGTGCTCTACCAAGGGTTAGATCAGGACACCCATAATATTCAATATGGAGCATCTAGGAAGTATGATTATTTAATTGGGTTCCCTTGCACCCAAGTTTCCAGAGAATTCACAGTGTTTTCTTTGCAGGTGTCTGTTACGAGTGACTGCCCCTTTAAGGCAGCTCTCGTTAGTTGGGGACGTAGTGAGTGGAGGAGGGTGCCGGTGGAGGTGAGTGGAGGAGTGTTAACAGCATTGTCAGCTGGCCAAGTTCAAGTTACTTGTAAGGACATTTGTCCGGGGGTGTTGTTACGAGTGACTGCCCCTTTAAGGCAGCTCTCGTTAGTTGGGGAGACATCACGGGAGGAAGTGACGTAGTGAGTGGAGGAGGGTGCGGTGGAGGGCACTTGCAGTTAGTACTTTAATAAAGACGGTTCCAAGATCCTCCTCTGGTGTCCGTGTTTTATTTGGGGCAATCCAAACCCCAACAGTGTCTAGAAGCATTTGTTCACTCCTGTTGTGCAGAAAAGACCCTTCCTGGCCATGTGTGACCTTGTCTTTACCTCACTTCTAATGCCAGGAAGCATCCTTCTTTCTCCCACATCAAGTATTCTGTGCGACAGAAGAGAAGTCCCTCGTCTCTCTGACTAGCACTCTGTTGCAAGCTGAGCCGAATATCACGGCGAGAGTGTAAGTGACACTCTTAGGAGGTCGTCCAGGAGTCACAGGGCTGCAGCCATGCATCTGAAGGCGGTGGTAAACATTGCCTGGAAGTGTAATCGGATCCCAAGGCACTCACTCTCTATCTACCAAGGTCACTAACAATATCTGAATATATAATAACCATAGCAAGAACAACATTCTTGTGTGTTAGTGTCATACGATAATACATACAACAAAACAAACATAACTTCATATTTAACACACACAATGGTTTCACTATAAAAAGTGAGAGATCTATTTGCTTTGCCAATTCTTGTTTTTCGGTGCTGTTTTTTTGTCATATAATGTACAAGCGGGTCTGTGCTCCATATACATTGACATGACTACATGGTAAACTGCAAATGTAGTGATACTCATTTTGTGATGCAAGCTTCATTCTTTTTATTTACTTTCAGATTTCATCATGGTATTTGAAACTGAATTACTGATTTGTAGATCCTGGTGTGATAAAGGCCTCCTGTCCTGGTAAAGGGAAAGTAGATGGTTCGCAGAAATCATGCAATAAGCCAAGACACTGTTAATGGTAGAGGCAAATGCCAACACACTGTTATTCTGAGTCCCTTTTAAAGTTTCAAACATTTCATGGTATTTAAAACTGAGGGAGGATTTTAAATCGGCCAAATGTATTGGTGCTGCTTAAGTAAATTTGTCACTATACAGTGTTTGCTGATGTCCCATATGGAATTTCAGTACAACATATATTCTTTCTCTGTGCATAATGGTGTCACTGCATTCTAATTTAGAAAGAGTCTGTTAAGATATTGGGTTCATTCTGAGTATGGAGGTAATAGCAAAAAGATTTAGTATTTGAAAAACCTCGATTTTTTAAATATCTTTTAAAATGCCACTGTATTATGATATGAGATCTGATGGGATATGTGTTACATGGACTACATGGAAAGAACTGCATTGGGGAAATGCCGCTATTTTCCCTTAAAACTAAGCTGGCGTTCAGATACTTAGGACTTGATTACAATGTTGTCAGTATTAGTTGTGATAATACAGTGAAACTGAATTGCCATTAACACTTGTGGTAATGGTAGCGTACTGTAACATTTTGGGTATCTGTTATTCTATATCATGGAGTCCCATAGTGCTCCATTGCGGGTAGGTGGAAATACTGTATGCAGTAATTGTGCCTTAATAGTTAACAGTGCTTTTCAAGGAGATGTTGCAGAGCAGGTTTTCGTTACTAAACCCATAATCACATGGAGTGGGCCAGTGGGTGTTCCAAATACCCTCTGTTTTGCTGCTTTTGCATAACTTATGAAGAGACCTTTAATGCTCCATAAGGCAAAGTAAAAGTATGCTAACACATTCACACTTAAAAATGCCCATAATGAGACTTAAAGAATAGGTTCGACATAAACAAAACTCACAGCCAACACTCTGGGTCTTATTACGAGGTTGGCGGTCCGGTAACAACGGTACCGGTATGCTTGCTGGTACCGTTGTTACCGGACCAGCAAACTCTGAGTTGTGCCACAGGTGCCTTTCATTCCGCCAGGTCTGACCTGGTGGAATGAAAGGCACCCGCGAGCACAGCAAGCCTGTAGCACCGGCACCGTTAAAAACGGTGCCGGTGCTACAGGCATCCCCATTCCCATAGGGCTGAAATGGGAATGGGGATATACCAGAACCGGCACCCACGAATGGGCAATTACCAGGTCTGGTGGGGCCGGAATACCCCAGTAATTGCCCATTCACCAGTGCCGGATTTTAAGGCTACCTGCAACCTCATAATGAGGCCCTCTATGTGTTTTATTATAACAGAATAGGTCTTATCCTAGCACTAAATACCTCAAATTAAAGTGCTGTTTTATGTAATTATGTGTCATGTCCAGTTATAGGGCATTACCCAAAAATGAAGTTCTACTGTACTGAAGGGATCAGAAAGAATAATCCAGATCTATATAAAGAAAAAAATAAAGAAATCATTTGTCAAAAATACCAAACTGATAAAGGGAAATTGATATTGATCAGAAATTATAATAATGTTGAATAAAAAACATTGCAGTAATGTCACCATAACAAAAATAGCATTGACCAGAAATAAAAGCTGGCTGATTATGAAAGCCTGTGGTAATTCATTAAAAGTACGACTGTGACGACACAAGTAATGTGTGTCTTCATAGTGCGGATTTCCCTTCTCCCTCTGATACCACAGAGTTCCTTGTTCCATCAGGGAGAGACTGGTATCCTGGAGCAGTTCGTTGTATTCAAATAGATTCCTTCCACTACCTCAACTTCATAATTCCAGGGCTGGGAGGGCCACTAATCACTGCTTCTAGTTGGAAACAGCGCAGGGTATAACAATATACCGTGCGTTCAATCCATCAGGAGTGGATTAACTGGGAGACGAAAATACAAATCGCAATAAATAACTAAACTCTCATATTTCAAAATGCTCTGAGAATAGCACTGACCTAATATCCAGGAAAACTGTAACTGTTAGGAAACACGGCTCATAGCCATGGATCAGACGGCTCATGCTGGTGAGGGCAGAACTGGCAAGTTAATAGTGTGAATGCTTTTTTTTTCTTTACTGAAAGCTGAAGGGCTTCATTATGTGTATGCTAATTACAGAAAAAGCAGTAATTGTAAAACTTCCTATTTTTTAAATATCACTTAATTATTAATGAAGTATAAGATGGATGTTTATTTCTTGGTGAGGGGGGATAGCTCAGGGGCAATGTGTTTGTCTTAGAAGCCAAACAATACAACGCAAACAC
Organism: Ambystoma mexicanum; assembly: GCF_040938575.1. Taxonomy (NCBI): domain Eukaryota; kingdom Metazoa; phylum Chordata; class Amphibia; order Caudata; family Ambystomatidae; genus Ambystoma; species Ambystoma mexicanum. The sequence goes on from NC_090930.1 coordinate 1,084,254,817, forward strand.
AGGTTTGAATCCCAATCCCGTGCTTAGAACCCAATCTCTGGTATTAAGGGTGTTATAAAAGAACAATTATATTATATACCCCATCTGGTAAATATCCCAAGCAATCTCAACCCATAAAATGGTTCTGCAAAATAGGAGGTATTTAAAATAGCACATTTGGTTCCTGTTGCCATAATACTCATAACGAGGTGCATGGAGTAAAATTAGGTTTTTCATAGAATTGCTAAAAAATCCTAGTCCTTAAAAAGAGGCTCTAAATTATACAGGGTAATTCACAGATTTCAGCACAGAGGCATCGCACGCGAGCAGCGCAGAGAGCTAGCGTGCGCCAGCGTGCACCAGCCGTGTGCGCTAAACAGCATTCTGGTGCACAGTGTATTCATGGAATATCAAAGCCATTTTGAGCGCTGGCGCAGAGAACATTCCGCAGCACCAGTTACGCCCCCAAGAACGCCCCTTGCGCAAGGATAAGCCATTGAAATCGCAATGCAGCGCAAAGGGCCACGCTAACCCTGTACCAGTTCACAGGGCCGGGACAGTGCATTTGGGGGGTGCGTGGGAAGTTTCACATGCGATAGGCGTTGGGCGAGCGGGACACGTGTATTTCGGGGGTGCGCTGGGAGAATCACATGCAATAGGCCTTGGGGAGCGGGGTATGTGTATTCCGAGGGGTGCAAGGGGAGAATCACACACGATAGGCCTTGTGCTAGCGGGGTATGTGTATTTCAGGGGTGCGCGTGAAGTAACACACGCGATAGGGCTTGGGGTAGCGGGGTACGTGTATTCTGAGGGGTGCGCAGGGAGAATCACACGCGATAGGCCTTGGGGAGCGGGGTATGTGTATTCCAAGGGGTGTGCGGGGAGAATCACATGCCATAGGCCTTGTGCTAGTGGGGTATGTGTATTCCGAGGGGTGCACGGGGAGAATCACACGCGATAGGCCTTGTGCTAGCGGGGTACGTGTATTTCGGGGGTGCGCAAGAAGTAACACACGTGATAGGGCTTGGGCTAGCAGGGTACGTGTATTCGGTGGGGTGCGCGGGGAGAATCACACACGATAGGCCTTGGGGAGCGGGGTATGTGTATTCCGAGGGTTGCGCAGGTAGAATCACACGCGATAGGCCTTGGGGAATGGCGTACGTGTATTCCGTGGGGTGCGCTGGGAGAATCACACGTGATAGGCCTTGTGCTAGCAGGGTATGTGTATTTCGGGGGTGCGCGTAAAGTAACACACGCGATAGGGCTTGGGCTAGCGGGGTACGTGTATTCCGACGAGGGGTGCGCAGGGAGAATCACACGTGATAGGGCTTGGGCCAGCGGGGTACGTGTATTCCGAGGGGTGCGCGGGGAGAATCACACACGATAGGCCTTGGGGAGCGGGGTATGTGTATTTCGAGGGTTGCGCAGGGAGAATCACACGCGATAGGCCTTGGGGAATGGGGTACGTGTATTCCGAGGGGTGCGCGGGGAGAATCACACGCGATAGGCCTTGTGCTAGCAGGGTATGTGTATTTCGGGGGTGCGCGTAAAGTAACACACGCAATAGGGCTTGGGCTAGCGGGGTACGTGTATTCCGACGAGGGGTGCGCAGGGAGAATCACACGCGATAGGCCTTGGGGAGCAGGGTACGTGTATTCCGAGGTGTGCGCAGGGAGAATCACACATGATAGGCCTTGTGCTAGCGGGGTACGTGTATTTCGGGGGTGCGCATGAAGTAACACACGCGATAGGGCTTGGGCTAGTGGGGTACGTGTATTCCGAGGAGTGCGCAGGGAGTTTTACACGTGTTTTCACTGCCAAGGGAGGGGTTCATGTATTCCTGGTGTGCCCCAACGTGAATTGGCAGTGTGTGTCCTCCCAGGTGTGCACTCTCCTCCCCCCCAGGCCCTGCAGGCAGCCCACAACACGGGGGACTACCCTGCACCCATGGCCATGCCCCGCTGGCAGCCCATCTACCCTGGCCATGCCCCCCATTCACCCCACATGTCACCATGCACAAGTGAGCACCAACACATGTCCCCCTGCACCCCCAACCACCCAGCAGTGACAGGCACCTGCCAGCAGGGCCCGACTCATGTCCCCCCACCCATTCACCCACCCAGCAGTGACAGGCACCTTCCAGCAGGCCCTGACTCATGTCCCCCCACACACTCACCCACCCAGCAGTGACAGACACCTGCCAGCAGGGCCCGACTCATGTCCCCCCACCCACTCACACACCCAGCAGTGACAGGCACCTGCCAGCAGGCCCCGACTCATGTCCCCCCACCCCACTCACCCACCCAGCAGTGACAGGCACCTGCCAGCAGGGCACGACTCATTCCCCCCCCAACACCTCATGATCCACAATCATGGGCCTTATGGCCACCCAAATCACACCCCACGCCACCCCAGTCCAAACACACAACCAGGTATTGCATCCACCCAACAATGAAATCCCCATCACATGATACATCCCAAATGGCAAGTATGCACATCAACATGTTTCCATCACACCCACACAATGGGTGCATGTGATTGAGAAAACACATATTGTGACATGCATGAAACCAAAGAGAGAATACCACACATTGAAGTAGGAAATTAAAATGTATTAAACACAAAAGCAAGTGAATGAAATGAAACACACAAGAATGCAAATAATGAATAAAAAGCTGCATGTCCAAAATAAAAAAAATTAAATGTAGGAAAGCAGAATCCAAATCAATCCGAAAGCACGTGTCCAAAGTGTCAGTCCGGCAAAACAAATGCAAAGTGAAAAAAGAAGGTAAAACCATTGTTCCATGGAAAAATCAAAAATAAAAAGGCAAATCCAGTGAAGTACTATTTACAAAGTACAAATCCAGGGTCCATGAGCCCAATCATTCAAATGAAACCTACAAAAAACACTACCTAATGAAGAACTATATACAAAAAGGTGGGGCATTGTCCAAGCGCCCCAACACTAATAAAAACAGAAAGGAAGCCTAACACTAACTAACTATATACAATGGTGGCGGGCAAGTCCTACGGCTCACTCTGTGATGTCCAGGGCCAGGGCATCATCGAACTCCATGTCAATGTCCCGGAGGCGGGCCTCTGCCGGGCCCCGAGGTCTCGCAGGGATGCAGTCATGGCCTGTTCCAACTCCCTGCAAGTTGCCTCGAGGCACTCAGCCCGCCTCAACGCCCTGCGCATGGAGAACTCTGCCCTGACCATGGTGAGCCATGCCTCTTCCACCCGCCGCCGCTCCGCATCTATCCGCTGGCACAACCGCTGCCACACGGAAGACACTCCCATTCCAGGGTCCTCCTGCCCTCCGGCCAATGCCTGCCCCTCTGATGTAGATGGCCCCGAGCCATCATCACTCCCACCTTGAGCCTGCTGCTGCTGTCCATGTGCCCTGCTCGATGATGCCGGCACATCCTCCATCTGCTGGTCTCCAGTTGGTGGGGTGTCCACCCCTGCTGAACCTCTGACTCCCGACTGTGGCAGGGATGTGATCTCCATCAAGCTGGCTGTGTTGGTCGGGCAAGGTCCACAGGGGGCCCTGGTGGAATCTGGGCCGGAAGACGGCAGGGAGAACGACTTTTACATAGTATCTATCCACAGAGGAGGAGAGGGCTGCCAGAGTGCTCGACACATGTAGGAACCCTCCGACCAGGGCCCCTCCCAACTGTGCCATGTTGCCACGCAGCTCTTTGTGATGGCGTGCGTGGTCCCCCCAGGAAGCACGCACGCCATCACGAATGACACGCGTGAGCAACGCACAACCATTCAGGACGGACCCCATATGGTCATGGGTCTCCTCGTCCGCAGGTAGTGGAGTGCCAGATGACGTGGGCCTCCCCCCTACCTGCAGATGGGCCTGGGACGGAGCATCCCTGCTCGGGCATGGTGGTGCAGTTACAGGGCCAGGGACAGTGATATGCACAGGCCCCTCCGCGGCGACCTGTGCTGCCTCTTTCCCCTGGACTGGGGCTGCACCACTTGCACCAGTGGTAGTAACCCCACCAGATCCCATGGGCGGCTCAGTAGCGGCCTTCTCCTCCTCTGTGGAGACCACCAACCTGGATGTCTCTGAACCTTCTTCCGCCAACGCAAGCCCCTGTGGGGGCTCACCTGTCCCTTCCGCTACAGCCGTAGTGGCAGACGCAGCACCAGTCCCCTCGCTCCCAGATCATGGCAATTCCTGGGAGGGTGGCTGGGCCTTGCGTCGCCGCCCAGTGGAGGCATCCCCGCCGCTTTGCTCCACAGTGCCATCTCCACCCTCTTCTTCACTCGACACTGCGTGGAGGGAGACATAGAACACAAGCATCAGGGTACTGTACAATAGTCCCTGTTGAAACGGATTTCTGAACTCTGTCCTGGTGGCGCAGAAGTTCAGAAGGCCAACCTAATTACTTGGAACAGGGTAACCTCTGGACGAGCCGGACCAATCAAGGTAGCGATCGCGGCGGTCAAGACTAAGTCTCAAGAGGGGTGAGGGTGACTGAAAGCCCGCAATGAGCACACAAAGCAAGAGCGCTTACAAACTACTCCAAACAGTTGTTATATCAAAAATATATACACATTTATTTTAAGGCCTTTAAAATAATGACCGTAGCGAGAAAATCACAATATCACAATATTAAGCCAACACATACCATACCAATACAATATATATACAAATACGACAGTCGCAAGCGTTATATGCACGAAATGTGAAGTCCACCTGCAAGGGAAGGAAAACGGGCAGTGCGATACAATGCTTTAGACTCAGTTCGCCTTCAGAGGCACCTAACTAGATGGAAGTCCGAGCCCTGCGAAGAGTGGAGCCTTGTGCTCAAAAGTACCTGCACACGCTGGTGCCAACGGGCAAAAGGAGAAGCTCTTCGGAGGAAGTCAGGCAGTTCGGGTTAGTGCACAACAGAAGAAGAACAGGTTCCGCGACTCAAGCGCAGCCTCCACAGTGAGCAGAAGCAGAGCGCGAGTACGGACAAAAGGGTGCTGTTTTTACACAGCGGGGAAAAGCAATGGGCTACTGCAGGAGGGCGACCAGATCCTAGCTAAACTACTCACCGGTCCCCGATGCAAGCAGACCCAGGCTTCTCCACGTTAGTTTCAGCAGCTGGCAGGTTCAGAAGAGCCGGGAATGCCTCGTCGCCGTGTAGAGAAAAAAGACGTCCCAATCGAAGAAACCTGCACAGTTTTGTCACCACAGCAGGGCAACGGAGCGGCCATGTGTATCTGAGCCAAATGTACACTACTCACTTCAGACTTGGGAACGCCAAGTGTACTAAGCGTGTGAGAGTGACAAGGACTCGAAATACAACACAACCTGGCGGCGGTTACAGAGCAAGACTCCCTTGTAAGCTGGTCAGTCAACTGGATGGCCCAGAGACGCTTCCGAAGGCTTACTGGCAGGAGATGATGAAGTCGCCGAGAATAGCTGTTCCTGCTATTCCAAAGGTCGAAGCACCAGTACAGGCCTTCTGGTTCGATCAAAGGAGGAAAGGGTTTCACAGGACGACAGCAGTGCAAAGGAGGAGTCCTTCAGCGGGTCACCAGCGATTCCTCGGTCCAGCCTCTTGGTTGCAGGATACTTGGCTCCTGTATTCCTTCGTTCGTGAGAACTCAGGAGATCGACATGGTAGTGGTGTTTCCAGCCCCCTCTTATCCACGGTTCCCTTCGCGCCAAAACGGAGGGGACCCAATGGGAGATCCGCTCATCAACACTCACACCATTCGTGGACCAATCACGGACCATGGTGGTCCCAGGCATTCACACCACCCTAGACTCTCTGGCACCCAGGATGTGTATTGGGACCAGACATCCCAGCCCACACCCTGGAGGCACACAAAAGACATGTAGAAGCCCGCGAAAGCATCCGTGTTTCGCGGGAAAGTACATGCCCAAATAAGGAAGGCCCCGGGTCGGCTCGACCTGGGGAAGGTGAAGGGAGCAAGACGGTCAGCGGACAGGACAAAGGAGCCTCGTGGTCTGGCCATTTTGGGAGCCAGGCCACCATTTTGGGTTAAGCGCAGAAAACGTGCTTAGAACGCCAAAAGGAGCTCAAAATACAAAGAAACGATCGCTGCCACCATTCCCGTCCCTGAATTACTTGCACCGATCAAATACCATCCTAAACGAGTATCTAGGGCCTGTAGAAGGCTAGAGACCCAAGAGAGCTGTAACTTATCTTACAGTGCCCTCTTGTGTCATGTTGCACTAAAGCCGCAACATGATAAAGGAAACTACGGGAAACAGCGTTCCCCGGTACTGACTGTCTTAAGGGCATGTCAGTTTCCCCATAAGAAAAGGAGCGAAAGCCCAGAGGAGTGCAGCAGAAGGCTGCACTTCTCTGGCAAAGTCAAGAACAAGGTGAAAAACAACAGCAAAAAGTTTAGGGGTTGCCACATGGAAGGAAAATTACCTACAATTACGAAATCTTTCCTAACACTCGCCCCTCCCAGACTATGGACAGGGGGAACTAATCCACCCCTGGATGAGTCTCTTGTTCAGGTCGGTTAAACATTCTGGACAACCCATCAGCATTGCTATGTTGGACACCTGGCCTATGCTCAATAGTGAAGTCGAAGCCTTGTAGACTTATGGACCACCTAAGCAACTTTGGATTCTCCCCCTTCATGTTCATTAGCCACTTTAACGGCTTATGGTCAGTCTGCACAGTGAAGTGGGTCCCATAGAGGTAGGGCCTCAGCTTCCTTAGGGCCCACACAACAGATAAACATTCTTTCTCTACCGTGGACCATCTGAGCTCTCTGTCCTTAAGCTGGCGACTAATAAAACCGATAGGGCGTTCCTTACCCTTCTCATCTACTTGTGATAGTACAGCTCCTATCCCAGTGTCAGAGGCGTCCGCCTGCACGATAAAAGGTCTTTGATAATCAGGGGCCCTGAGGACAGGGGCCTGGCACAAGGAGTCTTTTAGGCCATTGAAGGCCTTCTCACACTCGTCGGTCCAAGTTACCTTCTTGGGTTTCTTCGGAGTTGTGAGGGCAGTCAGAGGAGCAGCTATGGTGCCATAGTCTGCCACAAAATTGCGGTAATACCCCGTGAGTCCTAAGAAGGCTCTCACTTGGGTTTGCGTAGTGGGGGTAGGCCAGTCTTGTACTGCTTGTACTTTACTGGGAAGAGGCTGTATCCTCCCTCCACCTACTTCATGTCCAAGGTAAACCACTGAGCCATGTCCAATCTGGCATTTACTAGCCTTTATGGTCAGGTGTGCTTTCTGAAGAGCCTGGAGCACAATCCCGAGGTGTTTCACATGGTCTTCCCAGGTGGCACTGAAAACTGCTATATCGTCCAGATATGCAAGACAGAATTCGTCCAACCCATTCAACACATGATTCACAAGCCTCTGGAAAGTGGCAGGTGCATTCTTCAACCCGAACGGCATTACCCGGAATTGGTAAAGGCCGTCTGGAGTAGAAAATGCTGTCTTCTCCTTGGCATGCTCTGCTAAAGCTATTTGCCAATAGCCAGCAGTGAGGTCAAACGTGCTGAGGTACTTGGAGGCACCCAAAGTATCCACCAGCTCATCTGTTCGAGGCAAGGGGTGTGCATCTGTCTTGGTGACAGCATTCAGAGCCCTGTAATCCACGCAGAACCTCAATTCAGAAGTGCCTGCCTTTGGAACCAAAACCACAGGGCTGGACCAAGGACTACTAGAGGGTTCAATCACCCCAAGGTCTAACATCTTGTTGACCTCGGTCTTAATATAAGACCGTACTTTGTCTGACATCCTGTATCCCCTACTTTTGGTAGGTACACTGTCTCCTGTGTCTATGTAATGTTTGCACCAAGGTGTCAAACCAGGCGACTGTGAAAACAGGGGGGAAAACTGCCTAAGCAAACTTTTCACCTCAGCCTGCTCATCAGAAGTCAGGTGAGGGGCCACTCGGACACCCTCAAAGGAGCTATCTGAAGGACCGCTTTGGAACAGGTCGGGGAGAGGTTCTGACTCCTCTTCCTCAACATCTGAAGCCAGTAGCAGTGCTGCGGTTTCGACTCTTGGGACGAAAGCCTTCAGCCTATTCACGTGAAACTCTTTTGGAGCCTGTCCAGGCCTTCCAAGGTCCACTAAATAGTTAACCTCACCCAGGGGCTCCACCACTGTGTAAGGGCCTGACCATTTGTCCTGTAAAGCTCGAGGCCTTATGGGATTCATGATCAGGACTTGCTGACCAGGTGTAAAGTTGATGAGGGAAGCTTTCTGGTCATACCAATGTTTCACCAGCGCTTGTCCTGCCTTCAATTTATCACTAGCCAAGCCCATCAGAAGTACCATCCGTTTTCTGAGCCCTAGCACATAATCAACTACGTTGGTAGTAACAGAGGGAGTGGGCATCTCCCATCCCTCTTTGACGATGGCTAAGGGTCCCCGTACGGGATGACCGAACAGAAGTTCGAAGGGGCTGAAGCCAACACCCTCCTGTGGTATCTCTCGGTAGGCAAACAGTAAGCATGGTAAAAGAAGATCCCATTTTCTTCTCTGAGGCTCCTCCAGAGCCCCAATCATGCTCTTTAACGTTCTGTTGAAACGTTCCACCAGACCATTGGTCTGGGGGTGGTATGCAGAAGAGAACTTGTAGGTGACCCCACATTCTTTCCACATAGCCTGCATATACTTCGACATAAAGTTGCTGCCACGATCTGACACAACTTCTTTAGGGAAGCCAACCCTAGTAAATATGCCAAGTAAAGCTTTTGCAACTGACTTGGCAGTTACAGTTTTCAATGGGATGGCCTCAGGATATCTGGTTACATGGTCGACCAGCACCAGGATAAACCTATTGCCCGAGGATGTTTGCGGGTCAAGGGGACCAACGATGTCGATCCCTACCCTTTCAAATGGTACCCCCACAACTGGGAGCGGTACCAACGGAGCTTGGATTGTCGCGCCAACCTTACCAGACAACTGGCAGGAGGTACAAATCCTGCAGTGACTTTCTACTTGCACCCCCATCTTGGGCCAGTAGAAGTGCATGGATAACCTTTGCTTGGTCCTCTTCATACCAAGGTGACCAGCAAGGGGAACTTCATGCGCCAACTGCAGGAGGAAGGGCCTAACAGCAAGGGGAACCACCAACCTCCTATGGTCTCCTTCTGTAGACTCTGTGGGCTCGCTATACAGGAGTCCACCTTCCCAATAAATCCTATGCGTCCCAGGAGGTTCACCCTCAAGCTGGGAGCAGGCCTGTCTCCTTAGGCCTTCCAGAGATGGGCACTCACGTTGGCCTTTACTGAATTCGTCCCTATCAGGACCTCCTTCAACTAACAAGTCTTTTAGTTCAAGATGATCGTTGGGGTCGAATACTTCAGGCATCGCCACCTCCTCGTCAGGCCCGGGCGATTGACCAACTTCCTCCACCGCAGTGGTAGGCGAGCTCGGGGGAATATTCTCTTTCCCTCGTCTTGACTTGTTGACTCCTTTCGCCTTGGGTTTCCCCTTCAGCTGGGGCGGCGTATTGGACTTGGCCAATGCTGCCCGTGCTTGAGACCGTGTGTAGGGTCTTTCGGCAGTGTCTCCTACGAGCCCTAAAGCTCTGAGATCATTACCTAATAAGACCTTTCCCGGGACGTTTCTCTGAATGCTCACTGGAATCCTGACTGCTGTACCATTTAAAGTAAGATTTACAGGTATTACTGGAAACATACGGAGGGGGCCGTCAGCCAACTTAGTGGGCATCAGAGTAGCTCTGGCAACTTCCTCTGAGTCTACCAAGGTAGAATCCACTACAGTGCGACTGCACCCACTATCCCTAAGAGCTGGAGTATCCACTCCATTGATCAGCACACTGTCTTTAAAGTAGTGCTTGGTATTATCCGGAATCCTAGCATAAGCCTCTGCGACTTTAGGCTCCCAGGAACCCAGGGACACTAAAACTACCTCAGCCTCTATCCCGCTGGGAAATGAGTCTGAGGAGAAGGATGCTCCTGTAATCTCTTCCTCCTCGTAGGAGGAGAAGGCCAGATTAGCGGAGTGGACCCCCAAAGGTCTAACCTTACAATGGGGATCCCCCTTCACGTGGTCAGTTGCTCCACAAGCAAAACAAGATCCAGTGGCTCTGTTTACATAGGGAGGCTTATTGTAACCAGAGTTTTGTTTCGGAGGCTGACCTCCACTACCCTGTGAGTTCTCTTGTGTCCTACCCTTATTTTTCTTTTTGTGGCCCTTATGGGAAGAAGATTTAGCAGATTCTCCACCCTCCATATCTTTGGACTTTTTCCCTTCCTCCTGCTTACCAGGATGAGTTTTGTCCTTATGGGACACTCGATGTGACACCCATAAGTCTGCCGCAATGGCCAGCTTCTTAGGATCTATCTCCTTCGAATCGGCCAAATGCTGCTTAAGCTCCGGGGAAGAAGAAGCAAAAATGTGTTCCAGCATGACAAGATTTATCATGCCTTCGAAGGTAGAAACCTTATAACCTTCGACCCAGCCAGTTAAGTTTTTCAAGGATTCAGTGACATAAGATACCCAAGTACCACCTTCCTTTTTCTTATACTCTCTGAAACGTTTCAAATATTGGGCCGGAGTCTTCCCAAACTTTAAAATGAGAGTTTGCTTTAACATTGCGAAATCAGCTCGCTCAGCCTTCGACATTTCCATAATGGCACAACAGCCAGAATGGGGCAGTCTGCTGAGTAACCAGGCAATCTTATCAGCATTGTCAACTTGTTGAACTTCGCATGCATACTCAAACGCATTCAGCCAGTCCATAATGTCATTCCTTTCTTCATACACACTGAGCAGATCTTTCGGAAACCGTGGATGAGAGGAGGCCCCAGACCCATGTCCAGGACCCTTGGACCCATTTGCAACCTGAAGCTTGGCCAGTTCCAACTGGTGATCCCTGTCTTTCTGTTTTTCTGCCTGTTCGATTTTGAGTTTGGCTATGCTGAATTCAAGCTCCTGCTGCCTAAACCGCAGCTCTTGCTTCTTGAATTCAAGCATAGCATCCCCATCAACACTGGCAGAGGAAACATTAGACATCTCATCCTCCCTGTCCTCGTGGTCGTGATGGATCAGTGCGGCGGCAGAACCGTCGGTTCTACCAGTGAGAGCAGCCCCACCACCTTCCGCACTGTCCTCAGAAGTTATAGCGCCAAGCTGCGCTTCTTGCCACGCCACGATTCTTTGGATCATTTCCAATTTCGTGCCTTGAGAGGAAACACCTCTCTCCGCACACATCTTCTTCAATGTTTCTGATTTGGAAGCATTTAAAGTTAACAAGGTATTTGTTTCCATACTGTTAGATAGGACTATGGGCTTTTTAAAGTTATACTACAACAATTCACTACGTGTCCTGGTTGGAATAACCTGAAATGCCTTAGTTCGTGCGCAACACTGGATACCTTCAGTCGTATCCCACCGCTGTACACCAATTTGTTAAGACGGATTTCTGAACTCTGTCCTGGTGGCGCAGAAGTTCAGAAGGCCAACCTAATAACTTGGAACAGGGTAACCTCTGGACGAGCCAGACCAATCAAGGTAGCGATCGCGGCGGTCAAGACTAGGTCTCAAGAGGGGTGAGGGTGACTGAAAGCCTGCAATGAGCACACAAAGCAAGAGCGCTTACAAACTACTCCAAACAGTTGTTATATCAAAAATATATACACATTTATTTTAAGGCCTTTAAAATAATGACCGTAGCGAGAAAATCACAATATCACAATATTAAGCCAACACATACCATACCAATACAATATATATACAAATACGACAGTCGCAAGCGTTATATGCACGAAATGTGAAGTCCACCTGCAAGGGAAGGAAAACAGGCAGTGCGATACAATGCTTTAGACTCAGTTTGCCTTCAGAGGCACCTAACTAGATGGAAGTCCGAGCCCTGCGAAGAGTGGAGCCTTGTGCTCAAAAGTACCTGCACACGCTGGTGCCAACGGGCAAAAGGAGAAGCTCTTCGGAGGAAGTCAGGCAGTTCGGGTTAGTGCACAACAGAAGAAGAACAGGTTCCGCGACTCAAGCGCAGCCTCCACAGTGAGCAGAAGCAGAGCGCGAGTACGGACAAAAGGGTGCTGTTTTTACACAGCGGGGAAAAGCAATGGGCTACTGCAGGAGGGCGACCAGATCCTAGCTAAACTACTCACCGGTCCCCGATGCAAGCAGACCCAGGCTTCTCCACGTTAGTTTCAGCAGCTGGCAGGTTCAGAAGAGCCGGGAATGCCTTGTCGTCGTGTAGAGAAAAAAGACGTCCCAATCGAAGAAACCTGCACAGTTTTGTCACCACAGCAGGGCAACGGGGCGGCCGTGTGTATCTGAGCCAAATGTACACTACTCACTTCAGACTTGGGAACACCAAGTGTACTAAGCGTGTGAGAGTGACAAGGACTCGAAATACAACACAACCTGGCGGCGGTTACAGAGCAAGACTCCCTTGTAAGCTGGTCAGTCAACTGGATGTCCCAGAGACGCTTCCGAAGGCTTACTGGCAGGAGATGATGAAGTCGCCGAGAATAGCTGTTCCTGCTATTCCAAAGGTCGAAGCACCAGTACAGGCCTTCTGGTTCGATCAAAAGAGGAAAGGGTTTCACAGGACGACAGCAGTGCAAAGGAGGAGTCCTTCAGCGGGTCACCAGCGATTCCTCGGTCCAGCCTCTTGGTTGCAGGATACTTGGCTCCTGTATTCCTTCGTTCGTGAGAATTCAGGAGATCGACATGGTAGTGGTGTTTCCAGCCCCCTCTTATCCACGGTTCCCTTTGCGCCAAAACGGAGGGGAGCCAATGGGAGATCCGCTCATCAACACTCACACCATTCGTGGACCAATCACGGACCACGGTGGTCCCAGGCATTCACACCACCCTAGACTCTCTGGCACCCAGGATGTGTATTGGGACCAGACATCCCAGCCCACACCCTGGAGGCACACAAAAGACATGTAGAAGCCCGCAAAAGCATCCGTGTTTCGCGGGAAAGTACATGCCCAAATAAGGAAGGCCCCGGGTCGGCTCGACCTGGGGAAGGTGAAGGGAGCAAGACGGTCAGCGGACAGGACAAAGGAGCCTCGTGGTCTGGCCATTTTGGGAGCCAGGCCACCATTTTGGGTTAAACGCAGAAAACGTGCTTAGAACGCCAAAGGAGCTCAAAATACAAAGAAACGATCGCTGCCACCATTCCCGTCCCTGAATTACTTGCACCGATCAATTACCATCCTAAACGAGTATCTAGGGCCTGTAGAAGGCTAGAGACCCAAGAGAGCTGTAACTTATCTTACAGTGCCCTCTTGTGTCATGTTGCACTAAAGCCGCAACATGATAAAGGAAACTACGGGAAACAGCGTTCCCCGGTACTGACTGTCTTTAGGGCATGTCAGTTTCCCCATAAGAAAAGGAGCGAAAGCCCAGAGGAGTGCAGCAGAAGGCTGCACTTCTCTGGCAAAGTCAAGAACAAGGTGAAAAACAACAGCAAAAAGTTTAGGGGTTGCCACATGGAAGGAAAATTACCTACAATTACGAAATCTTTCCTAACAGTCCCCTAGACAGGAAGCAATAACACATTAGTGGCACTGTCAAACGTCACTTCCATCCTGTCCCTCCACAACACATGGGTCAATGCAGGCAACACACATGCAGAAACAGGCACGGCGCATGCAATCAACATCAGCATCCATGTACAAGGGCCTCTATTGACATAAATGTTGGCTTCAAACTCACATGCATCATGGCTCATACTGATCCCATGCACACACATCACCGGATGGTCATGCATCAGGGCTCGTACACCACAGACACAGTGGATACAAGGATGACTAGACATTATAAGTGAATCAACACATCGTCACAGACATGTGTCATGCATCCATGGTGTTTCAAAGTCACACACACGCTAATCAGACACACAGACATGTATACCATACATATACATGAGATCAGCACCTATCTCTCACACCCCATCCATGTCCACGAACAGAGATAGGCATGCATTCATGTGTGCATGCCGCATGCTGCTCCCCATGTCGCATTGGAACACATGCACCATCCATGTGGTTCATGTGTTCCAATGTGCATGACTGGTCTCACATGCATTACCATGATGTCCCTGCACACACACATCCATACATGGCCTATGTCACACATAAAGGCAAGTAGCTGACTACCAGCACACTGCAACATGCCCTGTTTCACACAGCAATGCATGGCCACTTACCGCTCAACTCCAGACGGGTCTGCCTCTCAAGGATCTGGACGTGGAGCGCTGGGTTTATGAGCTCCAGGACCCTCATCTGGATGTTGCTCAGGCTGACCCGGCACCCCTCTGCATCCTCTGCCTTCAAGAGGCGCCGGGCTCTGTTGAGGGTCCTGGACCTGAAGTCCTCCCAGCGCTTCCGGACATGCTTGATGTCGCGGGTTGCCACCCCCTCCTCGTTGATGGCAACTACGTCCTCCCAGATCCTCTCCCGTCCTTCCTTGTTGTCGGGAGATGGTGTGAAGAGGGCATCATAATGCCCCAGAACTTGCTCCATCAGGATACCAACTTCCTTATCGGTGAAGTTGTTAGCCCTCTGCCTCTCTGGCTGGGGGTCGCCAGTGGTCTTGAATGGTGTTTGCCCTGACATGGTGACCCCCAAGGCAGGTGTGGGTGGGCAACTGGGTCCTGGGGCTGGGCTGTGGAGTGATGGTATCCCAGTCGGGAGTCTTCTGTTCCAGCAGGGGTGGACACAGCAACTGGACCCCTGCAGATGGCTGACGTGCAGGCACCAAATAGCAGGGCACGTGGGCAGCAGGCAGGCAGGCAGCAGCAGATGGCAGGTGGGAGCGTGCTCGGGGCTCTGGGGTGCAGGTAAAAGGCCTTTTGGGCTGGAGCGTGGTCTTCCGTGTGTTGTCACATGGCCAGCTTGATACGGAGTGTTTTGGCACGTGAACAATCTGCACGTCAGCGTGTAATTTGAGGAAAGGCCCTTAGCGCGTAAGCGTGTCTGTGACGTGACACGCAAGGGCGTTTCCCTCAACACGGGTGCATGTTGATTGTACACATGCAAAAACTGCACGTCCGGGTGTCACTGAGTGTAATTGGAGGAAAGGGCCTTAGCGTGTACACGCGTAAGTGATGTTGCATGTGTGGGCTGGCTCAAAAGGTAGGCGTAGGGTGCCATTTTTTTGTACGTCCATTTTGTAGAGAGCGAGCAGGTGATTCTTGTACTTCTTGTCGGTTCACACGCGATTACTTCACAAGGGTCCCAGTTCGTACTCCCGGTTTACTCAGTCAGCGTTCAATTCTTCTTTTGGTGGGGGTGTTGCCAACGTGCACACGCGTGTCTTTTTCACATTCTTTTTCCAGGCAGACGGCGAGTCGCACACAAATATTCCAACTGTGGGTGCCCCTGTGTGTCGCGTACCCCTTCAGAGGTCATTCTATGCTGCGTGTATCAGGCGTACACTTATTTTTGTGTTTCTGGGTGTCACAGCATACTGCAGAGTCATTTTCCCACGCACGTGGTCTACCAGGGGTTGCGTGCATGTTAAATATTGTTTTCTGGGTGCCTGTGCGTTGCGTGACCCGTCATCTTCCCCCAGGGGTCACAGACAGCCTTGCAAGAGCACTAGGGTACGAATTCCATCTAGTACCCTACCCCTTTCACCCCAATTGCCAGGACAATTGTTTACTGCAACTCCCATACACACAACAACATCAGTGCCATGGTTGGGAGGTGACCAAGCAGTAAGGGAGGCAAAGGTGGCCGAGGTCAAAGAGGTGGGCGTGGTAGGGGACGTGGCCAAGATGTGCAGGGTGGCCCAAGAGGTCAGTGTGTGGAGGACCAATCAGGGACACCTATGCCCCCCCCAATAATTCGGGGAAATGTAGCTGACACCATCCCAGCTCTGCCCTTGTCAAACCGGCCCCTATTGTCAACAGAAACGGCACAGGATGACTCCCAGGCTGACTTCTTTGTCACCAAGTCTAAGCGACGTGTGGCTGTGAAAGTTGCTGTCACCAGGCTACGTGGATCTGGGGCAGCAATGTCATCTGCTGCCCCGAGTAGCCAGGGTGAGGAAGCTTCAGGGGCAGCTGCAGCTCAATCCACCCCAGCTCCGAGTCTCCCAGCCGGGACAGTGTCAGTCCAAGTCCATCACACCGAGGTTGGTCCTGCCAACATCACCCTGCAGCCAATGCCTGCAGTGAGACCTTTGGTCATCGTGCCTTTGGAAACTTCCAGTGCCCATTCCACCTGTGCTTCTGCCCCTACCAACCAGAGCGGCATAAGCCACTCAGGGTCCGCACCACCTTCCAAGAAGAAGAAGGGTGCTCTTGCAGTACAGGCTGGGACCCCAGATGCGGCTACACACTCCGGCATGTCAAGGAAGCCTAGTTTCAATGACGCCAAACTAGATGCACTTGTGGCCTATGTGTTGGCACATAGCCGCGAAATGGTGGTGACTGCAGGGTGCAAGACTATGCATGCTCAACGTAGGGCCCACTGACAGACCATTGCGGACCGCATTAGTTCCCTTGGATTTGTGAAGCGCACAGCTGATGATTGCTCTAAGCGGTGGAATGACCTGAAACGCAGAGCAAAGAACAAGCTGGCTTCCAATCATGCCCCGACTCTGGTGACTGGCGGTGGGTCTCCACCAGAGGACGACCAACTCACTGAACATGAGTCTGTTGCTGGAGGCTTCATCACAGAGAATCAGATCCGAGGCATGGGAGACCTACCAGATCTTGAAGCATTGTCCGGTGAGTGCCCATGCATGTGTGTGCAATCCATGTGTATGTTGCGTGGGTGATGTGTTCTGATTGAGTGACAGGTGAGGCTGTGTAGTCATGACTGGTATGGGTCACCCATGTGGTCCCTCCAAACCATTCCCCGGCCTTGGGTTTGGGTATGACAGTATCCCTTCTGACCACAGTTGCCAATTTGCACCTGATTACTGCGGGTGCCCTTCAACTGTCATCTTGCAACAACATTGTTCAAAATGTTTTCCTGTTCATTCAGCCTGATTGTTTTAATCCTTGCCATTTTTACCGCACATTTTATTTTCCGTACAGCCACAAATTTAACATACTTCATTCATACATCACACCCCACAATGGCCCACATTTATTACCTTGTTATGGGAATGATTTCACCATTCAGGCTGATTGAGGAATGTGCACCTACACATGGCCTGCACACAATCATTTTTGGGCCCTGTTTGAATGTTCAACATGACTGTTGTCTTCTGTCATGTTGAAGTGACCAACCATTGATGTATCCATGTGCCTGCCATCACTGCATCAGTGAACACTGGATTTGTTGCAGCGTGTGGCACATGCGTGTTCTGTCACACTATTTTGCATGTTTTATCTCATGATGTCCATCTCACATGGATGGGTGACAGTACTTATTTTCTACCATATGGCTGTACTTTTCAAATGCACCATGGCTATGCTACGTGCCATCTGTGTGCTGGCATGTGTCATGTATGTGTATTGGACATGCCACTCACAGGCTAATGTGTGATGCCAGTGCTATCCAGCATGCAGCACATGTGTTGCTTTTCCATCTTGGAGTCCTCAGTGTCTGCTTTCTGCCTCCCCTTGCAACTCATTGACAGTGCATGCATGCCAGGGTTATTGTCATGTGGGACATGTGTCATTTATGTACTGGATCTCTGCCTCGTCAGGCCTATGTGTGGGTGCTATGGTGCTCATGCCTGTTTCCATTTGTTATCTTTCATGTTTTTGCAGGTGATGAGGCACTTGAAGCTGTTGAGGAGGAGGGTATGGTGCAGACCCAGGAGGAATCACAGCCACAACCGGGCACCAGTGGAGGATGTGGGGTGGTGGTGGGGGAAAACCCATGCTGAATCGGACATTGAGACATATGTGCTGTCGTAGGTGAGTGTTTCTGGCAGGGATGCTGTTCTGTCCAACCCACCTGCACCGGGGGTAGACCCCTCTATGGGGATTTCAATGTTGGAAAGTCCGCCTTTGGTGGTTACGGATGCAGGGTCACACTCCACAATATTTGCTCCTGTTCCTGGGCCAGCAGATCAAAGGAGGAATGCCGTCCTGCAGCCTCAGACAGTGCCAGCACAGCAAGGTGCACATTGCCTTGCCCCAAAAAGGTGTGGTGCCCGCCAATGCGGTGGCCGTGTGCCACCAGGCAATACTGTGTGGGAGAACTCCATGTACAGTATAGCAGCACAACAGGGGGCATCGTGTGAAATGATGGCTCAGGCAATGGATAGGGTGGCCACTTCCATTCTCCCCCTTGAAAGGCAGATGGAGCTCCAGCAGCAGGTAACAGACTCCATTTGCCACTCACACAGGGAGGACATGTTGGCATCCGACAGGGACCGACGGGCTAGACTGGAGACTCTGCGCACAGCCATATCTGTAGAGTCACAGGCCAACAGGGAAGCCCTCAGGTTAGAACACATGTCCCTCAGAGATACTCTGGGTGAACTTGAGGTGTCCCGGAGTACAAGGGCAGAACAGCAGCTGGAGAAGCTGACACGTACACTGTCAGCTGAGCTCCAGGCAACCCATCAGGAGATCCGGGCATCATGCGAGGCCATAAAGGCAGAAATGTGTGCTACCCGTGAGGTGCTGCATGGGGACCTCCGTACCATTATTCTCCAGAACCAAACCTTCCAGACCCGCATGCTTGCTGCCATGGAGGACCATACCAGGACTGTGTGTGGTCTGCCTCCCATATCACCTCCTGATGTAGCAGCAGAGGGTGATGACAGCGACAACAGATCTCCCACTGTAGCGTAGCCGTGCAGGCCATGAGCCCATGGAGGTTTTTCTTTTTTCTCTCAACATCTATGTATGTGGGTGTTGGGGTGCACCCTGTACCTCGTCCCTCCTGGGTGCCCCCCCGGTCCACACATGACCATTTTTGATTTTTTTTAAAACAATTTTTTTTACAGTGTCTTGCTTTGTGTGGCTCCCATAGGCATCCACTGTCTATTCCAGCTGGGCACATGCAGGGTTGTCCTGTCTTTGGGTTAGATGATTGGGTTCCTGACACACACACCTCCTGCTTCCCCTTTCCATGGGCTTGCAAAGGGTGTGACCAAGTGACAGTACCTTACACAGTGACATTGGGCTCCCATGAGTTGTGTGGCCAGTCTGTAGTCAAAACTGTGTGTACATCCCTAGTGGGGATTGTTGTTCGATTTTCCACTGCATGGTGGATTGATATTTGCTTGTGCATCCATGTCTTTATCCTTATATACATGTAGCTTCTTCATGTCTTAACAAGCCCATCTCCTTTGCAGATGCAGTTCATGTTGTATGCAGTACACTGACACATTTGCCTGACAGCAACACTCTGCAGGTGTAAGGGGTCGATGTGCTGCCTTAGTCAGGTTGTGACGCTTGCACTACTTTAATTTTTTACTGTCATATATTGCCACTGTTTCATCCTGTACTGATGTTTTGTGTTGCTGGTAAGTATTTGTTCATGTGTGCTGTTTCTTATTGATTATTGAGAGCATATTGTCTGTGGCCTGTTTCCATTAGGGACAGTGCACTTTGTGACACTTGTGTCATGTGTTGTGCATTCATTTGGTTGCTTTCATATTGCATGCCATGCCATGGTGTGTTGGGTAGCTGAGATTGGGAGGGGTTGGGTAACATGGCACTATTTTGATGTGGTATTTTGCAAGGGGGTAGTCGTTCATGGTGCATGAATGTGTGTCTTTTTGTGACACAGCTTTGGGTGCCTTTAAGTAGCTAGGGATGCACACAATGTAACACTTCCAGGTGAACAATCTAAGGCTGGTATGGATGTGACAGTTGACTGTCCCTTTTGTCATCATCATTGATTGTCAGCTGGTATGCGCCAGGGCTGTGTGCACTCTGCAGGGGTGGGATTTTAGGTGAAGTAATTTGCCACAAGCTGGGTACGGGCTGCCTCACCACGTGCCCTTTCACCTCCCATGCGCAGCGGCCATGCATGTGGGTGGTGATGTGGGGGCACCACCATGTCCACCGTCATGCCCCGGCGGGTTGCAACGTTGTGCAGGACACATGCTGCCACTATGATCTTGCACACTACTGGGGCGTATACAGCAGCTGCCCACCAGAGCGGTCAAGGGAGCGAAAGCGTGACTTGAGCACTCCTAATGTGCGCTCCACTATGCCCCAGGTTGCAATATGGGCTGTGTTGTATCTTTCCTCGGGTGGTGTGGTGGGGTTCTGAGTTGGCGTCATCATGTAGTTACTCAGAGGGTAGGCACTGTCCCCTGGGGAGGTGATAATGGCTATCATTAGTGGGGTTTTCACATTACTCAGTGTCTGACATGCATGCTTGTGCAGAGGCATTTAAACTCACCAATCAACCATGTGTTGCCATGCCGCCCAGCTTCCAGGTCCCGGTTTAGGGGTGACATTCTGAATATGAAACTATCATGGCTTGACCCTGGATAGTTGGCATATACTGAAGTGATGATTCCCTTGGCATCACATACTACCTGCACGTTGATTGAATGCCAGTGCTTGCGGTTTCGATATATGTGCTTAGTGGCCCTGGGAGGACGTAGAGCCACACATGGGTGCAATCAATGGCACCTAGCACTTTGGGAAGTGTGCCACCCTGTAAAAGTCCTGGACCACGGCCTGCCTTTCTGCAGGTGTTCTGGGCATGTATATGTGCCTGCGGATTTAGGGGCGTGCAGTCATGATGACCAACACCTGGTGTAGGCAGCGTGACTGCGTGGCCTGTGACACCCCCCCACTATCGCACTTGTCAGCTGAAATGAACCAGTAGCCAAGAAGTGCAGTACATTGAGCACCTTTTCCAAGGGGCTCAGTGCTTGCGAGCACAGGGTGGGTGATGTGAGGTCATCCGCCCACTCCCTCACCAGGTCTAGGATTATGTGTGGTGGAAACCTGTACCTCCCATATACCTGGTCATCAGGCATCCCAAAAATGCTGGCCCTGGGTAAAACAATGCGCGGCCTGGCTATCCTCCTTCTCCTGCGGTGTCCCACGACCACTGCTGTGAGGAACGGTATATTCATCGTAGCGTCTGAGCTTGTTTGTTGTTTGCGCGCACTTTTATGCTGAGCGGGACCGCTTACGCCTGCTTCCTGCTGGCGTACGTGTTTCCGTATTAGTGCGTCTTTTTTGGCGCACGCCTTTCCCCTGTTCGATTTCATGAATATTTGTTGTTAGCGTGCGTGTGGGCATTGCGAGCATTTACCTCCTGTACTTCCCCCGTAACGCCCACATTTTCATGCGTTGTTCCCCATTCCGCGTGTTACGCCCCATGTTCCACCCACTTTTCTTGTGTGTGCTGCGCTATGTGCACTTTCCTTGTGCGCGTAGCGCATGCCGTTTAGTGACGTGTGCGCCCGCATCCGCCACCTACAAATTTAGCGCACATCCCAGGATTTACACGCGCACTGAATTCCATGAATCGATGTGCGCGGCTTTGGCACGTGTGCGCTGTGATTTTCACGCTTGCACTGCGATTTTCACGCTTGCTCTCCCCTTTTGGGCGCACATTTATTCCATGAATCGGCCCGATAATTTCCATCCAGTAAAACTCACCCCCACTTACCAATGTAGTCTCTGTTGCATCTCGTGTTCAATATATTGCAAGAAATTAAGAGAGAATGTCATTGCTAATTTCTTGGCCACTATCATTTAATTTAGAAGAAAAAATCATTCCTCACCCATCTTTCCCGAATCCTCCAAAACACTTTATTACTGCGCAGCAGCTCATGCGCTCACGAGCTCAGGCTTGTCCTAATGTTACCACTTTTAATGTTATGAATAGACTTTGCCACATACTAGCCTGTCATGGACGGTTTGCCACATACTAGCCTGTCCTAAAGCATTTGTCATTTAGTCCAAAACTAAGGTTACTTTGACAACATGCTTTAGGACAGGCTAGTATGTGGCAAACCGTCCATGACAATTTGAGATGGGCATCTGTAGAAAATGAGTCGGGGGCCAGCAGAGATCTTGACTTGCACAGTATTGGACTATCTTCCAGTTGTCCTGGTCCAGTAAATGCAGTGCACCTATTTGTGAAAGAAAGGGTAGACTAGCTTTCAAAGTGGGATCTCAATGGAAACATATCTAACACAGCAAATATGCAACACTAGTTGGCAGCATGTGTACTCTTGTGTTTGAGAATATTCGTTTGAAGAGTAAATGATTCCTGACATGGTGGTATGGACGGAATCCTAAAGTTGATGGTCATCTGAACTTTGAGTCCCATGATCAAGAAACTGAAGGTCTGAATGGCGAATAGAGGCTGGCCCAGCATCCCAAGGATTTGAGTTCAGAAGTGAACTAGTCGGTACAATGGAGTCCAACTTTTCCCCCTCTTTCCTCTCTGATCAGGCATTGGTGGAGTCTGAGGACTCTACACAATGTAGGCTTCTAAAGAACAGTGGTTGTACCTTGACCTGCATAGATTGCAGGACTTTGGCATTCATAATGCTATGCACCTTTGCCACTTCTTGTGCAGAGGATGGTGCCACTGACAGAGGGATGGGGGCCCAGAAGTGAGGCAATTTTCTGAAAAGGAGGCATGCTTTGACTGGGATGGGCATGCCAGGCTTAGAGAGAAGAAACCATGATATCACTAAGAATGCTGCTACAGTCCATAGTCAGTAAAAGAGGCCTGAAGACAATCAATTCTATGTCTCTATGTCTTTAAATAGAGAGAGAAAGAGAGAGAGAGAGAGAGAGAGAGAGAGAGAGAGAGAGAGAGAGAGAGAGAGAGAGAGAAAGAGAGAGAATGAAGAAGATGTGTGGGTAGGTGTTGTTCCTTCTAAGGTGGGAAGGTTTGTCCCCAACACTGAATGTATACCTGAGACCAAATAAATGGACACACCCCGCTAGGGAATGAGACCAAGAGAATAATTGCAAGTGAAACACATGTATGCAAAGTAAATGCAAGCAGAGAACACTGCTGCCCGAGAGTTCTCTGCCAAACAATACATGGGCAGCACATTATTAACCAAAATAACATCATGAGTGATGTAACGACATACAGTATGAAATAACAGTTTCGATTGGTCGGCCCACATAGCACACCATGCTCTATAGGTGATGTCAGGCTGTAATTGGCTACTGTGTCTGAGTTGATTGGAGGGCACGTGGGTCCGCTGGGCTCATCTCTGCGGTGAAGTCCAGGTTAGTTAGAAAAATGCTACATATCTAACTGTCTAACTGTCTAAGCTAGCATAACAGGAACTGATGGCATGAGACAAATGGCAAACATAACATTCTAACATGAACAGGGGTACTTTCAGAACCTACTGGCAGATATACTGGCTTTTCAACCCTTGCACCCAACACATACATAGGATGAGATATATGGTTGGTGTCCTTGTCTGGTCGCTGCAAGGGGTCAGATGTGTATCTGTATCAAAAGAGCAGAGGGGCATGGGTCCAGTGGACTGGGGCCTGGGGCGGTGGGGGTCGAAGGGACAAGGGCAGGTTAGTAGACATGGATGTGCACTCGAGCTGTAGCCTGCTCCGGTCTCATACAGTGCAGTGAGCTCATCTGAACTGGGATGATACTAAATGTTGCAACAAAGAATGGCTGGACATCCGTGAGAACAGGGCTTGTGCGGAGCTGGCAGAAGGTGGTGGGGGCCTGGGCATTCTGTGCGAGGCGCTGGGCAGGGGAGAAGGAGTATTAGAGATCATTTTTGGGCCTGTTAATAGTTGGCATCTAGTGTGTCACAAAATGGAGTCTCCAAGCATCAATAAAGGCTCAGTTGTTTGCTTGTTTAATACTATTAATTAGTATGGGTTATAGACAGGAGAGTGGGGGCGTACTTCGCACACCCAGGATCTATTCAGCGTGGCGATGGTGAGGGAGGCGGAAAATGACTGCTTCTCCCAACAGGTGTTACACAAATTTACTGATTCATAAAATGTAACCTCACAGACATGGAGAATAAACGTGCAGATGCACAGCAGAAAAACTAATTGGTTGTACCCTTCACCTATTCTGTTACGGTCAACTTGCATATATGCTATAAATAATGAGGACCGCCACTAAAATCGATGCTAAATTTGAAAACTAAAGAAGTGCTATAACTTGAAGGTCTGGGGGATACGGTGGAGCATACAATAACGATTCCCAGTAGTTAATTATAGCATGCAGGTGGAGAGGAGGAATTGAGGACCCTCACCTCCTTCCTGAACAGCAAGAACAGAGAGTTCGGTGCTTGTGCCAAAAGTCAGAACAATGTAAGAAAAGCTCAATTTTTAAGGTCAGTTGGATTCAAAGAGCAACTGCATAGAGCTGAGATATTTGTTGATATGTCACTCTTTTCACTAAGAAGGAATCCCTGATATAACACTCCCTTGTATATGCTCCTACCACGCAATTCTGGGACAAGAAGTACCTACATGGGTAAAACTCACATTTATTTAAATAAAAGAAAATTAAAGGTCGTCACCTTGCTTTATGCAAGGGTTTTCAAACAACAAGACATTTAATATACATAAACAGCGGCAGATTGTCTACAGAGGGATGATCAAATTGTTTATGTAATTCTCACTAGGATCCAATACACACACAGTCTCTCTATTATTTGTTAATAGTAGTCTTCTGTAATACAAGGAAAGATCTACATGAAACACGTACTTTAATTACAACACTGCTTCTTAACAGCCAGTGTGTTCAAATACCTACGCACCACCTCTCTTTTCTTATAGTCAAGCATACATTTTAAAATACTTTCTTTTCTTCCAGTATTGATAACAAATATTGTTACCAATGAAAGGTTGGATAGAAAATGACATTCATGTAAACACATTTAATTGAATATCCCTCATTGGGGTTTTGGGTTTCTAATATGTGCATGCTATCTGAATGCAGGCACTAGATGAGTTGCATCTAATTCTGCAGGATGTGTAAAATAAGCAGTCCTATTATTTTGAATGCACAACATTGATGTATCTACTCCACGTACCCACCCTAGATTCCGACTGTGAAAAACAAAATCTATATCTATCCACTCCCCTTTAATTACTTGGGCATGTTATTTAGGGGTCCTCTCACCTCAATACAAAATCATTGGTGAAATCATTGTGTTTATTTGGAAGTCCATCTCTTCTACGGGAATAAAAATGCTAAACTCCCTTCCATGCCAATCCTTCTTATTAAATAGCTACGTCTTTAAAAGGTGTTCATTTACCAATTCTCTATTGAGGCTATAAAGTGTGGCCCACGATTCAAAGCCTAAGGTGTTGGCGATACATGTCAGCACCACAGGATTCACTTTATTTAAGCTATAATTTACAAAATACTACAGTCTGAGTGCTGGGAAATGCTCCATGTTGTATGCCGCACACCACCCACCACATAGAAAGCAAAGTACAATTTCTTATTTAAATATAATCTCACTCAACAAGCAAGAAGTGAAGTTTCACTTGGCTTTAATTATAGTCAGAATGAGCTGTTCCATTTCCTACACAAATATAAACATATTCTATTTGGAATGAGCTCTGAATAGTTAAATCACCTGCTCAGTGGCCTTGACCTCAAGGGACCTAGCAGGTCAATGATTCTAGGGGGAGAGATCAATTACATTTTGAGAGTTGTCATACTTTTGAATAATCTTTGAGGCATATAGTCAGCAGTAACTCTCAAGTGTTGCATGGGAATTCCCAGTTAGATTATGTCTTCTTGGCTCTAGCGCTCCTTTCTCTTGGAAAACAGGTCATCCTCAGGTTAATCTGGTTCGGGCTCCCTCATGGACAAGAACTTTCCATCTCCAGGTATTATCCAACCAAGGTCAGCACTCATCCATTGGGGCCAGTGTTATCTTTCCATGCAGCCTTTGATTCCAACATTTTTTCAGTGTGTGCCTTTCCCATTCCGTGTGTGTTTCCCTTTCTATCATGAGTAATATTGCCACACTTTGTCATGATTAAATTGCACATTTAGATGGGTCAAATTATTCAATTTTCTTGATTAATAGTCAGACACTTCCAGAAAATACACCTCCCAATCTTTGTAGGTCGATTTTATTTTCTATTTATGAAAGGTGGTGGGGGTTGCCTGCCCTGAATACTTTTTAATTCAAATCATGTTTATTCCATATCTTCTGTTAGCAATATGGCACATTCAAGAAATTAACATTTCTGGATGTCCCTGCTCCTGATCAAAACAGGGACATGTGACATAAATGTGTACTTCAGGTTGTTTATTAAGTCATTAGACTTTATGGTTGTATTAATTATTAAAGACCATAGGCAATTCAGATGTCTACTCATGTGATAGAGAATGATTTCAAGGTCATAACATATCCTTCCTTTTGATTCAGAGTCATATGGTTGTGGATTGATATCAAAAACTGTTTAAAATGCTCGAATATTGTTGATTCCAATGGCCATTATATTTCTTTACCATGATTCCAGCCTTTATTTGAACTGCTAGTGAAAACCCCATGCTCACATCTCGAGACACACAAACAGTTCTTAGAGGTCCCATTGTCCATTTCTCATCACTGGGCATCTGTTCTTCATTATTGCTGTAACTGATGTCAAGGGGCAATAAGCACATTACACTGTTAGATTTCAGGTTTGGCTTTCATAGGCCATGTTAACCTGCAGTTAAGCTTCTTATCAGCTCAGGATACCATTGATTCAGTCTTGCTGGAATTTTAAAGATATATTTATTGAGAATGTCCTCTTGAAATAAGCTCTATTCTGGGGAACTCAACCTTCCCCCATTGGCTCATGTATGTAGGCTAAACCAGAAGAAATTAGCTTGTCAGAGATTTCACTCCAGAACTAACCATCAGTGCCAGAGACCACTTTAGAAACTATTGATTTCTAATACATTTAAACAATATTGTATTACCTTTTTTTAAATATTACAGATACAATTCATTGTATGATCACAATAGACTTGTAATAGACTTCTACATGCATTCATAAACAGTATCACAGTTATCTTTAAAATATATATTCAATGAAAACACTTTGTTAAACGGACGTTATGGTTCCAAGTAAAACCGAAAAACCTCTGAAATTTGCCAGTTATGGATTTAACAGTATCTAAAGGTCATTCGTGTTGTGTCCAGTTGTGTTACAATAAGGGCTCATAGGGAGACAACCTGCAGAAACAGCATGCAGCTGTGCTCAGGAGGTTGAGAACCAGTCATGGGTTCCACAAATCACAGGTTTAGTCCTGCTGAGCTTATTCTGTATCACACACCCTAGGTGGAGTAAGAGGGTGTGGGCCATAGCCAACAAAGTTAATGATAAGGGATATGATATGATAGGTTATTTATATCGCACTTAATACCCAGAGGTAAGCGCAGACCTGGGGATCGAATCTGTGTTGCTCTGTGCCTCTTGCTTCCAAGGCGAGCATGTTGTCACTGAGCTATCCTCCCGAGGCAATGATGGAAGTTACAATACTTTGAGCTACCCCAAAGTCTCTACCTTAAGTATGTCTGTCACCGGGCCATCCAACATCCTTTTCTCATCTTGATGTCTTACTCAAGGCAATAGTTTGATCCAAACGCGGCATGCATTAAAAGGGCACATGGCAGAGCAAGTCCATTGATTGTACAATCTTGGAGCATTGTATTCGAGAAACGGCACTTATGCAGTTCTGTGAGGCAACGTGCAGCGTTTGGGGCATTTTTAGGCATAGATGGGGTTAAAGTGTCAGGAAAGACTCAGCTACTGGTGTTGACTCAGGAGCCAGCCGTGATGGGCCTTTCTACACTCCTGCAACAGAGTTGGTAGCGTTAGATTTATTTTTGTTTCACAGAAGCTATTTACAAAGGGGAACGCAGTGCAAAGCGTGGCGATTTAATCATGATAGCTGGTCGTTTCCTGTAAACGCTGTTTTATACTCCGAGTGCACATACTGTAAAGTGCTACCTGGGTGCTTTTTCAATTACTATTGCTTTTCCTGCTGAAGGGTTCTGCTCCTCATTGGATTCCCTGGCGCGTGCTCATCATTAACCTTCCCCAGTGATATTCACACTTGCTTAACTTCATAGCATGTTCCCTTGTCCGGCTTTTTTCTCTTCTAGAGATCTGATTTAGTGTATGGATTGTGGCAGGCAACAGTAAACACAACAGCCACCTTTCTATTTCACTGGGTTAGGTTTTTTAATGTTTTATTTGTAGCCTCGCGGATACAAATGCCTACGGTAGCTGCTGCTTTTTATCTATATTGTTGCATCGAAAAAGGTTGTTCACGCTCATTGTGTTTATTATTCTCGGAAGACATTTCATTAACAGACGCGTTCTCGTTTCTAACATGCCTTTAACGCCAATAGAAAATAATTTCTGTACAGTGCATGCCTTAGAAGCAAGACGACACAGAACAACACAGGTTCGATCCCTGGGTCCGCACTTAAAAACGTCTGGGTATTAAGCGCGTTATAAATAATCAATTGTGAAAGGAGGGGCGCGGGGTATTTTATTGGTCCACACATTACCCTAGGAAGGAAGTTGTACAACATCCAGTGTTTATCATTATTGACAATTGTATGCATTGTGTTTTATTACTTTGCTTCTTTGCTATGTCTGTATAGGGATCCTATAAATAATTCACAAAGGTTGTCTGTGCACCGGGGAGTGGCTATAACCCCAGCCCCATAAGCAAAGACATGTTTACCCTGAGGCATGACTTTCCCTCTAAGACCCTCCTCTTCTGAAATTTAGCAAAGCAATGGATTTCATCCTCAAATCGAAGTCCTGAGACTATACAAATAAGTCCATATGGTTTGTGGTTACACACACTGTAATGTTAGGGTGTGTTGTGAAAAATATAGTGAGTACTAAGCCCAGTGTCCACGATGTACTTCGTGATTCAAGAATACTACCCCTGTATTACAGATATATTTGTCAGTATGAATACCTGTGCTCATTCTAATGTTCCCAAGATGCTCTTGGATTTTTTGGGAAGCATCCTGGAACCTTTGTCAGAGGCATTTGGCCCCTTCCCCTTTTGCATAGAATAATTTCAAGAGTTCAAGAAGCAAGGACGTATATGGTTATTCTAGGTTTTGATAATGGCAAATCCAACATTCATATGACCTCAGTTTATTTTGGAAGTCATCATTCTAAATAATTGACAAAATGAGCGCAAGTAAATATTGTGAAAGGCTTTTTTTTCCCAGAATGCACACCATTTTATTTCTCACATTGTACTTACTTCTTGGAAACGGTCATGTTGAGATTCAAATAGTTGACCTGTTTCTTCTGTATGCACCAAGGCATTGTTATATTTTTCATGCTGACCACGTACCAGTTTGTTCCGCTGGTGCACAAGCACATGTTTTAAAGTACACACAAGCACACACACACACACACACACACACGCACACACACACACGCACACACACACACAGTAATTTACAAAAGTAAAATTAAATGACAAATGCAGTTGTAGACCCCACAGTTCCTTCGCCAGTTCCTTAATAATGTCTGCCCGAAACTCAGCAGACCCCTAACAGCACATATACACATCCCCCTCTCCTCCTTCCATGTGGGCAATGCACCTTTAGTGTAACAGCCTCATTCCTCTGGGAGACAGACGGTGACAACGTTTGACTCAAATACAAAGGACTGACCCCACTGCTGGAGATACCTTGGCTTCAGCTGCCCTCGTTCTACTTTAAACCATACAAAAAACCACAGCCCTCCATCAAGATAACTGTTCTTTTTTCTAGTTACACTTTGGTCAGTAACAGCTGAGGTGGCTCTAGAAAACGGAGACCAAACGATCAGTTGGGCGGTACGTGAGGTTGAAAGGACAGGGTGCATTAACCACCACTCTCCCACATGGAAACCCAATAAGAACTGCCAGCTCAGGCTGACCTGCCCTTGGCCAAATAGTTTTTCAAATTCAAATGGCTTTGATTATCATTTTAATTTATGCAATCACTGCCAAAGTTATATTACAAACACGTGAATATCCAATGTTCGACCCTGCCCGCGCTGCGCTTTTGAAGTTTAGTCCTACTTTTTAGTTGTCTGCCTACTTTTATGTTTGTGAACTTTCCTGCTTTTAGTTTTTAAAAAACTGGTCAGCATACACCTATACGCCTGACTCCGCATCTCAGCCCAGCTGCTCCATTCCAAAATTCATTAAGTATCCTGATCTCTTGGCTGAGACATTTATCAATATGTTGCTCTTTTTAATAGGTGGCCATCCCAGATGCAATGCTCCATGGTATACAATCCGACACCACAATTCTTGGACAACGAAAGAGGCTAGTTATCATCAAAATTATTCAAATTTATTTAAATAAAGGGGAACGAAAGGTGGTCACCTTAGTTTATGCAGGGGCAGTCATCACACTTAAATAGCTACTATGCGACGGTTCTGTGTGTTTTTGTAGACTGTTGTTTAAAAATCAGCAGTTTGCTTGTGCACTTTTGGTCAACATGAATTCTTCCAGATTATTTATTTTGTTTTAAATGGGTGGTGCCTTCCCATACCCCCATTTTGCCCACAAATCCACTGAATCACGCCCACCCCCTACTACTCTGTCACCACACACACATATAGATATAACTGTATGTGCAAATGGTCGATTTCAACCAAAAGTGCAAGACAAACTGCTGACTTTCAAGCAGCAGTCTATGAAATCACATACTACAAACTTTCATAAATTGGTTAAACAATTAGACTGGAGTGTCTGTGACAATCTCGCTATGAGGTGGCACACATTTGCAGTAACACCACATGATAATTAGACATGTTTCTAAAACTAAATAATCAATTCCACCTCTAACCAGCTTTCTCAATTCTATGTCAACCTTGCTGCTTACCAATCAGCATGTTAAAGCTCAGTTAACATTGTCATACAAATAGTATCAATTATTATATTAGTAAAAACTTTAATTTTCTCCAATATCAAAAGCAAGTCTTGGTGCAATAGAAAATTCATAGAAAAATTGCATTAATCTAAACAAATCTCAATTAATGTGCCGTGCCCCCTGTGTGCATGTGGGGTTGTGGGTTTCTAACATATATATGGAATGACAATACGCGTTATGATAGGTTGCATTAGACTCTACAGGCCTGTGTTTAGGAAAACTGTATGATCAATTTAGAATGCGCAGCATCCTTACCGAGAAACTTAGCATCTTAGAAGGTCTACAATCCACCAGCAATGATATGATATGATATAATGTTATATCATATAATATCATATCATTGCTGGTGGATTGCATTATCTAAGTGATCATATATTTGATATGGATTATGATCTAAAAGTATGTACATTCGCAGATCTATATACCATACAACACAATTGGTTTATAATTACAATGAATTGGCACAATGCATACTATACTTAATATACGTAGTTCTTCACATTTATTGAGCTTTTTGTGTGTTAAGGCACACAAGATACCCCCTAATTAAGTATAAATCATTGTGGTACACAACTGGGTGATTAGAGGGATAGACACCCTTGGGGTCCCAAGGTGTAATTGGCAAGATGTACTTGGTTATCTATTACACAGCAGAACATAGTGGAGATGGCTAGACTCTGTCCAACAGATTTTCCCATAGGGGGATGGAAATTGATTAGCCAATCCCTTAGTTTAGTGGTACCCTGAATTACACCCAAAGACACCTCTAATGATTTAGTTGTCTGGCTCTTAAAAGTAATGTTATAATACATCCAGCTAATTTTGTAAATTGCCCTTTTCTCACTTGATTTGGCTCTACCAATAATTGGGTCATGACATACTTGTCTATCATCCTCATCATTTCCCTTATATAATGAGATCGCTCTCTGCCATTTCTAGAATGTAGAAAAAATAAGGGACACAAACTGCTCTACTTTGCTCTCCTCACTTTTTCTCAATTCTTACAGACTCTTCCCATTATGGGTTTAAATAGCATTCTTGATTAAGAACCCTTTGATTGCATGAAAATGATCTATGTGATTGCTACGACCCCCAGAATTCCAGCAGCTGAAAATGGCGATTTATTATTATTATTATTATTATTATTATTATTATTATTATTATTATTATTATTATTATTATTGTTTTTAAAACCCCCTTTACACCACATACATATGCAGGGGGAGACCCCCCACAGCACCCCCATACTACTATTATATCCCATACCCCCTCACATATATATGTGGTGTAAGGGGGGGTTGGGGAAAAAAAGTCAGAATTTCAGGCGTCAGATTTCTGAGTGCCACATTTTGGGCCATTACCGCGCCAAACCCATTGAAGTTATGGAGGGCAGCTAATTACTGTGGCAAGAAAGTCCACAACTGGAATATGAAATAATATGTGTAAATAATTGTAACATATTTGTACATACAATGTAAGATTGAACATAATCAATGTTGTGCCTGAGGTTTCATACATCTTAATTATTATGTCATCTGCCCAATTAGTGGCATGTCAAAAATGTATTTATCCTCCATATTTTAGGTCTGAACAGTTTTTTTTCCTCCAATTTTTAGGTTGATAGTCCGTCTCAAATCCCATATCATGATACATCTGTTACATCAAACTAAAGAACAAGGCTACTGGAATGTATCTAATTTCCATTCATTGACCACAAAGGATGGGTATGCGGTAATATTATCCTCATATATATTGTCGCCATCCATATGGTCGCTGGGAAAAGGCAGTGGTTTCTTTGTATATGGTGACCATATATATGGGGTCAAGGGGACCGGGGGTGGTGGGTGCCCCGGAGGTTCATTGTGATAATGGCCCTGCAAACCATGGGATTTTTTTTGGCAACATTATTGTCAGATGACTTTTTTGCTGTTATCACATGGAACCAAATGATGGCCCAGCCAGTTAGACATTTACATCCAGTCTGACATAGCCATGCACAAATACAACAGAATGCACACACAAACCCAAGAAGACCAATTTGCATTCTTATGGAACAAAGATTTTCCCACAACAGGATTTTTGATACCAGACTGAACAACACTATTAACTGAACAAAGTACAATTCACATGCAATTACTTCCTGCTCGCCATCATTTTCAACACTGCCTCTGAAACATGCCTTACTTAGGTCACATCTTGCAATTTTCTTCCAAAGAATTTTATAGACTTTACTGACCATCATGCAAAATTGTATTTCTATTTTAATTCCCTTAAATATTTAATTGTTATGAATATCAATATGTAATGTTATATGGTGCAATCATTGGGGAATCCTTCTTTTCTCCTCCCACCGTCTTCCCCTTACAACATCGCCATTCCCCTCGCAAACAAATAGGACCTTGCAAACCAAAAATACGCTGACAAATAGGAAATGAGAATCATTCCCAAGCAACACAGAACAAGGAACAAAGAAGGGATACAAAGAACAAGTCAAATCAACTACACCACTTGACACTGCACTAATGCTAAACCAACAAGTAGGCAGCTGAGATGACAACAAGAACAAACATGCAGGTGAAGCTGTGACAGGACAAACAACTTGTGGGGGTTGTTTTTTTGTTATAGGATAGGAACATTGCTTTTTGCTTTTTTATGTTTTATCAGGATAAAGCAAAGGAAAAGATACCCGAGGAAAGGGAAACATTTTCTTCCCTTTTACCACTGTGCAAAATAAAAATAAAACCATTGAACAAACAAGAAGACAAAGGCACTCAACAAATTGAAATAAATCAAACATTGAAAGATTAAATGACACAAAAACCAACACGTAACAACTAAAACTGTCCAAAAAGTCTGCTCACAACACTCCAAACCCGCCTTAAGCACCAAACACCCTCCAAGTGGGACCTTGCCCTTTGCACACCTTCCCTCCATAACTAGAAACACCCACAAAGGACATGAATTGAAGTGGGCCTTTCATAGAGCCTTAAACATCCTTTATCAGATGCTTGGGCTTCGATTGGCTGAACAAACTCGTAATTTAAGCTTGACATTCTATTCAAGAGCTGAGTTTAGAGGGGAGCAATGATATGACTGGGCTCATGTGACTCCAGGGTTGCACAGAAAGATAGGTGCAAGAGATTTAACAGAGCAGTGAAGTCACCATGATCTCCTAATACAAAAGAAACAGTAAATCTGAAAACAACATCTTTACACAGGAGTACATGGACACAATAAAGGCACCTGCCAATGATCAACATGAACATTGTGTTACATCATGTACTGTTCTTTAGTAATTTGTATGATATGGGTGTCACCATCATTTTCCTAAGGTGAAGTTGGGTACATCAGCATAGGAGAAGTACACCAGACGTGAATTGTGTAAAACCAAACAATTATTGACACTGACAGTCAGCTACATGATTGCAGTTAATTAAGTAATTTCCTCGGCTCATTTAACCTACTTCGATATAAAACACATTTATACAAACAAAACTACGTTGTTACTGTAATAATAAATACTAACAAAATAAAGTGCCCATTTTAAGGTAAAATTATAAAACCACTAGATTACAGTTTAATATACACTGAGCGAGCGGTATCCAGTGCTGCATAAAATGACTTAGTAGTCGATCCAAGCAATTTACAAAGGTAGCTCAGCCTTGTACCTGGTGAAGGCTGCTGTGACAGTATGCCATCGGTAAGTGTGGAATAGCCTGAGCTTTTTTACATATGTTATTATAAAATGATGTGGGTAATTCTGCTTCTGAAAGGGGAATCTCCTGATCAGACCCAACGTTCAAAAGGTTGCAAGTAAAATAAACCAACACGTAACAACTAAAACTGTCCAAAAAGTCTGCTCACAACACTCCAAACCCGCCTTAAGCACCAAACACCCTCCAAGTGGGACCTTGCCCTTTGCACACCTTCCCTCCATAACTAGAAACACCCACAAAGGACATGAATTGAAGTGGGCCTTTCATAGAGCCTTAAACATCCTTTATCAGATGCTTGGGCTTCGATTGGCTGAACAAACTCGTAATTTAAGCTTGACATTCTATTCAAGAGCTGAGTTTAGAGGGGAGCAATGATATGACTGGGCTCATGTGACTCCAGGGTTGCACAGAAAGATAGGTGCAAGAGATTTAACAGAGCAGTGAAGTCACCATGATCTCCTAATACAAAAGAAACAGTAAATCTGAAAACAACATCTTTACACAGGAGTACATGGACACAATAAAGGCACCTGCCAATGATCAACATGAACATTGTGTTACATCATGTACTGTTCTTTAGTAATTTGTATGATATGGGTGTCACCATCATTTTCCTAAGGTGAAGTTGGGTACATCAGCATAGGAGAAGTACACTAGACGTGAATTGTGTAAAACCAAACAATTATTGACACTGACAGTCAGCTACATGATTGTAGTTAATTAAGTAATTTCCTCGGCTCATTTAACCTACTTCGATATAAAACACATTTATACAAACAAAACTACGTTGTTACTGTAATAATAAATACTAACAAAATAAAGTGCCCATTTTAAGGTAAAATTATAAAACCACTAGATTACAGTTAAATATACACTGAGCGAGCGGTATCCAGTGCTGCATAAAATGACTTAGTAGTCGATCCAAGCAATTTACAAAGGTAGCTCAGCCTTGTACCTGGTGAAGGCTGCTGTGACAGTATGCCATCGGTAAGTGTGGAATAGCCTGAGCTTTTTTACATATGTTATTATAAAATGATGTGGGTAATTCTGCTTCTGAAAGGGGAATCTCCTGATCAGACCCAACGTTCAAAAGGTTGCAAGTAAAATAAAATAAAAATCCACATATATAGCTTGCAGGAACTGTTTGCTGGAATCTTCTCTACCTGTCCTGCCATGGCAGCAGGGCGGGTTCAAAGGTCACAAATTGCACTTCTGAACACAGCTTCTGGAAGCCCAAAGTTACAACTGACAAAGGTGTTTTTTTAACTGTAAGCATCTCATGGTTTAACATCCCATAATTGTGTACCTCAGATGTTTGGTGGCATGTGTTACCAAACGAAATATAAACCATGTTTATTTTTCAGGTGGTGGTTACTAGGATTACACAATTACACAGGCACAATAATTGTATATCATGTTATTGTCAGCTTAGTGAACAGTTACTCATTTATGACAGGGTGTGGCAAGTATTAAGCAGTCTGGGTTCTGTGAGCCCATGGCAAGCATGGTGAGACACTCCATTGATGCCCACTCCTTGATCAATCAAAGAAGGATTGTCAGCCACTCCAGGGAAAAGGAACAATGCCTCGGAGGTCCTCTGAGAACTGATGACTCGCAGACAGTCCTTTCATTACAATGTCCACCTCAGAATAGGGCCCCGATCAGTGGAGGCCTATTGATGTAGGCAGGCAGAGGAAGGGGTTTGAGCTAGAGTAGCCTAGGAGAGAACTTCACTTCACAGAGTATGTTCACCGTCTTGGATTTGCAAGGGCTCTCAAGCCTCTTGTCTCACCCCCACTTCTAGCACAAAAAGCACTCTTGGTATAGCATCAGAAGGCAAAGTACACTTGTTATAGCAGCCTGGATCAGACTCTCAGAAGCAGGTTTGCTCTGGAGAAATCTGCTGCAGAATTGTGCCCATGATTATTTGGGGAACCCTTCCCTCTTTGTTGATTCATCTTTGGACACTACCCAAAGAATGATTCACTGGAACCTGATTGGAGTACTCCCGAATGACTTCTTTCTGGAATTGATTGCGCAGGAGCTTTTAAAGCTTCTGGGGGCCACTCAAAGTCTAGGTTGTCTTTCAACTCAGGGGTGGGTCTTTGTTGACATCCTAGTAAGCTTGTGTTCCTCAGCCTCTGGACTTGTTGACTCTACCTCATCCCTGACTGGGAGGTGAAGATCCTGGAGCAACATCTTGATTTATGTTTGCCAGCCTTCCTCATCTAGTGAGTAAATGGGGAGTTTGCCCAACTGATGTTCTGTGACAAACAACTATTTCTCTGGTCCTGGCTGCGGTCAATAAATGATCACCTGGCTGGAGTGCAAGTAGCATCACCCTGGAATTGTTGTGACATTTATTGCTGTAGGATGTCTTGTGTGTAGCAGGCTGGCTGTGCTTCTGGACTTGCTTAAGATGGCCTTGGAGCTGCCTCACGTAGCTGGCCTAGTTCTTGCTGCTTGTTCTATCAACAGGTAGTCTGTCACCTCTTCCAAACGTCATGCAATATGACCTGCTGGCCGTATTCTGGGTACAGTTTTATGCATGAGTGAAGGTAGTCAAATGCCAAATCCAGCAGTTCTTCCATTCAAACCACAGGGTATCTATCATGGCCAAGAGGGTCTGATTGAACTTTTCCACTGGGAAATTCCCCTGCTGGTTGTTCAGACTTGTACAGATCTTTTGATGCCAACTATCTGCAACATCTAAGTGAGTGTCAACTCAATGGCTTTTAAAAAAAATGTTTTTAAACTTTATTTATAAGAAAGTCATAAGTTTGGCTGGGTGCATGTCCCAATACACACATACAATACCATGAAAACAGTACCTAGGATCCCAACGGCAATCACATCAATGAATGACAGAAAACAGAGCATTAAAGCATGCGGCAATTACAGGGTTTAAATAGCAGCCTGGGCACAAATATCACTGTCATTCCTCCCTGTAGAATTATCAGAATCAGCCAATGCTCAATATCTCCTGAGCTGTTCCCAGATGTCCTTAGGCCAACTCCCAGACAGTACGGTCATTGCATAGTTCTCTTCATGTTCATTAATGCCAATCAATGAATGTAGCCATTCATCACTACATAGAACGAGCTAGCCCCATAGAACAGACGTCTAGAAGCTTTGGGCAATTTCCCTATGTCCCTCATTAGGTACTTTATTGGTGAGAGGGATGGAAGAATATGCAACATGAAACCAAGTATCCCCACAACATCTCTCCAGAATTCCATAACAGGGGGGCAGGCCAGGTACATGGGAAAGAAATCTGCATGTGCATGCCCACATTTAACATAACTGCTGCTGGAGTCGGGGGGAAAAACCTAGGAAACTAGCCAGGAGATAGTATAGATGATTTAATACTTTAAATTGTATCAGCTGGACGCTAGCATTTAACGAGAGAATCCTAGTCAGTTGACAGCATCACCGCCATTGATCATCACCTATTTCAATACTGAAGTCCCTTTCCCATATCGCCAACATGCCATTGTTAGCTTGCATGTCTAATTGTAGTATGCCATATAATGTAGACACTGCATATTGTGTCGCATCTGCTGCCAGTATTGAACCAATGCATTTGTGCGTCTCTGGCTCCACAGGGAAGGAAGGTCATCACTGTCGAAACACGGCCTGCATGCTGTAGTATTGCATTATTCATAGGGGGACAACCACCGGTCGACGAGAGAAACCTCCAAGGACACACATTTCCCTTCTGGGAACATAACTCCATGGGTCAATTGCCCATCAGGGTCCCATACATTTTTTAAGTTCCCTGTCGAACATGGGTGCTCAGACAGGAAAATCCCAAAGTGGGAATGCTTTGTGATAAAGAGTCTGGGTTTGCAATTTCCTAAAAATCTGTGACCAAGCATTGACCGTGGCTCTAAAAGGGTAATAAGTGAAAGAGTCTATTTAACTGTCACTGAACAGCACCAACTGGAGGTTAGTGGGGGACACACCGTAAGGTTCTAACGGTAGATGTACCATTTCTGACACTGTGGTGTACCAGTGCTTAGCAAAAAGGGCCTGGGATGCCAGATAATAAAGTTCAAAGTCAGGAGCCTTAAGGCTCCCACACTCGTATATTTCGGTCATCTTATCCCAGCTTATTCTGGCAACAACCCGCCCCCATCCCCCAAACAAATCCAGTGACCAGCTTCTTAACTTTAGTGAAGAAAGCCCTTCATGGCCACAGAGGAATATTACAAAAGTAATAAATCAATTTAGGGAGTATCACCATCTTTAGTAAGGAGACCCGCCAATATAGAGAGATCGGGAGACCAGCCAAAGCATCAGATTCGCGGCCAATTTCTGCAAATATAAAATCATGATTGTCCTCATATAGCACTTGATGTTCCCCTGAGACCACAACCCCTCGGTACCTACATTTTGAAGGGGCCAGACAAGAAGCCCAAATGTTCACAGGGCACTCAGTGGCCGGCGTCAATGGGAAAAGTTCTGACTTAGTGTCATTGATCTTGTAACCCGAGTATTGCGTGAACTGATGCACGTCTTGCATAATTGGATCCAGATTACGATCTGGGTCGCAGACAAACACAAGTGTGTTGTCCGCTCATAGCTAAATGATCTAGGGGGGTCCCAATATCCTTATCCCTCTATGCCCGTGTACATCCCTCAATAGCACCGCCAATGGCTCAATTGTGAGCGCAAATAAAAGGGGAGAGAGCGGCAGCCCTGCCTGGTGCCACGTCTCAATTGTAAGGGGCCCAAAAGGATGCTGTTGGTGGAGACCATAAGCAGTGGCTGGAGCATAACAACTGGATGCACCGTAGAAAATAAGGGCCTACCCCAAAACGGCAGAGAACCTGAGAGAGGTAGAGCCGGGAGACTGAATCAAAGACCATTTCTATGTCTAATGATGCTATTACTGCTTTAGCCTGAGGATTTATTTGGGATAAAACACAAAAGAGCGGATGCAGATCTAAGGCTGTGAATCTAGTGGGGATAAAGACAGACTGGTCAGGATGCACTAGCTGAGGCACTAATGGAAGTAGGCACGTGGCTAAACCTATAGCAGAGATTTCTGTGTCAGCATTAATTAATGATAATGGCCTATATGAGGCCATGTCATGGTGGGTCTGTGGGGCTTCACAGAATGGGAATAAACGCCTCCTGCATGGACCGGGGAAGCTTGCCCCTCCCAAGAGACTCATCCCACACCAGCAATAATGTAGTGACCAATTCCAAATTAAAGTTTTTTACAGTTCTATCCCTAACCCGTCAGCACCCGGGGATTTCCCAGAGGAAAGAGCCTTCACTGCCTCAACTATCTCTTCTGCCATTATCGACTACTCTAACCTCAAGGCTGCCTCACCCGGGCAATATTGGTAAACGGATACTGTACAAGTACTGAACAATGTCACCTTCCAACACAGTGTCTCAATTATTGTATAGGCCAGTGTAAAAGTCACAAAAATCTGCATTAATGTCATTTTCATGCACTCGCCTCCGTCCATCGCTCCCCTGTTTTTTCACTATGGGACGATTGAAACTCTCCCCACTTGCCAGTCTGGCCAACCAGCTTCCGGATGTATCACTCTCTCCATACCTTCTAGCCCTCGCAGTCACAGACATATGTAATAACTCATGATCTGCTAGGGTATGAAACTTCAACAACAATATCTGGGTCTGCCCTAACGTCGACCCTGATGTCGTTCCCCCATGTGCATTTCCAACAACCTCAACCGGCTCTCAACTTCATGTAACTCATGCCTAATAGTTCTGAGTGACCCAAAGCATGTAGACATAAGCAACCCCTTTTCCACACCTTAAATGTCTCCCATAGCATAAAGTAGAATTGAATAGAGTCCTCATTAAGGGCAAAAAATGCAGCATTATCAGTGTATAATGTTTCAAAATGTTGTATCCAGCATCATAGCCAGGGCCATTCTCCAGATAGGGTGAGATCCCGGGATATCCTCAAACAGCAGTGACAACACCACTGGGGAGTGGTCTGCTAATTTACGAGGGTGTATGGTACAACATCTAACCATCGGCATCAAGCCAGGAGAGAGCAAATACAGGTCTATATGCAACCCAGAATCATGTTCTGTGGAGTAATAAGTATATTCCCTATCTTGAAGGTGAACTAATGGAAAGCACAGAGTCTGGTCACCCTTAGTCAAAGCCCTGGGAACACCTGACGTTCTATCTAAGTGAGAGTCTAAGATTCTGTTAAAGTCCCCACCATATTATCATGGCCCTACGATGTCAATAAGCTCATGGATACCCGTTGGTAAAATTCGGGGTTGTCCAGATTAGGACCATAAGTGTTGACAAGGAAAAACAGCTGTTCTGCCAGAGTTCCCCAAACTATAACATATCAACCCAGGGGGTCAGCCACACTCCTGGCTACCCTAAATCCCAAAGAGGGGTGTATTAACATAAGGACCCCACTGAATTGGTATAGTACCACAAGGGGCCCCACCTACATGCAAAGGCATAATAGATACCTGTCATGGCCACTATCCAAGGGGCCAGTCCTTCCTCATCCCCAGCGTCCAATTGGACCCATTCCTGGCGCCTATGACGCCAGGCTCATGTAAAAGTGTGCCTTGCTCACTATGTGCCAAGGGCGTGTGCAGCTGGGCCGGGTGTGACCATAGAACAGAACTGGAAGGCACGTACCAAAGTCCCAGGGAAGGGCAAGGTGGAGTCAGCAGGCGGGGCTAAAGGGAGGGGCCTGAGCCAGCCTATATAGGGCCAGCCCATCCACGTGCCTTCGCTTCACGTTATTCTGCTTTCAGGCTTTCAGCAGTGTAAGGCTCTCCGCTTAGCTTACCTGTGCATCACTGGATTCCTGCAGTTCCATCCTGAAGTCATCTCTGAGAGCGCTCCTTACCTGCTGCCTGCCGCTACATCGCTGTGCGCGCCGCTCACCTGAATCCAGCTACTCCATCACTGAGGGCGCTCCTTACCTGCTGCCAGCTGTTACATCACTGAGGGCGCTCCTTACCTGCTGCCAGCCGCTACATCGCTGTGTGCGCCACTCGCCTGAACCCAGCTACTCCATCGCTGAGGGCGTTCCTTACCTCCTGCCAGCTGCTACATCACTGAGGGTGCTCCTTACCTGCTGCCAGTCGCTACATCGCTGTGCGCGCATCTTACCTGCCTCCCATCATGGCCAGAGTCGAGTCTTCATCTTACCTGCATTCCATCACGGTCGGAGTCGGAGTCTTCATCTTACCTAATCCGGGCGCCCAGTTCCCCGGAACTCCCCTTCGCTCCATTACCTCCGCCGTAACTTCATCCTGCAACCGCAAATCTTCATCGAGCATCCGGATGCCATTCTTCATCGTCGGCCTGCACCTACGAGGAAATTAAGAACACAACAGGTCAGAACTCATGTGCATACCGAACGCTTGGCCACGCCATACAAGAGACTGGAGTTTCCTTATAAACACCAACTTACCTGTCACTGTTGAAACTCTGTCAGCCTCTAGAGACTTTAGGACTCTCCTCGGTCCCAATTTACTTCTCCGTACCTATTGGGATGGAATGAGACATTTCAAGAATTATTATTAGACAAAATACAGACAGTATAATCGAACAATAGTCATAACAAAAGACTTACCTTCTAAGTGGATTGGTCGCAGCTGGTCTGGATCAACACTCCCACAGACCAGTGAAGCAACTCGGTCCGTTCCCCGTGCCCCTGGTATGATAAGCAGGATGGATAGCTCAACATTACAAAACTACAGGTGAGCTTGTATGGGAAAGCGCTTGCACAC
This sequence comes from Ambystoma mexicanum, assembly GCF_040938575.1. NCBI lineage: Eukaryota > Metazoa > Chordata > Amphibia > Caudata > Ambystomatidae > Ambystoma > Ambystoma mexicanum. Next base: position 1,084,297,064 of record NC_090930.1, read on the forward strand.
TGTATTTTGGCGTGAAAGGTTTGAGGGAAGTCACAATATCCCCACTCCATTTTCATTGCCTCTCATCTTCACTCAGGGGCAACACCCCTCTTACAAGCAGCAGGTCCAGCAATCATCTGGAGGGGAAGGTGATTCCGAGGAGTCGAGTCAAGGGAGGGCTCCAACCGTGCCCCAACGCCCCCGTGGAGACCAGGTGAGCGTACCAATAGCCCCCAAGGGCTTCGGTTGCATGTAAAATAACTATTTTATGACCATGCCTCTCTATACATTAGAGAATCATACGTGCCTTAATCACGTTATTCAAACCCTGGATGTTCTATGTGAGAAGTGATGCAGGAGCCCCTACCAGCCTGCCACATTGCGTGTCATGTTCAAAAGTCGGATTAAGTGCCATCAGGATCCACATCTGCGCCCAACCGCTACCGCCCCCAAAGTGACTGTCAAAATTTAAAACTGTAAACCCCTGACCCCAACCCAGCCACCCCCACCCTCACCATCCACCCCCAACTTGACAGTGTACCGCACATAACTCTGCTTTTGCTATCTCAGGGAGCACACTGCAAACACCGCCCAGAACTGTAGCTGTTGAAGTGTTCGGCAAAACAGCCAATGTGGCACAGCAGTAGACCAAAACTAGGAAACATGCTCACCAATATAGGACCGTGCAGTGTAAGTGTCAATCCTCAGACTCAGACAGCGTCATAGTCGGGGCCCAATCCTTCTGGCTGGAGAAGGGACCCTGGTCCGCTGGAATAGGCATAGACCTCTCAATGTATGCTGCTGCCTCACCTGGGATTTCAAAAAAATGTGATGTGCCCCCATGCTGGATCCTCAGCAAGGTCGGATACATCAGAGCGTATTGGACCTGTCTGTCACGTAGGAGTCACTTAACCTGATCGAAGCTTCCCCTCGCTCCCTGAACTCCGCCCCAAAAATCGGGATATATGGGAATCCTTGCTGAATCAAATTGGAGAGTTACCTTTTCCCTTGCCAGCATGGTCTTGATCACAGTAATTCTATAGTCTGGCGATAATCTTGTGGGGGGGCCAGGGCCAGTGACAAGTGTGCCCTATTGACCAGGAACTGGGCCGAGAACTGCGGAGAGAAGTGCGCCTCTCCAAAGATGAAATGCAGAATACCTGCCATAAATGGCTCCATAGGGACACAGAGAGCCTTCTCAGGAACCCCAGAGATTAGGATATTGCACCAGCGAGAGTGTGACTCCAGATCCTCGCACTTTGATTGCTCTGCCTTCAGATCTTTCCTGAACACTTGAATATCCTAGTTGTCTCTTGCAACCGTGTCCTCCAGATCCTCAACCTGTCTTTATGCTGCAGTGATGCGTCCACTCTCCTTATCATGTTTTGCTTTAAAGGACTGAATAGTGGACACTATGTCATCTAGTTTAGTATTAATAGACACAAAGCCTGCTTGCATCACTGACATGTAGGGGTATATATTGGGAGTCATTTTAGGCTCTCACCGACGTCCTCCACTGGGGCATCGCTAGTTGATGCATCCCTATGTGGGGTACCACTAAAAAAATACATGGGGTCCCTTTTGCCCATCTCAGTGCATTATCGGGGCAAAGGGCCTGTTCAGAGACAGGCACAGTGTTATGGCAGCAGAAGCAGGTCTTGGTTTATAGCAGTGTAACAAGGTGTTCAGTGCACCATCCAATTAAATACTCCTGATTCATCCAAGTGAAAGCTCTCTCCAAGCCACAGTGTAAGGGTAACAAAAGCAAGTCTTGGCTATGCAGCAATATAGCACTGTGTTCAGAACCCCGACCATTAAAGAAGTCCAGAGTGGACAAGTAAAAACTGTCTCCAGGCAACAGTGCTTGGGCGGCAGAGGCAAGTCTTGTTGTATGCAGTAGTGTAGCAAGGTATACAGTACACCAACCAATGATGGACTCTGGGTTCAGAAATGAAAAGTTCCCTCCAGGCCAACAAACAGTATTCCGACACACTATGGGCCTAATCACGAGTTGGGCGGTAGCCCTTAAAAACATTGTTAACGCTATTACCACCGCATTTAAGGGCTGGCCCTATTATGTGTTGGGCAGAACATTTGGAATTTTACTTCCAGCTTTTTGCTGGAGGTAAAAATCCAGTTTTCTGCCCGTTTTTGGCCATTTTCGGTGGTAATACCACTGGCACTAATTGCACGGGTGCTAATAGCACCATGAAACCACAATGGAATGGAAATTAACCCTTACCGGGCTACTCATGATCCAGCTCTAATAGTGCTGGATGGAGTAAAAGTAACATATTTGAGCTTGCTGTATCCCAGTGGAATAACAGCCGGGATACCGCCACACTTGTGATGAGGCCTGAGGGAAACCAGGCTGGGCTCACCTCCAGCAATTAGATCAGTGTGAATATGAAGACAGTCCACACTAGGTTTAACTTCAACCAGTGCAGGAGCAGGCATCCGATATGAGCAAAGTGCTAAAAAAAGTCCTCACCTGGGCACACGCTGCAATTATATGTAGTTCCAGGGTTCTGTGGGTTGTTCGGTGTGCTCAGAGGTGTTGCACATCAAACGTGAGCCCCAGCAGCTCGCCGAGCGATCCCGCTGCATTACGGGCAAAATGGCACCCACGCCCACTCCCACGCAGGATGCAGCTACCCACAGACTCTGATGTCGAGCTACGAACCAGGCACAGCTGTACACCAAGTGGGGGAGAAGATCGAGGGAGAGACCACACCCTGCCTCCTCCGAAAGTCACCCCCATCGTAGTCCTGCTCCTGTTCTCCACCTCAGCTACTGCACAGCGGGTTGGAGCGGGAACTCATGCAGCATTGTCCAACAGCTTTACAATCTTCCACACTGCAAGGAGTTCATGCCTTAAACTGCACAGAGATTTGCGGTACAGAAAGCCGACCATAGCTGGCGAGTTACAGCCCACCTCCTTGTCAATAGTGAAGTATATAAGCCAAACAGGATGATCCGAGATGCAGAGCTGCCATCTCAAGTGGCCATACTTGCTGCAGCTCAGCAGCAACCCCCAAGTCAACTCAATGTTGAAAGTATTCTAAAAGGCAAAGCAGTATTGCACAGGATACTTTTCCCACAACATGTTTGCAACCATTTTAAAACAATGGTCTTTGATGGGAAACACCTGTGTGTACCAAGTGAAGTGAACTGTCATGGCCCGGGTGTTCTGGACTTCTCCTCTGACCAATTTGTAGGCATGCTACATCGAGCGAAATTGAGGGGCCAAGGGACCCGAAGCTCTGCAGATGTTGGAAGTAGTTTGCAGTACGATACTCTATCTTCTGGATGCCGCACAAGGCACAATGCTAGCGGTAGTGCTCCACTTCTGCTGATAGTCACAACCAATAAAACTTTGAGTTGGAAAAATCAAAGTTGAGGTCAAGATTCCCTGTCTCGTCTTCAGGTGTATCCAGCACAGATTAATAGGAATTGTTGCTGCCACCAAGTAATGTAAAGATGCATAACCGATCTCACTCTGCGTGTCTTCTAGAGTATCAGACCTATCTGCATCAGCAACGTCTATTCTCTCATCATTGCAGGATGGTCAGTCTGGATACTCTCCATTGCAATTGGGTCATCTGCTTCCTCTATATTGGAATGCAGAAGCAGGCTAGATCCAAAAGATGGGACATGCAGAAATATGGTCAGACAATATAGCTCATGTGCCTCCAGTTTGGTGATGTTGCAATATTCAGCTGACACTGTTCCAGCCCATATACACAATCAGTCAACATACCTGGCTCTGCCTGGCTTTAGAAAGATGACAAACTGGAAAATGGCTCTGACGTCAGCAGAATATAACTCCTTTCTGATGCTGGAGTCTTCCAGTGGAGTGGGACACCTCCTGGGGTAGACATTGTTAGTGAGTCATGTTTGGTACTGTAATTTGAAGTAATATGTGGTCAATGCAGTGAGCCACCAATGTCCTTTGCATCCTGCGTCACCTGCTCCAGCAAATACATGAACAGATTAGTGTGTGTTTGCGCTGTGAAGGTGGCACCATTATGTTAGTGGTGAAATGTTTCTATTATGGCCCTCTTCAATGCTAGTAACTCATGCTTGTCAATGGGCTATTTTCTCTCTTGCACATGCAGGCCTCATATGGCAGAACTAATGGGCTTGTTCTGCCGGTGTTGTCCTGATAGAAGGCAGCATCCAATCCCTCCAAACTTGAATGAATCCACATGCAGGATGGAGGGATTCAGTGGATCCATGAAGGTCAAGACTGGTGCTGGGGTGAGGGTCCAATGCTGGTGTTCAAAGTCCTGTTGTTATTGATCAGTCCACCTCTTGCAAAAGGGGTCAAGTAAGTCATTTAGTAGCTCCTTGGGAATGCTGGTACTTCTCATGCTTTTCTGAATACGTGGATTCCACTTCATGAGTTATTCAAGCAGGTTAGACATGTTGGTGTATACAGCAATGCATTGCTAGTATTAATTTCAGATACCTAAAAAGGTACCTGATCCATGGTAATCCTATATGCAGAGACTATGGGCCCTAGCTATTTAACATTCATAGGGCAAAAGGTGTATGTCTCTATGCTGACCTTGTGTCCATCTCCCCTCAGATTAAGCAGCACATTCATGAGCCTTCTGTTGTGTTTCGTCCATGCCCTCCCAGAATAACTGATGTTATCCAGGTGATCCAACTCCTACAGGAGGTTCAGGTCACCTGATGTCCATATATCCCCAGTTAGGCAACCCAATGCCTCATCCCCCAGGGCCTGGTGCACTTTCAAGTGATGACAGTTGATGGTCATGCTGATCCCCATTATTCTTCTGGTGAACAGTGTTAAGCGAGGCATAGGCACGCTTGGACTCCTGAATGTTCCCTGATTGAAGAAGGTCATCCAGGTGGTAGTGGGCATTCTCCACATCTCCCAATGTTACATGTCTAGATTTCTCCCCAGTAGGTTATCCCATGACTCCCTCAATTATTGTATACTCTTGCAGATAGGAAAGACTGTGGAATTTGATTATTCCACTACATGCCTATCACTATGAAGCGATTTGGGAGTCACTATGGAGCCAGTTCCCTAATATGTAGAGTAGAGCTGCCCATTGTTGCCAGCTCTCTGCCCAACATGTAATCAAAACAATAATTTCAGGGGTGGTAGAAAACAGCAAAGGGAAGGGGTTGGCCTAAGGGATGGATGGGTTTCCAGAATTAACAAGGGAAACTTGATCTTTAGACACAAGGCATACACAAACTGTTCCCCTTTCACCCAATGTAACTACTATTCTTATATAGAGTTGCTCACACTTATAAGGCAAATTGCAATGATATAGAGAGTTTGGCAGAATAGGACAGGTGAGGTTTAGCGCACTGACAGAAAATAAGATGGTTGGGGGACAGCAATTGGAAGCAGTGTGTGAACACCCTGCCTAAAGTGTACACATAAATAAAATGTGATGAGGGTTGGTTTGCTCCCCAAAACTGCTCACACAGCCAAAACTTAAAATGCTCAAATTAAGCGTAATTTAATGCAAATCAAAAGCAGCCGACGCGTGTTTTGAGCAACAAGCTCTTCTTACAAGGCTTCAGGGTTATTAGAAAATATGTACAGTTTTGAAAATCATATTTTGGATTACCAACAATTGTACATCAGCCAGACCAAAAGGTATACAGCGAACATAGAAGTGGCGTGTTATATAGGAATCACAATATTTCCCAACAAGGTTTACCAATTTAAAATCAATTCCAAAGAAAAAATGTAGCATTTCATGGCAGTGATATAATTAACATGAAAGGATATACAGCCAACTGTTCATTATTATTCATTGGAAGGACGAATCAAGTGCCATGTATAGAAAAAAGGGAGAAAAAAATGATCTACAATACGATCAGTGATGAGAACGGTACAGTGAGTACAAAACCGGTCACACTTTTGTCCATGTGCTCATGAGATTTAAAGGAAATGTTTTACCTGAGGCGGCTTGACAATAGCTCTGGTGCTACTGAAAAGAAAAGTAATTTGTGTTGCTTTTATATAGAATCAATTGTGCAATTATTATTATTTTTTTTTTGTTTTGAAAAAAGCCCTCATAAGTGGCTTACAAAATATTGCCTGATTGTATTACTTCTCCAAATTACGGCAAGTGCATGGAAGGTCCTTACCTATATGCTTGTAGGTTATATGTCCAATAGAATTAGGCTTGCGGCTCCGCTGCAAGCGGAAAAATGCTAGGTTAACCGCAATGCATTGGTTAAATTGATTAATGCCATGCATGAAAAAATAAGTAAGGTTGACATACCTATATAAACGCATATGCGTGTTGAAACTGAAGTTGTCAGGCAGGCAGGAGATTTAATGAATGCACACACGTTGGCTATTTTGGAACAGATACGTCGTTTCAAAAAAGGAAACCGGCAAGCTGCACTAGCAGCAATGAAAAAAGTATGTTTTTCAAGTACCACTCACGACAAATATCTCAACCCCAGGCCAAAGCATAGGGGCACAAGGGGTGGCAAACCCAACAGAAGGAAACGCTCCTCCACCGCAAGGCAGAGTAACCAGGTCGTCTTATCAGCAGAATCTGAGGAATCAGACCCGATAAACTTAATTTGCAATTTGAGCACCTATTCACTCTCCCCATGCAAATGTGCAGTACTTAACAAAGGACTTTTCTTTGCTCCTTCGGGATACAATGAGTATGTTCAGATACAAATATCGATTTGTTCAAGTTCGTTCGAAAACTCAAACTTAAAAAATATTTTGCGACTCAAGTAAAATATTACAAGACTCGAACCCACAATACCCAGTCCGTCAGACATTACACTGCAAATGATGCATAACACACATGTACTGTTGTCTCTCAATGAATGTGAACAAAATCCTATGATGAATGTCAGTGATCTAATGAAAGATTTGGACATACAACAACAAAATCTGAAAATTAAAGCACTTTCTAACAAATCAAAATTTTTACCAATTTTTCCGAAAGATAACATATTTGATACATTTTATCAGGCTGTAATCAACGACATCCATCGCTCAGAGGATATCTCTAAAGGCAAAAAATGTAACAATCCTAAACACAATTTATCTTCATCAGAACAATCTGCACTTTGTAAATTAATGGGCAATGATTCAATAATCATTAAGGAAGCAGATAAAGGGGGCAATGTAGTTCTGATGGATAAACAAGACTACATTGACATGGGATTAGAACATCTAAACTCACCTGGCTGTTATGAAGGGCTTTCAATCAACCCTTTGCCCCAGCTTCAAAATACAGTGAATGCATTACTATACAATTGGCACTCACATGGCTTATTAACAGATGTAGAAAAACAATTTCTCCTTGTGAATAGTCCGGTCATGCCGACCGCATACTTCTTGCCTAAGATACATAAACATTTCATACATATACCTGAAGGGAGGCCAATCCTAAGCAGGGGTGGGGGCATCATGGAGCCTATTTCCATTTCCATTTATGAATGTTTAGCACCTTAGCTATCTCAATCCCTACCTTTTTGTGTGATACAATGCACATACTGCAAATTTTGTCAGAATTGGAAGTCACTTCTGGGATGTTATTGGTCTTGCTTGATGTCAAAACCTTGTACACTTCGATCAGTCATGTAACAGCAATTGCAAGTGTAGACTTTATTTATCACAAACACTCTGTATCTTACTTTGAACACATTGTCATGGTTAAAGAAATGCTGTCTTGTGCTTGAAGCAACAATGTATTCTTGTTTAATAATTGCTATTGCAAACAGAAAATTGGTGTAACCATGGGGGCTAGCTATGCCTCATCACTTGCCAACATTTTCATGCATCACTTTCTGGAAGAATTTGCATTTGCAGATAATCCGTTTGTAGAATGTATTCATGTTTGGAAACGTTTCATAGACGATGTGTTTTTGGTTTCGACGGGTACAGTGGACGGTCTTAATGGATTTGTAAATTACTTGAACAACAATGATTGGGATCTTATTTACACATGAATACAGCAGCAGCAGTATTAACTTTCTGGATCTCTCAATCAGTCTGGTCGACAATACAATTGTCACAAAAACATTTCGCAAGGCAACTTCAGTAAATGCAATTTTACATGCTATTAGTTGCCATAAAAAATCGGTTATCACAAACATACCCAAAGGAGAATTCAACAGAGTCCGTAGGAATTGTTCAAATGACAGGGACTTCCTAGAAGAATGCACTTTTCTATGTGAGAAATTTAAAGCAAGAAGGTATGATCAAACCACAGTGACTAAAGAAGAACATACTGTACAGAACATGAAGAGGGTGGATCTACTCACTCCTAAAATCAGATCAAACTCCACTCATACCAATAAATTGAAATTTTTCACACGGTACAACACAGATAGCTCTAATTTGTATAAAATTGTTCTATGCCATTGGCACTTACTACAGTTAGATCATTAGATCTCACCATGGTTGGACACATTTCCAAACTTTATCTACAGTAAAGCAAGTAATCTTAAAAATATTTTATCCCCTTCGTTCAGGGCCAACCGGCAACACTCTACAACTTGGCTTAGTCAGAGATGTAACCAAGGCTTTCCTAAATGTGGAAGATGTTCAATGTGCTGTCACGCATTTGAGACTTCACAGATTGATTTTGGCAAACTTGGTATGTTCAAAGTTAATTATTTTATCAATTGTAACATAACATTTTGTGTTTACTGCATCTTGTGCATATGTGGTAAGCACTACATTGGTAGTACCATCAGGCCTCTCAAAATGAGAATACAAGAGCACTTATCTACCATCTCTAACTATGATTCCAAATACCCACTTGCCATGCACTGGCAAAAAACTCACCAGTTAGATAACAAGTCACAGATCAAATTTGTGAGCATGGCAAAAGTATCTTTACAACAACGTGGAGGCAATCTCACTCTCAAATTGAGACAATTGGAAGCACGGTTAATTTGTCAATACCGAACTGTATCCAATTGCCTCAACAGCGATCATGAATTATCTGTGTTTCTCTGAAGTTACTGCTTATTTACTGCATTAGACCAGTATGGGGCTCCATACATGTTAGCACATATATTATGATGGGAAGCGTCTTGTGTAGCCAACACTGGTAACCGCTATTGTCCCATGGCACAACTACTACATATTCCATTCCAATTGGACCGCATGCACTTGACACTGAGAATTGGGGGACATATTGGCCTCCAATTATGCTTGATTATTAACTTACATTACCTATTGCTGTTGGCCTTCAACAGCCCATTTCCTTCCGCCCCTTATGCCCTCTGGCAACAGGACTATGGAGTGGACTTTATAATTGTGATGTACTTCTGTTAATTGATCTCCAACCAATGGGTAGCCATTCATTTGTTATTATTGGTGGTAATGGCCAGGATTTATAGGACTCAATTTGGCTGATAACCAATTACTTTTTAAACATGCAATTCAGGCTCAATCCAATTGTGCAGTACACCCCTAGTCAAGCACCGTTCTCACTGGCTATTAATTGTTTTAGCAACCACTCTTATTTCCATTCTTTTATTTTTATCACCCGCACATTCATGTGCTTAGAACATGTTGAGGGTTTCATACCCAACATGGCCGCCGCGAGACAACGTAAGAGTTCTAGTTGCTCACACGGTGCCTGCTTCAATGTAAATAGGAGCACAGCCATTACGTGCGAGGCTCCAGTTTCTCATTACGGGCGGAAATGCTGGTAAGTGCAGGTCTTTCGCGTAGACCCCTACAGACATTTGTGTCCTGGGGGCATGCACATGTGACCGTCTTGCACTTGCGAGCGTTAATTACTTTCACTAATAAGATTCTTACCCTTCTGTCTCCCTTTCACCCGGCGTCGTGTGTATACCGCTCAACATCTTTAACCTTATCTTTCATGCCTGCCTGACAATTTCAGTTTCAACACGTATATGCGTTTATATAGGTATGTCAACCTTACTTATTTTTTCATGCATGGCATTAATCAATTTAACCAATGCATTGAGGTTAACCTAGCATTTTTCCGCTTGCAGCGGAGCCGCAATCCTAATTCTATTGGATATATAAACTACAAGCATATAGGTAAGAACCTTCATGGCACTTGCCATAATTTGGAGAAGTAATACAATCAGGCAATATTTTGTGTGGTCTTTTTTTAAAAAAAATATTTAAAAAAAAAAATATCACCATTGATTCTATATAAAAGCAACACAAATTACTTTTCTTTTCAGTAGCACCAGAGCTATTGTCAAGCCATCTCAGGTAAAACTTTTCCCTTAAATCTCATGAGCACATGGACAAAAGTGTGACCAGTTTTGAACTCACGGTACCGTTCCCATCTCTGATCGTATTGTATATAATTTTTTTCTCCCTTTTTTTATATACATGGCACTTGATTCGTCCTTCCAACGAATATCAATGAACAATTGGCTGTATATCCTTTCATGTTAATTATATCACTGCCATGAAATGCTATATTTTTTCTTTGGAATTTATTTTAATTTGGTAAACCTTGTTGGAAAATGTTGTGATTCCTATATAGCACGCCACTTCTATGTTCGCTCTATACCTTTTGGTCTGGCTGATGTACAATTGATGGTAATCCAGAATATGATATTCAAAAATGTACATATTTTCTAATAACCTTGCAGCCTTGGAAGAAGTGCTTGTTGCTCGAAACACGTGTCGGTTGCTTTTGATTTGCATTAAATTACGCTTAATTTGAGCACTTTAAGTTTTGGCTGTGTGCGCAATTTTTGGGAGCAAACCAACCCTCATCACATTTAAATTGCAATGATAGTTAACCAATAACATGAGTGGAAAAGGTATCCTTGTGGAAGAGGAATGTATCCCTGTTACTAGAATTGTCTGGTGATCCATTGCTTGCCTGAGGACAACCATAGATGCTGACCTCTTCTGAGATCATACACGTATGCAATGGTTCAGAACATTTGAACACTATTCCAAGTACAATCATGAGTGGCTTCTCTTGGGAACAGGAGAGCCACTGCCACCAAAGTACAAACAAACTACCCCAACAATCCAAACAATTCATGACAGATATTGAGGAACGATGCATACTAGTTAACACACTTCGGTGGTCGTGCCCATGTTCAAATGTCTATTTAACTCAAGATTTAGCTCAAGTTCCCCCTTGAATCAGTATAGCTGAAAAAACATGCCTTCAACATTTGTGTTAGCACATCATTTACTCATAAAGATAACAATGGCAACTGGAAAGAAATTTCAGAGGCCAACTCTTCACAGTTCACAAGGATGTTGTGCCATGTATACTGTTTTTCAGACACCAGTACATTAGGTGTATGTGACTTCAGGTATGTAAGATGGGTGTAACTTGGTATAGTTTTGATTTTGCTTGTACGTCTCTTGGTCATATATAACGGCTAGATCCATTAACTGATTTTTACAATGAGATGGTGATCATCTGAGGAATTGAGAGAAATGGTGTGATTTGTGCACATCTCCTCATTTCTCCAGTCAAGCAAGTACCCTCGCAAATGTTATGCGACAGCATCGCGGACTACCTTACAGCAAAAATATACTCAATCCAACAGGCCATAGATGCATCCAGTAAGACTACAAACATCACGCTCCCAGGAACCAGAACCCCAACAACCACTGCAACATTTAACCAATTTAAACCAATTAGTGAGGACACCTTCAGCAGCCAAGTAAGGAAAAAAATATGGCCATATGCCCATAAAACGCCAGCCCTCTACACCTGACTACAAAGGAACATATCTCTGAACACCAAAATGGTACCAAAATCATATGAACCAGCCTATATTAAACCACTCTTAAAAAAACATGACAGGAAAAACAGATGACACAGTCAACTACAGATCTATATCAAACCTACCATACCCAGTGAAAATCTTGACAAACCAGGTGTTCAAAGAATTGCTCAACCATGTGAAATCCAATGGACTACTTGACCAGTCCCAGGTTGGTTTAAAACCCATGAGAGAAACTGAATCAGCACTTTTCTCCAAATTGGATGACCTAAAGATAAACGCAAACAACAACACCCAATCTGCTTTATACTACTGGACATGTCAACGGCCTTTTAAATCATAAAACACACAAAATGAATCAAAAGACTGGACGAATCTGTCTTTCAAAATGCGTGACTACAATGGCTGAAATCTTTCCACACCAAGAGAAACGGTCTATGGCGTTCATATGAAACACAAAAAAGATTACCTGCCGCGCACCACAAGATCAAGCCTTTTGCCAATTCTCCTCATTTTATACATGCCCTGCCCTCATAAAGCTCATATAAACTCATTGACTCACATCCTACAACTATGCAGACAATACCGAACTCATTTTCAAGATGACTACTCAACGACCTTGAGAATGTCTTTAATAAATACCTCAATGATATAAGAACCTCCATGGCAAAATACAGCCTTAAACTAAATCCAAACAAAATGCAAATAATAATAACCCCCAACAACCTAAAACAGGCATCTCTCATCTGGCAACAGAGTACGGGAACTCATCCAGAATCATCAACAGTGACAACAAACCTGGGAATATGCATGGGCACTGGATTGGTTTAACTATGGAACCTCATGTCAATGCAATAGCAACAAAAACATGTCTATCATCTCCTACCAATATGGGGAATCCTCCCTTACCTCATCTTCCTGCACCAAACACCTGTTATCATTTCCTCTGTATTTCGAAAAATGTACTATGCCACCTAGGAATGCCTGAACACCTCACTAAAAAACTACAGTGCATCCAAAACCCAGCGGAAAGACTACTCCTGAGACTCAATAGAAGACCCAGCCCTGAGAGGTCCACATTGGCTACTAGTAAAGAAACCTCTCAATTCCAAAGCCCTCTGCATTGCCCATAAACCACTAGGCAGAAAATTAGCCAAATTCCTTCATGTGAAAATCACCCAATAAGAACCCAGAATAACATAAAATATAAATTAGGAGGAAACACTTTCTCCATTCTCAAAGCTAAACTAGGACTTGGCCGAACATGTTTGCCCAGTCCCATACAGTAACTGTAGCTTCCCCTTCAAAATTCCAAAATCCACTTGCACATCACTTTGCTTCATTGTGTGAGTTAACACACTAGCCTTCTTTTAAATGTTGCTCTTTTTCTAAAGAGAAGATTCATTACTAACCAAAACGCACATTTCACAGGGGAGAAGAGAAGTGAGTTAATGAACAAGCAGAAAAGATTCTAGACCATTCCCAAAGGCAGTGGTCGAAGTGAGTGGGAGCGGTCGGCAGCAGTGCTTAAATTACCTTTTACAGCTCCTATACTTTCATTTTAAAAAGAAACAGTTCCGGAATGGTTTCCTTTTAAAATAAAAGTGTAGGAACAAGTTGAAACTAGCCCCTTACGTTCCCTTAAACAGCAGGTGCAACTGTTTGGTGGTGTGTATTGTGTGTGGGAGGGACGTGAGGGAGCGGGTGCAGGCCAGCAGGGAACATAGTTCCACTACTTCTTTTCTTACACTTCGACCACTTCCCAAAGGCACTCTTTGCTCCGCAGAGGTGTCCTTATTTGTGAAGAATATGTGTTGCACCAGAAGGGCACACACAATGTGTATCTCTGTAAAGTGCCTTGAGAGATCGCCACAGCGTATTCATCGTTCTTCATTGACTTGCATTCAATCGCCAGTGGTCAAGTGAAAAAAAAAAGAAATGAAGTTACGACACTGTTTTATAACAGGCCTGCTGAACCTCATCGGTGTGAGTGATGAATGCAGGGAATTAGTTAGCCCGAGAATCGTATTAGATGATTTCCAGGCTGGAGGAGAGCGGCGCAGCAGTGTCATCCGTAATGTGGAAGGGTTGTGCGTTTCCCCGCAGCAACATGCCTGAGTGCACACAAACCCATTTCACACTGTCAGAGGCAAGGCTTTCTATGACCTCTGGAGCATGCAATAGGGTGCCGAGTAATGTGCCCTCGCGAATACACCAACCTTTCCAGTCAAAACTAGCACAGGCTAAAAGAGATACAAATATCTTTCGCCCATTTTCAAGCGAATATTTTTATCTTCAGTCCGGCAGGTTTCCCTAGCAAGTAACTCAGGCTTGGCATAAGGAATACATGTACTCTTAGATTCTATTTTTACAAACCTGCACACACTGCTTTATAGTGTATGCATGGAATGTGATAATTAAAAGCCGTTCCAATAACTAAAATGTTAGATTACTGTATGCAGTGTTTTTTGTGCGACATGATTTACATGCAACCTTACACAAAACATGAACAGTGTGACAAACAAATTAAAACTAGAATGAATAAGAAAATAAAAAAGGAACAAAGTACACATAGGGCCTCATTACGAGTTTGGAGGTAGCCATGCCCTTAATAAGGGCATGGCTACCTCCAAACCCGGGTCCGTATTCCGGGTCCGGGTTCCCTGATTGGGGAAATACCGGGAAATACCGGGCCATTCCGACCTTGGAGGGCCCGGTATTTCCCCATTCAGGGAACCCGAATCCGGTCCATGTGCGCATTGTTAGCATGCTCCCCATTCCCATTGAGCCCTGTGGGGGCTCAAATGGAAAAGGGGAGCATGCTAACAACTGGCCCGTTAATGACGGGCCCGTTGTTAGCATGTTGGGCCGCTCGATGGACCCGCTAAGGACGTCTGGTAAAACCAGGCGTCCTGAGCGGGTACTGCGAGGGGACCTCATAATAGGGTGGTAAGGGGTTAACGGCTCCGGCACGTTTACCGGCGCCGTTAACCCCTTATCGCCCTCCTCGTAATGAGGCCCATAGATTAATTCAAAAACTTTGACAGCTTTTAAAAAGTTAACGAGGGCGATAATCAGAAATACATTAGTCTTGACCAAAACAATTCCTTTGAGTAATCTGTCTTAAATCTGTTTATTACTTTAGAGAACACATTAGTTTGAATCACGGAAAGGGCCTGACAGTCCAAAACCCAATGTCTCAAAGTTTCTATCCCATCAATTGATCTACAGAAACAGCATCGTAAGGAAGACTCCTCTGAAAGCACAGCCGTCCAATCTTTGGTCATTTCTCTTGTATGGATCTGGTTGAATTTAAAACGTAAGTACATGTGGCAGGACTTATTTCAAGGAAAGCGTTTCAAGTACAATGCCAAAAGGTCCTTTTTACGGAGAAGCCTACCATATTCGGAGAACGTGGAGTAAGACATGAGAGCATCTAAAATAGATCTCCAATCCTCCCTGAACAGCGTGCATTTTACTGTGTCGGGACCAAACTGGAGCTCCTCCTCCTCCGACGAGCCAATCCACTCCAACCAGATGTGCATCTGGTTTTTGTATGTATTAATGGATTTGACAGAGAACCCACTCAGCATCTGTTGTAGGTCTATGTAGATGGAATTCCCAGGAGGAGACAAAAACGTAGGATAATTTAACAGCAGCCTCCACTGATAACGGGCCTGGAGCAATATTAAATCCAACTCATGGCGTACCATGGGGTTAGGTATAGACAGTGACAGCCTCAGCACGTTCTTCCATATTTGCCCCTGCAGGGAGTTCAGATAAGAGCACAACACTACAAAGGAGATATCGAGACAGTTGGCTACCCTTCCCCACTTTTTCAACACGGGACAAGGTGGCACAACCAAGCTTTGCACAGACTCTGGCTTCTCTGCCACGTGGATGCAGTAGAAAACATAGGTATCTGGGCCTTCTGCGCCAAAGTCTCTTTCCCAATAACATTCGTATTGCAGAGTGCCTGGCGTAACAAACAAGTACCAAAGTTCCTTTCTCATCAGGATTTTCACATTCACAAGTTCTCTGGTTTATTGTTCACCAAGGGTCTCCCTCAGTCATACTCAGACCACCTTAAACACAGGTTCACAATTGGTCTCAGAGTGTGCTCTTGCGTTCCACCTTTTTTATCCATGTGAGGAAGCTTAATGGAAGTCAGGTGTGAGTTGTTTACAGTAATTGCCTGACCATAGTAGTGGGACATGTCAGGTACAATGCTCGGGTATGAGTCTGTTTTCTCCCAGAGCTGACTGTCTGTGTGAGTGTGTTCATGTGGGGAAGGGGCGAGTTACAGTTCCCAGGTAACCTACCTGTTGGGATGGAGTAAAGGTGTTATAGGGGGGATACTGTGTCTCACCATCAGATATCACACTCCCACTCCCCGCAGACCCCTCACCCTGTTGATCCTCTCGCACTGGTCCACCCCCAGGAACTGGATCCAAAAGCGATAGCCGTGTCTTTTACGCTCCACCTGGATGATAGATCCTCAGGGACTAGTCGGTGAGACACCTTGTGATTTCTTACATAGGCCATCCACTTCTATATGATGCTGTAGGTCTGGTTGATCATTTAGACATCCTGGGCATAATTCCCTGAAATTGGCAGTAGAACTTGCATGTCATCAGCAAAGTTTGTATAAGGGATACCCAAAGCGTTGAGGTGATTAAAGAGTGGTTTGGTACAGGTATCATAAAGAACAGGGGAGATGCAGGCACCCTGGGGGAAATCACATGGAACTGGGATGGGATCAGCAGTGTAGTCAAGAATGATTTGATCCAATGTGCCGCCTGATCGGAGAAGTTGACGTTTGTAAGGTCAAATGCTGCTGAAAGATTTAGCAGGAGTTGGATGGACATGCTGCCCAAGTCGCGGATGCTAAAGAGTTGGATTCTGAGATCCAAGAGTGCTATTTCAGTACTGTGTTTGGGTCTGAATCGAGATTGTCTTGAGCCTAGGAGCTCATACTGTTCTAGGTTGATTTGGATTTGGGAGTAGGCAACACGGTCTTGGATTTTGAGGAGGAAGGGTTCTGTAGAGATGGGCCAGCAGTTAGTAGGGAGGGTGGGATAAAGGGAGTTTTTCTTGATGAGGGGTGATACTCATGCTGTTTTGAGGAAATTCAGGATCTTATTTGAGGTGAAGGAGACATTAACAAAGTCTGCCATGGCCAGTGCTAATGCAGTTGTGCAGCGTTTAATAATGTGGGGAGGACAAGCATCCACTCTGCAGTTAGATAACTTGAGGAGCTGGATGGTGGTAGCGATGTCATCTGTTGAAATAGGGGAAGAATGGAACTGGTGGGACACGGAAGGGGTGTGAGAGGAGTCGGGTGCCAGAGTCAGGGGTGTCAGGGCAGAGGGTTTACCTAAGTGCTGTTTCTTGGAGAAGATTTTCTCTAGTAGTTTGTTGATTTTTTATGAGAGAGCTTCTTGAATGGTAAAATACCAAGCTTTGTCAATGTGGAAAAGAGAGGGGTTAGAGGAGGAGTTTTCCAGTTCTTTAAGGATGGCAAAGAGTTCTTTGGAACTTGAGCCAGCTTCGATAATCCTTGAGTTGAAAGAATTGGCTTTAGTCAATACGAGGGTATTTTTTAAGGTCTTGAACGCTGTGTGGAAAGCAACCATGTCGGAGGTTTTGGGGGCTTGCCCCCACGTGTGTTTAATGGCAAGGTGATGAGCTCATCAGAAAATCAACTGTTTGCTCTGCTACCTGGTTTAGGGTTTCTAGGTTTAAGAGGGGCATGTTGCTCAACAGTGCATGTAAGGGCCGCAAGGATCAGTAAAGAGCGAGCTTACGAGTCATCCAGTGGGGGTCTGCGTTTAGAGAGGTATTTAACCAGTGCAAGGGATAGGCAGGTTTAAGTGAATCTGCACA
Organism: Ambystoma mexicanum; assembly: GCF_040938575.1. NCBI lineage: Eukaryota > Metazoa > Chordata > Amphibia > Caudata > Ambystomatidae > Ambystoma > Ambystoma mexicanum. The sequence goes on from NC_090930.1 coordinate 1,084,314,656, forward strand.
TGTTGCGGGAGAAGGTCGGCAGAAGTATGGTGGCTGGGTTGCATGACAGCTGGGAGTGGGACAGACAGAACTCTATGAGATAGTGATCGTACCAGGACATAGGCATGTGGCATGTGATAGTGACTGAGTTGTTCAGCATTAGGATCCAATACAGAGTGCATCCTTTAGAGTGGTTTGGGGAATGGATAAGTTGGGTGAAGTTCATCTCTGTGGGTGACTTAGTGAGGTTGTTGGCTCTAATGTCTGCTATATCATTGAATCCTAGGGTGAAATCCCTAAGACTATGAAGGTGGTGGCTGGTTTAATGAAAGGGGAGAGGAAGAGGGTGATGTCAAGTTCTGGCCAGTTTTGGTAATTGGGTTGGCAGTAGGCAATGAGGATGTTGATGGTGGTTTGTGGATTGATAAGAAGCTTGGACAAAAGTAATTCAAAGACTGGTTTTGGGGGGATAGGTATCTCCCTAAAGGCAAGAGAAGTTTTACTGATGAGAGTGACACAACCTCCTGTTTTGTCTATTCTGTCAGATCTGAGGATGGAGTAGTTTGATGACATTGCGAGTGAGAGGAATAAGGGCACTTTTGAGTTGCAGGCCTTTTTCCAGTGGGGGCTTGCTCCTGTGAGGATTAGGAGGTGGCAGTGAATGGGTGGGTGGTTCAGATATGAGAGTAGACAGGTGGGTGCGGGAGGAACTGTGGCCGGTTCTTTTTACACCCAGTAAGGGGAGAATATTATGCTCAAGAGGGAGTTCTGGGGGTAATGTTCTGGAGCAAATTTGGCTAATTACATGGTGCTTAAGCAGGGCAGGTAGCTGGTAACATGGGTGGCAGTTGGTGCCCCTGGTGAAGCTTTTGAGAGTGGAAGCAGTCAGGGATGTCGAAGGGTGGCTGTGACAGACCTTGTGCCGATGCAGTGAAGGTCTTGTTTCTGCAGGTATTGTGGTAGCAGCTGCCCGCTAACTGGGGCAGCAGGGTAACTTTCCAGAGATGGCAAGTATAGGTTCAGAATGGGGATGACCGTATACAGCAGGGGTAGGAATGGTGTACTGGGTGGTGTGGGGAGACCCTTTTAGGTGTTATTCAATAACATGATGGTTGTTTTCTGCTGGGGTGTGGGTGGAGCAGGGGCTCACAGCGGGGATAGCATGGCACTTGGGGCAAGCGTGGTGTCGGAACTGGTGTGTGGGGACACTTGTGAGCAGTAGCTGTTGAATCATGGCAAGGACATTCAAGTGCTGTAACTGCTAGAGGGCATAAAGCAGGGCTGAGCCTGTAAAGATAAGACAGGAAAGGTGTTGGGGCGTGTGTGGTATGTGTATAAGAGAATTTATTGCTGATGTCCTGTTGAGACACACCTGTGCTATGCTAGTAGGGTTGTTGACAGATTGCAGTTCCTGGGTAGAGCTGCACAATGGAGGCAGGAATGGTGTGGGGTGTTGTGGGAAGCCATTCATGGGAGTCACCAGGTAACATATTGATGGTGTGGGGGCTCCCTGAGGCATTATCTGGTGGTATGCAAGAGGAGCAGGAGCTTCCAGCAGGGGAAGCACAATGCCTATGGGCCAAGCAAGGAGTAGCAGCTTGTGTGGGGAGACACACAGGAGCAATATGTGCCCGAGCACTAGCGAGACACTCAGAAGTCTTGCATGTAGAGAAGCAGATGTGTTGAATCTTGTTGCATCACAACATAAAGGAAGCAAGAATTGGGTGGGAGGAGATGTGGGAGGATTAGCATTATCAGAGCAGGGGGATACATAAATGGGGAGGTAAGATGAATAGAGTTGCTCTTCATACCTTTCTGAATGTTGTTGGGCTCACCAAGGACACAAAATGCAAAGTCATCAGGATGCTTGTCAAAGGAGATCTTTGATACTTGATTGCACGTTTTGTAAGATGGAAATGGCCTGATGTCATGCCCATCTACAGACAGGCACAGACAGGTGCTGTCCTTACTTCGGGTCCTTCCTTCTGGGATGCTGGCACAGCCTGCCAGCGATTTGAACCATGTGGGGGTTGGCCATGACCCATCCAACCAGGGTCAGGCCTGGGTTGGGCCTCAGGTGGCAATTAGGGCTGCTGGTTCTTGCTGAAAATGGCGGCGGCCATATGTTCATGGGCTTTGGTCCTGTTCTGCAGTTTGTGGCATCCAGTTGGATAGCCCTCACATGTGGTGTGGAGCGGGTGCCCAGTGTGCATGTAGGCAGCATGGTTTGATCTGTACTGTGCTCCTGCACAGATAGGTGCTGTCCTGTCATCAGGTCATTCCTTCTGGGATACTAGCATTTTATCCACTTATGGCAGAGTATACACTCATGTCACATTCACCTTTCACATCACCCCATGGCCACCATCCCTCAAAGGCATGAATCATTCTGCACCACACTGGTGTATTGTGAGAAGATGATGAGAAGACATGTCCTTCAAGACTACAGTTGTGTGAGCATCCCACCACCTTATGTCAATATAAGTGAAGAACACTACTTACACACAGGTGTTCTGAAAATGTCAAGGACTAATTCCAGAGCTTGGCTTCCACTACTTGAACAGGCCTATGTGGCCATTATAATTTTTGCAGTGTGGCATTAAGCTACCATGGATGTAATATTTTTGACAACACCCATTTAGTGGTAGACGTACTCTCTTCCTCCCTTCAAACCATGTAATTCCTTACATTATTATCAAAATACAGGAGCCAGTTCTTTTTGTGTATCTACCTGTATCTTGGACAGGTGAAGGACTTGGACATGCAGCACTGCATGTATTCACCTTCTCCAGAATCCGGAAGTGTAGCCATGTTAGACAATGGCGGTCATGAGAATGCACCTCAACATTGCGACCTGCCTCAAAACCCACACTCACATTCTTCTGGCTCTGGATCCTCATGTCATCCCAGCACTTCTTGATTTCTTGATGTTTTAAACAATACAGAGTGCCATCCCCTCCACCTTGATAGCAGCAGTGATGTGATCCTACCATGGGAAAAGGTCCAAGCTGCTTGTCAGCACTGAAGAGGGACTTCTAATTTTGCATGACCTTGTCATCCAGGATGCCAACTTCATTGGGTCGAGAAGTTTACAGTCCTTAGCCTCACTACCTTGATGGTTTAAGATGATGGTGTATCCATTGCAAAGGTGAGGCCTATATGGGTGACAGTTGGTTCTGAGAGTATGTGAACAGTGGAGTTGTGAAGGTACAAAGGAGGTGTGGTTACCCAGATAAGGTAGAAGAGGAGGTCAGGGGGAGTAGTTGGTGAAAATTGGTGCACAGTACACCAGCAGGAGGAGATAGTCTGTGGTGGCCAAACAGTAACTCCAGGACAGTAGAAGTGGCCAGCACTCAAGGAAGCAGCAGGCCTTATCATGTAGGCAAATAAGGCAGGATGAGTCAATAGATGAGGCAAGAAAGTAGGACAGGTAAGGTACAAGTAGGATCAGGAGTACTACGAGGCAGCAGTATGGAAATATTGGAGAAAAGGCCTTTAGCACATACTTTATGCACATCACACAAAATGCACTATGCATGCACACATTGCTATTCTGTTGCACTTTTGCCCAATCGACTCTCCCTACGACTACAGCACACTATCCTACGCCATGACGTTGATGCCTTGGGGCCTTTCCAACTGGCCTACTGAACCCTCTATGGCAAAGCCTGCGAAGGCCAAGGCTGCAGTGTTGAGCGCTGCAGGTCTGCAGGCTATGCTGCCTGATCGAAGCTCGCTATGACTACGCCATGTTATCCTACGCCATGACATTGACACCTTGAGGCCTTGAAAACTGGCCTACTGATCCCTCTGTGGCAAAATCAGCGAAGGCCAAGGGCGCGGTGTTGAGCACTGCAGGTGTTTGGCAACAATGGAGTGTGAGTCTGCGACACAGTGGTCAATCACCAGCGACTGAATGGTAAGGCAGGTGCGGGAAGAAGGTACAGCCAGTACTGTGCCCTACTAAACCACCCAGCATTTGCGCATACCTGCCTTAATCCTGCTGACTTTTCGTTCTCTGTCTTTGCTTAACATTAGGCTTTTTCCCCCCATAGTGCTTAGCGATATTTTGTGTTTTATGTACATCTCCCACTCTTCTACTTTGTTACTGTAGCTCTGTGAATTGTGTGTCCCTTTAGGCTCTCTCACACTTCTAGGTCCCTGTCTATTATATTACAGTTGATCTGTGAATCTGTGCCCCTTTAGGCTTTCTGCCAGTTCTAGGTCCCCTGTGCTGTGGTTTCTGTTGCATTGTAAACCAGTGTCCTTTTAGGCTCTCTCCCCTTCTCGGTCCCCTTCTATTGTGTTTCTGTTGCTCTGTGAATCTGTACCCAATAGGCTCTCTCCCTCTTCTAGGTCCCCTCTACTGTGGTTTCTGTTGCACTGTTGTAGTTACTGTTGTACTGTTGTGTGCCACCAGTCTGTTCCCTTGCTGCGACCCCTAGTGTGACCTCAACTTCCTTCCTTCTCCTGCTATTCCTACTAGCACCTCGCTGGCTCCTCTGCCACCCCTCATATCCACCTCTGCCCCCCTTCCACTTCCCCTGGGCGTACCTGAAGCCTGTTCCCCACCCCGGAAGTCTTTCAAATGTGGCAACCTGCTCCACATCGCTACTCTCAATTCTCGCTCTACTGTCAAACACTCCCCTAACATCTGTCACCTCCTTGAAGATATTGACCTCCATGTCCTCACTCTCACTGTGACATGGTTCACGGACAGCCCTGTCACAAGTTTTGACACTCTCCTAGCTGACGGCTACAAGATCCTCTCTGAGCCCAGAACCAAACGACCCAGGGGTGGAGTAGATCTGATCTTTCCTGAGTGACTCCCTGCTTCTGTCATTCCTAAGCACGCTTACTCCTCCTTTGAATGCCTGGTCTGCATGTTCTCTATATCTCCTGTCCTCTGGCTGACTGTGTCCACTATCTACAGGTCACCTGGCCAGGTTGCCCTCTTCCTCTCAGAGTGGGATGACCTCTCCTCTTCTCACTTTGCCTCGATCGCTCAACTTCTCCTCCTCTGAGACTTCAACATCCATCTGACTGCTTTTAATCCCTGCTGTGGGCTTTTCCGCAACATCTGCAACACACTCTCTTTTCATTCTGCCCTCTGGTCCGATGCACTCTGCTGGACATACTTTGGATGCTCGCATCTCTTCAGACATCCCCCTCTCTCACCCTCTCACCACTTATCTCGCTTGAACTGACCACTTTCTACCTTCCTCTCACCTGAAACTCTCTATCCCTCAGGCAAAGCCGACCCCAGCACTGCCACCTACCTTCACAGTCATTCAGCCTGTGAAGTGTGTGTCAGTGGATGCTTTTGCCTCTACTGTCTCTGCTGCTCCTACTCTTGTCACTGATTACACTCTGGCTCATCCCTATCTAATCTGCATCTATCTATCGCCAATACCCTGGACATCCTTGCCCCTGTCATGAGAATCCGGCTGAAGCCTACCTCCAAGTGAAACACTTGGCATGACTCCGACCTCGCTGTCTTGAAGCACAAGTGAAGAGTGGCTGAGAGGAAGTGGGGGGCTTTTGGCGCATCCTCTGACAAACTGGCCTGCCGCCTGCTCCTAAGGCAATACAGACTACCTGTCCTGTCCGAGAAGAGAGCCCACATTGAACAACTTTCCTTTCTCCTCTGCTTTCTCTCTCTCTCCCTCCCCTGCTGATCTTCCTGACCAACCTATCTGCTGTACCGACTGGTTGCTACTTTCCTTTCTCCTCTGCTTTCTCTCTCTCTCCCTCCCCTGCTGATCTTCTTGACCAACCTATCTGCTGTACCGACTGGTTGCTACTTTCCTTTCTCCTCTGCTTTCTCTCTCTCTCCCTCCCCTGCTGATCTTCCTGACCAACCTATCTGCTGTACCGACTGGTTGCTACTTTCCTTTCTCCTCTGCTTTCTCTCTCACTCCCTCCCCTGCTGACCTTCCTGACCAACCTATCTGCTGTACCGACTGGTTGCTTGTCTACCCTCAGAGTCTCACTGCGTACCAGGCTTTTTTCTGATCAGTCTCCCCTGAACTGCCTCCGGCCTATCATGCACTTAGGGGCTGTAACTGTAACCTCTACAGTCCCCTGTCTCCTGGCACTTACCCATAGCCACGCTGCCCTGGTTGCACTTACTCTGAGCAATGCTGCTCTGTTTTCCCTTCTCTCCTTTGAGCTCCCCCCTTCCCCTTGTACTTCTCTCATTCTCGCACTTGCATGATCTTAATGACAAAAGGCCCTGTAAGATGTTTTATCTTGTCCTCCCTCTGTCTTCCCTCCCTTGTCTTGTTGCACCTAGAAAAATGTGTGTACTACAGGTGTGTTATAAATGACTTATATATATCATCATTTTCATCAAGCAAACACATGGGTGATGCCATTGCATGGTATGTACCCCATAGCATGCTTTACTAAGACAAGACCGAGGAAAGAACTACGGAAAGAGATGTGGCCACAGAAATAGATGGGCACAACTCGAAAAAAGGGAAAGAATGTTCAGACAAACTTAACAAAAGGAGCCAAAACAAAAAAAGAGGAAAACTAAAGAGAAGCCCCCACCAAGAATGTTTAAAAAACACTGACAAATGAGGTCTTCCTCACCAACTTTGTGGATGAGCATCAGGGTGAGCTCTACCCTTGGGCAGTCAGTACCCTCTCTGTTCTGGAATGCTATCACCTGTGGCAGGAGGTGACATATAGAATGCATGCCTGTGGGATTGAACATCACATTGCCAAGGAGGTCTCTAAGCACCTCTTTGATCTTACAAGGTGCACTGAAGCCTAACTGAGTAGGAGTCTGAGTTCAGCCCAGGCAGCAGGTGGAGCTTCCACAAGCTGGAGGAGCTTCTTGAAATTGAAAAGGTAGTCAATTCCCTAATAACAGGTGAGCAGGTCATTGGCGTTGGAGGCATGGGCACATATGCGGCCACATCAGGTGAGTGACATATGTGTATGATGTATTTGTTGTTGTCTATTGTTGTTCAGTGTGTGCGTATGCAAATGGGACATTATTCGTGGTCCTTCTCTTCCTCCCCTTATTTCTCATGGCATGTGATCATGCCCTGCCCCATGTGTTGCAAGCATGCTAACAACATTATTCCTGGGACAGTGTCACTCATGACTCTTTAGTTGGCATATGAGAAGAAGAGTAACTGGTAATGGGCCTTTTGAATGCAACTCACATGGTACAGCAGACAATCCCAGTGTCACGTATGGGGATGGACATGTGGCCTCACTACTGTTGCCTAACCCTGGTGTGCACAATACAGATGTTCATGTATTTGGCATGTCTTCACTGCCCCTGGCATCCATTGGGCAAGTAGGCAGTACAAACATGGTTTCCATACTATCTTGTGTCTCGTGGGCTCCCAAAATCTTGAGATGGCAGTGATGCAGTCATCATGCCTTGGCCAGACTGTGAGTGGCAAGCATGGACTGGGTAGTGATGTCCATTGTGACCATGCCCACCCTGGAGCCATGGCACACATGTTGTGGCTGCATAGGAGCATGGGCAAGGACACCAGCGTACTCATGATTGAAAATGTGGTGATGAGCATGTTAGTCCATTCTTCTCCTCTTGCACCTGTGCTTTCACATATCTATAACATTTCTTCTGGCCTCTCTGCCACACACTATCCCTCACTTTTCTTCTGTAGCTCCTGACTGCCAGACTCCTCCTTACCTTTTTTTTCTCTTTATCCACCAATGTAAACACATTGCAGACTTTTCAATTGTTTAAGGGTTGCCAGCGAACGAACAGGCACTGTGATTGACACGCACTCGGGGGTTGCCGAACTTTCACGCGTTGTCAATATGTGAGCTAGGACGTTGCATGGGTGCATTCACTGTGGTTGCATGAAGCACAGGCACCTTTTTAGATTCAGATGTTTTGTGGCAGTGCTTTGCCTGCATAGGGAATTCTCATTTTCTTTGTGTTTTACCTGTTTGATAAGTGTGCCTGCCTCTGATGCATGCACGCCTTCACACGCTCTGGGTGGGAGATCGCCACTGAATGCACAGCTGTTAAACCCGTGACTCCACATCAAGGTCCCGAGCTCTGCAAACGCTCATGGAAGCAAGTTTACAGCATACTGAGGTCAAACTATCATGTCTATTTTGAGAGTTGCATGGGCTTTGTCCACATAATGAACATTACATTCTTTAACCATAGTATTTAGTTCTATGGATTCCTCAGGGGCTCCCCTGCCAGTGTGAATGCTGAAACCTCCATAACCTCCATAAGGACCCCTCCCCTTAAACAAAGAGGGGTTCTTTGGGGCTTATGAAAGGGTTTGCTGGGTTGAGACTTCCCTCTGTCTAAAATGGTTCAATAAACTCAGTGAACCACTTCTGGGGGTAGTGGAGAGGATCATCACAGGTTCTTGAGGATAAGTGATATGGATATGTGACTTCCTCGCCTCTTTGTAATGTAACCCCTTCCAATCCTGACTCATGCCATTTGAAAGGGGCCCTTTTGGGGAATCAGTCTCAAGGGTATCAGGAGTTATCAAGGTTCTGGAATTGATCTGTGGATGCAAGGCTTGTGGTGGAACGGGGAACATAGGCCGCATGCTGTTTACCTCCACAGGGGCCTGTATCACACAGTAGAAGACTGCACTCAGCATCCACAGTTACACCATTCACATAAGCCTAACTGTTACACTGAACATGGTCACAATAGGCAAATAGTTCTGTATTGATACAGTGAACCTAGGTCCAGAATGCAAAGAGCTGATGACCGATTTTTAATGCAAGTGATCGATGCAATGAATGGCATCATGATTTGGAAAATTATGTTTGAAAAAGTCTTACAATTCCACATTAAGGATGAGGTTTGCCAAGTCATCGCAAACATTGGTTTAAAAGGACACGTTTGTCTGGAATTGTAAAACATCCTCAAATCATTTCAAAGAACTCCACACTGTTCCTCACGAGGCTTACAATTCCATTTTAAACGTGGGGTTTGCCAAAGGTACAGTGTAATTGACCCCAAAAGCCTCCACCCCTTGGAGGCGCATTCCATTATATCTCTGAAAAAAACGCTGATTTGTGGTTTCACTTTTAATATAACTTGTTTTCATTACTTGATTTATTATTTCAATTTGGCGTATAAATATAATGTTGCCCTTCAATCTATGAATTCAAAACGAACAAGTACGATTGATTTAAAAAAGAGAATCATGCAGATGTTTAGGGTATTCACTGCCCTACAAACCTCTGTCCTATTCACCCAGACAATGTTTAAGATGTTTGGCTGCTACGTTCAAGTTAAGGGAATTAGTTTTAGTTCCTATAAACAGTGACTTGACAAGGTCAGAACATTCCCTTTCAGCTATAGTTTAAATTAAGCAAAGCGCCCACTTAATGGGCTTACATTTTGTGCTTTCTGTGACTGTTTATTTTATAAAGAAAGCACATTATCTCTTTTCAGCCTACAAAGAAATAACGCCGCAGAATGTGTGTTTTACTCTTGTCTCCCAGTAACATGGCTGTCATAAGCGCATAATATTGCAATCGTACCTTTATAAATGCCACTCGTTTTAGATATGTGCGATGGATAAATACTGCTTCGTGCATGCTTGGCATGTGATGACCATTCAAAAAGAACATATTACAGATACATGCCTCGCCAGAACTTTGCTTATTGTACTTGATATTGTAAATGTTATTACCACCCTCAATGGTAGTCATGTAAGTGGAAACAGAAGCATGGATTTCTGCATCATGCATGCTTGACATGTCACTCCTTCTGCACCAGTACTACTGGCCTTTTCAAAGTACCCAACATCCATGAACTCTTCATATTTTGAAATGATAAGCCATGCAGGTACTTGTTAAGTTTTGTTGTATACATGAAATGCACAGGTAATGTATGGACATTAAAGAGGTGTAGGTCTGAATGAACACATTATATTGCATTAAGACGCAATGGTACTCATTTCATGATCCGGAGAAGGATGAAAATCAGACCGAGGACTGCCCGACACATGGTTGATTCTGACCGAGGCCTACACTGACGAAGAGCTGAGAGGAAATCCCGAAATGTACCTCCTCCACCATACTTCTATTTATCAACTTCAGAAGAATGAAAGGCTGCGGTAATGCTTACACATAAACCTCCTCGTCAGGTGCATGAACGTACCGAGATATCTTACTGCAGAAATCATTATGGCGTCTAAATTGGTTACTATACACAGATGAACAGTAATTTTGTTCCCTGTTGCTGAGACACAATCCAGCCTCACCTAAACCCACCCTTTCAAACACCCTTTCTTTTCCCTCCTGTAGCCATTTGAAGTTTTCGCTCTGTTACTTTCACTAAAGAATCAACCCAAACCATCTTCTAATGTCTAATGTCTCTTCGAGATTGAAATGAGATTCAGCGGGATTTTAAATATAAGAGGGGGAAGGAACCCAAGAAACAACCAATTTCATAAGAAGCACCTTACATTATTACAAGGCCGCTTTTACGCATTACCGATTTGCCACAGTAACTACTAACACAGTTGCCTTATGAGATGTCCTTTTGACCTATGAATTGTGGCATTTAATGCTGGACAGAACATTTGCAATCTTTGAGTTGAGGTTTTTTCACTTGTTAGCTTGTGTTTTTTTTAAATGTGTTTATTTACTGAAACCAATATGACTTACCTCATCCTTGTTTCACAATAATAGCATTCAGTGTGCGGTTATGGCATGGTGAGGTAGGATGACATTTTAAACTTTATCATTCTAATTGACAAACTGAATCCGCTATGCAGAAGTACTTTATCTTGTCTCATTTATATCAGGCTAAATCATTGTATCAATACTTACATATATTTAATTAACTAAGGATCCCATATTGCATACAATGCCAAATAGTTAGGTTAAGTGCCCACCAGGTTTCATTTTCCAACATAATTTGATCGATGCATTCTTCTTGGTGACCTTGACTTCTTGGGAGGGATTCCTACATTTGCAGTTTGTGATATATTGTAGGTCTTGCAATTGCCAAACAGTCATATTTTAATGATGAAACTGCACACAAGAATCATAGCAGTAGTTAAAGGTTGTGCTGTGAAGGGTAGAGCGCCTTAATGGGCAACCTATACCAGCAGAATACTGCTCTTAATCAGTCAGCACCAGCTGTCATCTTGAATTGTAAGGGACACCCATGGTGGACTAGAAAGCAGGACGAGTATGTAAAATTTCAAAATTTCCATGTACAGGTTAAACCTGTAAATACGTACAACTAAGCATGAACACCTTTCCGCTCATTCGCATTACCAAAAATATGTGGTTGAAATGCCATCTGGTGATGATGGACTCAATCGAGGAAACCTGTAGTCAACCAAATGTGTGACTACTGAATCAGTAAATGCGTGTGAGGGTGTGGATGCAGAAAATCGCTTTGCTAAATAATTACTGAATCAAGGAACACAGCCATATGAGATTAAAGAGTAGTCGCCAAACACTGAAAGGCTTAGAGTCCAGTGACTACCATCCCATCAACATATCTATGGCCACATGTGCTGGTACCATTTCATAACATGAGCCAGCTTGTGCCATTGTTCTGCACCAATATTGTGCACCAAAGAGCTATAGACTGAGCTGCCTTGGACATTAGTGTGGGGATAGATTAGTCATTTAGGGGTGTATTAGTAAGTAAGTCAATTGTTAGTCTTACATTTCATTGCAAATCAGTCCATAGTAAACCATGGTGTGGTGCGAATGATAACATCAGCTTTTATGTGATGCCAAATTCAAACCCCCTTTTATCTTGTTTGTTTTCCATGCATCTATGGACTCCTCATCTCATCTCTACTCTCTCCCCTTTCACTTCCTCTCCCATTAATGGTGGCACCATGTGGGAAGTCCTCCTGGCTGGCTTCTCATCCTCATGTTGCACTGTTAATGTCTACCACACTGGCACTATCATTGTTCAGGGTCCTCAAACCAACCTCCTTCTCTTTGACCAGATCCTCCGTTCCCTCATTAACTTCCTTCCCTCTGCTGCCTCTCCCCACCACTATCATTGGCCCTCCCCCTCTGACCGGAGTACCACGCCCCTGTACTCCTTAGAAAACCTTCAAAGGCTGAGACCTCCTCCACCTGGCGACTCTTAACGCCCACTCAGCCAACAAACACTCTGCTGACATTTGTCTCCTTCTTGAAGACACTGACTTCAACATTCTCGTTCTCACTGAGACTTGGTTCAATGTCAGCTCAGTCACTGCTTTTGACACCCTCCTCCCAGATGGCTTCAAGATCATTTCCAACCCTCCACCACACCGCGCTGGCCTTAATATATCCTGAGTGGGTTCCTTCTACTATCGTATCCCCCAACTCAATTCTTCCTTTGATAGACTGGTTTGCAATTTGATCACCTCTCCCTCCTATGCTCTCACCATTGCTACCATTTACCAGCCCACAGGCACTACCACCCTGTTCCTCTCTGAACGGGCTGATTTCTGCTCCTCCATACTATCAAACACCTCCAACCTCCTCCTCTTGGGTGACTTTAACATCCAATTAGACTCCCCTGTTTCAGCATCCACTCTTTTCATTGACCTCTGCACCAATCTTTCCCTCTCCATTCTCCCCTCTGGTCCAACCCACTTGGCTGGACACACCCTGGACACCATCATCCACTCTGATCTCTCTCTCACTCCCCCTCTGGTCATTCTCTACTCTATTCCCACCTGGGTCCCTTCGGCCCTCCTACCGCACCCTCAAAAGCCCTGCCAACCTCATTCTCGAACATCCACCTGATGAAACGAGTGTCAGCTGCTACCTTTGCCTCTACATACATCCCCCTTCCTCCCCTACCATAGATTCTACCACTGACTCTGCTCTCTGCTAACACCTGGTATGACTCCAAACTTGCAGCCCTGAAACAAAAGTGCGGAGCAGCGGAATGGACGTGGCAAACCTCAGGTTTCCCTTCACAAACTCGCCTGCCGCCTGCTCCTAAGGCAATACAGAATCTCCACCCACGCGAAGAAAAGGGCCCACATTCAGGCACGGTTACCTGGTGCATCCAATAACACGGCTGAATTTTCCAAAATCTGCAGGGAGCTAGCAAACCCTTCCGCAGTCTCTTCCTCCCCTCTTCTTTTCCAGGCACTCTGCAAGGCACTGGCCGCACACTTTGGCACCAAAACTCAGGACTTCCTGAACACCCTTGTTACTCATCCGCCAAAACCATACCGTACCCCCTTGCCTCCCGTGGCCACTCAACCTCCTCCTTCTGCCTTCTCCTCCTTCAGCCCTGTCACACCTGAAGATGTTGCCAGAGTTGTCCGCTCTATGAAGGCTTCTTTAAAACAGGTTCCACCCTGCTCGTCCAGAACCATCAAGGACAAGATTGGCTATCTTGCCCCCGCACTCACTGATTTCTACAACCACTCTTCCGACACTGGTTTTTTGCCCTCCTCCCTCAAGCAATCCCTTGTGCATCCACTCCGGAAAAAACCTTCAGCAGACCCTACTTCTCCATCCAACTACCACCCTATTTCAATCACCCCATCCTGGGGAATCTGCTGGAGAAGCTGACCTTGCCCCAACTTGACTCAACTCGTAGACTGAACTTGTTGGTGGCCTCCACGATCATCAATCTGGATTCTGAGCATCCAGAGGCACAGAAACATCTCTTGTGAACACCCATGAAGAACTGTTCGCATCAATGGACTCCAACTTCCCTGCTGTCCTCATCCTACCTTTTTTATCTCGGAACGAGCACTGGAATGGCTGACCTCTTTCCTAACTAACCGCTCTTCCCAAGTCATCTTGGGCACCTTCTGCTCTCCAGCTTCCATCTCCACCTGTGGTGTCCCCCAGGGAACTTTGCTCTCTCCTGGCTCTTCAACATCAACCTTGCTCAGCTAGCACTCTTCATCTCCTAATTCTCCCCCAACTTCCAGTGTTGTGCAGATGACACGACTTTTTTTCAGGATTCCTGCTGACTCACTCGCGCCTTCCTTCATCCCTGACTGCCTATCTGCCATCCAGGCCTTGTGCACTTCCAGCAATCTCTGCCAGCAAAACTGGGATCCTTCCAATTGGGACCCCTTCTGCCTCCTTCTTCCCTTCTCTCTAGCCTCCCACATTGGGCTCTCCCCCTGCTCCTTCACCTGAAACCAGAAACCTTAGAGTCATTTTTGACTCCTCTCTCTCCTTCCTCCCTCACACTCTGGACATTGTTAAGAAGTCCCACTTTCAACTCTTCCTCCTCAAAGGAATTCTCCCTTTTCTCACTTTCCCCCAGAAGCTCAATGTCTCCCAAGGCCTAGTTCTCTCGGCTTGACTATAGCAACAGCCTCATCCTAAACCTACCTTCCTCCAACCTCTGACCCCTTCAGCTAATCCAGAATAGAGCAGCAAGACCTATCCTTGGCCTTAAGCCCAGGGACTGCTTCTCTCCTGCCCTAAAACGTCTCCACTGGCTCCCGGTTGCTGCACGTATCAAATTCAAATACCTCTGCCTCATCCACAAGACTGTCTGGGGCCAAAGACCACACTATCTGCAACTCTCTCTTACAAAAAACTCTCCTTCTAGACCTCTACGTTCCTCTGGCACCAACTCCCTGTATGCAAAGCAGTTCACTAAACAGAGAGCAGGAGGCTGTTTGCTTTCCTCAGCTGGATCCCTTCTATGCAACAGTATCCCACTCCTTCTGCGTCTTGAGCAGGTCCTTCTTAAGTTCTGAAAGCACCTCAAGACCTTCCTCTTTTTCTCCTCCTCCCCTTCTTCCTTCCTCTGCTAATTTCACAGTTGCTGTGATTGGTTACTTGGACTCTTATGCATCCTTGGGGCCCCTGACCACTCATACCCAATCTCCCCAGCTTCTGTCTACCCTCAGCACGTGCCTCAGCACAACCTCCGCACTGGAGACTTGCACTTTTCCACCCAACGCGGCTCCTGGCTGCATAGCACTTACCATACCTTGCACTTAATCTGTGATTCAGCCTAGAGCACAGATACACCAGAACCTACCCCACTGCCCTCTTCATTGCTGCACTTGCACATTTTGAATAGTCACAAGGAGTAGTAGGTTTGGCCGTCCCTACGCCCACTGTATTTCTTGTATATTTTAATGATACTATAATCCCATGTTCCCTCCCGTTGCCCTGTGGGTGCTTTTAAACAGAATGTATTTGCTGTATGAGCGCCTAACAAGCAAGCAATAAATACAAATAAATAGATACAAATGCATTCACAATACTGACTCACACCATATTCAGCCCCGAGTCTCACAACTGAGTCTCACACCTCTTGTTGTCAAATGGGATCAGTTTTCATTTTGATAAAATTCTGAGCCTCCTTTTTCCTTACAGGAGACATTTCAGTCTTCATTGATGTGGTCATGCTATAGCACACAAACAGAAGGTGCAAGAACGTTTGGCAGGGTGTCAGGAAACATGATGACCATTATTGTATATGTCTTGGAGGCACCAGGATGACCAAGATGCTCATAGCAAGATGGAAAGACATCAAACTGTGAATTTGATGTCAAGTGACCATGTAGCCATGGA
The DNA here is from genome assembly GCF_040938575.1 of Ambystoma mexicanum. Taxonomy (NCBI): domain Eukaryota; kingdom Metazoa; phylum Chordata; class Amphibia; order Caudata; family Ambystomatidae; genus Ambystoma; species Ambystoma mexicanum. The sequence goes on from NC_090930.1 coordinate 1,084,330,148, forward strand.
CCTTTTCCATCACGCTGTCAGCAGGCAAACATTTGAGAAATGCACCTGTTCTGAGAGAATGGAAGACATGGTTGGTGTAATGGTTGCATGCCACTTGTTAGGTTTCCTGCAGACACGTGTAAGGCTCATTACTGGCATTGGCCACCAGACACTGCCAAGTGATTATTAACTCTTGAAAAGTAGGAAATGGTGTGCTGTGTGTATGTGTGGCATTGAGGTAGCAAGTGACGTTTTATGGCTTGCTAGTAGGTTGCAGCATGATATTTGTATCCATAGACATGTGCATGCACATTCTTATTGTGATGTTTGTCTCTTGTCCTTTTCCAGTGACTGAAGCATCTGAAGAGGGATCTGCAACTGATGAGTGGGTGGTATGCCAGGAGAAAGACCTCCAGACAGCACTGACAACCCCAGACATACCCCATGTCTTCTTGCTCCACTGGGGTAGGGGCATGTGTCTGGGGGGAGGTGTCCTCCGATGGCACTTCTACTGAAGATGAGGTTCAGGGTGAGGTCATTGTGGTGAACACCTCAGCAGCAGAGGGACAGGGAAATGTTTCCCAGCACACAGAGGAGCCACAAAGTCTACCAACTTCAGATATGGTGTCAGGGTTGGGTATGGAGGGAAATGAGGGGGATATTGAGGGCCTACTCTAGTTGTCAGGTGAAGGATCAGAGAGGGATGTGCATGCTGCAAATGCGGGTGTGATTCAGGAAGCTGTACAGGACTCAGTGAAGTTGTCAGCACATCCTCCTGTCCTAGCCTCATATGCTGTAGCACTACTTACCTTATCTGATGCATTCACCTAGATAATGGCTGGTCCTGCAACTGAAGAGATCATCCAGGACACATTGCTGCCACTGTATTGTAGTTGACTGATGCTCTACGTAATGTAGTGGTTGCCACTCACCAACAGGCTGCACGGCTTCATGGAGAGGTGCTCACAGTCTTCACCAACCGGGAATCTGTGCAAGGGAGGCATCCTGGACAGGCCACTTCAATGGCCCACTCCTCCACCTTCACATCTGTTTCCCAAACAACCTGAAGTGGGGCCTCTGTGCCTAACATCTGCTCTGGCTCCGCCCTAGCTGTCCTGCCATTGGACCCTTTGTGTGTGTCTTTATCCATGGCAGAAGTACAGTTTGATACAGAGGCAGTTGAGGTGGCATGCAGGAATGGATAGCAGGCTTAGACGCAGGCCTCCAGACCCTCCATTGTTTGCAGCAGAGAACAGGATGTGGTGGCCAAAGTCTCAGTCCAGCACTATGCAAGCATGGGTTCCTCTCTCCACTGATTCATGTTCCATGGTTTGTGATATGAGTGACACAATGTTAGATGCAATACTCTGTGTTTCATTCTGGTAATGGACATGGTCCAGAAGAACATGTGCCCATGCTTCATTGCACTGCGTAGGTATGTATCAGTGTATCATGGCCACTGTATAGAGAATGTTGTTGAGTAATGTTAGCAGGTGACATGATCACAGTGGTCAAATCTTTACAATCGTGGCTAACACATTTCATGCTTTGCTGCTTCCATTTTTTGTTAGATAGACAGGCAGTTTATTACTGCAAGGGTAGGGTGGGTGGTTGTGGAGGTGATGTGGGACGCTTGGCACTTTTCTTTCATCCTTTCATGTGTGTGTTTTTGCACAGTGATTCTTGATTCAGAATGGTAGAGTGCACTTACTTGGTCAAATGGGGATGTGCACAGAGATGGGAGCAGTTGGCAAGAGATCATTGCAAGGGTGTGGGGAAGTAAGAATGGAGGAGCACAGACAAATATGCTGCAAGGAATGTGTATGCAACCAGATTATTATTGGGTTATTCCTGAGAAGTATAAGTACAGTGGCAAGCCAAATGTTGATGGTTAAGGTGTTGCAGGGTCTGTGGTAATGGAAAGAGAAAGCCTGTGTTACTTTCCTTTCTTGCTGGCTAAGCAGACTGTAGGTTTACACACTGCCTTTTATCTGCTGGATTGTGCGGCTGAAGGGATGCATATGTTTTCAGGAACGTGGCTTGGGACTTGAAGGAGACATTCGTGTAGATGGTACATTTTTTTTTGCAGCTGAGCTGTGCTTGAGGTGTGCAACAATGCTGTTTAATGAGGATTGTCAAGCTGTGTTAGACTTAGCAGCTCTTTTATGGATAATGGTGCAACATGTAGGACTCGTTTGTAGTGTGTAATGGTGGTGCCCATAGGGGCCTGAAGGGTGCATGGAGGGTATGAATGTGGGATGGGACCAAGTCTTGGATGACAGGTGCTGGTCATTTTGCTGTAATCAGGGAATTGTTTCCCAGTATGGGTACATATTGTTTCTGCTGTTTTGTGGGTTACAAGTGCCATTACACATTAGGGCAGCTGGTAGACATGGTTGCAGGTGATGTGAACATGCCCCTTGCTTTCTTTTTTCACTGTTAGCTCCCTGGTCATCCCTCTGCCAGCCATCCTAAGGCAAGTACTTACATTCTGCAATATAGTTCCTGTTTGGGCCACTTTGGACCATGAGGTATCACATTCAGATGCCCTTCTCAAACATCATTTATGCACCCTGTAATAATGTCAATGTCCCTATCCATCTCTGCATGCCAGGCACACCATCTGCACTCATTGTTGGCATAGCTGCTCGCATGTCATTGCGGCTACCTCACCCATGTCCCCATACTGCACAAGTTCACTAAAACGGCCCCACTACATGATGAGTGTTGTTCTCCTATATGCAATTAACTACATGACAGGTGTCTACGTTTATTTATTATTTATCTATTGTGCATTGTTTAGGACCTTACACAACAAGTAAATTGTGTTTCAAAGCACCCACAGAGCAACAGGGAGGGAACATAGGATTGAAAACAATATGTACACTGGAAGATAAAGATGAACCTACTAGGCTGTGTGAGTATTCAGAATGTACAAGTGCAGATAGAGAAGAGGGGAAGAGGGAGTGGGGGGTAATTGTGGGAGTGTCCTTGCTCGTGGGTGAGCAACAGATGTGATAGCACAATATAATAAGTGCTATAGAGCATTGAGCTGCAATAGGTAGGTAAGTGCAGGCCTACAGTGTTGTAGGCCAGTAGGTGCCGAGGCAAGTGCTGTGTGTAGGCAGAGACTGAGGCGATTGGGTGTGGGAGGCCAGGTCCCCAAAAGACATATAAGGGCCCTGGTCACCAATCACAGCAACTGTGTAATTAGCAGAGAAGGGAAGGGGAGGTGAAAAGGAAAGTCTTGAGGAGCTTCCGGAATTTGAGGAGACCCGGCTCAAGGTGAAGAGGAATGGGGAGCAGTTCCATAAGAGGCAGCCAGCTGAAGAAAGAGATAGGCCTCCAGCCCTCTATTTAGCTAAAGGTTTTAGTCACAGAGAGTTGATGCCAGAGGAACCTAGAGGTCTAGAAGGAGAATATTTAATGAGAGCAAGTTGCAGATAGTGTGGTCCCCGTCCCCAGACAGAATTGCTGATGATGCAGAGGGATTTGAATTTAATCTGTGCAGCAACCGGGAGCCAGTGAAGAGTTTTTAGGGCAGGAGAAATGCAATCCCTGGGCTGAGGCCAAGCATAAGTCTCACTGCCCTATTCTGGATTAGCTGGAGGGATTGTAGAGAGGAAGAGGGTATTTTCAAGAGGAGGCTGTTGCAATAGTCAAGCCTTGAGAGAACCAGGGCTCGAGTAACATCAAGCTTCTGTGGGAAAGTGAGAAAAGGGAGAATTACTTTGAGAAGGAAGAGTTGAAAGTGGGAGGTCTTGGCAATGTCCTGAATGTGGGGGAGGAAGGAGAGAGAGGAGTTGAAGATGACCCCCACACACGCTTACTCCTCCATCACTCACACCTGTATGTCCACCAGGTATACCCACATCACAGAGCTCCTCATCCACATTGACTACTTCTTACCACCTTCAGTCTGAGCACAGAAGATGGTAAAAGGTGTCCCCCTTATTCATTGTGGTCAATGCGCATTCACCATAATGTACATCTAGACCAAGGCTTGTTGTTAGTACACTTTAGCAAGCTTCCCGCTTTCAACTACCGACCCAATCAGCTTTAACTTAATGTCACTCCCACCCAATGCCAGTCCATGTTCAAATACAGTCTTCACAGACCACCATGCTGTCTCTCATTCAGCCCAGCATGTTTGTCATCTCTTTCTTCCATGTTCATGGCTAACCTGTGACATTTGTCTGAAGGAAGGTGTCAGGTACATGTTCAACACACTGAACCAATGACAGTACCCAATAGAGTCACCCCACTTTATAGGTTCCATCCCCTTCGACCTCATGCACACCCTTTACACATCTGCCATAGGTGTCCAATGACACTGCAATTGTTGATGAATATGACAACTGACTTTCATATGAGTCGCACTACCCTAGTCACCCAAATGCATGGGTATGGCAGCAAACAGGGATTTGCATCGTTCAGTCAGTTTTGGCTGTTAGGGTAGTCCCTAACAACATCCCCTCTCATGGGGCGATGTTTGTGAAAGTACTATAACTGAAAATTGCTCTTACAATGAAAGTTCAATACTGGTCCTGACAACTTAGGTCTCCATGCACATGTGTGCCAGTTCTGAGAAACCAGAAGGTGTCTCACCCCTAGTCCCCAGAGGCCTCTCTCTCAGAAGGACAGTGCACAGCCATTGCCTTTGTATCCAGAACCTGGGGGTGGACCAGTGCGGGAGGATCACCTTGGTGAGGGGTCTTCAGGGAGTGACAGTGGGACACCTAATCGTGAGACTTGGTATCCCCCTCCCTGTAACACCTTTACTCCATCCTAACCGGTAGGTTATTTAGGAACTCTAGCTCCCCTTTCCCTTCATGAACACTTTCACACGGAAAGCCTGCTCTGGCAGAAAACAGACTCACACCTGAGCATTGTACCTGACATGTCCCACTACAGTGGTCAGGCAAGGTCAGGCAATTACTAGTACTCACTTACACCTGACTTCCATTAAACATTCCCACACGGATAAAAGGTGGAGCACGAGAGCACACTCTGAGTGAGGCAAAGCACATGAAGGAACAGTATTTTCCTGACGGCAGCTGAACGAAGGAAAAAAGACGGCAAACCAAGAAAGGTGGGAAAGCAGGAAGACACCCTTGACTTTTCCGGTGAGAAACTGTTGCTTTCCCAGAACCCTTCACATTTGAAAGTGTAAGGCCAGAAAACCAGACTGAAGAATCCTGTATTGTGTCTTGGAGATACACAGGGCCCTTCTGCATTGCATCCCGGGCCGGGGAGGAGCAGCAGCCGATGTGGTACTGTCTTTGGCTTCAAGATCAAAGCAGCACCAGTGAGATCAACACAGCTGGTGAGTTGGGGAGATCGATGCAAGACAGGTTTGTGTTGAAAGTTCCAAGTGGCAACATTGTATAAAGAGCGCAAGAACGAAGATTGGTAACACGTGTGATGAAAGACGCAAAGAAAGCTTAATTGCTGACGGATGTTTAAAGATTCATGGGAAAAGATACAATACCAGTGACAGAGTGGTCCGGCACCACGAGGGTGCTCAATCAAAGGTCTCGGTAAGGTATCCAGCCAAGAAGTGCCAGAAACGACAGTGGAAGATTTTTAAGAACATTGTATAAAGCTAATCGAAGTGATCCCGCGATGGTTTAAGCAAAACCCATTGCACATTCGAAAGTCTTCGATTCTTGATAAAAAGCGGAAAACGTAGAAAGGGAGATCCATGGTTTAAGAACCCGAATGAGAAAGACCAATTGTTTGCATTGTACTAAAGGGGTCTGAGACTGAACGAGGGACATCCATGGTCCGAGTCTGATCGAGGGAGACCAATTGTGAACATTGTGGTAAAAAGGGGTCTAAGCCTGAAGGAGGGAGACCCATGATGAACACTGGAAGCAAGAACCTATGAATGTGAAAATCCTGATAAGAAAGAAACGTAGGTGCTTGTTTGTTATGACAGGCCCTCTGCAGCAAGAGACTGTTATTGGGAAAAAGGCTTTGGCAGAAGGTCCTGTTACCTATGCATTGAACTGTATTCTTGTGGTATAGAAGCCAGAGTGTGTGCGACGCTCGAATTTGCCGCCTTACCCCGTGCTGAAAATGTGGGGAAGGGCAGTCAACTGCTCAACTATCCTGACATGTTATTTCTTGAACACCTTTCTTTTTTAATGCACTATTGTCCCACACCATTTGTATTTAGAAGAAAGGATTGGCAATAAGTTTATTAGTATAGGCCTTTTTATTTTGAAAGAGACTCGACTAGGACTGCGTTATTATTATTTGATGCCTGTAGCTTCTCCCATCCTCAGATTTAGGTTTAGGTAGGCGTTTATCCAAGCCACTGAAGTTCAATCAACACCCTTGAACTGTGATTACTTGTGTCGGTCTTCACTGTTTGAAACCATGCCTTCCTTACGCAGTGCACATGTAGCCTTGCACTTCCACAGTCACATACACTGAGAGCATCATCCTCCACAATGGAGGCCTCAGAAGGGAATAGGTGACCATCCATGGCACTACACACGGTGAAATGAAGTCAAGTGGAATGTGCAAATGATGAATTTGCATCATAGGCAAAGAGAGCAAAAAAATGCATATTCCTCTTGGGGGCAAGTCACTTTGCATAGAGTGTGTCCAAGACACCGTCAGGCAGTATCCCACAAATTAAGAAAATACCATTGTATATATCCTGGAGTAGTGGATGTTCTGGGACCACCTGCGCCTAAGTCAACAATGGTACAATTGACTATGTTCAATGATGTGAACATTGCTCAAGGTGGCCATTCTTCCTACATCCGTACTTCTGCCGCTTTCACCTGCAGCAGTCTTCCCCTAGCTGGCAATCATCCACAGCTCCCTCAGTCACAGCCCCTTTGCCTCACCACTGAAGTCTGGAAAGTGCTAGCATTTGTCAAGTAACCAAGAGTAGACCCCAAGTGGCTCATCAAGTACCGGCCAAATTCGCCATTGTGGGTTTCCCTCGTGAGGATACAGTGGCCACACATATGCTCCAATAGATGCGGGCCATTGAGTGTAAGCAATGTTGCCTCAGAACCAGGTGCTCCACAGGCAGAACAACCATGAGTACTGTTGTTTGGGCAGTTTGTGATGTAATTGCCTTTCACATTATGGTGCTGTACGCTGGGTTGACTCACACTTGCCAGTCCCTCTTTCTGGTGTACTTGATGTTTATAAAGTGAGCACTTGCATGGGTGGGCCTCTCACAGACTGTCTTTGTATGGTGCTGCTTTGGCAGCTAGTACACCTATGTCCCTCTTCATTGTCACAGTACTTACTGTATGATGGTGCTCCACCTTCTGACTGAACTCTTGTTAAAGTATGCTTATTTTTCATTCATTTGTTTGCCCATCCCCCGGGTATACTGCACTTGACCCATCCCAGGAGGCTCCTTTTTTGCTTCCTGTCCTTCTAGACAGTGAACCCTGGGGAGGACAGCTAGGCTGTTACCTTTTATTACCAAAGGGCTGTACCCACTGCAGGGCTTTTTGGGTCTTTGTATGTGGTTTTTGATTTCCCCTGAGTCCATGCATGGTTTGTACTTCATGAAAGATGGCAGCCTCTGGCTTGGTAAGTATATGGAATTCCTGCATGTTCAGCTGGACTATGCACCAGTGGTGGCCAGACCTTTGGGCTTGTGGGGGACTAAAGATGGATATCCCTATGGCTGCAAAAGTAGAGTGCACTGCGAGTGAGCAACAAAGGTCATCAGTGCCAGAGGTTAGTGGAGACCAGGTGGCAGCCATGACTTCCGGATGCAGAGCACAGCTGTTGGTGCCCCTTCCCCAAAAGCCAGGCCGGCTTATATTTTCTGTTAGACACAATTATCATGTTCTCATGTAAAGGAGCCCTAGGCCCCCCATTCACATCCCCTGATCCCCCCTTGGAGATCTTGCCCCACACCTGGAATATCACTATCTTTCCTTCTGACTTCAGGCGGCAGATGCCCTGGCCGTGCAATATTTTAGTGTGTCATGTTTAGAATTTTGAAAATGTTTAATTTGAAAATGTTTAATTCTTATTGTTCTCCCTATCATTCCCCCAAAACCATTCTGTTAGTTTTGAATGTGAGTTAATTCTCATGCTCGGTCTGTTTGAAGGCTGGGCCCATTGTTGTTTAAGTCATTCTGCAATGCTTGTTCTCAGAATCAGTCTATGTTCTCCTTATGCTCCTACCTCCGAACTTTAATGTTCTATAGTAGCAATCAGCATCTGTTTGGACGACATGTTGAATGTTGTAGAAGGGAGTCTTCATCTGGGCACTTTGGCCCCGGGTTCTGCCCACTTTAATGCCTACTTCCTCAGCCCACCTAAGAGGCAGCTCTACGGACTTCAGTTTGTTGAACTAGTATACTTATTCTTGTGGAATCAGCCACTGAGTAGGGTGACTTCAGTACAGCTCCTTCATTCAGGGAGATTTTCTCTCACCAGTGAACATGGTTCAGTTGTCATAGAACATAGTGGATGTGAGGGTTTTAGGAGCCTCGGCATCCATTGCTGCTTCTCTCTACAACCCTGTACCCCTTTTTAATACCTTTGGTTCCCTCTTCAAACTGTTGTGCAGTGCCACGCTTGGAGTGCCACTGGCCATATGTTGGTGTAGTGTTCTTGGATGGGGTTCTTTGTGGTATGATCTTCCTTATTGTATAGCTCTGGAAATTGTGTTGCAGTTGTTGGCATTTTTATGCTTAGTCCTTGTCTTGCTGAATAGTTCATTGGGGGTCTGTGAGTTGGGGGTTGGCCTAGGGCTGTTTTCTTCTATGGTCTTTGCCTGGGTCGTCTGTGTTCTCTGGTGGTCCCTATGTTTGAACTGTCTAAGGCTAAGGCCCCTGCCCTGACTGATGTGAATGGTCTGGATCCATGACTGTACATTGCACATGGCAATGTGCGCCTCTATGGTTGGTCTCTGAGAGGGATGCCCTCCACACTTTCCTCTCTTTCGTTGTGTGGCATTTGCCTGTGACTATCCACAGTATGGCCACTGCTTATGTTGTGCAGGAGGGGTGGGGGAAATTGATTTGCAGTCCAAGTATATGGCGGTCAACTACTTGGATCATTGGTATACTTCATAGAGTAAGTGCTGTGACATGGAAGTGGGACGTGGAGCAAATGCTTTGATTACTTGCCGGTACTATTCAATGATCATAGTCCTACCTTCCTCATCACAATAGTGACACCCGCCTCTCCCTCCCCGGTGGTAAGATTGTCTCAGTTCCTTTATTTTGACAGTTTGATTGTGGGATTGGTTATGTGCTTTATACCAGGCTTTGAGGTGGAGGGGCAAACATTGTGGGAATTCAAGTTTTTTCGAAAGTGTTCTGTCTGAAGGCTGAGCATATTCATTAACTTTGTACTGTGATGAGAAACAGTAGGAGTATCATTCATACAGATTACTGGTACGTAATCCAAGCATATGTTGAGGCGTTCTGTATGATTGCACCATGCAATCGCTGCAAATGTTTTTTTAGCACTCCCCCTTACGGTATAATGTGGGTCTATGATGAGATTGCGGTCTGCTCTCAGGTCGTGTTGTGTCCGTGTATGGCACTACTGGCCTTTTTTCGCACAGTTGGATTTTGTGCTAACTTTATGCTGTGAATCAGCTCACCGTGCAATAGTTTTGCAATATTAGGGGTCGCTCTTAGGCTTAGCACCCCCTTTGCCTATTTTAGATTAGGCCTTCACTCTCATACAGCGACTGATTGCAACTATGTACAGCCAACTTATTGTTCATGCACAGTAGCTTTCCCAATGCTGTAATTACACATTTGCATTATTAGCTTAAAAATACGAAGATTGCAACCAGAGAAAGGCCATATTTCAAGCAAATATTCATGAACATTTAAATTGAACAAGTGAACTAAATTAAAATAAAGAACTATATTTAAAGGGACAAAGCAAAATAGCTATTATAACTTAGGTTCACTTAAAACAAAAAATAACGGTGGATTTTACAATATCAGATAAATCCTAACATAGTAAAAACAACAGACTTGTATTTTTGACATTTTTATCGTCATTATACTTATTATAATTGCATATTTTTTAATGTGCAAACTAGTTCAGTTGCAACAGAGCACTTTAATGGTCATCTAGCAAAACATTGGTAGTGAGGATTCAACAAGTCATCAAGTAGACATTAGTATTAATTATCACAGTACAAAATACAGATGAGGTGTGTGCAATATGCCCTGTTCAGGAAAATATAAAAAACCTTTCTCTTTAGATAGCTACCCTGTGATGGATAACTGTATTGCTCTATGACCAACCTGTCTATTGACTGGGTATCAGTATTGTCTTTGGACATGTTGCTATGTCCATTCTTCTCTGTCTGTTCTGTTTTGCGCCATTAAGCCTCAGTGTCAGTGGTGCACGGTACAAATGTAATAAAGTAAAAAATATAGGTGAAATATAGGTAACACCAAGTTGTTGTTGGAGGAGCCCTGTATTCAGTTATTTCCTAAACAGAAGGAGACTTTGAGCGGTCAAGATTGGTACCAGTAAGGAGTTTCATACCTACAGAACGTAGCATGAGAAGTACTGTTTCCTGGTCTCATTTTCTCCTTGTGAGCCACTCTAGCACAAGTCTGGTGATGGTCTTACTGCCGGATGTGTATGTGCTGCCTAATGTATTTAGTTTCATCATCAGATAGGCCGTCATACTGGCAGTGGTTGCCTTATAGGAAGTAATCTGGTTTGGAACCACATCCTTCCCAGGATCAAGAGCCAGTGTAATTCACACATAGTGGGGTTGATGTGTTCAAATTCTCAGAGCTGGTGATGAGGTCAGCCACAGTACAGTGGGCTGCTTTTAGGTTGGCCAGGTAACCAGCTGGGAGCCGTAGTAGGAGGGTGCTGCCGCTGTTAATATACAAGATCATAAGTGCCTGCACCACCTTTTAGAAATCTTTAGGTGGGAGGAAGGCATTGATCTTGTGTAGTAGAGGGATCTGATACCAGGTCATGTGTAAAAGTATGGAGATGTTTTGCTGATAACAGGGAAGTCCAGGGACTTTGATGAGTGACTGAGTTGGGGGTTGATCCTGTCCAAGTGTGTTTCATCCAGGCACATTTGAGTAGGTTCCTGATTGGAAGGGTGGCCTAGGGGTAAGAATCATTCTTGATGTGGTTACCCTTTAAGTATGTACTTATCATCCATGTTTGAATGGTTTCAAGGCATGAGTGAGGACAAGAAATATCTTTTTGGCGCTTTACCTTTAGGTACAGCTGTGCATCATCAGCATTCGAGTGTATCTCGATGTTAGGGTCATCTAGGAGTGACCATATTGGTTCCATATCAAGGGTAAAGATGACCTGGGAGAAAAAGGCACCCAGTGGGACTCCATATATGACAAGGCAGCATGCAGACTGGAGGAAGCCCATCTGGAGAGCCTGGTGTATGCCAGATGGGCAGGGTGTGAACCATTTCCGGACAGTCTAGAGAAGCGCATCCTATTTGGAAGCAGCGTGAGTCGTATGTGATGGTCGACCGTGTCAAATGCAGCTGAGAGCCGAGCAAACACTAGTCGGCTTTATCAGTAATTGAAGCCTGTTGTTAAACACCTGGATGGTGGCTGTTTCAGTGCTACATTTGGGGATGAACCCATATTTGTAATCATGGAGCAGACCAAGTTGCTCAGTAGTTGTTTAACAACTGCATTTACAATGACTTTGCTGATCAACGGAAGGTTTGTGACAGGCTGAGAATGTACAAGGTCTTCTGGGTTGGAGGTGTTTTTTAGGATATGGTGAATATGCCCAGTTTTAGGACATCTGGATATGTACCCTCAATGATGGAGGCATTGACTATCTTAAGAAGAGCTGTGAGGGCAGGACCATTATGCGTTTTAAGCATGCTGTCTAGGAGGATGTTGTCACTGTCAGGGGATGGTTTTAAGGATACAAGCATGTATGAGAAACCCTCAGGCAAACGGGGAGAGAAGTCACTCCAGGGTTAAATGGCTCGTGGGAGGATATAGGAAAGGGGTACAGAGGACTTGGAGCCATCTGTGTGGAGCTTAATGGTGTTGATCTTGTCGATAAATAACTTATATATAGCTGCACACTTTCCCCAGAATTCTGGTACCTCAGGGTCTGGTTTAAGCTTCAAGCAGTTTTTGACTCCTGCCAAAAGGATTTTGCTCCTGTTAGAGGCTGTAATAATGTGGATAGTGTTATAGGTAGTCTTAGCTGATGAATATCTAGGTCTACCATTTGGAACGTAAAACCTTGGAGGATAAAATGTCCTATGGTTTATGGGCCTTTTTGCCATAATTTCTCAAGCAATCTAATCAACCCTTTATTTTTATTAATAGAGAGCTCTTTGGTATATCAGGGGGTGGATGGTTTGGTTCAGGCATGACCCAATTTTTCTGGATCAAAAGTATTTGTAAACGCCTTTGAGTTTTGGCTAAAGGTTTCTAACTGAACTAAGAGGTGATGTTTGCAGATGTGGGAAGTTCAAGAAACTATTATCCAGAGCTGGGTTGTCCAACTCCAGGCCTTGAGGGCCATAATCGTGATTGGTTTTCAGGAAATCCCTCAATATTCATTGAAACAAATATGCATACATTTAGAATCATGTTATGCAAATCAATCTCATGAATATTAATGAGGGATATCCTGAAAATCCGACATGTTCCCAACCCTCAATGCCTGAAGTTAGACAACCCTGATCTAATGTCTCTATTGGAGAGTATTTGACGTGTGATATGCCACCATTGGACAATTATCGTGTCCCTTCTGGGCTGTCAAAGTCTGTGATAAGGTGAATGTTATGCCTGCATGATTTGTCAAGTTGTAACGAAAGGGTCCATGCAGGTTAATAGGGGGAGGAGAATAAGAGGAGGTCTAGGGGATGACCATTAATTTCTGTGACCACTAGTATGCATTGAGTTATGTCCAGCGATTCTGCCATGGGCATGAATGCATCACTGGTGTTTTTGGTTGCATGGGACCAAGGAAGATGCTGGCTATGTGGAAGAGTGAAGATGTAGAACATAAGTCCATAATCTCATCTAGTAAGGTACCACACCTGTGAGGTGGTCTTTGGATGAGGTGGAAAGTGGCCTAGTGCTTCCGAAATAGAGAACATTGTCAAGTGAGTATTTCCATTGAATTTAATGGCGATTGATTGTTTACCATTCACGTTCATTCGATTTTGTGGATGGCTGGCCCTTTTTTCCCCAACTGAGCAATATATATGATGCTGTATAAAGAAGGGACATGCACATCAAAGACATGAGAGGAGGTTGCTGTTGCACAGGTTTCATTAATGAAGATAGCAAAGAGTTTATTGGCCGTGATGAATTCCAAAATGTTTGCCGCATGTAGGACATCTGAGTGGGCATTAATAGGTATTAAACAGTGTGTACAATGTGAGGTCGAAGGACAAGTGCTGATGACTGGGATTTGGAGCAGGCTTGCTGGGTTATACATGCAGTTTTAATGGGTGGGTTTGCCTCTTGGAGATGGTGGGGCTGAGCTAGGTTTTTGAGAGACATAACATGTATGTCATACTATTCGTGAGGTGCATACAATCTGGCCTTTGGACATGCCTGGCCCATACAGGCACAAACATGCAGCATCCTGGTCATTGTACATCCTTTGCTGAGAATGCATATCGATCAGGAAACCTAGGGGACACTGCTTAAATAAAGCATGGGTTGGCCATGGTCAGCATTGGAATGCAGGCAGAAAGTGAGAAGAGCAAACTCAAAATACCTGCTCTCACCGTGGCTCCTGCAGGAGGCTGGATAAGCGTATGCTGCAGGTGCCCTTTAATGGAAAACCAAGATGGGTGTGGTCAGCAGTGGATTGGAGACAGCAGGCAGGAAGGGTGAGGTCACGTGGCCTGCTTTCAGTAGGTCTGCTGCTGGAAGTTGAATTGGCTTACGCAGCTGGAGTTTCTTTATGGGAACCTGAGAGGGGCATGCTCAGCAGGGGATGGAGAGAAACATGAGGTCACATGAAATACTGTCACCACATCTGCTACTAGAGGCTGTTTGGGTGTATGCTACTGGGCAATAAATGCAGGGTAAGTAGTTGATGGTGGGTAGAAAGCAGGAAGAGCAAGGTTTCATGCTGCCGGCATGTCTAGAATGCAGGAAGGATGGGGTTCCATACTTTTCCAGGCCCCATCAGGACAGAACAGTGATTGCCCTTTTCGTTCCTGGCCTTTACTGCATTCTTCCTGGTGAGAAGAATGCTCTGTGAGCTAAGAGGTAAGAAAGGAAAAAGGGGTCAGGCTAAGTAGGTGGGTGGGGCAGAGTTCACATGACCTATATCCACTTGCAAAAGAAAAGAGCCTGGAAAGCAACGTATGCAACATATGTAAAGAAAGAATGGTGTGCGGTTAAGATAAAGAGTGCCCAAAAAGAGTAGTGGGGCAGAGGTCACGTGATTTAGATCCACTGGCATCAACTGAATAACTGCAATAGAAAAGAGACTAGAAGGCAGCCTGAATGAGCAAAGAATAGCAGTGATATGCATGTGGGTGAGGTAGCGGTTACATGACATAGATCCACTTGCATCAGCTGAACAAGTGTAAAAGAAAATAAACTGCAATGTAGCTTAACTAGAGAAGGAAAGGGGTGAGGTTAAGAAAAAGAATGCCAAAAAGAGGCACCAAAAGATTAGCAGTGATAAGCAGGTGGTTGTTGGGGCAGAGGTCACGTGATCTAGAACCACTTGCAGCTGCTGAATAACTGAAAAGAAACAAACTGGCTGGAAGGCAGCATCAGTATGGAAAGAAACTGTGGGGCTAAGAAATGTGCATCAAAAAGAGTTGCCAAAAGTATACCAGTGGTAATTGGAGCTTCGATACACTAAGGAATGTCAGATTTGTAATGCTGATGAGCAAAAATATATTGCGACTTATGTGTTGATTTATTTTTATACATGTCTATGGCAAATGTTTCTAATTAACACTTAATAGTAATGATAAGGAAGTAAACCCAGTTTGCACTAATTAAGCAAATAACAAAGCGCTTTCGCTATTGCCAGTGTGGGTAACATATAGCATCACGTTTGAGATAGAGAAACATATGTGACAGTTCAAAAAGCTCAATGATAATACACTAGTCTGTAAGCATGTCTAAAATGAATTTATTGTTTTATGAAAATACCTAAAAGATATATATATATATATATATATATATATATATATATATATATATATATATAAAACTTACAATACAAAAATAACCAAGTTGTAAAGTTTGACAATTAACAGAGTTGAACATGGCTTACTAAAGACTCAAGAAGTTGTCAGCTAATCCGAAACAATTAAAGGAGTCCGGTCCGTTGAGTTCGAACTCGGCTAGTGGATGATGTTTTGTCCTCTAACTAGTCTACCGCCTATGTAATAATACGAAGGGCTATGGTCTCAACATTTTTCTGTTCTTCGTCTGTTTGGTAGCGAACATTCATCAGGAGATTTCACCATGCAGTCACTTTTAGTGATGGTTACATAGGTATCACCATATATTGGTAAATTATTCTTAATAACTCTTGATCTGTCAGAATAAAAACAAACAAACAAAATAGTGTAAGCTATTAGTGCTAATAGTCTATTTGAGTTCATATATTGAACTTTAACCTGTCTATCGGGTGAATTTACCTGAGCAGGTTCTGTGGGGGTGAACAATACTGGCTGTTATTGCAGAGTAGACTTTTTAGTAGTCTCACTTCAGGCAATATGCATAGAAATAATGCTTTTGAATTCACCAAATCAACAATTGTGCTACCTAAATCTACAGTATTCACTATGAGACCTCCAAACTATCGGAAATGTTTGTTTAAAAAGAAGTATTTAAGACCCACCTGACAGTGATGTCACATTTGTTGTCTCTGTTCCTTTAGTCCAGTGTGCGGAGAGACAAGGGGCCTCATTACGAGTAGTGCGGAATGGATTTAACGGCGCCGGTAATGGTGCCGGCGCCGTTAAACCCATTCCGCACTATTACGAGGTTCCCTCGAAGGACCCGCTCTGGATGTCTGGTTTTTCCCTATGGGGGCTCGAATGGGAATAGGGTAGAACCAGGCCCGGGTTCCCTGAAGGAGGAAATACCGGGCCCTCCAAACTCTGAATGGCCCGGTATTTACCCATTCTGGGAACCCAGACACAATTTTGGAGGCAGCCACAGCGCTAAAAGCGCCATGGCTGCCTCCAAAGTTGTAATGAGGCCCAATGTCTCTGTCCAGGCCATAAAGTATCAGAGAGAGGGGAAAAGTGGTATTAGTTGATGGTTTATTAGGAATAACACGAATCTTATACGATGAGTAGTTGCAGTAACGAGGGTGGTAAAAAGTGGCAACATTCACTCACCCTCAGTATCTGCGAGGGTCTGTTGATGCACTCGATCTGGTGATGAGTGTACTCGAGGTTGCGCTTCATATAGGTTTGTGGTCCACAGAGTACACACTATTGTTACACTAGATAAAAAAAATCATCTGTCTAGCTGTCATACCTCGTAGGTGCTTCAGGAACACTTGTATATAAGCAGGTCATGGTTACTGTAGCTTATGTCTCTAAATCTATAGCCTCGACTTGCTTTTGCAGTTCGCTGTCCATATCGTTGTCGCGCTACCCTTGCAGTGTTGCTGTGTGGTTGATAAAGTATCTATTGTTTCTGTAACCTGCGATGGTTTAGTGCAGCTCAATCCTGCATTAACAGTATGCAGGAGAGATGCGTGTGGTTGCCATGATTATATGACCACTCCTCATAAGAGTATGGAAAAGTCTGTTGTGGATGTTAATAACTCGAATTGAGGGGAAAGCTTCACGCCATATGTGGATGGTACCTTGTATAGAGTGTCAATGGTGAATTTGTACACCGAAGTTAATTGGATGCTGCTTTGGTCAGTGTCCCGATGATTCAGCATGAATTATGCTGCCACAATTAATAAATAAGCGAGTGCTGCCGTAATCTGAGTCTGGAATGACTAGTTGTTAGGTATATCATAGTGCCCTGATTTGTTAAGGTGTGTTATAAGCAATGACAGGAGGTTGCTAGTAAACAAATATAAATGAAGAATGAGGTGAAATTACCACGTGATGGGCCGTACCGTTCAGTGTATATACTACATAAGTGCTTAAGTAGAGTTGGGTTCTGTGGTGTAAAACATAGATAATACATGAATGTATGATCAGTAGATGGGTCCAAGTGGCAAATCTTGTGGGGACACCTAGAAGTTTGGTGTAGTCTATTGAGTTTCTATAATTAGGAGATAACAGAGTTTATATCTACATTGAGTTACTGGAGCTATCTTTCAGCCAAAGTTTAAAAGTACAGCGCTCCTTATATGCTCTTTATGGATGTTGTACTGTGCTTAATACCTAGGGCTCTACTAGGGAAGTCCCTGTTGGTTAACCTTTTATTTTGTGCTGCTCAATTTCTTCATTTAGACCCTTTAAGTCGCTTTTCATTATGTTGATCATTTATTGCTCTTTCTTGCGCTCTTAAGTTTGTCATCTTTTTGAAGTTGGTTGGTACCTCTTATGACTTGTAGTACTGTCGAAGTGAAGTCCGCATGGCAATGATTTTTCAGTATAAAGGGTTTCATCATGGGTGCTTTTTATATTTTGTTTTTGAGATAACTGCGATGTTCAATGATGCGAGTTTTCATTTTTCTATTTGTCTTGCCTACGTATGGTAAGCCAAAGAGGCATTTGATGAGGTATATCATGTTGTCGGTATTGCAATTAGAAAAGTTGTTTTGCTGCCATTTTTTGGTAGTTCTAATGTCAATTTCTTTGCTTTTGTTGGTCAGCTTGCACACGTCACATCTCCTGAATTGGTGGTGTCCTGTCATGGGGTCCATTCCCCATAGTGTAGTCATACTTTGTCTAGGGGTGTATTTCGTTTTCAGTTTGCTGCTGCTTACCCAGTTGCCTTATTGACACTCTTTCTTATTAGCAAAAATTGTGGGTTGTAATTTTGTCTTTGCAGTGGTGAAAACTTTCCAATGTTTCTGTATAATGTTCCTAATTTTCAGACTCAGATTAGTCAAAGTATTAACACAGACCATTCTTTCTTCTTTGGGTTTTTCCATTGTGTTTTCTAATAGTGCCTCGATGTTGTTGTTGAAGGCCTGTTTAGCAGATCTTTTCACTGTTGTTTTAGGGTATCCTCTCTTTCTCAATTTAGTGGTCAAGATGCTGTAACGCTCACTTGTATCCACAGGGACGCCGCCCAACTGGACTGGATTGCTTCCGATTTGGGTTCTCCTCCCCCGAGGACGCGTTCTGCCGTAGGTCTATTCTTGTATCTCGATAAAATGCACTCTCTGTCCTGCTATTCTGTGCAGGGGCGTGTCGTGGCTGGGCACCTTACAGCCGAGTTACTTCACTGGCGTGGGCCCGGGAGTCCAGTCCTGCTGCAACTCCGCTCTTGAGGTAAGTCTATAGTTCTTAAAGAGTGTGTGTCCGAAATAGTAGTTGCCCTATTAACCTCCTCCTTTACTCGTAGGTGCAGAAGGGATGATGAAGACGTCGAGCTGATTCAGAGGGCGATGCTCGAGAAGTTAAGTGATTGCGCAAAGTACGGCGCTATGAGCGTCTTTGGAATTTGTCTAACCTGTGCTGTTCTTCCCTTGCAGGCCGCCGAGAAGCTCCTGGAAGAAGCGCGATCAACATAGAATGGAAGATGTCCGGACCGCTGTCGAATACCAGGAGAGCTTCGGTAGGTAAGCGCGAGTCTGAAAGGCTTTGGAAGTGGAAGACGAACGCTTACTAAATTGTTCTCTTCTCTCTCACTCACTAGGATGTTGCTTGCTGGTGAGGACAGGTTCCAGAGAAGACTCAGAGGAGCTGGATTGCTGAACAGGTAAGGAGGAATAATGGTGTTCTTCTTCACTCCCCAGATTCAGGCCTGGAATGATGCGAGCAGATCTCGGTGAACATCACGCTGCGAGTGCAGAACAACGCGAAGTGTGTGCTTCAGCTCGGGCATCGCTTAAATAGCCTACAGGTATCCCAGATGCCTCCAGGGCGGACCACGCCCTAGATGCTAGACTGTATGGTTCAGTTCCGAACCAAACCTTGTGGGGGCAGCCATGTTGGTCCATTCACCAATGGGAACTCCATCTGCCATATGAGCCTGACGTCAAAGGCCGAGAGGGGCATGATTGGGCCCTTGGGGCTTTGCAGGAACACTGTGGCGAGGCCCAAAGACCCCGAGTTCCCAGGCCAAGGGCTATGGCCGTGACAGATGCCTGCTTCTTGTTCATATATTTGAGTCTGTGTACTGTTTCTTTTCAGTCTCAAAAACTGGCTGAACAGTAAGTTGTGCCTTAAATGTTTGACTTATAATCTAGAAGAGAAATGTTGTCTTTGGGTTTGTGGTATGGCTTAACCATAAGTCTTCTTTTGTCATGAAATATGGGGTGGTCCAGGAAGTTGATTAACTGGTTGTTTAGATTCATTGTGAATGTAAGATGTAGATATTCAGTATTGAGCCATGAAAAGAAGTTGTTGGTCCTCTCTCTAGAGCCATCCCAAATGATCAATATATGTCGGGTACAGGTTTTGATTTTGTTTTTAAAGGGGTTGTTACCATTATAACTCTTGCTTTATAGATTGGCTAGGCTTGGAGCCATGTCGGCTCCCATGGCTGTTCCCTGTATCTGCTGGAAGAATTGACCATGGAATTCGAAGTAGTTTTTCTTCAATGCCAATTCTATGCACAAAATGATGAATGATGTGAGTATTGGGTTCTCATCTAGTCTGTTCAGGAATATCTCCTCTACAGTGTCAAGGGTGGCTTGTTGGGGGATGTTAGTATAAAGTGAGATGATGTCTAAACACATCAACAGTGTGGTGTTGGGGTTGAATTCTAGTTTTTCAAATTTGTTTATGGCATCAGTCGTATCTTTGAGATACAATTTCATCTTTTTCACGTAGCCTCTCAAATAATGATCTGCACATTTTGACAGTGGTTCAAGCACAGAGTTTATGCCTGCAACTATAGGTCTAACTGGAGGTTTTTCTAGTGTTTTGTGAATTTTAGGGAGACAGTAAAACGTGGCTACTGATGGTTTACAATTGATCAGGTATTCCGCTTCTTGCTTGCATTTCCAGCCTCTTTCTAGTGCTTTACAGACTTTCGTTTCTATTGTTTTTTAGAGTTCTTTGGTTGGATCTTCAAGTAGTCTTTCATGGTAGTTAGTGTTTTGGAGTTGATGCTGACATTCATTGACATAATCAAGTCTGTTAAAAATGACCATGTCTCCTCCTTTGTCATCTATTTTTATGAGTATATTGCCATTGTTTGCTAAGGATGCTTCTTTTTCGTTGTTGCTCACATTTTGAAACGGTTTAGTGCGATTTAGCTCTAGTATCTCCAAGTCTGCAAGGAATTTACGTTTGAATACCTGAGTCTCAGGGGAGTGGCTATATGTTGGTGGGCAGAAGGTAGAGGGGTTACGTAGACCTGTAGAGGTGGTAGGTTTGTTGGATATACTCTCTACTTCTTTGTCAAAGAATTCTTCTATGTGTATTTTTCTCATGAATCTGTCGAATTCTATGTGAATTCAAATAGATTGTGTTCTTTGGTGAGTACAACAACTATGCCTTTATTCAAGACTTGCTCTTCAATGTCTGTGACAATGTGTTTGGAGAGATTGACTACGAGTGATTCCGGCTTCTCGTCTGTCTCCTGTCATCGTCCCAGTTTCCTCTGCTCTGTACTCTGTATAAAGTCACCTCGACTAACAAGACCTATACAAGAGGTAAAGGACAGCAAAATAAAAGACAAGGAAGAGGTGGTCGTAATATATCTACATAACCTTTTTTATACACAATACAGTCAATTGCATATCTGTGGCATCCTCGCTCCCCCCATGTCCCCGCATGGTGGCCATTCTAGAAGAGCAGAAGCAGGAGTGAGAGAAGAGTTGGAATCTGTAAGAGTCTATCTGGGGAAGTTCAAGCTCCAAACTTGGAGAAAGAGACAAAGATTTAATTGTCATTTGAAAATAATATTTAGAGAAACTACATCATATAAGAGGGTGTGGATTTGCATCAGGATAAATGCAGGTCCAGAGCTTTGAGGAATACCCACTGCCATTGGGGCAGATGTTGAGGTGCTGTGGTCACTGGACAGAGTAGTATCAGACTCCAGGTTTGTAAGAAAGAGAAATAGATTTGGCAACATGCTCTTTATTCGATTTTTGAAAATGTTTCAACTGTTGGAGGCAAATCACCCATGAAAAGGTAGAGGTAGAGCTTATCATGAGACAGTGCTGTTACAAGACAAACCATGCTTGTGCTAAGATCCATGTCAGCCCAATTATTGACAGAATATCTGTGAAATCATACATAACTGCTTAGTTAAATCTCGCTCTTCAGTGGGTAATTCCCCTGGCAAGGGAAGAGAAGAAGCTGGAGATGTTGTGATCAAATAGAACTGATTGAATACCTGAGGGTGTGAAATGGGAAAGTTCTCAGTTGGCTTTGCTAGGACCAGTGGCGTTTGGGGAATTTTTGAACTGGTGTGGCATAAATGTATACGCATAATATACGTATTCTCCTTTATACGAACATAGGGAAGAAGCCCAAATACACAAAAAAGGGGTTCAGGTAGTACATTTTTTAAATAATGGGTTAAAAGTATGCATTTTGCAGCACTTTCTGTGAAGAATTGGGTAAAAGGCCATACAGTTTGCAATCAGTTTGTATGGTAGCATATGAAAAAAAAAGTCAATAGATGCCAGTCACCAACAGTGCACAGGACTATTTTGCATCACCTATTTTTATGATGCATGATGCCTTTGCCCACAACATATGCCAGTATATAAAACATGTTCTTGCTAGTTGTGATCATGTATGTCCATGCATGCTGCACCAATATATACCAGTATAATCATATAAGGCCTCCCATTCAGTTAAAAAATGCCATGCCACAGAAATAAAGTATATCTAGACTGGCTATAGCAAGATAGACTTATGTACCATGCAATCACAGTTATGTTCTCTTTTATCCCTGATGCAAAGTACAAAATGCCATGAAGTTATGTTATGTAATGTTGACTTATACCGTGCACCATTACCACCACTGGGGTGGTCTCCAGGCCCTCACATGGCTCTGCAGGAAAGAGGGTGGGGTAAGTTAGTGAGGGTAGAATGATAGGTTAGATACAGAACCAGGAGAAACTGGTGCCTGTGTGTGTTGGCTTGCTGTTGGTCTGATTGCGTGCACTGGCTTATTCTATTCATAACGGTGAGGACAAATTCCTGGGTTGTTTGTTGTATGTGAGTGTTTGTTATGTTGGGTGTGCTTTTGTGTGTTTCATGTGTAGTTTGGCCGGTAGTTTGGTTGCGCAAACTGACTTTTATCCATAAGGGGAAGGTCTAGTGTCTGCTTTAATTGCTGTATGGGGGCATTTGTTATTTTGAGTGCCTGTTTTGCGTGATTTATTTGTAGTTTGGTTGGTAGTTATGGTTGTGTGCACTGGCTTGTCGTATCCATAGAGGTAAGGTCCAGTTCCTGGAGTTGCTTGTTGTTTGTGAATTCTGGTCATGTTGGCGTGTGTCTGTGTGTAGATTGGCTAGCCCATAGGGCGTGTATAGTACTTGGGAGGAATGCTTGAGGGAAGCAGGGTGGTCAGTACATTAGCTGCTCTCAAAGTTCTTCCAAGTATGTGCTGAGAGCTCCTCTAGCTGCAACTCATTTGTACCCTCCACTTTTCAAATGCAATACACTGGCCGCCCCACCACCCTTCAATGCTCAATACACTAGACACTCCCACAAATTCCTCTAAATGCCCAAACATTGGCTAGTCCCACTATGCCCTCTCTGTGCAGCAAGAAATACCAGACACAAGGTGTGCTTCTGGGTGAAGCAAGATTAAGCATCTCATGTGCTTCACAAATCTGTCTTAATGTGACGCATGGCTAATGTTCACAAATCTGTCCAAATGTGACGCATGGCTAATCTGATGCATGACTAATCTTCACATATATGTCTAAATGTGACGCATGGTTGCCTAAATGTGACGCTGGGCTAATCTTCACAAATACGTCTAAATGTGATGCATGGCTAATCTGACACATGGCTAATCTTCACAAATATGCCTAAATGTGACGTGTGTCTAATCTTCACAAATCTGTCAAAATGTGACGCATGGCTAATCTACACAAATCTATTTAAATGTGACCAAGACTAATCTTCACCAATATATCTAAATGTGACACAAGGTTAATCTTCATAAATCTCTCTAAATGTCACACATGGCTAATCTTTACAAATCTGTCTAAATGTGACACATGGCTATTATTCGCAAATCTTTCCAAATCAACACAGTGGCTAACTGTTGGGTGCAGTATAGTTCAATGCAATGGCCAACTATAGGGCACAGCACAGCTGAACACAATGGCTAACTATAGGGTGCAGCGCAGTTCAACACAATGGGTAACCATAGGGGGTAGCACAGGTCAACACAATTGCTAACTACAGGCTGTAGTGAAATGGCTAACCACAGGGTGCAGCACATTTCAACAGTACTACTAGCAATAGGGCCCAGCACAGTTCAACACAATGGCTAACTATAGGGCACAGCGCAGTTCAACACAATGGCTAACAATAGGGTACAACACAGTTCAACACAATGACTATCGGATATAATGCAATGACTAACCATAGGGCACAGCACAGTTCAACTATGTGGCTAACTATAAAGCACAGCACAGTTCAACACAATGGCTAACTATAGGGTACAGTGTGATGGATAGCCCTAAGGTGCCGCATAGTTCAACTAGTTGCTAGTTGTGACCAAAACTGTCCATGTATGATGCAACAATATATGCCAGTATTACTGTATAAGGGCTCCCAGCCAGTAAAAAATGCCATGCCATCGAAAACAAATATATCCATACTATCTATAGCGTGTATGGCGTGTTCCATTTCGACCTTTGCTTGCAAAATCTCACGCACTACATTATTTACTTTCATTTTCTTTAGTATGCGAACCCAAGCAGATAAATGGTGCAGTGCGCCCCGCCACCATTCGAAAAAATAATAGTTTCTACACCAGCCCGATAAGCCCTGATTTAGAATTCAACATTTCAAAAACACTTTATAAAAAAACAGGGGGCTAGTGTACCACACAATCACAATTATGTTTGCTTTTATCCTTGATGCAAAATACAAAAATGCCATAATGTTATGATATGTTGATTTATACTTGTACAACATTGCCATGATACACAAAGGATATATCTCTAGACTGAAGCTACCAATGTAATCCAGCCTAGCCATGTGATAACACTCGGTTGTAGGTCAAAGTTTGGAAAACAAAGGGCACGAATGTCTTTTTTTCTACAGTAAAAGGACCGAAAAAAAGGATCAACTTTTTTTTTATTTTATGGGGGTTCCCCCCCGAACCTCCGTTTTCTCTTTATAAAAAAGTTTTTTATACATGCTAAACTAAAAATATATATAAATAAATAAATATTAAAACATTTTGATCCTTTTTTTCGGTTCTTTTGTTTTCGATCAAAAGGTCATTCGACCCTTTGCAGCTGAACCTTTGACCGGACACAATAACACTCATTATATTTGCTTTAACCTTGCCGCCAAGTAAAAAAAAAACTCCATGCCACATTAAGAAAGTACATACAGACTGACATTAGTAGTGCCAGTCTGCATACGCTTTCTTAATGTGGCATGGCATTTTTGACTTGGCATCAAGGGTAAAGGAAACATAATTATTACTACCTGGATAGACTGGACTACATTGAATGTAGACGATACATTAAAACAACATCCCACAGGAGTTGATTCTCTGCCCTCTACAACGGGCTGAACCTTTCTTCAAATTAAATCACTTCATTAAATACAATAAATGTAATATTTCATACTAACTCAAATCTCTTTTAATTAATATGCTAATTCATTGAAAACCCCAATGCATCACTGTGATTTCAAATGTTTAATCTAAACTATTTTATTATGATATCATGTGATTTTCGATTAAAATACAAGAGGTTTTCTTTTGATTTCATGAGGTACCAATCAATTACCCAACCATTTTGAAATATTCTCCATTCAAGAAATAACTTAATAAAGTAAATACAATATTCTGTATGTTCATGCGAATTTTCACCAATCTAAATGTATTCTACTTTATATTTTGTGTAATGTGTTTTGAATACCTGTGCATTCTTCACCAGCGAAATGTATCCATTTAAAGTCATATTTTTCATAATATAATATTCTATTAACTATATGCTCCAAATGTAATCCCACTAACCTGTTCATATGGTGACAAATATTCTATGAAATGATACATAACACAAGTATTGATGTGTTCGCTTAGGTTATGATTTTGAAAAGATAGAGAGGAGTAATTATTACTCAAAGGTAATGAACATTTTGTTGACGTGATGGATATACAGATATTAAATATCTAAAGTCCAAAAGCATAGAGATCATAACACTTCTTCTAAAGAAGGTAGAGGGTATATGTAGCCATCTGTTTTCAGTAATGTGTGGGAGGCTACCTCTAAACAAAAACTGGAGTCATGTAATTACTCCCCTAAGCTCACTCAAACTTACATATATTTACATCCAATCTGGTCTTACCTTGCTAATACATCTTTGCTCTGGCTTAATGGTGCAGCCAGTCATGACTGCCAAGCTAGTTAATCGTCTGTTGTCCCAACTATAAATATTGACACAGTAAATGTGGGGAGTTTCAAAAATAGTCATGTTTATTACACTGTAATTACTTAACATGCTAAGGATCCTATACTCCTACAATCGTCCTTTAAAAACTGTCAATATTAAGTGTTTAAAAACAACTGTGCTTTGAAAAACACTATGTTCAAAGTAAAATCACTTTACATTTAGTCTAAATTAAAGGCATTCTCTCCAAAGTTATTTTCAATCTATATCAATTATCGAAGCATTCATTTAAATAAAATTATGTTTTACAAAATTTCAAAATGTTGTGATGACTTAAATAAACTTAGGGGCCATATCTTAATCATTCTTACTCACAAATGTGCATACATTCTGAGGTAAAACATAAGTAGCTACCAGCGGATTCAGAAGCATTGTTTTTCCTTCCCTAAAAGTTCTATCACGTTCACACAAAATGTAATAGATAAAAATATCATTTTCATTTGCATTGACATATTCATAAGTAAAAAGGGATATCATTATTAGATTTCATACAGTATCTAACATTTTCTTCACTATATTATTCAATTTTTGAGTAACAGAAAGCAAATAAAATCACAATCTTGATTCATTCCTCTCTGTGATATCGAGTCATTTTTTTAAAATCCAGAATATTTTTCTTCTAAGAAAACTCTGATGATTTAAATGGCCCTCTCTTTTTGACCTGTGTACTGGTTCCAATACTACGAATCATAATTGCAAATATCATATCCTTTTTCCAGAAATTAGTTGCAACTGGTGATGAATAATTTGTGTGTGTATGTTAGACTTATCTTCACACCATCTGGCCTTAGCTTTCCTTGAAGTAATGTCTATATAACAAGCCCATAAGGGCATTTCATACCATAGATCATATTTTTAGTGTCATAGGTTGTGGTATGATATAAAGATTCTTTTTACCTGTATATGGATTTTGAATCACATTCTATTTTAAGATATTGTTGTAATTGACACATTCCATACATGGCAATGTCCCTTTGAACTCATTGGAATGCTTTCCTTTGTGGTAAAACATAGCATGCACTAAACAATTATTTAATGAAACACTGTTCTTATAGGCAAAGACAGAGGGTTCACTACAACATTTCTGATATTCTGGGTCAGAAAGTAAAATCTTCCAATTTTTCATTACACATTTCTTAATCTGTTGAATTTGTTTTGAATGTGTTGTTATGTATACCAAATTAGGGGCTGTTTTTATAGCGCACATTAGCATGGGAAGTTGGTGACCATGTTTTTTCCCAGCACCAGGAATTAATTAAGAAATGGGTAAAAAAAACGTTTTGAGCGCACCTTCTTACACTTTCTAAATTGAATGTAAGCGGTCTAGCAAGATAATCACACGTATGCTTTCTTTATTAAGGGTAAAGACAACATGAAATGTATGTGTTTTACCCATGATGCACAGTTATTGTGCATCATGGGTAAAGCAAACACAAGTATTACTACCTGTCTAGACTGGCCTACATTCAATGCGGGCCAGTGACAACACTTATCTTTTCTTTACCCTTGATGCACAGCAGATTTGCTTCAAGGGTAAAGCAAGCATAAGTGTTATTACCTGGCTAAACTGGCCTACATTCAATGTACAGTTATCACAGAAATTGGATCAGTAGAACAGGATGACACTGATTAAGTTTTAATACATATCACATTTTATTCAATTAATTCATCACAATAAAATTCATACTAATATCATAAAATCACATAAAAATCAATCAATTCATACCCTCATTCGTAACCACATACAACACACAACACTCAGGTATTCAAAATATCATTTCATCACATGTTCATTACTGAACATGTGATGTAATGATATTTTGAATACCTATTGTGAAAACACTAGGGCTTTTTATATTCAAAGGTCTGAATGAGTGTTGTATGTGGTTACGAATGAGGGTATGAATTGATTGATTTTTATGTGATTTTATGATATTAGTATGAATTTTTTTGTGATGAATTAATTGAATAAAATGTGATATGTATTAAAACTTAATCAGTGTCATCCCGTTCTACTGATCCAATTTCTGTGATAACTGTATAATACCTGAAGGATCAGGGATTCTAGTGCAGGTCTACCCCTTTACTTATTTTTCTACATTCAATGTACGCCATGGCTCCCCATACAACCAATAAATAAATGTGCCGTGAGGGTTGTGCACCTAGTAAGTGGCAGGCAGGACGGTCCCCCATGAAAATAGCACACAGTGACTGCTGCTTGCCACCCAGGCGAGGTGGTGTTCTGTCACATTGGTGAGGATGCACCCCCCCTACATCCCCCATAGTGGTAGGTCGAAACTGTATAGGACCAGAACACTGGTCTGCAACCCTGGGCTCTAAAGGTGTTTCAAAATATAAATTCAATGATCACTCACTATATACTTTGCTGGCTTGAACTGATGGGAGTTGTGGTGTCAAATCTAGAAAGCCAAAGGTTGCAAACTCCTGGACTAGAACCTTAAGCCTTGTGAGTTAGTGCATTTATGTTAGAGAGTAACAATGTGTGTTGACCTTATTAATAGGTCCCAGGTAGGCATTTTTTATGCACAGACAATTGTGTGCAGTTCGCTCAAATGCCAATTTCATAATAATATGTATGTGATGTTGGTAACTTAATGTACAACCCCACTTGGCTCTACGGTTACACTTTGTTCATAAATTAAACACTGGCTTTACTGCAAAAACAATTCTCATAACCATAACCTATTTAAGAGCATTCTTAAACTGTGGATTAGGCTCCAAGACAAACAATCTTACTAGGCCCAGTGTCATTTACAACGTGCGAGTGCACAAAAAGAAGTGCTGGGGAGAGGGTACAGGGCGAAGTGCACCCAAAGCAGCAGGGCCCTGAGTTTAAGTGCAAGGAAGGCTGGAACTACAGGGGGCAATCCCAGGCAGCAGTGAAAGGTGGGCCAGGCGGCAAGTGCAGGTGAACTGGTCATGGGGGGCCTGGTTTCCTGTAAAACTCAGAGGACACTGTGCAGCCCGTCAGCAGACGGAGCAGGAGCAAGAAAAGGTTAGCCGGGGAGAAGGAGCAAGAAAGAAAAGAAGAACAGGAAGGTCTTGAGGAGATTCTGGAACTTCAGGAGATCCGGCTGAAGGTGGAGAGAGGCAGAGTGGGCATTCCAGAGGAAGACACCTGCAGAGAAGAGAGATCTACCCCCATTCTTTGCATGGAAAAGTGACTCACCCACAGAGTATCAGAAGTAGACGAGTGGAGGGCTCTAGGAGTAAACACAGAATATGTCATCTGATTCTCTTGCTAAAAAAGCTTCTCTTGGTAGCATAAACCTGCATGTCTGCTCTGCTCAAGTTAGAAGTGTGAAGGGCATTCCCTTTGCAAATGCTTATTCAAAGGCAAATGTATTTAAAGAAAAAAAGGCTGCCTTTATATCAATTTTATAGATTATGGAATCTATTGACTTGAGTAAGTGCTCCATCTGATATACAAGCTGGCAGGGTCTAAACAAACAAACAACAAAAAACATTTAAAAACTGGGTGTAAAGAAACCATTGTCAAATAAATGGATCTGATGTATATTTTTAAAGCACAAACAAAATTATTAGACACAGTCACAGAAGGAGTTTTTTTTAGACACAGCATTGCGGCTTCCAGCAATGCAGGACTACACACCATTAGGCCTTTCTTTAGCCGAGTAAAAAGTGAACAGTGAATTGAACTCCACGGATCGGAGACATTTTACTTGCACCGCCCCTTGTCAATCTTACTCCCTTAACCCCCTGGATTGTTTTATCCAATTACATAGCACTGCACTGCACACAATGGTCATCATTAGACAGGTTCCCAGCTGCAAACTCTGAATGGCCCTTACCACGCCACAGCCCCCTTTTAGACGCCTGATGAATAGATGGGAGGAGAAAAAAGGAATGAAAGAAACATTTTAACTCTTCTCTAATTGAAGCAATTTGTGTTGTGCAAATGGCGCCTGACAAAAAGCAGGATGCACGCCACACAGTCCCATCAGTGGGAATCGGCTATGCAAAGCAGGGCCGGCATTTGCATATGTATTGCTTACGAGTGTTTTGTCTGAGAACGCTTGCCTTCTCCAGATTAACTACCCACATGCGTGTGCCATTTCGACCTTTGCTTGCAAAATCTCACGCACAAAATTATTTACTTTCCTTTTCTTTAAAATGCGAACCCAAGCAGATAAATGGCGCAGTGCGCCCCGCCGCCATTCAAAAACATAATAGTCTCTACACCAGCCCGATAAGCCCCGATTTAGAATTCGACATTTCAAAAACACTTTACAAAAAAACAGGGGGAATTATAAGGGGCTTAATAGGTTTTGCAGAAAGATAAGCTGTTTTAACTCACCAATTGTATTCAGCTTTAAAGATGACGGCCATGCATCAAGTTGATATTGGTTTCAGAAGAAAATACACCATCTTTTTTTTGTTAAAGTAAATGGTGCTAATGTTAATAAGATTTTATTTTAACTGAAGGGCACATTAGCACCAACAAACTGCTAGTTTAATATATAAATGAAGAGTAATATGCATGGCAGTTTTCATAGTACTCCATTGTTTGAGTGTGTGTGTGTTTTTTTTTTCTTCTGGTTTATGAATATAAAAACAAAAGCAATACCGCCAGAGCAAGAGGCCACCATTCCATCTAATGCAGTTGTCAGTCCAGTTAGATACACAGTGTCAAAAGGAAACTCGCTCATTAAGGAAGTCATCAATTTTAATTTGGTAAGGTTAAACCACATAGCATTAGCACACTGAAGTATATGGCCATGTGTTAATGCACTGGGCAAAAGGGAAAGTGTCATGGTGGGTCAAAAAGGTTAATTGCAGTGCACAAGCATGCAATGTGAAGCGTAGAGATGAAGCTGGCATCTCTAGAATACAAGATTCTGTTTTAAGTAGGATTGATAAAGACACGAACCACTAAAACCGTACTTTACATGTTCTGTTCCTACTGTTCAGAACTCTCCACTGGCTCCCAGTTGGACGAAGAGCCACTTTCAAAACCCTATGCATCACCCACCGAGCAGTGCACAAAGACCAGCCCTCTATACTTGCAAGACAAACTAGAACCTCACCACTAACTGCACACTCTAAAATCAAGCTCTGCCCTCCCTTTAGTGATACCAAACACCAACTCAGTCAGGATAGGAGGATCCTCATTCTCAGCCGTGGCCCCCACTCTATGGAACTCGCTTCCATCCCACACCCGACTCACCGAAGACTACTTGTCATTCCACAAACTACTGAAAATGTGGCTCTTCCAATAACACTGATGATTTGTCCAAAGCCCCCAGCACCCGAACAACGAATCACACAACAAAGTTGTCCTGCCTGGTGCACACCCACATGATAGGACATAATAGATGGATTACAGGGAATGATTGGAGTGAATGGAGTCGATGGATGGAGTAACCAGAGTGAATGCACACAGTAAACAGAATGTCAGAGTTGATCGAGCAGAGAAAATAAAGGAGTACATGGAGTGGAAGGAACGGATAGAGTGACTAAAACGGATAGACTGAATGGAATGGATGGAACAGATGGAACAGATGGAGCGGATGGAGCGGATGGAACGGATGGAGCGGATGTAACAAACGGAGCGGATGGAATGAATGGAGTGGAAGGAACGGATGGAGTGAATGGAACGGATGGAGTGAATGGAGTGGATGGAATGGATGGAGTGGATGGAGTGTATGGAACGGATGGAGGGTATGCAATGGATGGAACGGATGCAACAGATGGAACGGATGGTGCGGATGGAACGGATGGAGTGGATGGAACGGATAGAGTGAATGGAGTGGATGGAACGGATGGAGTGGATGGAGTGGATAGAGTGCATGGAATGGATGGAGTCTATGCAATGGATTGAATGGATGGAACAGATGGAATGGTTGATCGAGCAGAGAAAATAAAGGAGTACATGGAGTGGAAGGAACAGATAGAGTGACAAAAACGGATAGACTGAATGGAACGGATGGAACGGATGGAATAGATGGAACGGATGGAGCGGATGGAATGGATGGAGTGGATGTAACGGACGGAGAAGATGGAACAGATGGAACGGATGGAACAGATGGAACGGATGCAGTGGAGGGAACGGATGGAGTGAATGGAGCGGATGGAACGGATGGAGTGGATGTAACAGACGGAGCGGATGGAATGAATGGAAGGAACGGATGGAGTGAATGGAACGGATGGAGTGAATGGAGTGGATGGAATGGATGGAGTGGATGGAGTGGATGGAGTGTATGGAACGGATGGAGGGTATGCAATGGATGGAACGGATGCAACAGATGGAACGGATGGTGCGGATGGAACGGATGGAACGGATACAGTGAATGGAGTGGACGGAACGGATGGAGTGGATGGAGTGGATAGAGTGCATGGAATGGATGGAGTCTATGCAATGGATTGAATGGATGGAACAGATGGAATGGTTGATCGAGCAGAGAAAATAAAGGAGTACATGGAGTGGAAGGAACAGATAGAGTGACAAAAACGGATAGACTGAATGGAACGGTTGGAACGGATGGAACGGATGGAACAGATGGAGCGGATGGAGCGGATGGAATGGATGGAGTGGATGTAACGGACGGAGAAGATGGAACAGATGGAACGGATGGAACAGATGGAACGGATGCAGTGGAGGGAACGGATGGAGTGAATGGAACGGATGGAGTGGATGGAGTGTATGGAATGGATGGAGTGTATGCAACGGATGTAATGGATGGAACAGATGGAATGGATGGAATGGATGATGCGGATATTACGGATGGTGTGGATGTTACAGATGATGCAGATGTTTCAGATGATGCGGATGTTAGTAGGTGCGGATGATACTGATGGTGCAGATGTTACAGATGGTGCGGATGTTACAGATGGTGGGGATGTTTGGGATGGTGTGGATATTACGAATGTTATGGATGGTGCGGACGTTATGGATGGTGCGGATGCTACGAATGATGTGGATGCTACAGATGGTGCGGATGTTATGGATGGTGTGGATGTCACAGATGGTGCAGGCGTTGCATCTTAATGGTAAATAAACTCCAAATTGTACATTTTATATCAAATATGGGAAGATATGGGAAGATAAAGGGACTGGCAATGCAGGGGAATCAATTTAAAAACAGGGGCACAGATGCTAATATCACAATATGCTGTGCTCATTGTATATTTATATTTCAAATGC
Organism: Ambystoma mexicanum; assembly: GCF_040938575.1. Lineage (NCBI taxonomy): Eukaryota > Metazoa > Chordata > Amphibia > Caudata > Ambystomatidae > Ambystoma > Ambystoma mexicanum. The sequence goes on from NC_090930.1 coordinate 1,084,362,998, forward strand.
AAAATGCAAAATGATTTCTTTAAGGTCCAGTCCACTTTGCAGTGAAAATCCAAATACAAATCTTAAAGCCTTTTGGCTGCCACTATAAGGTGGAATTGTTTTGTATAAAGTTAAGTAAGGTTTGAAATATAAGCAGTAGTTTAAACCAGTGATGAGTCAGAGTGAGTCATAGTGCTGGGATGATATCATGCAGTTAATGACACCAGTGGAGACCATAGTATAGATTGGATGTTTGTGCAACAAAGTGCATGCTTAAAGAAGTTGATAATATTCATTAAGATCTATTCCTTCTTCCACATTCCCCTTTCTTTCAATACTCAGGCAGAGTCAGATGTGATGTGGGAGGGTAGAATTTTACTAAGCATTACACATAGGGCCCTTTAAAACTGTTCATGCATCTGGATTTAAAGGAAAACATTCAGGTTCAAGGAAAGACACACACATACACACTGATAAACGACAAGAAGCAAATCATTTTTAATGAAAGTCACATACATATGGCTTTAGAGAACTGCACTCACATATTCACAAAATTACATGGACGCAATAGCGTCCATGTAGTTATGGTTAAGTTAGTGTTTCCATAGGAAGAGCATTTATTGGGTGGCTTATAACTTCGCTCCCTTCGCTTCGTATATGGCCCACTCTGAATTTGAATTTTGCAAAGTTTGGAGAGGTTTGGTCCAGGGGGGGCAAAGTTATAGGGGGGGTCCCAAAACTTTTGTTTTTTTTTGTTTTTTTTCCCATAGACATAATGGGAATAAACTTTACGCATGCCTACAGCTCAAACCGCTGGACGGATTTACACCAAATTTGCGGCAGGAGCGTGGGCTTGGTCCTGAAAGCGTGCTTTTGCAAATTTGGTGTAAATCCGTCCAGTAGTTTTTTTTTAAATGACCAAAATGACCAAAATGTAAGGCAAAAAAATTAGTGATATCTCCGTTCGCTCCGCGGACGGACTTCCCTGTTCGCTGCGCAGACAGCGCCCCGATTGGTCAAGCGGCTTGCGTGATGTCCGCGGACATGCGACGTGTTCGCTGATTGGACGGCGTGGTGCGTGAAGCGTGTCAGATGTTTTGTGGCGCCCGCCATCTTGCATTCGCCGACGACCGCAGACAGCGCGGTGGTACTTGGATTAAAAATTGTATTTAGTGGAGTGTGTTGGTGTGTACGAGTGTTTGGGGAGGGTGGGGGAGTATGAGATAGGTTCATGGTTCTTTTTTTTATGTGCTAGGTGCTTTTGTTGTGTTTGATTTGTCTGCGGACAACACTGCTGTTCTGAAATTTTCTATATAAACTAAATGGTGGGGTGTTCCGAGGACGGAGTATGTGTCCGTTTTGTTCGTAAGCAAGCTAAAATTGAGCTAAGAACACTTGCAGTGTCCTTAAATGTAGGTACATAAACAAAATGGGGGTGTTCTGAGGACGCTGTCCGTATTGTACTCTGGCAAGTTGAATGTGTTCTAAGAACTGTTTGCAATTAAACAAAATGGGGTGTTCGGAGAACGCTGTTCGTATTGTTCGTTGTCAGGTTGAAAGTGTTCTAAGAACCCTCCTTATGTCCGCTGACATTACAATTTCCTATGGGCCTTACCCGACTTTTTGTCCACTAAACAAACGATAAATCAGGCTGTTGTGCGCCGACATTATGTGATAATTCTATCACTTGCCCCATCGACCTGGCTGACCTGTTTTTGCGACATTAAATCATATCTCCCGCCCCTGAGCCTGACATTATCAAAGCATTCATATTCCCCGCCTCTCTCCGTGACGTTACAGGGTGCGTAGCCAAACGCGCCCAGTCGTCTCCAGTCCTACGCGACTTTACACAGAACCCGGAAAACAACACACATCATCTCACAACACAGCACGCCACAATTCGGAATATGAAACTGTGATTTAAAAGCAAACAGCAAGATTGTACATTTCGTAAAGTACATTTATTTGACATCAAATGTTTAGAGCATATTCAGCGATTTGCATTTGTCTTTGCTGTCGATCCGAATAATTTCATCTTGACTCACGCGCTGTTCCTTTGCGCTACACAGGGTGATGGTTTATGATAAAAGAAGCACTGTGGTCGCACTGATAATCGGAAGGCTGTTCCAACAACGAGGCATTATGGATTATAAAATACTAGCATATTAAAAATGGCAGTACACGTTTAATAAGCGACAACAGAACAACCTAATCATTGTGGGGTTTATTTAAATACTAGTGCATTTGCATGTGAATGTATGCATATGGATGTAATGAGTTTGCATCTATGCATTCGCGACTTTCATTACAAAAAAGGGGTGAGCTCAATGAGAGGCTATAACAACCATGCCCTCGGCAATCACCCATCATGCACCAGGTGAATTATGCAAATTAGGTTATGACGTCATTTAGCTACTTCTAGCTACTTTTATAACAGCCAATAGCTACTTTTCTTACTAAGGAGTTGCCAACACTGCTCCTACACGACTTCATACAGAATCCGGAATACAACACAGATCATCTCACAACACAGCGCGCCACAATTCGGAATATGAAACTGTGATTTAAAAGCAAACAGCAAGATTGTACTTTTCGTAAAGTACATTTATTTGACATCAAATGTTTAGAGAATATTCAGCGATTTGCATTTGTCTTTGCTGTCGATCTGCAAAAGTTCATCTTGAGTCACGTGCTGTTCCTTTGCGTTACACAGGTGTTGGTTTATGATAAAAGAAGGACTGTGGTTGCACTGATAATCGGAAGGCTGTTCCAACAACGAGGCATTAGACCACCATAACGGTTGGTATGTTGCTTCTAGCCGCTATTACCGTGTAAGGGCATATTGGTCCTTGACAATTGTCCCATAAAATGGTGAGGGTCATGAAGTTGTTTACTAGGAGCTGCACCCGGCAGTTAAAAAATCCATCGGCCGGGGTCGGAAAATCGTGGCATTGACAGTAGGGAAGGATGTACCTGTTTTAAAAACATAAATTAGTCTCACGAGCCGATCTTCATTAAAAATATTCATTTTATTTATTAGGGCGTGAAACTATTTGCTAGCGAGGATAGTGCAACGGAGTATGTTAACTTATTCCCACTGACCCACCCTCTCTCCTGTGCCTTTTTCAGAGCCGTTTGAGCGCCAGCGGACCACTTCGGTGGTGATAGTGCGCGGTACAAAACAATATGCCACATTGAATGAACAAGTACAACTTAACCGGGCTTTAAAGCCACGCTATTGTTATTATATTCCGGAATAAAATAATTTAAAGGGTTACTTTATATTGGCATTTTCCATTGTCTACGCGTAATGCAGTCCCTAAATACGACTCCGTCTGTGCCAACGATCTTTCTCATAGTGATATAATATATAAAAGCGGTTTCGTTTCAGAAATGTCATCCTTATCGTCTCTTACATTTTTGCACCCCTCCTTCAAAAGAAGTCTTTTGGCACGATCCCTGTCTGTCAAGGACAAAAAACAATAGAACCTTATAGTGCAAGTCGTGGGCCACTCCGGCCCGCGAGCAAAAAATGGAAGCAGCTGACCTTCACTGTGAACGAGCATAAATTCTTACTTTGCAACATTCTGTGTAAAGCCATCCCTGAGAAATTGCTTTTTACACTCCATCTTTGTATATTGTCTGCGTGCTAAGGAAAAAGGTTTGTTAAAGGGAGTTAATGGTTAACTTGCGCTACTAAAAACCTATGAAATTCAGTAAAATAACGTTGTTAACGGGACGTTATGGTTAAGTTGCGCTACTAAAAACCTATCAAATTCAGACATTTGTGATGTCATCTTTGATGTCCTGGGTGTTAGAGTTAGCAGTGCATGGTGGCGCGAGTTATGGTTGCTTATCTTACCATAACTGCCGAATTTCAGGGGGTTTTCGGTTTTAATTTGAACCATAACGTCCCTTTAACAAAGTTTGTTTACTGAATATAGGATATATGTGGACTTAGAACAGAACATATAGATTCCTGAGAACTTTACCTGTGAATTTAATCTTACATGAGCCCATTCAAACAAGTTACATTTTTCATGTTCACATATAGTCCCGTACTATCCGGCCATTGTCTGAATGTCAAGTGGCCTCTGCAGAGTTAATACGTTCACCATCTCACACCTGCATTTGGAGAAGTAACACAATGGTTATGTTACCATTAACTTTCTCTGGTACCATCCTCGTCTTGATGCTGGAAATAATCAAGTGTTTATTACTTGTATTAGGGGAATGGTTATTGTTATGTGTTATAAACATGCCATTGTGAAGTAGGATGTTAGAATGCCTAGTGTATTTTATGGTATCATAACATTTAGATGAAGACTTTGTGATTGATAGTGATTGCCTTTGTGGACTTATAATAGTGAGATTCATATATACATGTAACATATTGTTTGTATTTATTTTAGATATATACACTTTACTAGTGGTCTCCAGGGTGAAGCTGGAGACCCAGTGTCTGAAACTGAGCTCTTCTTTTAAACACATTTCGATTTGTGAATACCTCACTGTATGTTCCTTGCCCAGGATTGTGGGGTGGGATTCTATCAATGTGAATATTAGATTAACGTTTCATTGAACCGATAAGCCAAAAATATAAAGGCACTCAACAATACCAAATGTGTCTGTTGCGCATAGCCACAGAACAGTGTGCTTGTGGCATGGCTTTCTGAAATCCTCATGGCAAAGTGCCTATGCCAACTAGTACTGTTGGGTATGGCTGTTGTTCAGACACAGATGACACTGCACCAGGGGTATGTTTTTTTTCCAAGCACCGGACAAAGTGCAAATGTGAACAGTGCCTGCATTTCATGTCCGCTAGGCCCTTCCCTAGGCACAGGGCAAATACCAACACTAGCACCTGTGCTTGGATTTCAGCTTTGTCCAATGTGCCATCAGTCCATCAGCCATGCTTTGGACACACTGAACACAGCAAAAGTGCCTTCTAGGCATAACGTAGGGCCATGGCCACCGGGCACTGTTGTTATGCCCAGTGTGCCCAATAGGCATGTGTGCAGCCATGCCCAGTGGGCACTTTGCCTGGGTGACGGGACCATGAGCTTCAGTTATGCTGTGTACACAGTTAAACTTACCTGACAACTTCTCACACACATTTGATATCAATCAATTAAGAGTTTTTTTTCTTCATTATACTTCCACAAAATGTGCATATGGAAAATTATTTTTGACACCCCCTAAAGCTGTGTGCCCCCTTAAGGAATTTCCTGAACATTTCCAACAATATTCGCATGTTTTTGAAAATGGTTTTTTTTTTTAGGAAAGTTTCATGCAGTTCCCTTCCTGAGGACAAGAGTTAAAAGGAAAAGGAACACATGTTTGGGGCCTCATATAACAATATGACCACCTTCCCTGCACGGGAAGCATGAAATCAGTCAGATGTACTTGCAGTTACTGCAGAAAGCCTCATGTATTCCATTGACAGAGGACAACGTATACGCCTCCCAAAAGAAATATGTGTATGGCACAATGTTACTCTAACCCTGCCAGGGGATACAAACATATGCATGACACTGCCCCCCATCCCCTTTTGGGTCTCTGGACCCACCACATGGTCTATGAACGTCACTGGCACATTTCACAGATGTGTTTTACTTGAAAGGGTTATCTTTCAACCGTGTGGGGGGGGTATGCACATGATATCCCCAGGGTGAGGATGTACACCTTTTTCGATTGTTATTGTTAGTGCATGATAAAAACCAAAATGGTATCCTGACACACGTTTTTCTGCCGATCACATTTTAACCAACTTTTTTGTCTAAATAAAAACCTACTTGAATGGGTTGCCACAATAGGGGGCAAAGCAAGTGGTTGGTGCAAATCCACCCAGAGGTGTTTGCTATCAGACAAAGCAAAAATCCCCCCTGGAGTTGAATGGAAAGCATCGTTTTAAACATGCCAACACAATGTGAAATGGAACCTTTCACACCGTTTCATCAAACCACACCTAAGTTATTAGCCTCCCAAAAAGTGTGAGCTTAGCTAAACAGTCGCCATCGCCAACTCTGCTTTTTTACGTCCATGCACAGTTCCAACTGTGCATGGACGTGATTTGTGTATGTCACCTCAACAAAAAATGTTGAAAACTATTATCAGGATGGCCTGATATGCAATAAATGGCAAAGTGAACCGGTTACAACGTGTACGTCTGTTCTCTTTTGCACACAGCCAACACGAAAGACCACACCCGAGAGCGAACACACCAATGAATATTCCGCAAACCTCTGTAGCCTGATGTCTGTGTGTGCAGCAGCACACAGCACATCCTTGAACATCAGACATGCTAATGCCATTTTAGAGGGTCGCAGGTTGTGAGAGCATATGGGAGAGAGACTTTACCAGAAGGCAATTTAGCAAAATGTACTTAAAAATGTTATAGATGAAGTCAGGAGATAACCCCTCCGCATTCGAGGGAAGTAAAAGCGACCCCACGGAGTGCAATGGCGCAGCATTTTTCTCAAAGTCATCATCAGGGTCAATGTCCTAAAATTCGAATAATACAGCCCTCCCCATTGCTGGAGCTGTTCCAAATGTGGCCGGGCGGCGTCTCGCGCTGAAATGAAAACCCATCAGAGCTCTGGTGGAAATCATTTGAAGAGGCCAATAAATACTTCAGACAAACCGATGGTAATCGGGCTGGCTGTGTGAAACCGATAAGATACACGAATGCAATTCCCCCAGATAGCCTGCAATAATGTGTCTCGTCCGCAGCTAATAAGTGTTTCCGGGCTGGGTTTTTATGAATTCCTGCCCCTCCTCGCCTTCTTTCAAGGACCCGTGAAATCCTGCGGGATAACAGGTGCTGTCATTTTTTTTCCTCCATCTATTCTATATTTGCACTTTAAGTTGAGAAATTACATCAGCGGCAGCTCTATGCATCCATAAACTGTGATCTCATCCCTGCAGAAGAACCAGAAAGAGCTGGAGCACAGAAACAGGCAGCAACAGTGGGAGCTGCTTTAAAGGAGTGGGCGCAGGTGACGTCGTAAACTGTGTGCGCTTGCCTTGCTGAGAGATTCAGCTGCATGTTAAGCAGAAGTGAGTTCAGACATGAGCTACTTCATTTGCATGGGGAGAGTTACACATGTCTAACATCCAGTGCAGCCTAACCTGACATAAACTAACAAAACATAACTAAGTATACCATAACATTCCTATAAAGAACATATCAGTAATGTGAGGAACTCCAATAACCTAGTTTGAGCCCCCATTTTAGTATTTTGTATTAGTACCACGAGGAGACGTGGCTTAGGCCTCCCAGCCAATGAGGAGGCGTGCAGCGGGGCATTACCATACGGCAATCTCACCGCTCCGAGCGTCCTCAGTGCGGGAAGCTGCCATTTTCCCCACCGGGTTACCAGGTAAGTGCTCCCCTTTTCCCTGTGCCCCCCTTTTCCACAGTTTGTGCACTCTCCCTCCCCATCCCACTTACCTTCTTTTTCTTTCTCCTGCGTCCAACTGTGCAACTCGCCTCCATGGAAAGTAAAAAGGGACTACTTAGCCCCTTCTCACCCGATCCATGGCGACCATCTTTATTAAAACATTTTTTAAAGTTGTGAAACTTACAAAAAATATGTTAGTACACTGTCCAGTGGGCCGGGGTACTAATAGCAATAAGCCCCTTGCTGGGTTGGGGGGGTATTACTGCTTCAGGAAATGCCCCGGTGCCTGTGTTAAGGCCCTTGCTATGCTCGGGCCTGTAACTATAGGCTCGAGCATTACCTGAAGTGATAATGCTCCCCCAGCTCAGGGCTTATTGCTTAAATACTGTAGACACTTAGACACGAAGACACATTTCTTCAATACCCAAATCCAGCAGTCCTTCAATTCCACTGCTAAGCTTTTTGAAATTCTGAAGTCCCTGGAAAAACCAAAAGCTTCTGAGTGTCGCTTCACGCTCTCTAACCTAGACTGTGTTCGGACGGCAGATGCTTTTAGAGAGAAAATCTCCAGCGCAAGGAATAGAATAATTTCAGCTCAAGGCTATTCCAACTCTCTAGGAGCCCTAGCTCACTCGACAGAGGATGCCATGACTTCTCGTAGGTTCTCCTTCGCACAGATTTCCCTTCAGGACATGACAACGATGATTTCTTCTATGCATGTGACATCCTGTCGTTGTAACTTACTGCCTTCCAAACTTAAAGTGGAGCATATTGATTTATTTGTCCCATTTCTTACTCAGTTTGTAAACACCTCGTTTAGGGATTGCTAAGTCCCTTTGGAAATAAAGATAGTTACTATTAACCCTATTCTAAAAAAACTGAACTTTGATCCCACAGGCCCTAGTAACCTACGACCGATTACTAACAGCCAATTTCTTTTGAACATTCTGGACAAGTTTGCAACCTCACAGTTGCAAGCCTTTAATGAACTTAATCAAAATCTCCACAGGTGACAATCTGGGTTCCGTCCGTCTTTCAGTACAGCGACTGCCTTAGTGGATCTTCAATCCCATATTCTGAAAATCATGAATGAAGTGAAAGCCGGGATGTTGATACTTTTGGATCTGTCCGCCGCTTTCGACCTTATCGATCACAAGCATATCCTACTGTGTCTCAGGAACCAATGCTACTGTTCCAAAGATGCAGTGGATTGGGTTCAGTTCTTTGTTGCTAACCGGGAGTCAAATAGTGTATGGGGTTCAGCATTCTGCCATGCCTCACCCATTACTTGTGTTCCACAGGGTGCCTCCATCTCGCCCCTGCTATTCAATCTCTATCTTCGAGCTTTCGGCGCACTTTTGGGGGAATTGGGAGTATTTTTTACACATTATGCTGATGATACTCAGCAAGTCATCAAACTGTGTGGGGACCACACTCAGGACACCATTAACCTTAATAACATCTATGACACCATTGAGGGCTGGATGTCCAATAATTGGCTGTGCTTAAATGGCAGCAAAACGGAACACCTGGTTTTTGGCTCCCCCCAGGCCCACGCTAAACTAGGCCCTTCCTATGACATCTTTCGGTTACAAGATAACTTCATTGTGACCCACAATAAGGTAAAGACTTTAGGGGTTTTATTAGAAGCCTCCCTTAACTCAGATGCCCAAATTCACTACCTCTGCCAGAATTGCAATTACTATCTAAGGCTTCTGCATAGCATTCGCACCAATCTCAGTGAAAATAAATCAGCGACAATAGCTCAGGCCACTATCTTAACTAGACTGGATTATTGTAACATCTTGTTGTGTGGGGCCTCCAAATCTAACATCTATGCCTGTCAAGTTATCCAGAACGACGCTGTTCATGCGATTAAAAATGTTTAAAGAAAATCCCACATCTCCAAATTTAGGAGGGAACGCCACTGGCTCCCTGTGCAGGAACGCATTCTTTTCAAAATAGGCACCCTGGTGTACTTTTGCCTTTACGGCCAATCCCCAGAACATTTGAAAGACCAGGTACCACCCAACCAAAATACAAGAAAATTATGATCCTTTACCCTTGCCCAGCTTCACGGATCTAAAGCTTCACAAGCTAGGGGTCTTGGGAGATCTTTTCCAGTCATAGCAGTGTCCTTCTGGAATGCTTTGCCACCCTCTATTAGAATCATGCCCAACATGAAGTCTTTCAAGAAAAACTTGAAAACGCATCTTTTTAGGTAACTTCCCTAGACATTGATACTCTATCCATGATATTAGACTTTTTCTGATGCTTCCACTGTCCCGTCCTTTTACTGTCCTTACATGTTCTTGTTGTGCCCTGATGCCTGTGGCCTGCGGCACAGTATAAATACATAAATAAAAAATGGTCTTACCTATTAAAAGGCAACCACACTAGCTTTTGATGTGCAAGAAGCACATAGAATTGTAGGTCTTATTAAAATTATTGAATCCACAACCCCTCTGATGTCCATTCCTGATAGGATACTTTTTCAATTGGAATAGGCTATCTGAAGGGAAATATCACAAACATTACATGCGTCGACAACGGCTCAGTACTATCAAGCCCAAATTATTCCAAGAGGTCTGAGAGTGCACCTCCACCCCACCCTAAGTAAGGATAATGCAGATTTCATTAAGAGATCAGGGCATATTAAATAAATGCTCTCTTGACTTGATTTTGTTAATGATAGAAGAACTATCCAAGTATGTGTCTCACCTAGACTCACAGCTAGATGACCTTACACAACAACTTGCAGCATGTAAGACTAGTGAGGGATTACAGACTATTCTGTCAGACATGAATACATCCTTGGACACATAAAAAAGACATTGAGCAAAGAAAGATTCACAAATGTATAAGAGACACGTAAGACTATTCACAAGATATTGTCTACATCTAGCAGGAGTTCTATCAGACCAATAGACCACAACACAGAAGCTTCTTGGGCTTCTTCTTCACCTCCGCAGGGCGTACCTCTGATTTGTACCCCTCCCCGAAAGTCCTTCAAGGATGGCAACCTTCTCCACATTGCCACTCTGAACTCTCGCTCTGCCTTCAAACATTCCTCTGATATCTGTCACCTTCTTGAGGAACTGGACCTTGACATCCTCGGTCTCACTGAGACATGGTTCACTGCCAGCTCTGTCACCAGCTTTGACACACTCCTACCTGACGGTGCCCAGGCCCAAACGTGCTGGGGGGGTGTGGCCCTCATCTTCCCTGAGTGGATCCCTGCCACTGTCACTCCTACTCAGACCTACTCCTCTTTTGAATGCCTTGTCTGCCGACTCTCTCTCTCCCAGCCATTCCCTTACCGTGGCAACTATCTAAGCGGCCACCTGGTCAAATTTCCTCCTTCCTCTCCGAGTGGGCTGACCTCTCCTCCTCACTCCTGTCCTCAACCACTCAACTCCTCTTTCTTGGAGACTTCAACATCCACCTGGATGCCTCCTGTCCTCCCTCTGGACTCTTTCGGGACATCTGCGACTCTCTCTCACTCTCTATTCTCCCGTCTGGGCCAACTCATTCTGCAGGGCACACTCTTGATGCTCTGATCTCTTCTGACCTTTCCCTCTCTGTCCCTCTCTCCACTCCTCCCTCCTGGAGTGATCACTTTCTCCTATCCACCCACCTCACCCTCCCTTCCCCACGGGCAAAACCACCCTCATCACTGCCACCCTCCTTCTCGGTCATCCGATCCATGAAGAGCGTGTCAGTGGAGGCTTTTGCTGCCACCTTCTCACCTCCCCCTGCCCCTTCGGCTGACTCCCACCCTGACACAGCCCTCTCCACTCTCCACTCTGCTATATCTGATACTCTTGATATCCTTGCCCCTGTCATGAGAAGCTGCCTGAAGCCCAAAGCCAAATGTAACTCTTGGTATGACTCGGATCTCATCACCCTTAAACGCAAGTGCAGGGTGGCTGAGAGGAAATGGCGTGCTTCATGTTCATCCTCTGACAAACTGGCCTGCCGCCTGCTCCAAAGGCAATATCGGCACTCCGTTCTCATCAAGAAGAGAGCCCTTATCCAAGCCCGCATCTCTGTGGCATCTAATAACTGGGCTGAACTCTTTAAAATCCGCAAGGAGCTGGCCAACCCTGCTGCAGTCTCTACCTCTCCTGTCCCCTCCCAGGCCCTCTGCACGGCAGTGGCCTCTCACTTCATCTCAAAAACTCAGGACATCCTGTCCTCACTCTCCTCCTATCACCTCCCCCCTCTATTCCCTGCTCTTCCTCTGGCCCTTCTGTTGCCACCCCTCCTCCCTCCTTCTCTGCCTTTCCCCTTTTTTCTGCTGACGAGGTTTCGAGACAAATCCGATCTATGAAAGTCTCGTCAAAACAGGTCCACCCTGTTCTTCCAAAACCATCAAGGAGCACATCGACTCCCTGGCTCCTGCCCTGGCTGACTTCTGCAATCACTCCTTCACCGCTGGAGTCTTCCCATTCCCCCTCAAGCACTCCCTTGTGCACCCCCTTCTTAAGAAACCCGCTTCCGACCCCTCTCTCAATCTCTATCACTCCCTTCCTGGGCAAGCTCCTGGAGAAACAGGCCATCTCCCAGCTTAACCTCCATGCTGAATCTGTTGCTATTCTTCATGACCATCAGTCTGGCTTCAGAGCTGCCAGAAGCACGGAAACTGCTCTCCTGAACATCCGTGAGGACCTGCTCTCGAACCTTGACTCTAACACCCCATGTGTTCTCATTTTGCTCGATCTCTCTTCTGCCTTTGATACTGTCAACCACACCATCCTGCTCAACCGTCTCCGTGATAACCTGGGTATCACTGGTGAAGCTCTGGCGTGGCTGACCTCTTTCCTCTCCAATCGACCCTCCCAGGTCCAACTGGGTACATTCCTCTCCGACATCTTTTTCTCTACCTGTGGTGTCCCCCAGGGTTCTAATCTCTCCCCCTGGCTGTTCAACCAGTCAGTATCTGGCACTTCTCGCCCACCGCATCGCCGCTCTCTGTCCCAACTTTCAGTCCTATGCGGATGATACCCAGCTCATTTTCAGGCTACCCTCTGCCTCCTCTTCCCCTTCCCTCATCTCTGACTGCCTTTCTGCTATCCATGAATGGTGTGCCGCCAACAACCTCTGCCTTAATGCCAGTAAGACTGAGATTCTACTCATCGGCACACTCACTCCCACCTTCCCTGCAGCTCTCTGGCCGGCCTCTCTTGGCCCTCTTCCTGCTCCTACCTGCACGGCAAAAAACCTTGGGGTCATCTTCGACTCCGCACTCTCTTTCTCTCCTCACATCTCTGACGTCTCTAAGAAGTCACACTACCAGCTACACCTCCTCAGAGGTATCCTTCCTTTCCTCTCCTTCCCCCAGAAGCTCACTGTCTCTAGAGCCCTGGTTCTCTCGAAGCTGGACTACTGTAACAGCCTCTACCTAAATCTGCCTGCCGCTACCCTCCGCCCTTTGCAACTCATCCAGAACAGGACTGCGAGACTTGTCCTTGGCCTCAAGCCCAGGGACCGTATCTCTCCAGGACTGAAATTGTTACACTGGCTCCCAGTGGCTGCGAGGATTAAGTTCAAAACCCTCTGCATTGTCCACAAGGCCTTCTGGGGCCTTGGGCCAAAATACCTTCAACTCTCTCTTCCTAAATATCTTCCTTCCCGAGCTCTTCGCTCCTCCACCTCCAACTCCCTCAGGGTCAGCTGCTTCTCCAAGCAACGAGTTGGGGGTAGATCTCTCTCCGCAGCAGGGGCCTCCCTCTGGAACATCCTTCCTGCCTCCCTGAAACATGAGGAGAACCATCTTCGGTTCCGGAAGCACCTCAAAACCTTCCTCTTTGCCTCCGCTTTCTCTCCCCCTCTCCCCTGCTAAAATCACTGAACCTGCACTAAATCTGCAACTGGCCTAGTCACTGATCTTGGTCCTTGGCCCAGCTCACTCTTCCCTGCACTGCATCCCTGGCAACCCCTGCACTGCGGGACTGTCTCTGTATCCCTACAGCCCCTCCTCCCGGCACTTACCTTGCACTTGCCACTAGCTGGCCCTTATTATTTATCTTGTATTCTACTAACCCTGTACTGCACTTTCCCATCTCCCTTTCCCCTTGCACTTTTCCTTTCCCTTCTACCCTTGCACTTGCGCGATCTGAATGACACTTGGCCTAGTAGGATCGTTGTCTGTCCCCCCTTGTTCTCCACCCCCCTCGCCTCGTCACGCCTTGAAACACTTGTGTATAGGCGCGTTACAAATACCATATCATATCATATCATATCATATCATATCAATAGAGCCCAACCTAGACAACCACGACAAGGCAGTAGTGATACTAGCAGCAACACCACAGCTAGCGGGGGACACTCAATGAACCGCCACTCAGAACACTGACAACATTGCTTCAGGCTCAATTACTGTAACATCAGCAGTATGTGACTATATCAGAGGTCGAAAATGTTTGTTTGTAACAACTCTTACATTTGAGTAGGTTGGTAGATTGTGAACACGGTCAGTGAGTTCTTACACAACTTTGTTTTAAACTAGCACCTATGAGCCACCAGTGGGCTTTTTCCATCAGGAAGTTGGTTTGCCTCCAAATGCAGCGATTGTACTCTAGCCGCAGAATATGTCACCCTTGAAGTCAAGTATTCCTCTTGCACTGTGGACTGGCTCGTTGTCATTATGTGAAAACATATACCATCCCATTGAAACTGAAGACACTTTGGTCTTATTTCCACCCTCAATTTACAAGTTAGGCAGTTTTTCACATCACAAAATAGGCCACAGGCAAATTTGCACTGTGTACCTATTACTAGCAATTGAGTTATTCACTAAGGGTCCGGACCGGCATATACTAAGCCGCTTTGAGACCTGTCGTTGTTTACCTCATGACGTGATCACATGGTGGCGTGATGACATCATGATGCACAATAAAAGCAGTAATGGCCATCTTGCAATGCTCACTTTGGCGTTTGCAAGAGTCAGCCATGTGAAACATCACCATCTTTATGGGTAAGTGTATTGAAGAGAGGAACCTAAACATAGCCCTCGTTACACCCATCCTGCTCTCAGCTCATCTACAGAGAACCGAGAGATGTACTTTGCTCATAGTGTCCCCTCCTCTCCTTCAATGTTGATGTATTGCAGGTGTGATATACATTACTCAATCAGAAAGCCATTCAGACCATACCCAGATGATTTAACAGAAGAGACTAGCCTTCAATCAATGGATCATGTTGACTGACCGAAGCTACAACGAGCAGATGAGGTCATGACTGGCATCATGCCATAGATACGTTGGACATGAAGCACATGCGCATCCATGCACAACACTATGCAGACATTTTAGTTTATTGCCGGTAGACACAAAGTATATGCTTGTGACTCACATAGCTAGAGGATTGACACATGTGTACTCTTCTGCTTAGCACACAACCGCAAGATGCACAAGAATACATATGAACAATTTGCTGATGCTTAACGCAACTAACATGGACAGCCATACAAATAGGTGCATTGGAGTGCATGGGAGAAGCTTCAAGACGCAGAGAAAGCCAACGGGCTGATTCAGTTAAGGTTGCATGACGGGCTTCCAGTGCAATCACTATGCACAGATAATCAAGGCCACAGAGAGAAGGAAGGTTTGCAGATAAGGAGGGATGGAGCACCTGCAAGAAACCCAAGCTAAAAATCCTCATAATGTCAGTCAGATGGGCTCCATTTCATGGTCCCTACACATATGACTTGTACCTGCCAGACAGTGTGTATTTATTTGGGCTATATAGGGATGCCTGTTCCCATAGAGCTGAACGCAGTGGGATACAAATGTAACATAGGGTCAAAGGCAAATTTTCTGTCTCACAGACTAAGAGATTGGGGAAGGTAACCTATTGGGAACACGCAGCACCTTCTGAGTCGTTCCCAATACCTTGAGTTGTTGCACTCAGCCTGGTGCCCATCCAAGGTTTCAAGGCTGAGAAGACCCTGTTTGTCCAATCTCTGTTCACCATTCATGCGTTCATTCATTCATTTACACTATGTTGCATTGGCCAACCACCTTTTACTAATCTGTAACTCTACATTTGATACTTTTGAAGGTGGTCTCAGGAGAAGCCACCTACCCAATAAGCATACTAATCCATTATAGAACCTATATGCAGTTCACCTCACTAACCAATCCCATCCCCTGTTGGGTATTTGGGATGTAGTCGCTTTTTGTGATGTCATGCACTAACAAAATCATCTGTCAATTGCCTAGACACTGAGAGCGTGTGAAGAAAGTCACGTTGTTCATGCTGCAATCCCTGTCATTTGAATGGGCAATAAAGGCAATTGGACTTTGTCTTATAGTGGGTTCTTCCGTTCTTGGTGTAGGGGATTTTCAGGACCCAGCTCCTCTTGCATGTAAATTGGGAGGCTGTTAATAATCCCCTGACTGCCTTTACATGTTGTAGCAGAGGAGGGCTTGTATGACCCCTCGGCGATAAGACCACCTTGTGCCGTCGGGTGCCCGATGAGCTGCGTTGCAACACGTGAGGACTGGATCGAAAACCACTCATGGATATTAAGAGTTCATCAGGAGCCGCCCTGGAGAAATTCCTTCACGCTCTCCGTGTGACGCCAAGAAGACTGGACAGCAGAGTAGCAGATTGGGGGAAAAACGATGCTCGAGCACCTCAGCAGATCCCTGGAGTGTAAGTAAGGACTCAGACATAATACAAACAGTGGGGAGGTAAAGCTGTTATTTTTCATTGGTTTTGTGTTATTGTGAAGGATCTCTGTTTCCAGGCGTTTAGCTTAAGCTTACAGATGAAAAAGAAAAATGACAAGAAAAAGTATACATGTATTCTAGACGCTAGCTTGCTTTATGGATGAAAAGTAAGAAAATAAAATAAAAAGAATACCTGTTCTAGGCAGATAAGCTTAGTTACAGATGATATGTTTTTTGGAAATCCTGTGTTTAGACGGTAGCGTAGCTCCCTTAGGTTGTGAAAGGTGGTTTCTTAATTTATCTCATGGATAACAATCATATGCGACGGTATAGATGAAGAACCACACATTTGTTGAGAATTCCTGTGATTCAAGGACAGGAAGATGCCCAATATACGTATATGTTATGGTGTTTGTATTGTTATGTTCTGGGGTATTGCAAGAGTTGAAAGGCCACATTTGAAATATTAAGATCTTTCCCTTGGCTTTATGATATCACATATCGGGTTGGCACATAGAACACAGAAAAGTGTGGTGGAACTGAAAACCCGTGGTGGGGCACAGATTTAGCTGCGACAGAGTTGAGAAACGAGAAAAGTGTGGGCTTTTTACGCAGCAAAATGATGATTGAACTGTTATAGAAAGTACATCCTTTCAGGCGAGCCTCGATCAGCACATGAGAGAATTGTAGGTTGTCCCTTGAAGGCATAGAGCACAGCGTGGACGGTGTGTGGAGAACGCTCTGCTAGTGGTGGTGAGTCGGAGAGGCTGTCGGAAAAGTGTTGTGGAAATCTATTATGATTTTGAGAAAACCAACTGATAATTAATAGTAATTGACAAATATGCACATTGGGAATGTGTTAATACATGTAAAAAATCCAGATTTCAGGTCAAGTAAGTATCGGCAGTCAGAATGTGATGTGCCACCATGGGGGACCCACCCCTTAAGCACTTGTGCAAGTCTCTTCTATGGTATCAAGATAAAATACACAAACATAGCGCTGAATGGACTTGCTGTACGGAGGACAAAATGATAAAGCCATGGCTCTGGAAGGGCAATCTTTCCAAATGTGTGCTGCAACATATGTCCACATATTTGTATGCAGCATATAAGGAGAAACATTTTTCAAAAAATGTAGCAGGCACCCCTCTCCAGAAAGAACATGACCTGATAACCTGTTCTCTGGTTCTTTCCCACTTCGAGAACAAACAAACAAACAAACTTCGAGAGTTTGCAGCCATCACTTTTTGCTCAATATACCTTTCACAGATGGGAAATAGCCATTTGCATATCAGTCTTTGTCCCGCCCACATGCGCAGTCTAGCACCAAAAGGCTATGGCAATTCCCTTCTGAACAAGAGTACCAGCAGCAACCCCATGCATGTGTTTCAGCCCTGTTGGGCCTCATCAGTAAGGTGGAGCTGTGCCTCTCTGAGCACAGTGAGCAGGGAGTCCACGTCTGGGTTCCCCCAGGTAACTCAGGGTGAGCAACATCAAGTTCCTTGCAAATCTTTTTCAAAAAAGGTAGCAGGCGCCCCACTCCAGAAAGAACATGGCATGATAACCTACTCTGTGTTTTTTTTCCCACTTTGGGAGTTCGCAGCCATCGCTTTTTGCTCACTGTACCTTTCACAGATGGAAATAATCATTTGCATATCAGTCTTTGTCTCGCCCACATGCACAGTCCAGCAGCGAAATGCTATGGCAATTCCCTTCTGAACGAAAGTATCAACAGAAACCCCATACATGTGTTTCAGCCTTGTTGGGCCTCATCAGTGAGGTGGAGCTGTGCCTCTCTGAGCACAGTGAGCAGGGAGTCCACGTCTGGGTTCCCCCAGGTAACTCAGGGTGACCAACCCCAAGTTCCTTGCAAAAACTTTTCAAAAAAGGTAGCAGGCGCCCCTCTCCAGAAAGAACATGGCATGATAACCTGTTCTGTGGTTTTTTCCCACTTTGAGAGTTTGCAGCCATCGCTTTTTGCTCACTGTACCTTTCACAGATGTGAAGGGGAAACATTTCGTAAATGGTTGGGCATAATATAACTCTGGAAAACGTTTGAGCACAAGGAAGAGGACCTGCCCAAGAAGGAGTGGATGCTAAGTCAGCAGGATGCAGGGAGCGAAGCACCTACAACTCTTCCTTCTCCTCCTCCTCAAACCATACACCCTACAAAAGGTTGTGAAGGATTCAACACCTTGAAAGGAACTAAAAGCAGCAGCAGGGTATACCAATACCATTTAAGCACCACCCACTTAAATCCGTGAGGACAGACTTAATGGCACAAACCAAGCAATCAAGAGGATAGGCGCTATAGGTCATGAATGCAAGGAGTGCAGCAAATTACAATCGAGATTGACAGAAAATGATGAAGGGGCACCAGAACACAGCGGGGACAGTGAAGTAGCGTTTTCATTGAATGAGTGCATAGGGGAACAAATATTGCTCAAACTAGAGGATAGAAATACAGAAAGCCATGCAAGCGCAGAAAAGGAAGCTCAAAAGTGCAAGAAGAAGGAGAAAGTAAGTAGGGAATGGTTGGATAAAATGGAGCAAGTGGAGTGAAGAAAACGAGGAACATGAGCGACTAAGAAGGAAAAGAAAGAGAAAGAGAGGGAAAGGCTGAAGGACACAGAAGAAGATATGAGGAGAAAAGCAGAAGAAGAAAGGGAGAGACAGTCGCAGGTGAAAAGGGAGAAAATAAAGTTAGAAATCGAGATGCTCGTTAAGGAGCATCGGTGTAGAGAACAAGAAGAAAGGGACAGAAGACAGGAATGGGAAAGAAGCATGGAAAGATGCCTCAAAGTGGTAGCAGATATTATGATAGGACCAACACGATTAAATGACGAAGAGTAAGAGGGAATACGGAGGAGAATAGGGACACTGTATAGGAACAGGAGGGATAGTGCCCCGCTCCATAGCAAAGTAGGAGTGTAGCAGGGTCCCCATTGAGGGGGAGATCAATTCATTGGACAGAATGATAGAGAAGTGACAGGAGAAATACCCATTAAGGCGACTTAATTCCAAAGATGAAGGATGAGAGTGGTGGAACTATTGGTTTCTACGAAAACTCAAGGGAAAGTGACGAAGACGAAGAGAGAAGGCCATGACACCCAGCCAGGGAAGTAAGCCCTGAGCAGGAGATATCATGGGGCGGAGATGGAAACATTGGGAAGTGTAAGCTAGGATCTGATGGGCACCTTAAAAGTCCCATCTGTAGATCGCAAAGTGCAGACAAATGCACTCCATACGCACAGAGGCTGAGAGCCTTACACAGACAGAAAAGACTGGGTATAACAAGAGCATTCACTGTTACCAAAGACATGGGGAAGCATGACAGGGGAATATGACTGACACACTTCCCGTTATGACCAGAGCATATACCTTTGCAACAGATGGACAAGGATAATTGAGGTGTATGCTGCCCTCGTTGTCGGCAGGAGTGGTGAAATGGATATATGAGATAGAAAGACTGATGGCAGGGACGACATTAGCAGTGGGCAACATGAAGAGCTTGCTCTCAGCCATCCTTAGGGATTTAGCTGATGATGTGTGGAAATGGGCAAGGTATACCGGTTTAACTGCACAGAATACGGTGCACAATGGCACACCTCTTAATAACTGCAAAGCAGCCGTATGGTAGGCCCTGAGAGTACAGTATCCAGACACATCTGACATAAGCACAATCATGGCATAAAAAATGCGTGAGGACGAAGATCCACTTCATTATATTCAGTAGATACAAGAGCATTGGCGTCTTGAAATGAGAGAAACTTGGGATAAAACAGTGAGATTATATGATCACATATTGAGCCAAGGGCAACCAGAACAGATGCAGAAACAGCTGAAGAAATTGGTGGGAATGGTCAGAAATTCAGTTGACTATAGTGTGTTATTGTCGGTTAATGCAAGAAAAAGCGCAAAAGAAACGTGCGGAGAGGAAAAAAGAAGAAACACATTTAGTGCAGAAGAAGCTATCAAAGTATACAATAGAAGGGGCTAAGTTGACACACAGAACCAACCACAGGAGGCCATTTCATAGGAAGAGGAGATACTAGTCAGTGGTAACAGGGAAGAGGGAAACCCCAAGGAAGAGGGTTTGGATATCCAATTCAGCAGGGTGGAGACAGGTTCAGTGGGGGACAGCCGAGACCCATGGGGGGTCTGCTGCATTTCTGGACATGCGGCAATAGGCCACATGGTGAGACAGTGCAGAACTTCATGCAGAATACAGCCAGTTGGAGGGGCTACATACCAATCAACATACCAGACTGAACAGTCTGGCTATTGTGCCCAAGATCACACACAGACGCAGGTATATGCACCTCAAATGGCACCAGCGCAGTAGACACCAGGCCAGTCACAACAACCTATGGGATATATATCACAGACACAGGGGTACATACAGCTACCACAGAAAACCCTGCAGGACCAGTACAGCAGAACACCATAGCCATATGGCAAACAGACTCTACAATACAGACTCCCATAAAGAAATTAGGGGAGTGCCAGTGGTAGGGGGCAACCCCTAAACCGGGAAAGGAAGGACCGTGTACCCACAATAGGACAGCCCACAGACAGACCTAATG
Source organism: Ambystoma mexicanum (assembly GCF_040938575.1). Classification (NCBI taxonomy): domain Eukaryota; kingdom Metazoa; phylum Chordata; class Amphibia; order Caudata; family Ambystomatidae; genus Ambystoma; species Ambystoma mexicanum. The sequence goes on from NC_090930.1 coordinate 1,084,383,644, forward strand.
TGTTCAATCACATCTGCTGCACCTGGACTGAATGAGGAACCACATGTAGGGGTGACCATAGGTGAGAACCCATTCTCTGTTCTTGTAGATAGAGGGGAGACTCAATCCTGTATTAGAGTGGGGAGATACCCAATGTCAGACATGGCCATGAATTCACAGGGATTTTCTGGGGCTACAGATGTGGTTCCATTTTCTGACAAGCTTCCTATTTCTATAGGAGAATACAACCTTACCATGCCACAATTGTATTCCTACCAGACACCAGTCAACATAATGGGTAGGAGCATGATGAGCCGACTCAATATGAACATTTAATTTACTGAGCAAGGGATAGTTTTCTCAACCCCAGGAATTCACTACATGAAATCACGAGAATTCATTCATTCATTCTGTGGTCAGAATGAGAATGCGTAGACGAGGTGCCAGTGATATGAATATGGGGTGGAAGTACTATTAGTATGGCTTCCAGGGATAAAAGGTAAATTACTTTTTATACCTAATGAGTTTCAATTCAGACCAGTAGTCCCCTTAGATGAAAAGACGGGACGAGTGTTCCCACTAGAGCTAGAAACGTTTATAGTGAGAGACAAGAGAGTAGTACTGCACAGGACCGATGACTCAGGACAGGCATGGAGAACAGTAATTGTGGTATGAGAAGGGCACAGACTGACTGGCTTGACAGAAGAAGAATTGCTCTGAAATGACAATTCGGACCTCGACACAGTGTTCCATATGAACATTACTTACTGAGGGAGGTACCACAGAGAATGGCACTATTGTAGAAGACGCCAGCACCATTTCTTGAGGAAGATTTAATGTGAGTGTTGAGTATTTTATGGACCAACAGCCCGTATGATGTGGGCCTGTTGAAGGAAGTGGGAGCTGTTAAAATCAAGCTCAAGTCAGGGGCAATGTTACCAAGTGCAAAACAATATCCCTTGTCCAGGGAGGCAGACAAAGGTCTTTTTGCGACAATCTGCATGCTAGTACAGCAAGTTATTTTGGTACCATCTGAATCACAGTACAACACAGCAGTGTACCCAGTGTAGAAGGCAACAGGGGGATCATTCTGTTTTATTCAGGATCTGCGTCCTTTGAAACATATTGTTGAGGCAGAATTTCCGCTAGTTCCCAACCCAGTGACAATACTATGTAGCATTCCTCCGGAAGATACCCATTTCACAATAATAGATTTGAATAATGCCTTCTTTTCTATTACACTTCATGAAGTATCAATCACAGGACCTGATATCATTTCTATATAGAAACACACAAGATTTTCTTGAAGGGTACTGCAAATCACCCTCCATCTTTAACAAGGTACTCCAAATAGACCCAGGGAACATACATTTGGACAGAACAATTATTAAGTATGTAGACAATATCTTGATTTGCAGCAAGTCCGAAGAACAGTTCAGAGAGGACTCCATACAATTACTGACAGTGTTAGCAGAAAAGGGTTACAAGGTTCACAAGGTGAAGCTGCAATATTGCAGAGTGAGGTTCTGTATATCGGACAGCTTATATCGCAAGAAGATAGGACGTTAACCCCAGAGAAAGCAAAAGCAGTCTTCAGAACACAACCAGTACAGACTTTAAGAGAGATGCCACAATTTTTGGGCCTCTGTAATTACTGCAGAGCTTGGGTTTTTGACTACAGTACATATACAAGACCTCTTCTAAGCGGGCTCAGGGAAGCTCAGAGAGGAGACGGTAACCTGACATGGACACCGGAGATGACTGAAGACCTTGATGAACTAAAAGGAGCAATAAAATGGGCAATATGTACAGCCCCAGTGTTAGGGATTTCCGATGATTGTGGAGGTCTATTTGTTCTCACACACCAATGGAGCAGTGATGGTGGTGGTGCTCACACAGAAAACAACCTTATGACACAAGCCAATAGCTTAGTATAGTGGGCGATTAGACACAGTAATGACAGGACACGAACCATGTGAACAAGCATTCGCTTCTGCTGCATTTGCAGTAGAGAAGTGTCCGAAGAGTCTGTAGCGCCACGCTTTACATTTGCCATTCTTAAAAAAAAACAAATCACGTTGACTACACAAAGAGCATCAGGGCACAAAGTCATTATCACAAATCCAACAATAAAAGTAGTAAGGTGCAGAATGTAAATTCAGCAACATTAATAGAACAACCAGTAGAGGAGTGAGACTATATACATGACTGTGCTACATATAAAATATCCTATAATGATATGCTGAGGGTAGGAGAAAACACGCCACAGGAAGGAGAGCTACTCTTTATTGAAGTTTCGTCAATCACAGACCAGACGATGGGACAAAGGCATACTGGGACAGCAGTGGTAAAAATAAAACCAAGTGGAACAGTAGAAGTAGTAGCAAGCACAAGACTGCCTTCACATTTCTCAGCACAAGCGGAAGAATTAGTGGCTCTCATCATACCATTGGAAGCGAATAAGGAGGAGGAGATTACTGCATACTCTGACTCTGCCTATGTGACATCAATAGTACATTCAGGACAGTCACATTGGAAATGGAGGGGCTATCAATGATCTGATGGCACAACAGTGCAGCATGCACCCCTATTGGCCAGACACATAGACGTGATACAACTCCCATCAGCCATAGCAGCCGTGAAGTGCCTGGCACACACAAGGGGGGAGGACTTGATCTGGCATGGCAATGAAGCCCCAGATACAGAAGCAACCCCAGAAGCATACTTTATAGCAATAACAGAGTTTGACACTCCATCCAACACATGAATGCGCATGTGTAACTTAATATTGAGAGAAGATATAGTTAATTGCCCGTTACCTAAATATAAGAGTTCCAAGGCTGAGCACCAATAGAAGAGAAGGAATTGTGTGTGAAGAGAGGATGTTTATTATCCCCTACACATGCATTGTGGAGACAGAAGAGCACAGGAAACCCAGTGCGTTCCATGCAGCATTGTTGCAGATTGCTCTAATGCAGCTGAACTATCCCGCTCACCTTAGCAAGGATGTCATTGCTGCGCACATTGAAGAAGACTGGTTCTGTCCCATCTTGGAGGTCCACATTTATGGATTCTTGGATCGTATTTCAAAAGTATAATGCGGGTCACAATTTAGCATGTAGTGTGGGGAGCAACCAAGGTCTGGGTCAGTTGAGAGAGTAAGGTGGCATAGGGTGTATGCGTGCACCTATTATGTGTGCAGCCGAAGCGATTGCCCGGGGTAGCTGCATCCTAGCATTAGGTGTGGTGGTATTTGGTATCAGTAGAATGTGGGCAGTCTGGGAGATAGTTACCAGGACTGGGTTCTGGCTGTGTTAGGCCTGTTTAGGACTCTTATGTGCAGCAAGACCAGATTTGAGGGGTATAGCTGCGTGTTATCAGTGTTGAGGTGCTCATGAGTTAATGTTTGTATGTGAGCAGCTAGGCCAAAATTGATCGAGGGGTGTAGCTGCGTTCTAATTGTGTGTTGGTGTAGTGAAGAGAGTGAGCGTAGCGATATGAGAGGTGAGGGTATGGGAGGAGAGTTTGATGAAGCAAGCACGCTGTTCTGGAATTAAGGTCTGCATTTGCGATTGCCGCGTTCAGAGTAGACTAATTCGAATTTTAGTTAGCCGCCTTCAATTGCATTACTGCTCAGGATTTTCTGAACATGTGTCATCGGTAGCAAGGTTCCAGCAGTATTAGATGGTCATATTTGGCATTTATGGAAAAAGCCAGGTTTTTAGAACTTGGCAGAAGACCATTCAGTTGTGGGTGTGTCGAATATGGGTGGGGAGAGAGTTCCACAGAGCAGGGGCTAAGGTTGTAAAAGCAAAACCTCCGATCCTGGCAGGTATGTTGGACCGGTCTTGTGCCCTGCTCGGTGGGTAATGCATAGGGTCTTGAAAGTGGCCCTTTCGTCCGACTGGGAGCCAGTGGAGGGTTTGAACAGCGGGAGAGATATGGTCTCCGTGTGCCAGTGCGAGGAGCAGTTTGGCAGCAGCATATTGGGCTCTTTCTAGTTTGTTGAGTTGGTATGCCGGTGCTCCCAGGTATAAGGAGCTGGCATAGTGCAGTCTCGACACAACTATGGACATGACAGCGGCGTGTCTGTTGGGGTAGGAGAGGTAAGGAAAAATGCATCTTAGAAGTTTTAGGTGATACTGAAAGCATTTTGAAACATTATTGTTCTGACAGAATAGGGTTAGGCCTGAGTCCATAGTGCAGCCTAGATTTTTGACTATATCGGAGAGAGGGGGAGGTTGGCCGAGGGAGTAGTGCCATGGGAGTGGTTGTTAGAGAAGGGTGGAATTGCCACAAACTATGATTTCGGCTTTATCGGTGTTCGAAAGGAGGTGGTTTCAAGTCATCATTCGTCAATATCCCGGAGGCAAGCCTCAAGCTCAGGGTGTGGGTTTGTGCTATTCTTGTGGATTGTTAGGATAATTTGGGTATCATCAGTGCAGTTGTAACAAGAGAGGTTGTGCGCATGTATGATTCCTGGTAGAGTGGTCAGATAGAGGTTGAAAAGGAGAGCCGAAAGGCATGCAACTTGGGGTACTCCAGTGTTGATGGGGCGAGTAGTTGAGACAAAAGGGTGAAGGAAGACTGATTGTTTCTTGTTGCTGAGGAAGAAGGCAATCCATTTGAGTGCTGAGCCACAGATTCCAAGGGAGTGGAGGCAGTGAAGGAGGATTGAATGGTTAACGGTGTTGAAGGCTGCAGAGAGATCCAGGAGTATCAGTGCTGCGCATCCCTCAGAATTTGCTGTGACCTTGAGATCATACCAGATCGAGATCAGAGTGGTTTCTGTTCCATGTCTAGGTCTGAGGCCTGATTGTGCAGGGTTGAGGAGATTGTTTGATTCTACACAACAATTGGGCTGCGAGTATGCAGCCCGGTCAATGGGTTTTGCTAGAAATCTAGTGTTGGAGATCGGTCTGTAATTCTTGGGTTCTAGTGGGTCGAGGGATGCCTTCTTTAGAAGGGGCTTGACGTGCGCTATTTTAAAGGATCCTGGGAAGAGCCGAGAGGTGAGGGAGTCATTTAGTATAGCTCTTGCATGTTCTCCTGTGCATGTGAAGGAGAATATTTCTTTCAGAATAGAGGCAGGGCAAGGGTCAAGGGGTGATGCGGACAGTCTGCTGGCAGCTAGTAGAACAAGGATCTCGTCTCTGGAGATGGTTTTGCAAGAGTCAAAAGTTGGTCGAGTGGGTGTCAGGTCAATGGGATCAGGAGGGGTCAGTGTGGGGTAAGGTTTCAGCAAGGACAATCTGGAAAGACGGGTTGCCGTCCGGTCGAGTGCAATGCTGTAGAGATGTTCGCGAAGGAGTCGCAGAGTGAATGTGTGGGAGCAGAATGGGCAGAGGTGCAAGAAGGTTTCACAAATTCTGAGATGATCTTGTGGAGCTCTTTGCTGTTTTTGCCACATTTCAGAATTAGTTTATTGTAATATGCTTTTTTGGCCTTATGGATCTCAGATTTGTAATTACAGTGGTGGGGGTGAACAGGGATCTGCTACGAATAGTTTTAGATGCTCGCAATTTACTTTCAAGGGAGTTATTTTGTTTTTTGAGTGTCCTCAGGCAGTGAGTGAACCAATTGCGGGATGGCCCTTTGCGTGAGGTTGCAGGGCACGAGGGAGTGAGCAGAATTAGTGATTCTTCAAGCCAGGGGTCGAAAGATTTGATGGATAAGAGTCTATCACAGGACAGCTTCTCAGGGGGATGTTGTAGCAGGGCTTCAGCTAAGTCGGGAAGTACTTTGACTTTGTTTCAGCATTTGTGGATGTGAGTGGGGGCCGGGTGGAGCTGCAGGAGATGGGACTGGTGTGTGGATTGAGAAAGGGATGACAAAGTGTCTCTCCAGATAAGTGGCTTGGGACTGGATATAGAGATCAGGTCTTGGGAGCTGAAGATCGCTTCAAGGGTGTGCCCGTCTGAATGGGTTGCACCAGTTGTGTGTTGGAAGAGGTTCAGTGCATTGAGACTGTCAACCAGCAGATGGGTCATGGGGTTGTTGGGCATATCGAACCAGGTATTGAAGTCTCCCAGGAGTGTAAGGGAAGGGTGCATTACCTGAATGGTGGCAATAGAGTCACAGAGATTATTAGCGAAACGTCTGTCATATTCAGGGGTCTGTAGATGAGTAGATCGGTGAATGTTGAGGGTAGCGAGAGCTTTACTACTCTGGATTTACAGGAGGCATTGCATGTCTGGGGTTCGACGAGTGGGATGGAGAAATGCAGTTTGTAGAGGATTGCCACTCTGCCACCTCTTGAGGGTCTATTGTAGGTGATTAGTGAGTAGCAAGGGGGGAAGGTATTGTGCGCCACAGGCGCAAAGTCATCAGAGAACCAGGTTTCAGTGACATAAATGAGGTCAGTATTGTCTGAGGAAAGGAGGTCAAAGATGCTGTGTCTGTTTCGAGCTATGGAGCGGGCATTAAAGAGGATGCATGTGACTTCATGGGGAGGTGGATTTCGGGGCGCTCATCACAGGGCGTGTTCGGGGACATGGGTGTCAGATGTTGAAGGGGCTGTGGGAGGGTCATTCTAGGTGGTGGGGAGTGGGAGAGGGGATGCATGTCCACTTTGGGTGATGTGTGAAGGGGTTACATTGGGTGGGGCGGAGAAGAGTAGTTGAGTGGTGGTAGGTATGTGAGAGATGAGGAGGGGAGGTTCAGGGGGAATGTAAGGGAGGTGAGTGGAGCACTTGAGGTGGGGGGGGTTTGGAGGGATTGCTTGTGGTTCAAGTCTGGTGGGTGCAGGGTTTTAGGGGTGCTGGATGAGAAGTCAAGGGCAAGGGGGTGGAGAGTAGCAGAGGGGGGTGGGGAGGCACTGGAGGTAGAGGTGGGAAAGGCTGGTAGGTTGTCCGATGGAGAAGGGGTGAGGTGTCAAGGGTTGAGGGAGACGACCAGTCCCTCTTTTGGCGTTTTGAGGGTGTTGGTGCCATAGGAGTGTGAGAGAGGGTAGGGGGATCAGGAGGGGTTGAGGATGAGGCAACAGTTCCAGAACGGGAGAGGTGATTGACTTTCAGAGAAAGGAAGGGGTATGGAGAGGGGGGTCTGTCGGCGGGGGTAGAGTAGGGGTTGAGGGAGAGGGAGGCATGGGAGGTAGGGTGAAAGGGTGAGGAGTTTCTCGGTGGACACAAATATGGCATGGTAGAGGGGTTGAGGCAGGGCGGGGAGGAGTGGATGGCATGGGAGGTAGAATGAGAGAGTGAGGAGTTTCTTGATGGGCAAGACGATGGTGTGGTAGTGGGGTGGGGGCAGTGAGGGGAAGAGAGGCTGGCATCAGAGGTAGAATGAGAGGGTGAGGACTTCCACTCTGGGCAGAGGGATGGTGTGGTGGTGGAGTGGGACTCATGATGTTTGGAGCGCCAGAGTGCTCCACTAGCTTGTGAGTTTGATATTGCGTGGGGAGAATGGACAGGGAGTGATGGGTTGTTATCAAAGGATGCAAGAGGGATGATGAGTGGTGGTGTGTTTGGGTGGGTTGAGAGGCGCTCATGGGGTTTGAATCACCAGAAAGCTCCTCTGGCTTATGAGTTTCATATTGTGTGGAGTGTATGCCTGGGAAGTGGGGGTTGTTATCATTGAATGCATGAGGGACGATGAGTGGTGGTGTGTTTGGATGTGTTGGGAGTGGCTCGTGAAGTTTGGAGTGCCTGAGAGTCCCTCTGGCTTGTGAGTTTGTTATTGTATGTTTGTTTATTTATTTATTTGGTGATGCGCACCGAGCCCTTAGGATGCTGGGCGCAAACGGGACAGGTATACTTAAGCTTAGTTACAGCAAATGCAGTGGGTACAGGTATACAAGAATATAGTTTGCTATCACTTGCAGGTTACAGTGAGGGCGTAGTGCAATAGGTCACATCTTACATAAAGCAGTCAGGCAGTACAGTAGGTAACAGGTACAGTAAGTGAGGTAGACTGTCACGACTGACACAAAGGCAGCCAGAAGGGGGTGGAGCAGAGATACGGTGGTAGGTATCTGGTACAGTACTAGAAAGGTGGGGCGTTAACAGTCGTTTGTATGTAACCAATTCAGCATGTTGCGTCTGAATTTAGGGTAAGGTTGTTCAGTTCTAATGGCTAGAGGCAGTGCATTCCATGATAGGGCTGCTTTAACCGGGAAGCTAGAGCCACCTGCTGTGGTTTGTTTAAATCTAGGAATCTCTAGGAGGTGGGTATTAGTAGAACTCCTTGGTCGTGTTGAGGTTCTCCTGTTTATTCTTTCTGAGAGATATGGTGGTGCTATATTGTTCAGGCACTTGGATGGAAGTGAAGCTGTTTTGAGAAGGATCCTATCCTTTATATTTAACAAATGAACATCTCTTCTGAATTTGGAGATGTGCTCTCTATTGGGGATATTTAGGGCTGCATCTAGAGCATTGTTTTGCAGCCTTTGGATTTTGTCAGTGATGTAGTTGTTAACGCCTGAGTACAAGGCGTTACAATAGTCCAGTTTGGACATTATAAGTGCATTAGCCAAGGTGATGCAGCTGGATTCAGGGAGAAATGGTCTGCTGGCCCGGATGAGCTTGCAGGTGTAGGCAGTTGAAGATGCTAGTGAGTTGACTTGTTCCTTCAAGGTTAATGTGGAATCAAGGTAGAAACCGAACGTTTTGACTACCGGCATCACCTTGATAGAGTTGCTATCAATATTGAAAGAGGCATAACTGGGGCTGAGTTTTTTAGGTTAGTCTCTGAACCTAGGATCAGTATCCCAGTTTTGTTGTCATTCAGGCAGAGGCCATGGGATGTCATCCATGCCTGAATGAGGAGGTACATCCTGTTTACCAAGGCCATGTCCTTGAAAAAGTTGCCCAAAACTGGAATGAGGATCTCAGTGTCATCTGCATAATTTGTGTAGGTGACACCCAGTCTGTCCAACTTGTCGAATAGGGGCTTAGTAAAGATGTTATACATAGTAGGTGAGAGGCAGGATCCCTGTGGTACGCTGCATGGCGTTTGTATGGGGTCAGCGGAGGCTGAAGGGGAGAAGACTTTCATTGTGCGGTTTGCTACGAAGGACTGGAGCCAGATTATGGCATCACTTGCGAAATTCGCAGCAACCTGAGTTAATTGCAGAGCACTGCAAGATTCACCAGATCGAAGGCTGCAAATAGGTAAAGGGGGAGTAGCATAGCTGTCTTCCCATATCCTTCAACTCGTCGATTTGGGTCTTAAGGTCTATTAAGGCTGTTTCTGTTCCATGTAGAGGGCGGAAGCCAGATTTACGTGATCCTAATAGGTGGTTGGCTTCAAAGTAGTCCTGAATTCGAAGGTAGGCTACTCTGTCGATTATTTTTAGTAAGAAGGGGACTGTAGTAATGGGTCTGTAGATGGTCGGGATAGAGGGGTCCAGAGTTGTTTTTTTTTTAACAGAGGGCGAACCCAGGATTCTTTCAGGTTGTTGGGCACTGTGTTTGTCTTGAAGGAGGCATTAATAAGCTTTGAGATAAAAGGGGCTAGGTCTCTAGCTGCGTCCTTTATAATTTGGGCCGGGCAGCTATCTCCCTTGCAATTTGACGGTTTTAGGGAGACATTGATTTTCTCCATCTCAAGGATAGAGATTTTAGTGAATCTGAAGGGTGTGGTGGTTCTATCCGGTGTGGATTGGGTGGTGGGTTGCTGTTCAGATGAGAGCAAAGAGGCCTTTTTATTTGCTATTTTTGATTTGAGGTAAGCAATTTTATTTGACAAGGCATTTTGTATGTCGTTGCACCATTGCTTGTCTTTTGGGATGTTGTCAACAGGAGGGATCAGAGTTTCTATTTCCCGGAGGAGAGTGAATAATTCCTTGGTGTCAGACTTAGCCTTTGAGATTCTATCGTTGAAAGTATTTTTTATTTTTGTGCTAATTATTTCTTTTTTGTAGAGCTTAGAGTGCCCAGTTAGCTTGGTTTTGTTCTCATCAGTGGGAGAGTGATGCCAAGTGGATTGAAGCTTTCTTTTTTGGAGCCTTGATTCTTTGAGTTGGGGCGTAAACCAGGCATTAAGGTGTGATTTTTGTCTACCTTTGCGAAGTTTGATAGGTGCAATAATGTCTAATGCCTTAGTCATGGAGTTGTTAAAGACCTCCACTAATAAGTTAGGGTCTGCATTGCTGGTGAAGTTGTTAATGGAGGGAAGGAGATGAGGGAGTAATTTTTCTGCGGTGATATCCTTTTTACTTCTAGTTGGGAGTGGTGGTGCCATGATGATAGATTTAGGGCTAAGGGGATCCAGTGTTGCTGAAAAGGAGATTAGATGGTGGTCCGTCCAAGATTGCGGGGCAATGTTAGTGATAGCAATGTTACAATTCAGATCAGCCACCCAAGCAAGTGTCCTTCCTTTGCTATGGGCAGGGGTAAGGACTTTTGTGTGAGCCTATGATCTGTCAGTATGGCTGCTACTGATTGGGCATGTTTATCATCAAGGTCATTGAAGACCAGATTAAAGTCCCCCATCAGTAAAGTCTGAGAGGAATCTTTTGTGTTGTTGGCTAGAAAGCTTGTTAAGACCTCCTCGAAGGTACCCAGTGGACCCGGAGGTCTGTATACCAAATGGATAGTTAAAGTGCGGTTACTGGATAAGGGAAGTTTGGCTGTGAGTATCTTGCATGATTGGCATGATGGTGGAGTGGCCAATCTAGTGGAAAGGTTAGTCTTGGAGATGATAGCTAGGCCGCCGCCTCTGGCATTGGGTCTGTCAGCTCTGAGTATATGGTAGCCATCAGGTATGGCTAGCATAAGTGCGGGTCATGCTGCCTCATGAAGCCAGGACTCGGTTATTGCAAGCAGGTCCACGTCCCCATTGGTTAGGATGTCTGCAATTTCAGTGGCATGAGCCACGAGTGATCTGGGGTTGATAAGCGATCCAGATAAGGTTGTAGTGTTATTAGGTTTTAGGGTGGGTGGGAGTTTAATTATAGGGGTGTTAGTGTTCTTAAGAATTTTTAGAGTGGGGACATGTGCCGAGCTAAGGTTGTTATGCCTGCCCGCCTGCCCTGGCCTGGTTGAAGGTTCACAGGTTTGGGTCGCATTCCGTTTAGGAATGCTGTTTTGGGTATGTTTGAAATTTGTTTTAGGCTCATAGAGACGGGGCAGTCTTGCTCTAATCTCATGTTTCTGTCCTGGGGTGGGCATGATGAGATAGTAATGGTGGCCATAGTGGCATAGAGGCCTAATAAGATTAAGAGTGGCTGGCTCCTCTGAGTTTTGCTCATATTCATGGAATAGTCTGGGCCAGAGTTATCACAAAGTATGCTGCTCAAGTTGTCACAGGACAATCGATTCCAATTATCGCAGAGTAGTCTAATTGCAAATATCACAGAATAGTGTAATTGCAAATGTTCACAGAATAGGCTAATTGCAGATATCACAGAATAGGCTAATTCCAAATATCACAGAATAGGCTGATTGCAAATATCACAGAATAGGCTAATTTAAATTATTGAAGAATAGGCTGATTGCAAATGTTCATAGAATAGACTCATTTCAGGTGACATGATGTGGAATTAACATGTTTGTTTAAATTACATAGGCTAGTGCGGGAAACGCATTGGCTGGATCAGATAGCAAAGGCCGGTGCAGAGCAAGTGACACAACATTACTTTGGGCTGTGTATTGTACTATTCTAATTCATGCCGCACACTGTGGGTCACTCCATGCAAGGGTAAGTATGCATTCAATGCGGTAGGTCATTAGGCCAAGCAGCATATGGCATATGTTAGATGCGACAATCTGTGGACAAGGCAGAATGGTCAAAATGCACTGTAAGCTAGATTTACCAATTGCACTGTAATGCTCAAATAGACAAGCTGGCGTATACAAGATGCAGCGAACTGTGGACATCAGGATTATGGTACGGGTTAAGTGCACTGATCAATGGTCTAGGCTTTCTAAGTCAACAATGCTATGCCCTTACAATAGGGCACAGTGGGCTCGATATACCATTGTGTGTGGAATGATGTTGTACATATGGCGTACTCTGGGTATGGTGTATGGATGAGGGGAGAGCAGATGTTCTCAATAGATGCTATCAGGGGGTGGAGGATGAAGTGTTCTGGTGGAGTGAGTAGTGTTTGAGTGGGAAGAGTGCTTGAGGGGACAGGGTATGGTGCATGAGAGGGTTCCTCTGATCATAGAATTGGGGGTGGGGACACTGAGGGGTTGTGTGCAGGAGAGTTCCGGGTGGAGCTGTGTTCGGGGGATGGGTTCATGGGTTGTGGTCTGAAATGGGGTGTAGGGGAGTTTCATAAAGTTGGGTGCAAGGCCTCGGGTTATGCTCCGGGGGGGTGAATTATGGGCAGAGGGTATGGTTCTAAGAGGCCGGGAGTGAGAGGGGTAGGCGAGGAGGGTTTTGTTGATGGGGGCTCACCATCGTGGGGGATGTCAGGGGCAGCACTTAGAGTTTGAACTACCAGTGACAGTGATAGGAATGGCCTGGATATGATACCAGCATTTAGATTTGGGCTCAAGGACAGAGAGAAGGGCCAAAGGGCAACAGAAAAGGAAGGAGTTCAAGGTGCAATAGTTGTGCCTAAGTTTGGGATACCTGGATTGAGGGTGAATGATCCAGTGCGGGAAGAACCCTAGAAGTAGCAGAGGTGCCTAGACAAGGAATACTTGGATAGTGGGGAAAAGCCTAACACAGGGACAACAATAAATGGAATAGCGCGGGTTCAATGATATCCGAAGCTGAAACGGCAGTGCCTAGATTTGAGATATCAGGATGGAGGCACGAAGGCCTAACATTGGAAAAGCAGAAGAAGCAGTAGTAGATGGTATATAACAACCTATGGAGTAAAAGCAGCAATTAGACTATGGTCCAAGTCTTCCATGGGTACCGCTACATGATTGTGGTTTTATGCCCTTTTTATCGCTGGATCAAAGCTACTCCATGCTCACACCTCGATGTCCTGAGTCTGGCTAAATTCCTCGATAGAGAGGTGTTCCATGATGTGGGGTGAGCCAGGTCTTGAATTCAGACAATGGACCTCACTTTGTAAATGAGATTTTCAAACACATCAAAATCCTGTTAGAGATCACACACAAGTTTTCCTGCACTTATCATCTGCAACCCAACAGAATTTTTGTGAACGCCTTAATGGCTTGCTCAAAGAAAAAATAGCAAAAATAAAAAAACAGCGTTAAAAAAGGAATGGCTCCATTGCCTGCCCTTAGCTTTATTAGCGTTGCACAATCAAACCGGATCCAACCACCATTTAACCCCACATGTGGTGGTGACAGGACGCTGCATGCGGCTCACAATTGTTCCTCCAACGAGAGTGTTGACAGATGCCAAGGATGCATCTACTGTCTTAGGTGATAAAATACATGACTATGTTGCTTTAATGATGGCTTAGTGCTTTGTTTATCTCTCAACAGTTCTAGTCATCCCCGCATGGAAGGTCGACGAAGGTTGAAGAAGATCATGCCCAAGTAACAGACTCTTAAGTGCTTTAGAAACCACTACTCTATCCTGGAGACCAGGTACTCCTAAGGGACTTTAAACGCTCCTGGTTTACGCCCTGGTTCAAAGCCCCTATGTAGTAGATCAGGCAACAGACATGGTTGTGAAGCTTTCCGGTAAAAAGGCATGTAACTATATTGGAGATGTCAAACCCTGCAGAGATGAGACCCCCTGTGGCCCAACTCGCACACAATCAAAGGCAAGAAGAAAAACAAGAGCAAGACACCCCACATTGCATGCAAACAAGATTTCAGACTAGAGTTAGACCAGAGCAAAGTGAAGAGCTAGAATAGGTACACTGTCCTTCTCTTATGTACTTTGTGAAAGTATGGACCAACTCGTGGCAACTCATTTTATACCTGCACACATTCAAAGGCGCAATTTTAGCTTGCCATAACATTTGAACTTATGATACCCCCTAAGGTTTCTTTTATGTTTTTCTTCTTTATGTGGTACACACCTACCCAGCATTAACATGAGGCGGTACACATGTCATTGCACCACTTAACAGTGTCAGATTTTGATTTGTCAGAGAACGATTGTTTCTTGCAGTATTGACCCAATTCTACCATAGGAGAGCTTGACTAGCATACCACAGCAAATGATAATGTATGTTAAAAATATTTACAAATGGTTTCATGGGCTCTTTGGACAATACAAAAGCAGTGCAACGGTAGAAGACACTGAAGCGACTGCTAGGTTTATTGTGTTGATATTTTTTTGCTTTCTGCTGTCTCTAATTCTTTACCCTCACTGCACTACAAATGATTGTGTTAATTGATGCACAGGTGTTGATGCCTGCCAACACAGCCCCTATCCCTACCAGAAACCATATCTGGTCAAAAGAGTAGCATAGCCAGAGAAGTAAAAAGACTCAGACAAAGCACAGATACAGATTTTGAACACGTGAATACTTATATTGCAGATTCAGCCCACGTATCTAACAATGTGTGGTGCCAACACATGACCAAGGTGGGAAGAGAGACAATGAAGGAGAGCTGCTATGTCTGTTCTATCACCCCCTATGCCATGATTGCCTCCAGACCATTCATAGCGACAGAAATTCCAGCAGGTACAGCACAATGCCTTACACACTTACCTCTCTACACCACAAGGGGTCGATTTCAAGGGAGATGGGCCACAATAAGACGGATGTTGTGGAAGATGTTCCCGTATGAAGATAGTTACATCAAGACTCTGGAAATGATAGACAACTTCTGGATCACTGACACAACCATAGTATACATTCCCAATGGACCAAACAAGGAGGAAATTAGAATAGTGACACAAAAGGAATTACAATGCCCGAGGACAGGGCAAAGGGAGATAGGAGGGATGCCAGGATGCTGGGAGAGACCACAACTGTTAGTATATGGACAGACTTTCATAAGAGATGAATGGAAAGAGGGGATGGTAGGGAGTAAAGCACATGCACTCCTGAGCATTTCAGTGTTAGTGGTACAGAAGGAAAATTACAGTTGTCTCAAAGAATGGGCAGCAAGTGCACAATTGCTCACCTTGGTGGAGAATAAATCAGGCCCTATGCCAATCATACTACTTGAGAGTTCTTCCTTATGCTTCCAGAATGATGATCCAGTGATGGTTGGAGAAAATAAAGGATGGAAGTGCATACCGAAGATACCAGGCATGATGGTTAAAACTGCAGTACTGATGGATCACTATTGGGACTGTGGATCAAAGCATACATGAAATTACCACCTAACTAGGGAATATATGCTCTATAGTACAATTGACACACCAGCATTGGTAGTGCCTCGGAAAGACATACAAGTAGATGGATTCCCTGAAATGAATAAGACACCAGAGGAAAAAGAGGTCTGCAGATCTAGTGAGAGCAAAAAGAGGGAACTATGTGTCATCAAAAATGGAAGACACACTGGACACGATACCACAAGAGCACAGAAAGTTAATCAGAACTTAAATGTTCTTTCTGTCAGTAGTTTCAGGCGTCCAGGCCAATGTCAACACCAAGGAGCTCCAGATAACCAGATGGAAACTGTTGCAGAAGATAAACTCGACCGTCAAGTCGTTTAACACCATCAAGGAAGAACTCAGGGCCGTCATACTGATGACCCTACAGGACAGATATGTTTTAGATAGACGCATAGCTACGGAAGGAGGATTTGACACCAAGATTGGGCCTTCCTGTTGCACATACAGGCCTTCTCATGACAGAGAGAACAGGGCACTTACCGAAGCATTCACACAATTGTCAGACTACATGTGAAGAAGGAAGCAGTGACCAAACAGATAGAATGTGATGGAGACTGGTCATACGTCTTTTCCTAGATACCATCTTGGATGGCTAGCGGACTGAAAGTGCTGATAGCAGCTGTAGTACTAATTTGATCTACCTTCTGTGTTATCAGAGTAGCAATAACACAATACAAAAAGACCACTAAAAAGATAATAGGGATGAAAATCTTACTGGACATAGAGAAAAAGGGGGACAGAGAAACACAGACTCTTGGCGTATTGCAATCACACTCAAAGCAGTGTCCTCTGTTCCCGCCAGGTACAAAGTTCTCCTTTCCCCCAGCTCCACACAACAATTGGAGAAAATGGGCGTGGTGTAAACCCAATGGAGATTGCTGTTACATGACCTGGAGCTTAGTTGAACAAGTAAAGCATGCTGGACACCTAGGAGGGGTGGCAAATGTATGTATTCCAAAGCCGTACATGACCAGAGAGAACGATTTGGGGAGTGCGGTCAACCAGCTGCCAAGGAGGGGATTGAAGAGAGGGACATAAACATAGCCCTCATTGCACCCCTCTCTTAGCCTATCAACAGAGAACTGAGAAATGTACTTTGCTTGTAGTCCTCTCCTCTCCTTCATTGTTCATGTATCGTAGGTGTGAGAGACATTACCCACTCAGACAGCCATTCAGACCATACCCAGATGATGTCACAGAAGAGACTAGCCTACAATCAGATGACCTCACTACGTACATCATGACACAGATACGTTAGGCATGAAGCATATATGCATCCATGCACAAAGCTACACAGACATTTTTGTTTATTGCAAGTAGACACAAAGGATATGCCTATGACTAGCATAGGTAGAGGACTGACACATGTATACTCTTTTGCTGAGCATGAAACTGCAAGACTCACAAGAATATATATAAACATCTTGCTAACACTTAACACAACTAACGTGGGCAACCATGCAAATCAAGATGGAAGCAACACGTGCATTGGAGTGAATTGGAGTAGCTTTGAGAGTTTGAGATTCAGAGAAAGCCAACAGGCTGATTCAGTTAAGGCTGGCAGGAAGGGTTTCCAGTGCATTCACTGTGCACTGATATCCAAGGACAGAGAGAGAATGAAGGTTTTCAGATAAGCAGATGGGATGGAGCACGTGCAAGAAACCCAAGCTACAAATCCTCATATTTACAGTCAGAGGGCCTACAGTTCGTGGTCCTTACATACGTGACTTGTATGTGCCAGACAGTGCCTATTCATTTGGGCTAGATAGGGATTCCTGTTCCCATATAGCTGAAAGCAGTGGGATACAAATGTAACACAGGTTCAAAGGCAAATGTTCTGTCTCACGGCCTAGGAGATCGGCGAAGGTAACTTATTGGGAACATGCAGCACCTTCGGAGTCATTCCCACTACCTTGAGTTGTTGTACTCGGTCTGGTATCCATCCAAGGCTCCAAGGCTGTGAAGACCCTTTTTGTCCAATCCCTGCTCACCATTCATGCTAAGCTTACACTATTTTGCATTGGCCAGCCACATTTCACTAACCTGTAACTCTACATTTGATTATTTGATACTATTTGATGGGGTATTAGGAAGAGCCACAGGACATGGTTCACTCATTAAGTATGCTAATCCATTTACAGAAACTATATTTAGTTCACCTCACTAACCAATCTCGTCCCATTAGGTTTTTGGGATGTAAGTGCATTTTGTGATGTCACACACTAACAAAACCAGCTGACAATCACCTAGACACTGAGAGCGTGGGAAGACTGTCATGTTGTTCATGCTGCAATCCCTGTTATTTGAATGTGCAATAAAGACAATTGAACTTTGTCTGATGACTGGGTGTTCTGTTCTTGGTGCAGGGGATTTCCAGTGCCCAGTCCTCATGCATGTATATTGTGAGACTGTTAATGGTCCCCCACCGCCATTACAGTATCCTGGCTCCTAAGGGAGTGTGACACTAATAGTGTAGTGGGCATAGTGCTTACATGGGGAATGGATATTTCTCAAAACGTATCAGTCCTCATTTTATTTACAGTTTATATACCATACCATTCCCTCATGCACATCTTCTAATTGGGCTATTGTGATTCTGATGCCTCTATAAAACATTGCTACATACTTAAAGAGGAAGGTTTTCATATCTGGAGATCCCAAATGCTTTAGGCTTACACAGTTATTCTACCATATCGCAAGACCTTGAATCTCTTATTTTTTGTCATTTCGACCATACATTTAAGGAATTGAACAAGTATAAGAAACACATTATCTGGTGGATCTTGATTTTAGCCCACCACTCAACAATTGACCATGACTCTCCACATAGTAGGTAAGGCTATTCTTAGAAGATCTCTAAACTGTGTTTGAATAGACTTTAGAAATATGTCAGTTTGGCTATGGTGTGTTGTTCTTATCGTAATTCTGCTCAACCTATATATCTCTTTCTCTACAGTTAACACTCTGCTGTATAAGACTAATTGAGAACAGACTTGCTTCTTTATAAATAATCCAATAGACAGTAGGTGATTTCTCATAACATAATCCAGGTGATTAAGGACTCCTGACCATGGGAAGATTTTGAGATAGCATTTATTTATGATTTATTACATTTGTAGGTTTGATCACCATATAAATCTGTAGCAGGAAGAAACAGAGATTCATATTGAGACTCATGTTATGTCTCCCAGGGGATTCCCTTGTATCCAAATACAGGCAGCAAAGATGTACCTAAACAGTCAAACTTGTCAGATAAAAAGATGAGGTTCCATGACATTTGTGTCTCCTCGTCAGCTAGTTAATAACTTATAAAGTATTCAGGCTCCCTTTGGGTTTCAAAGTAAGTGTTGCAATAGAAGTACTAAATGTTTTTACTCTAGTTGTTCTCTAGTGGGGCCCACCACACCTGCATTTACTTAGTGGCTGTGAGGAATTCAAACATCCTCGTAAGGGGAGTGCACTCAACTGGGTTTTTTGATTTTTTTGATAAACGAAAAGGAACAATGGGAGATAAGCCTCCGAGAAATGCGTGAGGCCATTCCACACACATTTCATCTGCTTCTCGCATGAAACACATAATCATGTGTACTCCGGGAAGACACAGCCTACAGGTGCCGTCTTTCCCAGTCATATTCAGCTGGAATGTGACAGCCATGGGTACTTTGAAGCATCACAAGATGGGGGAAGCCACACCTTCCTCCAGCCATGGGCACCCTAATTTAAATATCAAAGTCTCAGTGGATCTGCTTCCCTGTTGTGTTAATTCACCTGGTAGCAGTGCAGACTAACGAGAGATACTTGAGGCAAGCCTGTAAGGGCTTGGTTGTCGAACAAGACAACAGGGAAGCGGGGCTAACACCCCTTTGGTATACAATATGTCAGCTTGAAGCTAGTTACCTCCTCTGTATGAAAAGCAGTGAATGGCCTGTCCGGGTCTAGCAGTTACCGCAGGTGTCTCTGCAGAGCAGACCCCTTTCAGAGGGATGAAGGATGTGATTTGGGGGAGACAGGAAGTCTGCTTCCAGCACAAACTTCAAGGGATGCCTGGACTTTAATCAAGAGTCACAGAGGGCTCAGTTAAACAGATAGACACTTTGATCTACAACAGACAGGAAGATGGGTGGGACTTAGACTCATCCCTTAACTTTACTGTTGTAGAGCACTTTGGTCCTGACCTCATGCATAACAGTAGATTGTTGGTGGGGACCCAGGATTGGTTCATTAAGGTGGGCTTAGCCTGCACCAATCTCCCAGTTTTAAGAGAGGGCTGAACCCCTCACTTGGCGGATCATTCAACGAATCTGAAAGGAGTAAGAAGAAGGACTAATTTGATCCAGGGCTGAAGGAACAGTCTACCTTACATCTTCTGCCAGTGAAGGAAGGCCAGGTGTCCCAAGATGGAAGCAAGATCCCTCCCCTAAACATATCCAAGGGAACAGAGGGAGATATCAGACTAAGAGGACTCGTCCAGCAGCCCCAGAATTGCTACCCAGCCAGCACATAGCGTGCCCTGCTAGGTTCTGCCAGCAAGGTTCCTAGATGGGACGTGCTAGATAGTATCTGAACTAAGGACAAGGCTGTTGCCTGCAAACCCTGTCATGAGCTTTGTGCTGTCCACCTTGAAAGGACGACACAAGCCCTGTGAAGAATCTAGGAGGAGTGCCACACAGCATCAACCAGCGTCTATCTTTTAAGGATATTTTCAAGACAGTCGAGCCTTCGAACCGCATCCGGCTGCACCGCTGACTGTTGTCACGCCGCAGTCACCAGAGCCGCCAGAGACGCCTCGGCCACTATTCGAGATCTGCCAACCAGCACAGAGACAAAGATTATTGGCCCGAGTTACCGTGTCGGCCAGCCTACAGCTGTCCATCCAGCCTCGCTAGCCGAACTACCTGCTGACTGATACCCGCAGCTGTCTCCTGCAGTAACACTGTCTCAAGGGCTGCAAAGCGCCCTGGAACCGCCTCAACGCTGTCAAGCACCAAGAACCTCTTCAGCACCAGGTACATTGTCGTTCTGCCCCCCCTGGTTTTTCTCCGAAGTCCCCTAGAGACAGTTAGGACCCTTTGCCCCCTTGGTGCTGGAACAGAATAACCTTGAACCGTAAGACTGATTACTCTACCAACTACCCTCCTGTCAGAATCCAGAGTGCATCCCTTTCCTTTGTGAAACTGTCTGTCCTCTGTGTTCCTTTACAAGGTGGGTTGTGTTTTATAGTGTGCTAGTACTGTCTGTTGTTTTAATAGTAAATTAGATATTTTTATACAACCTTGACTGGACAGTACCTTTTATCATTGGGTAATAATTGTATTTTTTCGCTGTGTTGCAACTAACCAATGATCCACGACCTTGCAGAGATAAGCCTGCCGTTCCATCCACATTACCAAAACTGGACAAGGAGGTTTAATAATTCACTTGTATTCCAATCTGTTCGGATCTGGTGTACTAGAGGTGTGTGGTTGATTGATTGTTTAGAAACCGATAATCATATCCTGCACCACTGCTGCCCCAGAATTTGATTTGTCATAATGGCATTCACTGACAATGGCCCAGCCATGACCATAACAAACAAGCTTCAAGATGTGCCACAGGGTAGATAAGGCAGGGAAGAGCAGGAAGATACTAGTGTGGGTAGAGAACGGTAAGATTATCAAGCAATATCTGTGTGGTAATGGTAGCTCATGCAGCAAAAGTGGAAAACAGTACAATGCGATCTAAAAAGGAGCAGGACAAGGGATTGGGGACTTATCTTACCACAAAACCTCCACCAAAAAGAGAACTGTCTAAAGAAGAAAATAATTACCGATTAAATATTGGAATGGCCAGCTGCAAAATGCAATTTTAACTTGAATGTAAAGACCTAACTCTAGGGTTTCTTTGCTTGAACTTTGAGAATCCAAACGACAAAGCATCCATGGGCATGTTATCAGACAAGCAGACCCACTTATAGCAGCACAGTAAACAGTGGCACAACACATCTACACATCTACCATCATAGCATTGACTACATCTGTCGCCGAGGTGTCTGCACCAGCTCTGCGATCGTTGGGAACTTGCACGTCATCACACAGTCAACACTGAGACAGAGAGCCAGAGAAAGCAGGAACAACATTAGTGTGCCTCACTCATGCAACCTGAATCTTGGAAATTCCATGCACCACAAGCCACAATTCTGATTTCAAGTTCTGGGGCCCAATGCTCAAACACCCACACTCATGTGGAAACTCTCACCCACTCCGAAGCACAATGCCAATAAGCACTGCCATTCAATAAATACCTAGTCTCATCTGTAGTGCATCAGGGTGTAATTAAGAATCTTCTTAGTGCGTTTTCATCAATGAAAGCAGACGCCCAGTTCAAAGTAGCCCCTATAAAAAAGTTTATGAAATAACCTTGTTTCTCTTTCCATTGCAGCTGAGGCATGGTGTTGTGAAAGTGAGGCATCAATGGTGGGCAGGGACAAATGCGAGTAAGGTAATTAGAGCTTTTGTTGGAGAAATGTGGTCAGTGGGAGTGGAGCAGAAGTAGCAGGTGAGAGCAGACGTGAGACTCATCAGAATACAGACTTGCACCAGCCATACAGCTCCCGTTCCAGTCATTTCTTTGGTTGGGCCACCCCACTGCTAATTCAGAGCAAAAGGTGAGCGGAAGGAGTGAGAGCCTCATCACGAGTTGGGCGGTAGCCCTTAAATCCAGCGATAATGGTGTTAGCACCGCCAATACCACTCTGCCAGGTCACGTGTTGGTGCAAATACAGCCAGACCCAAAATGTACCAATGCTATTACAGCCGGTGCTATTACAACAGGTGCTTTTACAGCCGGCACTAATAGTGCCAACAACACAAAGCGCAATTACAGGCGGATCACAAGTGCATTCACGGTGGTATTAGCGCTGGTGTACGGTAAATGAGGTAAATGAACCCAGGTGCCAGGAATCAAGCCACACGTGAACACAGTGCTTACCACAGGGCTATATAAGACCCACCCAAGCCCCAAACGCTGTTTCCAACACCATTCTGACATTATTCACTGCAAGCTGGGACAGGCAGCATCTCAAGCTGGACCTTGAGATGCAGGACAACCAGGCCAGGGCACATGGCGTATGGGGGGCGGGGTTAGGAGGAGGAGAGCAGACCCAGAAAGGCGAGCACCCATTGCCACTGATAAGCCATCACCCTGGGCCCCCAGAGAAACCCAGTTGGTAACTGAGTACCACCTGGACAGGGAGTCCATCACTGAGCTGCTGGCCACAACACATGAACACATTGGAAGCAGGATTAAAATCCGTACAGCCCTACAGTTCCTGGGGTGGGCACCTTCCAGCACTCCATGGCCATGGCACAGTCAACATACAGCGCAGCCCTGGTCCAGGTGCTAGATGCCCTTATGTCAACCAACACATTGCACTGCCCACCACCCAGGTCCAGGTCAATGACATGAAGGCACGCTTTTAGTATAAAAAAAGGCGGGTAACCGCAGGAAGCATTGCATGTCAAGAGGAGGCACTGGCAGCACCCATGCAGTCCCATCACCATTGATGGGGGCATCCAATGGTGCATGCACATGTTTCACCCACCTGGATGCACACATGTGATGTACACATACCACTGCCATCACAATGACACATCAGACCACATGTACCACAATGCATCTTGAATGTGGCACAGGCCAGATCCACACAGCGGCACCAACAGCAAGTCCACCCATGCCTCAGCCGCCTGCCCATGTGCAGTCAACCAGAAGACACCATAGGCCAACCACCACAAAGTCACTGGGTGCATGCACAGGACAGGTAATGCATGGCATAACATACAAAGGATGCACACCCATCACACATACACATTGCGTGGGCTGGATGAACACAATAATGCTCAATTACCAGATTCATTGATATTGCTGAGCCATGCATGAGACAAATGACTGATCTCTGTATTCCCACCGATGCAGGTGACCGATATTTGCAGCTGGTGTGGCTGAAGACGTCTGTGGGTGACCCACATACACCACATGAGACCGCCTACAACCATGCCCACAGCTATACACAGGTATGAATAGAACACACCTTTGGACTCCTGAAGGCATGATTCTCCTGCATATACCACACAGGAGGGGGCCTGATGTATGCCTCTGACAAAGTGGGGAAAATACTCTTGGTGTGTGCTATGCTCCAGAACATTTGCCTGAGGAGGAATGTACCCCTACCCCCTAATGCTAACAGGCCACATTCTCAGGAAGATGGAGATGTTGATCATGTGGCAGAAGCCAGGGCAGACACCCACGGCAATGAAGTGAGGGAAGGGGGAGTGGCCCGACAGGCGCTAATAGACAAGTACGTTTTAGTATGATGACCTGACCCAGTACACAACCAGCACAGTGTGAAGAAAGAGCAGAAGAACACAATCATGAATGTCCTTGCATGTTATTTGTTCAACAGATTTCTATGTAACCTTTTCAAACTCCATCCCTCCCCCATCCATCACTGACACCCCAGCACACAATCCCTCATCACTCCACCTACCACCAACACCCCAGCACACAATCCCTCCACCCCACCCATCACCAACACCCCAGCACACAATCCCACCTCTCAGACCCACCACCTACACCCCAGCACACAATCCCCCTCCCACCACCCACCACTAACACCTCAGCACACAATCCTCCTCTCCCCACCACCAACACCCCAGCACACAATCCCTCCCTCCCGCCACCCACCACCATGTCCATAACATGTGCACTCAGGCCAACAGAAGTCATGCCATTCATGATGGCTGTGCCCTCTTCTCCAGACCCCGAGCATTCAGGGAGCATGAGCGCAGCTGGCACAGGGGCCTCCGCCTAAGGGTGCCTTGTTAGGATTCCTCATGGAGGTGGTGGAGTTGGATGCAATAGAAGCTGCCACCTGGAGCTTCTGGCGTTGTAGGGCATTGCTCTCCCTCATCTGCTTGGCTAGGACACGGACCCCCTCGCACATCTGGCACACCCTCTGACCCAACCCTGTCAGTGAGGCTGTGCAGGCTTCCACAACTCTCCTGGTCCAAGCATTGTCACTTGCCATCCTCCTCGTGGCTGCCTGGATGCTTTCACTAATGGCCTGCATGTGCTGGCTGTGCGCAGTGGCAATTGTCTTCATTTGGTGCTGCCGTTCCTCCATCACATTCATCTGCTCCATGACAGCTCTCAGGTTGGTTGGCAACTGGGATGGAGAGGGGGACGTCAACTGATGGGCCTGATGACGGGGGAGCCATTGGAGCTGGTGTCAGTGTCTTGTTCCGGGGTGTTTGCACGCAGCTGGTGTGCTTGGACATGTGGGCTTGGGCTGCACTCCATTTCCCAGACAGGGCTCTCAAGTGTGTTGGATGGTGGAGGGCGGCCACTGCGGGTTGGTTTCAGGGGCGCTGCTGCATGTTGGCTGACTCTGATGATGCTTACCCCTTGTTCCTCCTGGGTGATGGTTGTCGGGGCTTTGTCCTCCCTGGCATCATGGACTTCCACGGTGGTGTCATCACTAGCAACATGTGTGCTCCTGGCAGGCTGAGATTGTGTCTGGGTGTGGTGGAGTGCGTCTTGTGCCTAGGTGACCTTTGCCGTTGCCTCCGTGGGGTAGTGGTGTTGGTGGGGGTGCAGTAGCACTCTGCTGCATCCTCATCCCCTGGAGCCTCTGGCGAAGCTTGTGTGCCTGTAGGGGACAGAGGTGATGGCATTAGGGCACATTTGTTCACATGTATTGGCATACATGACAGTAATTACATTGTGAAGGGTGTGGCACGGGGAAGTTGCACTGATGCACAATTGCAATTGGCCGTGGTGGCATGACAGGGGTACATTTGTGACATTGCTGTTGCTTTACCTTCGTGCATCAGACCCCCATGATGTTTGAGTGTGGGGCCTGGTACTTGTCACTGCCAGGTCC
This sequence comes from Ambystoma mexicanum, assembly GCF_040938575.1. Lineage (NCBI taxonomy): Eukaryota > Metazoa > Chordata > Amphibia > Caudata > Ambystomatidae > Ambystoma > Ambystoma mexicanum. The sequence continues at coordinate 1,084,408,713 of NC_090930.1, forward strand.
CGATGGGGCACCGCTGTGCCCCTGCCATGGCTGTGTGGTGCCTGGTGCTTGGATGTGTCCCTTGGCTGCTCACCCCACTGCTCTGGCTCACACTGGTGGCCTTGGTGCACTGGCACATGGGTGCTGCCATAGGTGCCTGTGGTTGCTCCCATGCACTGCCCCCACTCGCAGTGTGCAACTAATGGGTAGTTCCACTGTGGGATGCTGTGCTGTGCTGTTGTAGTTTAACTCCCTCAATCCCCTTCATGTTGTTGATGGTACAACACTTCTCCTGTCAGGGCATTAGGTCAGGTTGCAAGGTGAGCCTCCCCCTGTGGTCAGGCTGACTGTCTGTGCTGGGCCAGGATTCCATGGACCCGCACACGCAAGTCATTCCATCTTTTGCATTTGCATGTAAGCATTTATATATTTATGTGCGTACATTGCTATGGTTTGTGTAGTATGCAAGCCATCTTTCATAAACATAGAAATATATTTGTAGTATGCAAGCCATCTTTTATAAACATAGAAATATATTTCTATGTTTATAAAAGATGGCTTGCATACTACACAAACCATAGTAAGGTACGCAAATAAATATATAAATGCCTACATTTATATATTTGTTTGCGTGCCTTACTATGGTTTGTGTACTTCAAGATGGCTTGAAAAGTACATAAACCATACTAAGGTACACACACAAATATATAGCATTGCTATATTTGTGTGTGTACCTTATGGTTTGTGTACTTTCCAAGCCATCTGTGTTAAACATTTCTATGTTTATAAAAGATGGCTTGAAAAGTGCACAATTCAATGCATCTTTTATAAAGCTTTCCCGACAGACAAAGCCCGAGGTGTCTTTGTCCGTCGTCAAAGCTTTATAAAAGATGGCTTGAATTGTGCACTTTTCAAGTCTTCTTCTATAAACCTCTAAATATGTCGAGGAGTCCCCAGGTTCGCCAAGGATTAAAGATGCCTCAGCGACCTGGGCAAACAAAGGTACAGTAACTAGTTACAGTGACTGACAGAAGTGCCAGCCAGCTACAGCGATGCTGTGTCTGGCTGACACTTCTGTCAGCTTGCCTGACCTAATGGCGGGCACACCTCCCGTCGTGGCTGTGGTCGCGACAGGATAATGCATCACGCCAATGTTGTGGTTGGAACGGAGTTCCCGGCACGGCCCCGGCTCAACCCCACTTTTAGGACTGGCAATGCCCACTTAAAGCACTAGCAATGCCCGAACCAAAAACACAAAATGCTAGTGTGGGACATGGCCCATGTGGGCCAGTTTAGTAAGTTACCTCACCATGCGACTAGAAGTTTTGAACAGGGTTACTGGATAAACATGCAGAATTTGCATCACATCAAAAACCTCCCCTTACTACTCAAACTGTCTGTCACAAAAGGAATGAATTGCCATTTGCTACTGTGGGCCACTATTTCAATGGTGCCCTTGACAATGGCATGCCTGGTTCGACCCTTACTTAGGGTACTGGCAGCAACACATTTTAAAGGGCTTGTCACTGTTGTGAAGAGTTGCGTGTGTGATGCTGCCTGGCTTCTATTGTGTCATGTGGTTATGCACCGGATGTGTTACCTTCTGTCCTGTTAGCATACAAGCTCATGCCAAGATGTGAACTTGTGACCTTCAGCTAATGCAGGCATGAACGACGGCGTGTTTGCCATCCGATTCATCGATCAGACCTTTACAACTCTACACAGTAAGTGCAGCAAGCCAGAGGGAATGCGAGCCATTGAACAACCATTAAAGATGCGCTTGTAAAGCTTTCCGCATGCTGCAGCTCTACAAATTACACACGGCGACCACAATGCATTTATGGCTCGACAGACCCCGGCTGGAAAGTTCCCGAAGCCTGGGCCTGTGAATACAATCCTTGATTGCCTGATGGCTCCAACAGCTGGAGCATTTACATCACCGGAGGCTTTGTCAGGTCTTGGATGGGATACAGCGACCGAGAGAACAGGCAGAAATTGTACTTGAAGTTTATGAGATGATGAACTTGGCATTTCCAACTTTCTCTTTTTTTGTTTTTAAACATGCACGAGTTTTTTGTAGGAGTGTTCTAAGGACATAACACGCTATCGCTGCACTTTCTCTTCTCCACGCGGCAACAAAAGGCTTTTGAGGCTGCACGGCCGTCTTTGTAGTTTCTCCCCCTCGTCTCCCCTACTTTTTGATAGCATAATTGCTTCAAACGTTTAGTTGTATAATGCTTCGGATGTCAGAATTGAACATAAGGCATGGCAACAGTTCAAAGCTGTGTCTGCAGCAAAGAAAACTAAAAGTGAATGTCACACTGGATCTCTGTACAAGCATACCAAATGTGGAACACGATAATCTTTAAAAAGAAATTAATCTTGCCAGTAGTAAATTATGAAAAACAACATTAAACAAGCATTGACAACGCCAACCGTTTGGGCTTGTGCATAGGCACGAGAAAGGCACTTTCCAGCCATTGCTGCAGTGGTATTAACTGGCCATTGATGTTAGCAGGTATTAAATGGTGCCAGTACTTGAACATCTAATAGCAGTGCCTGGCAAATGCCTAATACTTAATCACAAGTAAAAACTATTGGGATAGCCAATGCTTGTTTAAAACAGGACTTCAGTGAAAGACACAATCGAGTGGCAGAAGGCAGAGCTGGTAAGACATTTAAATTGCGCCGCTAGTAAGTTTACAGCTCTAAGTAAGTCATTCATTCTCAGAAGACTGCTTTGAAATAACAGTTAGACACTTTGAGCTCAAAGTTTGATGGTAAGGCTTGATGAAAGGGATCTCAAAGAGTTCCCACGAGGATGTATTTTGGGCAGGGAGGGCAGGAGCTGGGTGGGAATGTCTACCCCTCTACCCTTGCACTTACGCGATCTGAATGACACCTGGCCTAGTAGGATCGTTGTCTGTCTCCCCTTGTCCCCCCCCCCGCCTCGTTGCGCCTTGAAACACTTGTGTACAGGCGCGTTATAAATATCATATGATATCATATCATATCAATAGGCATTAGCATGGTTATGGGCAGTCCATGGGTAGGCACATAACTAAACAACACCTACTACCGTTGAGTGTTTATTTTTTTTTATTTTATTGTTCATATGCTTTTTCTCCCTATCGGTACTATAATGCAATAGTTTCGGCTTAGTGCTACCTAATAGCTCAAACTAAAAATGGATGGGGGAGAAATAAATGCGCGAGTGGTTTACGTTTGGTGTAGAAAATTAATTGGATGTCTAATAAAACTATAATAATAGCAACTTTTATTCATAGCGCATCATGCCTAGTTGTTCCAATTTCTAGGCAAGGTACAATTATTATTCAGTGACTTGGAACACATGTAATGATGAACCAGCTCAGCTGCAGGATTAAAACTTGCAAAGTGCAGTCTGGCCTCATGCTGAAGCTAGTGCTCAAGGTATCTCCCAGGTGCATTTAAAAGCCTCTAGCAATCCTTGTGTCTGTGAGAGCATTGAACAACGTGGGGCAGAGTTGAGAGATTCATTGCTTAGCTGGAGGGCACAGCAGGTCCCTCACAATGGCAACCACAGCTGGCTTACTCTTCCCAGACCTATGTGAAACTCAATAGTGGTGGAACACTGGAATCCAGAGGGGAGAACTCTGTCGTCATCATTTTCGATATAGTGTTCATATGGGTAATAGGCTAAGTGTTGTGTACGTAGCACACGAGGTGCGCATGCGCGGCCAAGCAGGCCGGCGCATGCGCACTGAAATAATAAAGGCGGTGCCCGGACAGTTTGCGCCGGAGCACCGGAACAACCAGACGTCTCCGGCGTGCGTTCTTGCGCGCCCGCCCGCGTGCGCTAGTGCTCAGACCCTGGGGGGCCCGCACACCACACAGGGCTTACCCAGGTCCCAACACTGGCGACGAGGAGGTACGGAGTACTTCCCTGCTCCGACAGCCTCAGAGAGACGGAAAGCTCTTCCGTATTACGGACCCGCGGAGTGCCGGCGGCCATTTTGTTTTCGCTCGCTCCTCTCCTCACACACAGCTGCAGTGGTTGCGGTCCGAGAGGGTGCTCGTGCGCCACCTGCCAGCTGTGTTTTTGGAAAACTACTCAATTTTTGGAACTCCCACAGTCCTGCAGGCGCAGGGCTGTGGCATCAAAGAAGAAAGAAGTGGGTTTCTACACCCCAGCACTACTACAAGCCCAGGACAAGCCACCCATCATTATAGGAAAAGACAACTGTGAGTACGTGACGCAGATATGGGCGAAGAGACTGATGATGAGGGTGCCATAGCCCCAATTCCGCGCAGATCTCGCAGCTCCCTGGCCCCCATGCCTGAATTCGATACAACTGGCCCCCCTTCCAAACTGGGCCCGAAGTGGCTGCTGTGGGTCAAGAGGCTAGATATGTTCTTCAGGGCATCTGGGGTGAACGATGATGACACCAAAATCGCGACTATGATCTACTCGGCAGGCGCGGAAGTCCACAAAATCTATGATTCCCTCGTCATCCCCGTGGTCACGTATGACACAGTCAAGCAGGCACTCAAAGACCATTTTCTCCCCATGGCAAATGTGGATTTTGATAGATTTGTCATGGGCGCCGAAAGACAACTAGACGACGAGCCTCTAGACAAATTTTGTGCCCGTTTGAGGCAACTGGCGACCTCCTGCAGATGGGTCGATGAGGAAGAAATTGTCCGCAACCAGCTATTGCAGGAGTGCAGCTCCGGCAAACTTAGAAGGCAAGTACTGAGAGAACCTGGTCTGACCCTCCAGCAAATTTTGGACCTGGGAAGGGCACATGAGCTGGCAGAAGCCAGAGGTGCGAAAATGGACGCTGCTACGCGACCGAAGAATGATGAAGACGCATTTGCTGTGGGACTATCAGCAACGGGAAGGTTGAAATGGGTGCCGAGAAGGCCTGATGCCCCCCCCACACCAGGCAACGCCTCATCTTGCTCCTACTGTGGATATGATCTCCCCCACGGAGGTGAATGCCCAGCTAAGTTGAGAACGTGTGGCTGGTGTGGCACACCGGGGCACTATGCAAGGATGTGCCGGGCTGCCGCCCCTGTAGCGGCAGGAAGAGGACCAGAGAGAGTTGGACGTGGGGGTGCTCGCAGAGTGAGAGGCATCTCATCGATCGATCAGGGTCTGCAGGACCTGGACATCGCAGAAGAGGAGGAGGAGGAGGAAGAGATTTTCTTCATTTCCAGCATTGTGAAAGGTCCTGGCACGAGATGCCAACCCACATGCACTGTTAATATCGATGACGTCCCCACCCCCATTCTCATAGACACTGGGGCGTCGGTCTGTGTGCTGGCCACCAAACATTACGAGGCCCTGCCAGGCCCACCGGAGCTGTCTGCGTCTATGGCGCGAATATATGCTTTCGGAGGGGAAACACCTCTACCCATCCAAGGTGTGTTTGTAGCCCCGGTTTCTCATGGACAGAACACTATCAAAGCAAGGTTCTTTGTCACCAGCGTCAGCCCACATTCCCTGTTGAGCTGTGCGGCATCGGAAGCACTCGACATTGTCCACTTCTCGTTTGGGGTATACCATGTAGATCTGAAAAGCATGCTACACAGATTTGAAACTCTCTTCAAGGGCATTGGAAAACTGAAAGCAGAGCCCATACGCTTACATATCGACAAGTCCGTGAGGCCGATGGCCCTCAAACATCGCCGGATTCCTTTTCACTTAAGAGCCCAAGTGGAGGAGGAGTTGCAGCAGCTGGTCGACCGAGACATCATTGAAAGAGTGGAAGGCCCCACTCCTTGGGTTTCGCCTATCGTAGTGGCCCCAAAGCCGAAGCAACCGGGGGCAGTGCGCATTTGCGTGGACATGAGGCTCCCAAATGCCGCCATCAAAAGGGAGCGTCACCTCACACCCACTCTAGATGACATCGTCGGAGAACTGCAGGGTGCCAAAGTCTTCTCTTAACTGGACCTCAGGTCTGGGTATCACCAGTTAGAGTTACACCCCGAGTCGAGGTACATTACGACATTCACTACTCACGAGGGGCTGTACCAGTACAAAAGACTAAACTTTGGAATCTCGTCTGCAGCGGAGGTTTTCCAAAACGCCATCAGAGGAGCCCTGTCCGGACTGAAAGGAGTCATAAACATGTCCAACGACATCTTGGTCTTTGCCAGGTCGGAAATAGAACATCTTAAACGACTAGAGAACACTTTTGAGAGACTACAGGCGGTGGGTTTAACCCTGCACCAAGAAAAGTGCGAATTCCTAAAAGACCGACTGGAATTCTTTGGGTTCACCTTCCATGCTGGGGGCATATCCCCGGATCCTAGAAAAGTCAAGGACATTAGAGATGCACCTGCACCCACATCACCGGCCGAAGTACGGAGCTTCTTAGGGATGGTCAACTACTGCGGCCGTTTTATCAAGGACTTGGCTTCTCTGTCGGAACCACTGAGGGCACTCACCAGGAACGACATAGCCTGGCAGTGGACTGAGAATGAACAACGATCCTTCAGGACCATCAAAGAAGCCCTGTCAGAGCAGGAAACAATGGCCTATTTCAATCCCAGCCGGGAATCGGAGATTGTGGTCGATGCCAGCCCGGTGGGCCTGGGGGCGGTCCTCATGCAGGCAGACGAACTAGGGGTCATGAGGCCCATAGCATATGCCAGCAAAGCCCTCACCGGCATGGAGAAGAGGTATTCCCAGATAGAAAGGGAGGCCCTTGCCATCCTGTGGGGGTGCAAACACTTCAGAATTTACATCCTCGGCAAACCTGTCGTCGTGATAACGGACCAAAAAACCCCTGATTCCTATTTTGTCAGGAACATCATCCAAGCCGCCACCCCACATCGAGAGATGGATGCTATCCCTCATGGAATACGGCGTCAAGCTAGTATACCGCCCAGGTACACATAACCCAGCCGATTATCTTTCTCGTCACCCAGGCACAAGGGATACCCAGAGTCCCGTGGAGATGACCGACACTGGGGACGCCGTACACCTCGTCATTGAATCGGCCCTGCCCGTGGCCTTATCGAGACAGGACATTGCGGATGACTCGAACTCAGACGAGGCGTTCCTGAGGGTGAAAAGGGCGGTGGCCACAGGAGAGTGGTGGGACATCCTTTTGAACAACGCCAGGAGGAACCCGGATGTGCAAAGGGACCTGCAACTGCTGTGGAAAGCTCGACACAAGCTCTCGGTGTCCACGGACGGTCTGCTACTGCGAGGGCACCAGATCGTGATCCCCAGGTCATTGGTCATGAGGGTCCTCCACTTGGCCCACACAGGGCACCAAGGCATGGCCAAGATGAAGGCACGCCTCAGGCCGAAGGTCTGGTTTCCCGATCTGGAGCACAGGGTGGCCGAGTTTGTGAGGACCTGCATTCCCTGCCAGGCTACGAGTCCTGTGGAAAGCGGCCCACCCATTCAGGCCATGGAGCGGAGTGACGTACCATGGGGAACGGTGCACGCAGACTTCGGCTCGACCGGAAGGGGCCTACATTTCCTGGTGGTCACGGACCAGTGGTCGAGGTATCCGGAGGTGGAGCTCGTAGAATCCACCGCCAGTGATCACACCATCCTGGCAATGGACAAAATTTTCGCCACCCATGGGTTCCCCTTTGAGATCTGCTCAGACAACAGAGCGCCATTCCATGGACAGCGGTTTGCTAGGTATTGCGAAGAACGAGGTATAAAGCACCGGAAGGTAACCCCGCTATGGCCAAGGGCCAATGGAGAGGTTGAGCGATTCATGCGGACACTGAACAAGATTTTTCGAATTTCTGTCAATGGAGGGGAGGACCTACGACACAATCTAATTGACTTTCTTCGTGAATACCTGTCCACCCCACATCGATCCACCGGAATCGCACCCGCCGAGGCGTTGTTCAGGCGAATACCAAGAGGGCTAATACCCGAAGCGGGAGACAGACACCCAGGAGTGATCGATAGCGCACGGGTGGCAGCAGAAAGAGCAGCGAGAAACGAGAACGAAACAACAAGGCGGAGGCTGCCAGAAAGAGAGATAGTGGTAGGAGACACCGTCCTAGTCCGGAACAGGAAACCGGAAGGAAAACTCTTGATGACCTACGAAGCCCAACCAATGGGAGTCACTCATCTCAAACGGTCCATGGTCACAGCTGCGAATGCGCGTGGTACAGTAACCAGAAACGTATCCTTCTTCAAGCGCATAGGGTCTGTGGCAGCGGAAGAAGAAACCAATCCAAGGATAAACAGCGGCGGCGCCGCATGGAGGCGGTGAACCGCCAGAGGACCCCGGGGGACCAGAGAACCCTGAGGGAGGTTCACCCAGGTACCCGCGCAGGCAAGGGCGTCGTCCGCCGCAAAGATTCCAGGATTTCATCATGGACTCAGCGGCATGAGTAACAAGCCCTGTTAAGTACAGTTTGATTTGAGCCACGTTGGCTCCACTGTTCAATGTGTTTGTTGTTTGGGGGGAAAAGGAGGGATGTTGTGTACGTAGAACACGAGGTGCGCATGCGCGGCCGAGCAGGCCGGCGCATGCGCACTGAAATAATAAAGGCGGTGCCCGGGCAGTTCGCGCCGGAGCACCGGAACAACCAGACGTCTCTGGTGTGCGTTCTTGCGCGCCCGCCCCCGCGCGCTAGTGCTCAGACCCTGGGGGGCCCGCACGCCACACAGGGCTTACCCAGGTCCCAACACTAAGAATAAGGCAGCACTCAATTTGAGCTGAAGGCAACCCACCCACTGATTTAGTATTGGCTCATGGCCCTAGGGAACTCCAGATCACGAATCACTTAAACTCGCTCGACAGGCAAAGGAGCACCTAGGTTTCAGTGGGCCACTTACAGTGCCACTGCTCTGCTGTCCTCCGCCTGAGCATTAACAGTCTGGGTAGGTATCTTTCACATTACTGTCTTGTGCTGCAGGTTTGCTTAGACCGTGGACAAATCAAAACCCCTTTTTAGAACATCTACAAACCTACATCACTGGCATCTTACCATTCGCTAGACTCCATCTCTATGCCACTGGCCTCCTTTATTGGTCCCATAGAAAGGCTTCATAATATACCTCTGCCCCATTTTAGAAGATCCATCTGCAACTCCCATAAATTGCCATGTTTATTCTGGCAATCTAAGTGGCACAGTGCACCATCAAATGTGCTCTCTCCAGCTGGTCAGTTTATCTGACACAATTTGATAATGTGGACAGTGATAACTTTTCCCATCCAGTAATAATGTGCCCTTGTGGATAGCTGTACATTGCGCTCCATCTCAAATTCTGCAACCACCATGGTGAGTGAACAATCAGACACTCTTCAACACAAGTGACGTGTGTTGGGAGGCAGATGAATACGTCATCCATAGCTTCTGCCCCTCTCCTGCATCGATACTGCAAAGGTGAGAGACGTTACTCACAGAGACAACCGTTCCGTCATTACCCCTTACAGGTACAGCAGGGATTGGGAACAATATGAACTGATCATTCAAACTAAGGTAACAGTAAAAATGCATGCAGTAGACACAAAGCGAATATGCACTCCACATGAACAACACATATAATATGTAATATATGTATTTATACATGAAGAAAATTAACATAGCATCCACAGACATGAAGAACACTAGCATGACCAACATGTAAGGTGAATGCCAAATGAACAAAATGTGAATACAGCTCACTAACATAGAAGCAATAGTGTAGTTGGGCAGACAGCTTATCAAAAATGGAAGCCGCAGCATGTTTCTGAATGAGCACAGGCCTCAAAGCCTCAGGAAAACGCAAAAGGCTGAATCCAGAGAAATACATATCCATGCAGAGCTCAAACCGTGGCTGCCAACTAGTGCCAAGGTTAAAGTAAAATTATGGAGGATCGGTATGGCTGAATGAATGCACGAGATAGCAATTCCCAAGATGCAAGCAGTATACTCCCAGATTAATTCAAGTTTTATTAGAGCACAAGCAGCCTTTGTTAGCCAAGTGCAGTACACCAGTAAGCCAAAAGACTCCAAGAAGATTAACTCAAGACTGTTGCCAGTGGCAATCGAAAACACAACACACATTAGTTTTAGCAGAAATCTTAATAAAGAGAAGGCACATCTAATCCAAACACAGTACCATGGAACCTGACCCCCTAATAGGAGAACAATGGCCATTCATTAGAAACAAACACATACAGGACACTTGCCGCACTCTCTAAATTCACACATAGACATGGGGTGCAGCACAATGGCAAATACAAAGGTATTGCCTGGTCTCATGGCCTGAGAATGAGGGATGGTAACTTTTATTTGGAGGAAGAATGTTCCATGGGCCTCTCTCCCCCGCACTCCATGTCTAGCTCATATCCTGATGACCTATTAAAATCCTTATAGACATGTCACCCATCACGTAGTATGCCAACCAACCCCTTGCAGTGAAGATGGTGTAGTTTAACATTTATCAATATTGGGGTGATTCCAGGTGGAGCCATCAGATATGTGTAACCCAATTAAAATGTTTAACACTTATGGAATCTCTATGTAGCCAATCCACTAACCTTGCCCCGTTCCCTATAGGTTTTGTTTAATGATATTATTTTATGACACCATTGATGACACATGTGTAGTACTTAAGCAACTGTTTTTGATAAGTACATTGAGAGCAACAATATTTCAATGCTTGTATGTGCTACCGGCTTTGGTTCGATGTGAATACATTTGGGTTTTGCCATGCATATTGTCTACTCTGTCATTGAGTCCGGTTTTGATTGACTCCAATTTCTCTGGACCTATCTGCGATTTTGGGGTCACCTTAAAACATGGTAACAGAGGAAGGTCGGCTAAGTGTCGTCGGACATTTGAGGGGTCCCCACTGTGTACCGAGGACTGCAGAGTGATTTGTGGAGAGTGGGATTACGTGCAACTGGGAAAGGTGAACAGGAGCCCCCTTTGAGGAAAAGTACCATCTGGTCCTTGCAGGCCACGCCTTAGGGCATGGAGGACAGTAGGCTGATAGGAGAGACTTGACGCTGAAGATCTTCAGAAGTCCATGGAAGCAGGCATGACATAGGCATTGCAAAACAAGGGAGGTGGTATGTTATGTATTGTGGATTTTGTGAAGAAATTATAGAGTGAAAAAGAGATATCTTTCGTCAAATGTTGGGAACAATCATGTGGTAAGCCGCGTTAGGGGGCAGTATTAAAAGAGATGGATACCTCGTACAGAGTTCAGAATAAAGCTGTATTGTATTGTTGTAATCATTGCTGGTGTCAGCCTTATGTTGTGAGATAGCTTAGGATTTTATAAGTGGTTTTCTTTGAAATTGTGGCGAACGTGAAATGGGGGTGTGCACCGAGGAGTGTGGTCTGGTGTGGAAGCAGCAATGTGGGGCTGCTCGAAGTGTGAGTGATATTCGTGGTGCCACTCAGTAGGGTTGACAGATGCAGGAGGGATGGTCTCAGAGAGGGAAAAATGTGAGTGTGATTTGAAGAAGAGTTTGGTATCATTGGTACATTGTGTTTTTGCGTTATTATCATGGGTAACACCCCAATCATTCACTTATGTAAGTCACTGCCCCGAGATAAGGACAAAGAAGTTAAGTACCACATGGAATTAATTCAAGGCATGGCTGGCAAAATGGTCATGCCCTGACCACAACAAGGCGCCCATTCAGAGACAGTACTGCAACACATGTGTACCTATGTGTATGCCACTTAAAGGAAAACATTTACAGAATAGGTTAGGTACACTCGAACTCCAGAAAATGTTCAAGGAAGAAGTGGTGGAGACAGATACAAATGAATGAATGCTTAACCAGCATAACGAGGGGTGTATGATGCCCATGGCTCGTCCTCCTTCTCTCCAAAGCAGTGATCCATCCTTGACTGCACAAGTATTATACCCATTACAAGCATTAAAAACAGCGGCAGGGTATAATATTGCCACATATGCACCCCCACATACAGTAGTGAAGACATTATAAATGGGGAGACAATAAGCAAATGAGTATCCACACATGTAGATATGATAAGCACTGTGGCTTGCAAGTGAAGCTAACAGAAACCAAGGAAGAGGATCAGAGATAGAGAGGAAGGCAAGATGACAGGGATGAGACAATTGTACCAAATGAATGGATAGGAGAGCGAATAATGCTAAAACTGGATGGAAAGTACATTGATTATTCTAGAGAGAAATTAAGGGAAGTAAGAGAAAGAAGAAGAAAAACGAATAGAAGGAGAGAGAAAGAGAGCAAGGAAGATAATAGAGAGAAACAAAAAAGGAAAGATGACAAAAAGCAAGAAGGAAAACAAACGAGAGGCAGAATGAGAAAGGGAGAAGAGATGAGAAGAAGAAAGGAAAATAGGTAAACTGAGGTATGCAGAGAGGGAAAGAGAAAGACGAATGGAGGAAGAGAGGGAGAAAGACAACAAGATGAGTAAAGAAGTAGGGAGAGGTACCAAAAGGAAATCAATGACATCATTAACAAAGATACACTTCCAGACAGAGAAGAAGAAGGAACTATACAAAGGAAGATTGGCAAATTTTACAGGGGTAGGAGAAATGGCACCAATATAAGGAAAAAATATAAGGAAAAGTAGGGGAGGGTCCCCGCAAGGTGAAGGAAGGGATGCATTGAATGAAGTCATGAATGGAACATATAGGGTAAATCCCCTTAGAAGACTCGAGTTTGAGGATAGAGAGGATGAAGAGGATGAAAACAGCTAGGATGCAATGTTTGAAGACAAAGAGGGAGAGGAGAGTGAGGAGTTAGCAGCACAAGCCCCTTCCACTCATACATAGTTAGGTAAAGAGGTAGCGTGAGCAGATATTGAGGAACCGAAAACTAGGCCAGAACCTGTTGAATATCCAAGACAACCAAAAGTAGGCTTAAGTAGTTTAGAAGAACAAACACACTTTTATGAATAGACTGAGAAATCGGATGGAAAAGTTAGCATCACAAAAGTGGTAACAAAGACAAAGGGTGCAGCCGCACTTGGATGTTGCACTGGGCTAACACAATTCCCCTTATTAGATGTTATGCCATCTGTCCTACATACCCCACAGGCAGGCACCCACAGGTCTAATACCACCGCCCTCTCTAGTCCCGGTCCACTCCCCACCCATAGATCCCCACTCACTCATGCAGGGTGGCAGCAACAGCAACATGACAGGCAGCGCGCATGGAAACAGCCTGTTGGATATGGGCGCATGAACTTTTTGCATCCGTTTCGCCAGTGGCAACTACCTTGGCGTCTCGCAACTGGTCGGCGGAACCGCCGGCCCCTCCTGCTGCATCATCACTTGACCCGGAACGCCCGACCGACTGTTGTTACTTCGGATCACGTGACAAGGAAGCGTGTGGGACCACGCGTCATGTGACACGGTCACCTGACGAACCTCTATCCATTCAAATACTGTGAGGGAACGCTTGTTCAGTGCTTCACAGCTGACTTGTTTCAGCACTGTTTGTCGTTCCTGTTACTACGATCACGGTATTGAATCACGGACTGTTTTTTCTGACTTCTTCTTGTCAAGCCCTTGGTTATCGTTCTGCTCTGCTGGTTACCGGACTTTCGGACTGCTTCTGGCTTCCTTTGGATCACCCTTGGATTTGGTGTGCTCATCCGGTCTAGATCTCGGAACTCCTATCGGATTGCCTACGGATCTCCCCACGCTCTGCAACACCCGAACTTGTCATTCCAGTTCACGCAGGTATTCTGGTGCAAGTCCATCCGGATGGCCATCCAGTGTGCTACCTCAGCTGTTGCTGCCAGTTACACCCTGTCTCTGCACAGAGCACCTCCCATCCTGTCTGTACTACTTAGGGCTTGGGCCCCTCCACCTTGGTAAGCTCTTTAGTATAAAGTTACATTGTGATCCTTGCCAGTTTTCCTTGTCATTGTACTTACCCATTGCTTGCTTTACAGCGGTGGCGGGGTTTCCGGTGTCCCTGGTTCCTGGCATTTCCGGTACCCAATACCTGTGGCCTCACTCTTCAGTCCCCCTCCAGTTCTCCTCCTGCCTTCGGGACCATTAGACCAGTCATAGTCCACGCTATGCTAAAACCGACTCCAGGTGTCATACATCCTGTTCAGATAGTCATTGACTCCAGGGCCATGGGCTGTTTTATCGACATACAAATGGCCAATGCGTTGAATCTCCCATTAGTTACAAAGGAATGCCCGGAGCCCATGCAGGCTGTAGATGGAACTTCCCTAGCTTCTGGCCCTATCTGGCAACAGGCAGCCCCCCTAGAAATGCTCATTCAGGCTACACATAGGGAAACACTGTCATTTGACCTCATAACCACTCCTCAGTTTGGTGTCATTCTGGGTATCCCCTGGTTAAAACAGCATAACCTGCTAATCAACTGGGGAACCGGCCAAGTCCATTTCGAATCCGAGGTATGCCAGCACTATTGTCTTGTTGAGAGGGAGGAGTCATTTACGCGGGCTCGGGCGTTGGGTGCAGTAGCATGTTTGACCATAGCTGTGGAAGATAAAAGCCAGACATCCGTCTCACACGTGATCGGTGCTGTACTCGCCAACATACCCGCAGTCTACCATGATTTCCAGACAGTCTTTGATAAGGGTACTGCAGAGGGATTACCCCCGCACAGCCCGTACGACTGTCCCATAGATCTGGTCCCTGATGCCCCGATCCCCAAGGGCCGAGTCTACTCTCTCTCACCTTCCGAAGACCAGGCCTTGAAAGACTATGTACAAGAGGCACTACTTTTGGGCCACATACGACCTTCCACTTCGCCCGCGGCATGCCCTTTCTTTTTTGTTCCAAAAAAAGAGGGTGATCTTCGCCCTTGTGTGGACTACAGGTGTTTAAACACCATCACAGTTAAGAATCGATATCCAATACCACTCATATCTCCGCTTCTGGATCGGTTAATATACGCATCCATCTACTCCAAACTCGACCTCCTGGGGGCCTATAATCTGATCCGTATCCGCGAAGGAGACGAGTGGAAGACAGTGTTTTTCATCCGACAGGGTTTGTACGAGTGTACGGTAATGCCCTTCAGGAGTGCAACACCCCAGCCACATTGCAGCGGTTTATGGATGATGTCTTAGGGACATCATGGGCACTTATGTTGTAGTCTACTTGGACTTGGACGACATCCTTGGCCCTCATTACGACCCTGGCGGAGGTCCATGGTGCAATTTGCACCATGGACCATGGCGCAGAGCTGCCAACACCGCCATGGGGGTTGGCGGACTTACCGCCCCATTCCGAGGTTGGCGGGGCGGTAAATCCCCAATCCCCATTTACCCTTCCCCATTCCCATTTTTGCCCCATAGGGTATAATGGGAGTGGGGAAGGCGTTAATTACGCCACCGTAAATTACGGTGGAGTAATTAACAACAAGTCCCGTAGCGCCATGGATTTTTCCGCCTGCAAGAAGCAGGCGTAGAAATCTCCATGGCGCTACGGAATGTCGTAGTCTGGCGGAGAGGTACGCCATGCATTACGCTGGCGTAAACCCCTCTCCGCCAGGGTCGTAATGAGGGCCCTTGTCTTTTTCTCCTCCTTGGAGGAGCACATCCTCCACGTCCGAGAAGTCTTGTCCCGACTGCGCAAAAACACACTATTTGCTAAACCAGATAAATGCCAATTCCACACCAAAGAGGTTGAATTTCTAGGCTTCCACATTTCGCCAGGTGGGTTGGCCATGAACCAGTCCAAGGTGCGTGCCGTCTTGGAATGGCCGGTTCCGACATGCTTGAAGTCTTTGTAGTCCTTCCTTGGATTCGCTCATTTTTATCAGCGTTTCATCCCAGGTTTCTCTTCTATCGTGGCCCCACTGACAGCACTAACGCGCCCACGTGTTCCGTTTGTCTGGTCTCCCGAGCATCAAGCGGCTTTTGACTTACTTAAATCTGCCTTCACTTCAGCTCTTGTCCTTCAACACCCAGACCCGGAGTTGCCCTTTGTGGTGGAAAGGGACGCCCCGTCTTTTGCATTGGGAGCCGTGCTTTCACAACCCTGCCGGACATCTGGCCGTCTATACCCGGTACCACTCACGCAAGTTTACCTCTACTGAGTCCCACTATACAGTTAGGGAGATGGAACTCCTAGCTATAAAGGATGCATTCCAGATCTGGAGACACCATTTGCTAGCGGCCAGGCATCAAATCGTTGTCTATACCGATCACCGTAACTTGCAGGACCTTGCATCCCTCAAATGCATCAACAGCTGGCAGGTGCGCTGGTACCTGTTCTTTGCGGCCTATGATTTCTTGGTAAGACATCGACCTGGTGTATCCCATGGCAAA
Source organism: Ambystoma mexicanum (assembly GCF_040938575.1). Taxonomy (NCBI): domain Eukaryota; kingdom Metazoa; phylum Chordata; class Amphibia; order Caudata; family Ambystomatidae; genus Ambystoma; species Ambystoma mexicanum. Next base: position 1,084,424,919 of record NC_090930.1, read on the forward strand.
GCGGATGCTTTGTCTCGTTCTCCTGGGGGGGTGTCGCTTCCAGTCTTTCCGGATACGGTACTCGATCATGGCTATATAGTCTGCATATGCACACCCTCACAGCCCTTATTGTCGGTCATACGCCTCTGGGTTTCCCAACACCCACAACGGTTATCGGAGTGGGATCCTGTTTACCATGACAGTCTGCCTTTTGTACAGGAAAAGCTGTTCTTACCCACGAGTGATACACGAAACCTGGCCATGGAGTGGTCTCACGACACTGCCATCAATGGCCACCCTGGGCAACAGCGTACTCTGGACTTACTCAAACGCTAGTGCTGGTGGCCATCGATGAGGCGTTTCATAGAAAACTATGTTAACACATGCTAGGTATGCGCCCAATGTAAGACACGAAGGGGTCGCCCTTAGGGACTACTTCAGCCCCTGCCTGTACCTCCGAGAACCCTGGTATACCCTCGCAATGGACTTTGTGACCGATCTGCCCCGGATACAAGGCTATGAAACGGTGTGAGTAGTGGTGGATGTGTACACAAAGATGGCCCGCTTTATACCCTGTTCTGGTATCCCCTCTGCACCTACAGTAAGTCTATTTTCCAAGTCCGTTTTTTGTTTGTTTGGGCTCCCTACGGTCCCAGTTTCTGACAGGGGCTCGCAATTCACGTCATGGAAGCAAAACCATTGGCAGAAATACAAATGACTATTTTTCACCATTGTCTGCTAAATTAAGAGAAGCATAGAAAGAAAGTTGTAGACAGAAAGATTGTGGAAGCAAAGTTGGTTCAGAGAATACTGTTGAAATTGACAGTGGAAGGAGTAGTTTTGACAAGTGGGGGAGAAGGTTACAATGCACAAGGAGCACAACAAGCACAACCAGGAATTAACAGCAATATTTATGGAAGAGGAGTGTATATTTATTATCCCCTGGGCATGAGGGTTTGCACCCAGAGACAGGGGGGTTGTTCTACCAGCTCTGCAAGGAGGAGGCTTTATTGAAGGGCAACCATGATAAGGATGACCCCCACAAAAGTGCTGGGCATGTAGGAGAATTGGGCTCATTCACATGTATTCAGTAGTAGGCTCTAGAGGGAGACCTGCACACTCCCACCTTATATCACAGAGCCACCAGAATATTATGCCCAAGATCACACACAGTACCAGACACCAGCACCACAAATACAGCATACTCAACAGGCAATGCAACCTCAGACACAGCCAGCATCAATGCAGGCACAGGCATCAGCACGACAGAACACAGTGGTACACTGGGAGGCAAACATATTACAGCAGACACATACACCTGCAATAGTGTGTGTAACAGTAGTGGAAAGAGGTCCTTCCACTGGTACAGGACTGAAGATGTAACTACAAAAGGACAGCCCACATAAAATCTTGATGTGTTCCATCCAATCAATTACACCAGACCCAGAAGGGGAGCCAAAGTTTGTGTTGACCATAGGTGACAACAAATTGTCCTTCTTAGTAGTTAAGGGGTGACTTGATCTTGTGTTAGAGAGGGAAAAGTCCAATGTCAGCCATTTACATGGGCATGCAAGGGTATTCTGGGGTGACAACTACCATTTCTTCCATAGACAAATTCCCTTTAACCATAGGAGAACACGATATGTCTATGCCATTGTATTTTCTCAAAAGACACCAGTTAACATATTGGCGAGAGACTTGATAAGTAAACTAAACATGACAATCTCGTTTACTGAAAAGGGAATACTATGTTCTAACCCAGGGATCCATTATGTAAATGCAAATTAATTCCAAACAGCATTTTATGGTCAAAAAGCACCAAGTGGGGTGCCACTAAACCTGGATGTAATCCTTTATGGAATCCATGTGCTATTGGCATGGCTTCCACAAATACGAGACAAGTATTGAGGTTAGCCACAGAGTTTTTGTTCAGACCAGAAGTACCTACAGATGTGAGAGAAGCACAGAGAATTACAATTGAACCAGTAGCAGCAATAGTAAGAGAGGACAGAGTGATTTTACAGGAGTAGATGATGAAGGGGTGAATTGGCGCACAGTAATGGCATTTGACTCGGAACACAGACTGACAGACTTGACAGATGAACATTGTTTACAGATGAGGACTCAGATGAGGGGGTGATGCTTAGCATCATTCTCACATATCAGTTGCAAATTGGGATAGGGATATTCCCCAGAGAATGTCAACAGTGAGGAAAGTACATTCCTTTCTTCAAGAAGATTTGGCACACGCATAAAGCTCATTATGGACCAGCAGTATGTGTGACATTGGTCAATTAAAAGGAGATGGAGCAGTCAAAATTAAACTGATTAAGGGAGCCATTTTACCACTAGTAAAACAGTATCCCATGTCAAAGGAAACTGACATGGGTATCTACGAAACCATTGACACCTTAGTATGACAGGGGTTATTAGTGCCTTCATAATTATCATGCAACAAGGTGGTATACCTGATTAAGAAGGCGACAGAGGAATCATGCAGATTTATACTGAACTTACGCCCCTGAATAATATTGTAACATCCTGTCTACAGCTAAATATTTTACAGTGATTGATTTAAAGATTGCCTTCTATTAAATTCCCTTGTATGAAGAGTCACAATGTTTGACTGTGTTCACTTATTGCAGAATCTGATTGCAACATTACTGTGTACCACAGGGGTACTGGGAATCACCCTCGATCCTCAATAGGGTGTTTCAGATGGACTTAGGAAATGTACAACTTGACAGTGCAATCATCCAATATGTGGATGACACATTAGTCTGTAGCACGATGGAGGAAAGGTGCAAGAAAGACTCAGTGAAATAGGTGACAGTATTGGCATAAAAAGGGTACAAAGTGGACAAATAAAAACTACAATATTTTCAAGAGAAAGTCCTATACATAGGCCAGCTGATAGCAAAAGAATGGAGGAAAGTGACATCTGAAAGAGCAGAAGCAATTGTGAAAACCTGCAGGCTGGAGACAGTGAAAGAATTGCAGCAATTTCTGGGCCTTTGCAATTGTTGTATGGCAAGGGTCTTTGATTGCAGCACATATATCAGGCCACTGTTCAGGGGACTGAAAGAAGCACAAAAAGAAAAAAATGGTATTGCCTGGACAGTCGAGATGATGGATGCCTTTGATGATTTGAAACTAGTAATTATCACAGCTTCTGTTTTAGGGATTTCTGGGCGCAAGGAAGACTTGTGTTCTGTTTTCCCATTCAAATGGAGTAGTGATGACGGCCATCCTCACACAGAAATTGTATATGGGATACAAACCATTGGCATTCTACAGTGGGATCTTAGATTCAGGAATGAGAGGCCATAACCCATGTGAGCAAGCATTGGCTGCATCAGAGTTTGCAATTGAGAAATCGGCCTGCATAACTATGCGCTGATAAGTTACATTATATGTTGAGCATGCTCTTTTTGCCATCCTTGGAAAGCCCAAAAGTACATTGACTACACATAGAGCTACAGGCTATGAGGTGATCAAAACCATCAATCAAAGTTGTTAGATGTTGAGTAGAGAACCAGATTCATAGCTGAAACAGTAAAGGAGGGAGGTTATATACATGATTGTACCACCTACACTGATTACTATGATGAAGTACCTCATGTGAATGAAAATGACTTAGGAGGCAGAATCATTTTCTTCATTGATGGGCCATTGACAATCGATCAGAGCTCTGGTGAAAGGCACAGAAAAAAGCAGTTGTGAAGGCAGGGGAGAATTACAGCTTTGAAATAATAAAAAGCGCAAGATTTCCAGTGCATTTTTCAGCACATGCATCAGAGTTGGTAGCTTCGATTCTGGTGCTTGAAGCACATGACTCACTAACAGTGTATTCCAACTCTGCCTATCAGATGTCTACAGTACATGCAGGACTTTCACTTTGGAAAAGGAGGGGCTTTCTGTGTGCAGATGGCCCTCCAGTACAGCATGCTCCATTACTAGAAAAGCTTATAGACACACTTGAACTTCCATCGGCTATCGCCGTAGTGAAGTGCACAGTGCACACTAAAGGTGCAGATATGATTTCTCGTGGCAACAAGGCTGCTGATTTAAAAGCAAAAAAGGGCAGTATATTTCCCAGAAGTATCTGAATTGGAACTGCCCCAAGCAAATACACATGTACACAGAACATGGTGATGAAGAAGGGATTTTATGTACTACACATAGCGAAAATTATTGAGTTGCAGGGTCGGGCACCAACAGAAGAGCAGAATTTGTGGAAAAGGAAGGGGTATCCATTGTACCCACAGAAGGAATGTAGTGGCAGGACAGCACTGGCAAGCCTGTTATGTGCCTAGTGCTGCTTTCAGTAGCACCAGAACAGTTGCACTACTCAGCACACATAAGGGAAAGTCTTGCAGTGCTGATCTCGGATGAGTGGTTTGCCCTCAACTTAAATGAGCACATTAAAAATTCCGTCGTACATTGTCTTGTATGTCAAAGGTTCACTGCTGGCCATACTGTGAAAACAGTGAGAGGAGCAATACTCAGTCCTACTGGACCATTTCAGAACTTGCATATTGACTATGTGAATATGCTCTAAATTTGGTGTGGCTACAAGTATATGATAGTAGTCATATGCTCTTTTTCCTGCTGGATTGAAGCCAGCCCATGCACCCACACAGACACCACCTCAACTGCGAAGGACCTCGTATGGGAGTTTTTTTCCAAGGTTCGCAGTGTGCAAAGTGCATTGTTCTGACAATGGACCGGATTTTGTCAATACATTTTTTTAGAGCATTTTAAAGCCTTAGTCATCAAGGCGCAGATAACAGATAAACAGGTGCAAAAAGAAGTGAACAAAAAATACATAGCAGTTGGTTGGAGACAAAGCTAGCAGCAGGTTAGGTGCTTGCCTTCCTTTTCAATGTCTGTAGAGTTATTGTCCAGTGAGAAAAGCCAAGTTTTGAGATTCTTACAGAAGGCCCTGTATGAAGGTTCTGACCTTAGCGAGGGGGGGGATTCCAATTCTTGGCAGCAATCACTGGGAAGCTAAGACCCCCTTATCTTAGATGTCTGTATCTGGGAGTAGTGAGGATGTTCATGTATGTAGATCGAGTGGGTCTGTAAGATTGGGTTTTGTTGGTGGATAGGTAATTCAGTGCAGTGTTGGAGATGCACTTGTGGCTGATGGCTAGGGATTTGAACAAGATGCGAACACAGATTGGCAGTCAGTGCATTTTTCTTCTGATTGAGGAAATTTCAAGGCTGCTCTGAGGGCATTGTTTTGAATTATTTTCAGCTTATTGATGTTGCAGGCGCTGGTGCCAGTTAATAGAGAGTTGCAATAATCAGGCCTGGACCCTATTAGTGCTCTTGCAATTGTGATACAATTGTTGGGGGGGGAAAGGGTCTACAGGCATAGATTAGCTTGGTCATATAAGCTGCTGAAGAGGCAATAGTATTTACTTGTTTGGTTAAGGATACGTTGGAGTCAAGATAAAGCCAGAGGGTTTTGACTTACTGAGAGGCTAGAGTGGAGATTTTGTCAATGATGAACAATTTGTATGCAGTTTCAAGTTTGTTTAGCTGGGCTCGAGACCCGACCTTGAACAGTTCAGTCTTATCATCTTTGAGACAAAGTGAGTGAAATGCCATCCAAGCCTGGCTGTTGTGAAAGTCTGTGTCAAGATTGTTAGAGTCTGCCTGAGATGGGTAGAACAATCTGAGTATCATCAGCATAGTTTGTGTATGGGAGAGTTTGGGAGTCCAGAAGGTCAAAAAGTGACTTTGTGAAGACATTGTAGGAGGTAGGAGACACACAAGAATCTTGCGGGATGCCACAAGTGACTGGGCCTGGTTTGGCAGAGGCAGATGGGGAGAAAACTCTCATGGTTGTGTTGGAGAGGAAGGATGAGATACAAGTAGTAGCTTCCTTAGCGAAGTGGGCTGCTATGGTGAGGTGAATGCAGAAGATTTTATGGTCAACCAGATCAAAGGCCGCTGAGAGGTGCAGCAATAGAAAGTGAGACATTTTCCCAGCTTAGTTGATTTCATCCAGTTGGAGCTTAATTTCGAAAAGATCTGATTCTGTGCCATGGCCTGGCCGAGACCCAAATTCAAGTAGGCCCGGGAGATTATTGGATTCCAAATGAGCTTGAATCTGTAGATATGCTGCACTATCTAAGATTTTGAGGACAAAAGGGAGTGTTGTAATGGTGCGGTAGTTGTTAGGGGTGTTTGGATGTAGCATGGTTTTCTTTAGGAGCAGTAGGAACCAGGCAACTTTGAGGTTAGTTGGGACTGTGTTGGTAGAGAAAGATGTTGTTGATGAGCAAGGACACAAAGAGTGCCAGGGCTTCTGCAGGATCTTTAATGACTGGGCAAGGACGGATATCTCCTAGGCATCTCAATAGTTTGAGGCTTTTAAAGATTTTGATTATCTCTGTTTCTGAAACAGGTTTGAAGGTAAAGGGGAGCATATGGAGTGTGGCAGGGGTGGGTGCAAATTCTGGTGATGACCCAGTAGAGATAATTTAGTTTTTCCTTGGTAGGATCTTTTTTTGGAGGGATGATATTTTGTCGAACAGGGCAGTTTGAATGTTTATACACCAGGTGTGTCTTTCAAGCAGTTATTCGAGGGGGGAATAGGGGATTTTAGCTCCCAAAGAATGGCAAATAACTCTCTGGTAGATGAGTTAGCAGTTTTGATTTGTGCGTTATATGTGGAACGTTTTGCATTGAGTATGGCTAGTTTGTGGACTTTGGAGGAGGGGGAAAAGACAGCTTTGTTGGATGTTGTTGAATTAGTCCTCCATGCAGTTTCTGAAGCCCATTTCTTAGTGTGGAGTACCTTGAGATCTGGAGTGAACCATGTGTTTGTATGGGCAGGTGATTTGGGCTTGTGTAGACCTAGAGGTGCAACGGTGTTAATGGCTTGAGTTAAGGAGCGATCGTAGAGGTCCACCATGGCACATGGGTTGCTAGGTGCGATTTGAGTGCTAGTGATAGCAGTTAGTAAGCGCAAGATGTGTGCTTGCGTAATGTTCCTATAGTTTCCCATTAGTGTAGCTGGGAGTTGTGGTGTCTCAGTAGGTATGCTGAAGCTGATGATATTATGGTCTGACCAAGGGCACCGTGTATTAGCTGTGATAGTGATGTTGGAGTTCCATTCTGCAAGCCAATCAAGGATGCAACCTGTGTGTGGGGTTCAGAATGCATTGTATGAAACCAAAGGCCTCTAGGATGTTTACTAGGGCAAAGGCATTGGGGTCATAGCTATCATTATTGCCTAGGTTAACATCACCCATGAGGACTATTTCTGTAGAGGGCTTACATTGGCTGAGAGGATTGGCATAATGTCATCTTCAAAAGACAGTAGAGGTCCTGGGGGGGCAATACATTAGATGAATGGTTATGATGTTGGTGTGGGATAGGGACAATTTTGAAGTCAGTAATTCATCTGATTGAATGGAAATCACATTAGCTTCTCTAATGTTTAGGGAGATTCTGTCTATAATGGCCACTCCTCCTCCTCTGGAGTCCACTCTTTCTGTGCGCACACCACTATCCTTTTGAGGTTGAAGCACACATTCTCATCCCCCTATCATCCACAAGCAAACACATTTGTGAGCACCTAAATGGCTCTTAAAAGAATAGATTGCCAAAAAAAAGGACACACTTAAAAAGAGTTGGCTACACTGCCTTCCTTTATCACTATTTGCAATACACAATTTGCCAGGCTCTGACCATCACCTGACTCCACATGAGCTGGTGATGGGGCACAGAATGCAGACTCCCATTGCTACTCCCTCACAGGCTCATACTGACCCTGAGAATGCTTCAACTGAGTTGGGAAAGGAAATGCACGATTATTTGACATCTATGATGGAATCTCTTAAATTATGTGGCAAGGGGGCTTGAAGACAGCAGAAGAAGAATAGGAACCAACTGATCCACACAATTTGTTAAAGTTCCTTTTATTATACCCCAGTGCAAGGGTGCTCTGGGGCTTAACTTTGTCAGACAATGGCATGAACCCACTTTCAAAGACCTTTTACTGTGGAAGCTGTCACTCTATCTTCAGTCAAGCTGGAAGGCAGATGTGTGTGGATACACTTCAGTGAGGTGAACCTATATAGAGGTGAGACCACCCTGTCTGTGAATTCTGAGCCTGTAGGTGAAGCAGACACACAAAGACCTCAGACAAGATCGATGACGAGAGCCAATCAGCAACAAGAACAATAAAGATGCACTGTTTTTTTATACACATGAGCAGTTGTTCCAACATCCTTTAAAGGCGCATAACTAAAAGAAAGCATGGCCCTTCCGAAGTAAAAGAGAAATAACAAATGTTCCCCATAGCCATATTGCCTTTTCTGGTCCTGTCATTCTTTGTGAAAATGTATCCCTTTTGTATGAGCCTGGAACATTTGTCTGACAGTATTATTATTTATCCTGAAGACATATATTTTTCTATAAAGAAATGTCCTCTCACTTTTGACCAGTTTTTATTATAAACACTTACTCCTTTTAAGAAAAAAAAAATCATTTTGCCTGACAGAAAAAAGTGTCCATTGAACAAGATGAGAGATTTTATTTTAGCGCCTAGAAAACTGTATACCCATAGGTATCTGAAAAAGGTTGCTACTTCAGAAATGATGATAGGAGCAGCATTGTTCTCTTTTTGTGTCTGTACTTTATTTACTGCTTCACCGTGCAGCACTATAGCACGAACAGTCAAGCAGGACCTGCCTTTCATGTTCCCCATGATGTTAGCACCAGTACAATATGTTTAGTAATGGTATGGTATGGTATTGTTTTTTTATATAGCGCCTATATACAGGCAAATGTTTCAAATCGCTCAAGCAGGGTGGGCACACGGGGAAAAACAAACAGTTGCTCATAGCCCATGAAATTCTGAGAAGATAATAGCCTGGACAGGCAGGAAAAAGTACATTTAATAGTATGGGGGACAGCAAATAGGCCTGATGGAGAATCTGCAGTTTTAGACAGTGCAATTAAGCAGTGAAGACAAGGGAAAACAGACATACGATCTTTAGCGCAGTGCATAAGGATTGAGCAAGTGCACAAAGGGTCACAGGGAGGGAGAGGATCAAGTGCACCCAGTCGGTAGAGACTGGGGTAAATTCAGAGATAGCCACTCGTTAGGGTTAATATCTCAAGTGCATTGAGTGGGGTAGGGTGTAGGGCCATGAAGCGAGTGCGAGTGAGGACTGGCGTGGGTATCCGGGTCCAGTGAGACTCTGACGTACACCCGGAGGCCAGCCAGCATGCTGTACAGAGGAGGAGGGAGAAAGGGAAAAAATCCGAGAACTATGTTAGCAGGGTAGAGGGAGAGAGAAGGAAGAGGAGAAAAGGAAAGTCTTGAGGAGTTCCCTGAATTTAAGGAGATCTGGCTCAAGACGGACAGTGGCAGGGAGGCTATTCCAGAGGGAAGCACATACTGAGGATACAATCTCCCTCCAAATCTCTGATTGGAGAACCTGCTCACTCACAGAAGGTTGGAAGTAGATGAGCAGAGGGCTCAAGAGGGACAGTATTTAGGTATATAGCGTTGCAGGTAGGTCAGTCCCAGTCCCCAGAAAGCCTTGTGAACAATGCAAAGGGTCTTGAATTTGATCCTTGCTGCCACAGCGAGCCAGTGAAGGAATTTCAGTGCTGGAGAGATGTGGTCCCTGGGCTTGAGGCCAAGCATAAGTCTTGCGTTTTTCTTCTGTATGAGTTTCAGAGGGCATAAGAAGGGAGGTTCAGGAAGAGGCTGTTGCTATAGTCCAGCCTGGAGAGAACCAGGGCTCTGGAGACAGTGAGCCTCTGAGGGAAAGTGAGAATAGGTAGAGTACCTCTCAGGTGGTGAAGCTGATAGACTTTTCAGAGATGTCTGAAATGTGAGAGGTGAAGGAGAGAGTGGAATCGAAGATGACCGCAAGATTTCTTGCTTCACAGGTGGGTGCTGGCGCAGGGCCAAAGGAGGCCGGCCAGAGAGAAAGTGGATAGCCTGAAAATTTGTTTAGTGTCATCCGCGTAGCACTGTAAGATAGAGGTGAAAGTGGAGATTAAATGTGCCAGGGCAACCACGTAGATGTTGAAGAACCAGGGGGATGGGTTAGATCCCTGGGGAACGCCACAGATTGAGAGAGTGATAGTCGAATGAAAGGCTCTGAGTTCCACGTGGGATGGGCTGTCAGAGAGGAAGGAGGTTAACCATGCCAGAGCCTAACCTGTGATTCCCAGGGTGTCATGGAGACGTGCGATAAGGATGTCGTGGTTAACCGTGTCGAAGGCAGAGGAGAGGTTAAGGAGAAAGAGGATAGAGGGGGTGTTAGTGTTAAGATTTGAGAGTAGGTCTTCACAGGTGTTCAGCAGAGCCCTCTCCATGCCTCTGGATGCTCTAGCACCAGATTGATGACCCTGGAAGGAACCAATAGATTCAGTGTGGAGGGTCAGCTGAGAGATAGCCAGTTTCTCCAGGGAAAGGAGTGATAGAGATAGGGAGGTAGTTTGCCCTAATGGAGGGGTCAGGAGAGGGTTTATTGAGAGGAGGGGGGACAGGGGAGTGCTTCAGGGCAGTTGGGAGAGCTCCAGAGGAAAAGGAGAGGTTGAAGAGATCAGCCAAGGCTTGGGCGAGGGAGTCGATATTGTCTTTAATGGTTTTGGAGGGGCAGGGGTCAAACTGTTTGGATGAAGCCTTCATAGATTGGACTTGTCTGGTGACCTTGTCTGGTGTGGCGGGTGAAAGAGAGAGAGGGTAAGAGGAGGGGGTTCCAAGGGAGGCTCCAGTGTTGGTGTATGTTGTGGTCTTGAAGAGAGAGTTGAAAGGATGCCTTTGGTTTTTGTGGTGAAGTGTGCAGCCAGTGCCGAGCAAAGGTCCTGGGTGGGTGTGACAGAAGAAAAGGCTGCTGCCTGATTGGCCAGTTCTTTGCAGACTTTAAAATGTTTGGCCGTGTTGTTAGAGGCCACAGAGATGCGGCCTTCAATAAAGACTCTTATCTTGGTGCGGATGCAAAGTCGATGATGCCTTTGAAGGAGACGGCAGGCCAGTTTGTCAGATGGTTCGCATTACGCGTTCCATTTCCGCTCAGCTGTCCTGCATGTTCGTTTCAAGGGCCGCCAGGTCGGAGTCGTACCAAGAGTTGCACATTTTGGAAGGCTTCAGTCGGACCCTCGTGACAGGGGCAAGAATGTCAAGAGTGTTGGAGATAGAGAGATTGAGGATAGCAAGGGCTGTGTCAGCGTGGGAGTCAGCCGGAGGGGTGGGAGCAGGAGAGTAGGAGGAGGCAAAAGCAGCCACTGTCACTTTTTTCATGGGTCTGGTAACTTTGAAGCCAAGTGGCTGTGCCGTATGTATGGCTGTAAGAGGAGAGGCGAGCTTCAGGTGTGTTGAGATAAGAGAATGGCGAGTCCAGGAAAGGGAGGTAGTGAGAGGGATAGAGAGAGGGAGAGAGGGATGTCAGCAGAGATGAGAACATCCAAGATGTGGCCCATGGTGTGTGTGTGGCCAGAGGGAAGGATAGAAAGGGCAACAGAGTCGCAAAGGTTGCGGAAAGGACCTGACGAGTCAGGAGAGTCCAGGTGGATGTTAAGATCACCCAACAGGATGAGTTGAGAGGAGGAGGAAAGTAGAGAGGAGGCCAAGTAACCCCATTCAGAGAGGAAGAGGGTGGGCTGACCTGGTGGCCGATAGAATGTGGCAATAGTGATAGAATATTTTGAGGATAGTGAGAGTCTGCAGACAAGGCACTCGAAGGAGGAGTAGGCCTGAGTAGGGATGATGGACATGGGTATCCATTCTGGGAGGATAAGTGCCACTCCCCCACCTTTCTTTTGAGGCCTGGGTGCAGAGAGGATTTTGTAATCTTCAGGAAGGAGTGTGTCAAAGCTTGTGATGGAGCTATCCTTGCACCAGGTCTCTGTGATGGCGAGCACATCAATATTCATGAGTTCGAGGAGGTTGCAAATGTCAGACGAGTGTTTGACGGCAGAGCGGGTGTTGAGGGGGGCAATGTGGAGCAGCTTGCCATCTTTGAAGGTCTCCTTTGGGGGGGCACAGGGGATAGTCATCCCCCAGAGGGTGACAAGAGGCCAGAGGGATAGTGGAGGGAGTCAAAGGAGCAAAGGCCGACAAGGGAGCTGGGGCAGAACGGCAGGGCAGGGGTACCAGTACAGAGGAGGAGGAAGGCACAGAAGGCAAGGGAGCCTGTGCAGAGGAGGAAGAAGGCACAGAAGGCAATGAAGCCTGTGAAGAGGAGGAAGAAGGCACAGACTGTAAGGGAGCCTGTGCACAGCAGGGGGAAGGCACAGAAGGCAAAGGAGCCTGGCCGACGGGGGAGGTGAGGTTAGAGAGACGAGGGAGGAGCCTGCAAAGAGAAGAAGGTTGGGTTGAGCACCCTGCACCATGAGGGTGCCATTGAGATAAACATTAATGATGACTCTGGGAATGGTGAAGAGGTCAAGGAGGATCTCCCAGTGAGTGCTACCATTAATGGGAGAAGATGTGATAGGAGAGAGGAAGCCGACCATGTAGCGGGTCCATAGATCAGGTGCGTTAACAAAGAAGTGGATATCAGTGATAGTCTCTCTGGCGGAAGCCGTGACTAGGTGTCTGAAATATGAAGGCCTGGGTTGGAGCCCAGTATGTCCTTCTTAAGTTTCTTCCAGCCAGATTTAGTGATTGGGGAAGGATAGGAGAAAGGGAAGTAGTTGGAAAGGATAAGACGATAGGGCAGGCTGAGGCACTGATACACTTGGAGGTAGGGGGTGGTGGCGGGCACCTGTGGGGAAAGAGACAGAGGGAAACACGCTATCTGGTGAGACACCCAAGCAGCCACAAGATGCAAACTAAATTTGATTATCCAGCAGGGCAGGTGAATTACATGTAGCACTAGCAAGACTAAATTCGATTATCCAACAGGGCAGGTGAAATACATGCAGCACTAGACAAGGCTAAACTCGATTATCCATCATAGCAGGTGAATTATATGTAGTACTAGACAAGGCTAAATTCGATTATCCAGCAGAGCAGGTGAAATACATGTAGCACTAGACAAGGATACATTCGATTATCCAGCAGGGCAGGTGAATTACATGCAGAACTAGACAAGGCTAAAAACAATTTCTCCAGCAAGGCAGGTGACACATTCAGTAACTTTGCAAGACTAGTTTAGTTGAAGTCCAGATCAGGTGAAGTGAGAGATCAACAGACCCTGTGTGAAGGAGAGGATCAAAGAGGCTAGTTAAAAGAACTGACCTTCAGAGTAGTGTTCGGAGGTCTATTTCTTACAGTGGGTCTAGGGAACATGGAGTTTTCCACAGCCTCCATGTGCACGTGGGCGGGTGTAGGAGAGGAACCACAGACCCAGCCAGGCAGCAGACTGGGGAGCAGATAGGGCCTTAGAAAGTTGGCCTTTGAGGCGTGGGCCGGCTGAAGCCTGCCAGTCCACCATAGGCCAAAAAAGTAGTTTCCGCGGCCAATCGGTAGTCACAGAGGCAGTGGTGGTGACCACAGTGAGCCTTTCAAGGCTAGGAAAAGGCGCTGGCTATCTTTAGAGTGTCACGAGGCCACAGAGACGTGGCAACTGCAACAACCACTGGGCCATATCCCAAACATAGCACTTCATGGAGGAGGGCAAAAAGAAGTATAATTGACTATCAATGCTTTGTGGGACAAAATTATTATAATATTGCTCATATCTCGAATAATGTGTGGTATTGATATATGAGTGAAGTGGGAAGAGAGACATCTGATGAGAGCTGTTTTGTGTGTTTCCTAATGCCCGGCCCGGGACACTTTTCCATTACTCATACGGCCCAACTATCAAGCGAGGACTGCACACAGAAGCTATCCCTCTACACAATTCTGAGCCTGCAATCTGAACACCACTCTAAACTACGTTTTGGTCATTCAAAATAATCTCTTTTTAGCTTCCCAGCCTTAGAGACTATCCAGCTGTACTTGTGACAGCGGACACTAAGATATTCTTTCCTAAGACTCCATGAATTGTTGATACACCCATTTTACATGCCCGTTGATTGCAACAACTCTTTGTTGTCCTGAGGAAAGTTCGGAGCACCAGAAAGTCATTTTCACTCAAAGACTCTATTGCTTGCAAAACCAAGATCCGAACTAGAAACACCATTATGTCTACAGTAAAAATGTGCTTGGAATTTGTTACAGCGCATTTATTAACTTTGTATTTGGTACCCACGGTGCTTTAAGCTCACATTTGTTGCTATTGCTTGACAAAAGTGTACCTTCGGCCTTTTGTTTTTTACTATGCTGTTTATTTCTTAATTAAACTTTATTTTATCTGTATATTTCTGTATATTTCTATGTTGCCAGTGTGATCATCTACAGTTAGTCCTATTAATTACTAGTTCATAGTAGGTTCTTCTAAGCACCCCCTGTGCGTTTGATGGTGCAGAGTCGGTTGCAAGCTGTGATAGTACGCATGGAGGAGTGGTGTGGGAAATGGGGCTTTTCGGTGTCTGTGGAAAAAAGTGTGAGTATGGTGTTTTCAAGGAGAAGAGTGCAGCAGGAGTTGAACTTGGTTTTGAAAGGTGTGAGGGTGAAGAGTGTGAAGGAGTTCCGGTACTTGGGGGTGATTCTAGATAGAAAGTTGAATTGGAACATGCAAGTGAATGGAGTGATGGACAAGTGTAAACGCAGGATGAATTTGTTGCGGGCGGTGACTGGGAAAGAGTGGGGTGCGCAGCAGAAGTGTTTACGAATGTTATATAAGGGATTGATTTTGAGTGTGCTAGATTTTGGATGTCAGGTGGCAGTGGGTTTCACAAAGAGTCAGAAGTTGCGGTTGGATAGGGTGCAGGCGAGAGCGTTGAGAGTGTGTTCGGGTGTGATGAGGTCCTCTCCAATGAATGCGGTTCAGGTACTTGTGGGGGAGATGCCATTGGGATTGAGAAGGGATGTGTTGAATATGAGGTGGTGGATGAAGTGTAGTGCGAAGAGTGTGGCTCATCCGGTACGTGAATGTTTGCGGTATAATTGGAGGTTTGACTATTATGGGGATCGGTGGAGGAGGAAAGGGGGCACTTTGGGGTTTCATATGTGGGTGAAGGGGGTGCAGTGGGGTGTGGGCGAGTTGATGGTTGTGACAGATATGGATCTGGTGAGGTGTCCGATGTGGATGATGAGGTCTCCTAAGGTGTGCTTAGAGTTGACGAGTGTGGTGTCAAAGAAGCGGGGATTGCGGGGTGAGATCAAAGATTTGGGACAGGCATATGTGAAAGGGAAAGAAGGGTGCAGGGTGTTCACGGATGGTTCAAAGGATCCGGTATCTGGAAGAGTGGGAATGGCGTATTATTCGGAAAGCACTGGGGAGTATAAAGTGGGGCGTCTGACGGATGATGTGTCAATTTGTACGGCTGAGTTGGTGGCGATTGCAATGGCGATTGAAAGGGTATGCGAGTTGAGGTTTGAGAAAGTAGTGGTATTTTCAGATTCATTGAGTGGGTTGCAGGCGATTGTGGCAGGGGATGGTGATAGGAAGGATGTGATTTTGGATATCAGGAGAAAGATTGATCGGTGTGTGCGTAGGGGGATGGATCTGGAGTTAGCATGGGTCCCAAGTCATAGCGGCATTCTGGGAAATGAGTTAGTGGATCTGGCGGCGGGTGAGGGTATGAGAAGGGAAGCAGTTGATGTAAGGTTGCCTTTGAGTGTGGATGAAACGAAGGCAGTGATGGTGAGGCGGGTCATGGATGAGTGGCAGGAAAAGTGGGAGAGTGGGGTGAAAGGTAGGTGGATGTTTGGTATTCATGAGAAAGTGTCAGTAAAGGTAGATCCGGGAAGCCTAGAATGGAGGAGGGGGGAGGAGGTGATGTTGAATCGATTGAGAATAGGGCATGTGGGGCTGAATGAATATCTGTTTAGAGTGGGGAAGCGAGAGTCGAGGGATTGTGCGGTGTGTGGAGTGCCTGAGACTGTGGAACATTTTCTGTTTAGGTGTGAGAGACATGCTGTAGAGAGAGAATTGATGAGGGTTCGATTGTCTGCGCAGGGTATGACTGAGTTGAGTGGGAAGGCTTTGTTGGGAGGTGACGGGGTGAGTGGCAGGAGGAGGAGTAGTGTGTTGTTGGATTTTGTGAGGCAGACAGGGCGGTGGGAGGAATTGTGAATTTTACGTGGGTTGAATGTTGAATGGTGGATAGGTGCACATCATCCAATTGGATGGGGAAGCGCCTGCGTGGGTCCGTCCACGCCTACTCTAATTTAAAGAAAGAAAAAGAAAGGGAGGGGTAGCCGGCACTCTGCTTTTTCTGTTCTACATATAGTTGTCCTCTAGACCCATGCCCCCCCGACCTCCACCCCCCCCCTCAGCAAAAAAGAGAGTTTTTGCCCTATCCTTGCTTTTCTGAAGCAGTGACAGGCAAACACGGGCTTGAGGCCACTTTTAGCAGTGCAAACAGGAGCAGATCGGGGAAGCACCACCCATCTAATGCCAAACGCCTCTCCCAGGCGACCCTAACCAACTGCACATGTGTTTGGGGGCAGGGAAAGGTTCAGTGGAGATGGCACTTAGGACTAATGCAGGAGCAGCATGCCTGAATTTAAAAACGAACAGTCACCCATGTGTAAGCACAGCAGTTTCCCTCCCCCCGCCACAGGCACTAGAACGCGGTAGCCTACAGTAGGCAGAACAAAGGCTAGCAAGGGACAAGGAGCCCTTATGAGGCAATTGATGGCGCCCCAGGATGCTCTAAGTGAGATCCCCATTGTTAGGCAAAGAACCAGTTGGGAAAAGACACGCCCTGCAGTCTGTCATAATGCATTCGCCAAACAAAAATGATGAGCACAGAGGTGGATCCACCGGCCATTGGGCGGCAGCCACGTAATACCTGGAATGAGTTCCGTGACCAGCAAAGGCATCTGCCAAGAGGCTGCACTCATCGACGGTGTTGCATTTACTGTAAAATGAAAGGCACAGATGCAGGAGCATTAACAGACACACCTGCTTCATCTCTCTGCTGCCAGTTACTAAATGTATCCTTTCCAGCTCCTCAGCGGCCCTGACATATTTCCAGCAGTTCACTACCCATGTTCCAGTTCAGCCCACTTCCGCACAATGATGTTCAGTGACTGTAAGGCATGACACTTTGGCGGACTCATTTCATATCAAGATAGTGCTTTTTTGTGGTGCAATGCATGAACAATTTTGCAGACTGAGGCATCAGCCTGTTAGAGTGCAAACGTACTGCACAAGGAATGAACAGCAGCAATGTCTCCTGCCGGATACAGCAGCTGGATTCTCAAAGCAGCAGCGACACAGGCATGACACGACAGGCAAAGCTACGATATCCCTTCAGTGGAATTGGCTGCAATATGCAGCATATCAGTAGCATATCAGCAATCAAAACACGAAAATGGATCCTGTACAACAGCAAAGACTCTCGCCCTTCAGGGACGTCATTTGACCAAAATGCCTGGGGTAGCGGAAGTGACATCACACGACCCTTGACCTCCAATAACATCACAGGAAGTGATGTCATCTGACCCCACCCCGAAGTGACATCACGGGAAGCGATGCAGCACAACCTTTCTACGCCTTGACAAAACAGGAAGTGGCATCACATAGCATTGTGTTTAAGTACACTGAAAAATATGGTTATGGTATCACTGTAAAGTGATATACATTGCATACAAGAACGGATCAACATATGTATCATTAATTAATATCAGTACTTATAGGCCCATATTACAAAATTACTGTGAATGCAAGCAGACGTCCAAAGTCAAACTAAAATGATGTGTTATTATAGAGGACTTGCGCTTAAGTGCTTCATATAGAACAAATATACATACAATATCAACAAACATGTGGTGGTACTAATTTTTCAACCTCAACAGGAAAAAAGGCTGAGCTGACCTTGCTGGGAGTCGAACCTGCAACCTGCAGATCACACACACATTGCAGCAGAGAGTGCTCTTCCCACTGAGCTATCTTACCAACTATAGCTACCAGAAAAGCAGCCACTCCAGAAACAAAGAGCCACATGCTGCTGGCCACAGCCGAGGAGTTTTAAAAAAAAAGAACGGTTTTCTTTTCTATTTTTTTTTTAGGGGTAGCAAGGGAGACCACAGTATTAGCAAGGGAGATTTCAGGGGTCGCAGTTGCGACCCCTGGCAACCCCTAAATGACGTCTCTGTCGCCCTTCACAGCACAGGAGAAGATATTTACATCCTATCTTGTTCAACAGCCAGCAAACAGCAGTTGCAGAGCAAAACCTCTGGACAGGCTCTGGCATTTCAAAGGCAGGAGCCTATGATTGGCCGTACCCCTCAGAAGATGTCTCAGAATGTAATGCAACTAGAATCGTTCCAGAGAGAAAGCGTGGCATGCTAATGCATACATGCGGGCTTACTACTGCAAGATAGCTCAGGGACAACACGCTTTCCTTGGAAGCAAGACAACCCGCAGCAACACAGGTTCGATCCCCGGGTCCTTAGAAACCTCTGGGTATTAAGCGTGTTATAAATAACCTATCATATCATATCACACATCTACGGATTCACTGTGGAGAAGGCTGGACTCCTTTCTGTCTGTCAAAATCAATTGCTGACCCACTTGCCCCTCCATAGTTATTTCCCAAAAATATATCTTCCCTGGCATGCCACAAATAGTAGAAGTAGAAGTCCTGATTGACAGCAGGGTGTCCCCTGTCCCAAGTTCCGTGCACCTAATGGATGAACTGCGTGGACGAAGTCTTGTGGATAGGCTATCAAGTTATTTTACGCTCATCTCCTCACACCCAATGACATAAATAATGTGATCCAGGACAAAACACTTGGGGGCTGATTCATGGAATTATTTGCGCAGAAAAACGGCCATTTGTGCGCCATTCTGCCCGCAAATCCCTGTTTAACAAATGGGGATTTGCGGGCAGAATGGCGCACAAATCCCCGTTTTTTGGCGCAAATAATTCCATGAATCAGCCCCTTGCTCGTTTTGTACCTCAGTTCATGACCCAAGTGGGTAGACCTGGAAACAGTACAACCTGAGTATTAAGGCAGATATATGCCTATAACTGCACCAATCTTTCATTGTATGATTCGCTGGAGGTAATTCAGTGCAGAGGGCAGTTTCTGTAACACAGGGATGACACCCATCTGGGCTCTGCAACAGGAAATAAACATGCTGACGTATCGTCTTTTATCAGTGATTTCTGGGTGGAGTTATGGGAAAGGTTATCCATGTTTACCAGGTTGAATACTTGGATACATTATATATCACAAATCCAGCGAGGTCAGAATGGAGCAAGCAAACATAGGTGAATCAAAGAAAGGCGTGTCAGATGAATACACAGATGACAGCATCCATTTTCATCTGATATTGTCTACTATAATTAGAGCTAGAAAGGTAACAAAAACAATGGCACTGTTACACACCTGTTGGTTGGAAGGCAGGCGTAGGGAGCAACATGTGTCAAGGGGTTGGGACGAGTAGGATAGGCAAAAGAGAAGTGTATTCATTTTGTTTTCTTTAGTGGAAAAGTCATTGGGAGACATTACAAGTTTGCCGGTCAGGGAACTACGGGACCGGTAAGCTTGCTGGTACTGTAGTTCCTGGACCAGCAAATTACGAGTTCTGCTCGCGGGTGCCATTACGGCCGCCTGGTCTGACCTGGTGGCCATACCGGCACCCTCGAGCAGAGCATGTCAGATGCACTGGCACCATTCTGACCTCCCCTTTCCGGTGCCCGCAAATGGGCAATTACCAGGTCCGGCAGGGCCGTAATGACCCGGTAATGGCCCATTCGCAGGTGCCAGAAAAAATGGTATGCTTGGCAGTAGCCAAACATGTAATGAGGCTGATTGTCCATGCCCCTCCCCCCCCAGGTACAAAATAATCATAGTCCCACCAGGTCCACTTGATTCGATGTCAGCTTTTGAAGTGACATAGAGAGTAGCAAGAGCACTGGCCAGATGTGATTCCCTTTCTCTCTGTGCATTGGAAACACATCTTCAGTTCAATGGTGAGGCTCAAACAGGCTGAAGCATGCTTGGGTTGCTTATGTTCCCATGCACAGATAACATGATGCTTGGGCTGCAGTTCTCCCATTGAGGCAGGGTGAAGACAGTTTTGCATTTGATCAATCATCTCCTGAAATGATGGCTGAAGGCAATACAATGTGGGAATGTTGACTACCTGGAGTAGTTGCTGGTGGCTTTAAGAACTGCAGCAGTTTCCGTCACTTGTTGATGTAATAGTAAGTCTTCATACGTGTGAGGGAATATGGACAGACCTGGATCCCTTGGCCGCTGTGCATAGGAAAACAGGATGCTACATACAGATAAGTTTCAACGAGGTCAGCATATGTCTGGAGCTGCTTGTGTCTCTCTGCAGAGCAAAGCACATCACTGGGCGTAATATGATATGATAGGTTATTTATAACGCGCTTAATACCCAGAGGTTTCTAAGCACAGACCCAGGGATCGAACCTGTGTTGCTCTGTGTCATCTTGCTTCCAAGACGAGTACGTTGCCGCTGAGCTATCCTCCCAAGACAAGTACTCTTGGACTCTACTTATTCCATTATTGCAGGCCATAAGACTTATTTGCATATGGTTGTGTCCATATTGTAACGATTTAGATGGGCTAAAATTATGTAATATATGCATCCGGGAAAGGGTGCACAGCCAATCTGGTGGCTGGAGTAGCAGACGAGAATAAACAGTGTTCCACCTTCTGTTTAGAGCCACACAAGGCCCTTCCCTGTGTGGCTCCATGTTGATTGTAGAGAGGCAACAGGGAGCCTCTCCCTGTTACCTCCCCATGTCCCCACCCTCCCCTTTCACACAGAAACATAAAATACCCTTCCCCACTTACCTGCTGGACTGGAGCTTTATGCTCGGTTTCCAGCCCTCCTCCCTCCCGTGGCTACCATAGAAAGCGGTCATCTTCTTTTTGTTTTTTTGGGGGAGAATGGACTTGCGCAATACACGCTGAGCCCATCTCCCACCAAACAAATTGAACTAACCTCACCCTGGGTAAACCCCCAGGGAGTGAATGGCTATCTCCCCATGTGTGAAGGCAGACATAGCCAGTAACAGCCCACAGCCCTCACTGGGGCTCCCACTTCACTAGGGCCTACCTAGGCTCAGACTGGAGGGCCGTTACCGGCCATAACCGCCCCATGATGTGAGGATGATTGCCATAGCAACAGCTTTTAGTAATTGACAGTGGTTTTTATTATTGCAAGAGTTTCCAACCATCGCTTTTTGGTGTTTATGGTGAGTCCCATTTGCCCTAAGATCCCATGGTAGGCCAGTCTTTGAAATATCTTTTAGGAGAAGATTAGAGATATAGAAAGTCGACTCCAATCGAGTCTCTTGCTGGTTTGACTCGAGATTAAGTAGGTGATGTACCAAGGATTATATGTATTACAGGTAAAGAATTTTGGGATTCAGCCTTTTTCTTTGTTTTGTAAAAATGGCTGCTACAGCTAAAGGTTCCCATTGAAAACACGGTGTGGTTTTTACAGTAAATAAAGAGTAGCGATGAACAAAATAGATATTCAGAACCATCTACAGCATAGATAGCGAACATATTGTAAATTTGATTGCTTAACGGCTCAATTTGGATGTTACTTTCTATGGGACTTCTGAAGCTAATCATTTTTAGTCAAAGTACAAAAAGAAACAACTTCATGTTGCAATCTGTTGTATATTTGACAGAAGTAAGAGCAAGCAGGCTCTGACATGGATTTGCAGGGTTGGTTGAAGCATATTTTCAGGAAGCCTATCACATTTCCAAGATAAAAGATGATGATGACATTTGCAAATTATCTTAGAAACCAGCTGTGAATTTGGTTTTGGACCCGAAAGTGCATAGTGGTATACACCGCCTAGCCTCAACTGTTATATGAACATGGGAAACAATAACACCAGAAGGAGTCAGATGTTTATGAAATAAGTTATTTGTTTTTGCCAAATGCTTAAGAATAACATAATATGTGCATGATCTCATGATAATGTGTTGGTTCCCTTGTACAGCATATGCCCTAAAATGTGGCTCTCGAAGCAAAATGTAGGCATTAACCAGCGTTTCTAACAGTCAGAAATCATCAGTTTATATTAGATGAGAACACTTTTTTATCCCCTCGTGCATAAAGAATGCACGTTCCAATTGGAGTGCACCCTTATACTCCCCAGGTATGTGTACGGATAATCAGGGCACGCATAGCAGGAAACTGTTGGAGAATTGGTTGCTGGTGGGCTTGTGTGACTGGGGAGATTTGTTTGAAAGTGGTCGTTTATTGCTGTTTTCTGTTCTCTGTAATAATTGGGACATAGACAAGGGTTATTTTCTTTTTTATGTGGGGATCATGGGTATGTTCCTAGGTAATGGGCGTCACCCCTACAGGAACTGGAGTGTAGTCCCATCCTGACAGGCCTATATGGCCCGAATTCGGGGCAGCCATTTCTACAATTTTTGGGAATTTACAAAGGAATACGAACAAACCTGAATAAATGTTAACAGCCTGGGAAAAAGGTTTTGGATATAGCCTTTGCAGATACACAATGGGATGGGATGACTTATACAGGTACACGAGGTCAGTTTCTTGAAATGCGCGCTTGATACAGGTGCACTATAACATATTACAGAGAACCTACTTAACGCTAATACGTTTACATAGAATGAACTCATCCAGGACCACGTGCTGCCCTAGAGGTGGAGTGGGAGAGGCTGCATTTCTGCATATGTTGTGGTACTCCAAGAGAATACAACACTTCTGGGAGGCAGTCGTGGATAAACTACAAGTAATAGGGGTCACTTGGGTAGAAATGACTCTGTTAATCTGCCTGCTGGGCCAGTTTACCAGGAAAAAGTCTAAAAAACAATTGTAAAAATGGCAGATCTGACATTAGTGCTAACAAAGAGGCACATAGCTATGGCTTGGTTTACTGCACGGGCCTGATTGTAGAGTGGGCAATCTGCCCAATCTGAATGACACAAGGCCTAGTAAGATAGTTTGTCTTGTCCTCCCTCTGTCTTCCCTCCCTTGTCTTGTCGCGCCTAAACACTTGTGCATAGACGCGTTATAAATTACTTATCATATCATATCATACCTACTGAAATTTGCTGGAGCGTAATTGTCAGTGTTGATCAGATTGGAAGCCATGTACACTATTGTGAATATGTTGAATAGGACAGAATGGGCTGTGTTGTTGGATGGATTACGGTACCCCTTTGATGACGGACCCCTACCTGAAACCGTGATGATACTTTGATCTTAATGTTTGATTGTCTATAATAGATTAATAGTCTTGCAAACTACTTTAGTTGTCAAACGCATGCCATTTAACCTGTATGGGTTGTATACTTGTTTTAGTGGTATATTTGGGAAGAGCGTGGCAGTCAGGGGAGTGGGGGGTTTGTAAGCGAATGTTCACTATATATTTTTTGATTGGTTGCATTATATTGGAAATAATTTGCTAAATTCAGTAATTTACTACGTATACGATTGTTGCTAATGCAATTAAAAATAATTAACACATTAAAACAGAATGCATGTTCCAATTTTAAAATTATACATGTTTAGGACACAGAGCCATATGTTGTTAACTTGTCGGGGTCATCTGTGGCATGTACACCTTACATCTTTTGCAAATATTTTTTTTAAAAGGAGGAGTACTGGTAACGTCATGGATATTACAAAAAAAGGTGGGAGATTGAAACGAAGCTGAAGAAAAATGTGGAGGAGATCATGAAAAAAAAGAGAAGACATTTCTGTGATAGTTAAATTAAAAGGTGTTCAAGGAGAATGAAGAAGTGATAGCCGGCGAAGAGAAGTGTGGGTAAAATGAAAATTAAGAGGGTGAAATTGTTTGGAGGTGCAGTAGTTGGATTTGGAATGGGTTTGACGGAAGATCAAAGAGAACAACTTAAAAGCAAGATGATTGAAGAGAGTGATTTGGTGATTGCATTAGGTCCCACAAAAGGATGATTTTCAAAAAGTGAAACATAGTAAAAAACAAATTTAAGTTTCATAGTCAGAACACAGTGAAGAGAAAATTAAAAAAATAAACTGCAAGAGAAAATAGGCTTATCGGAGCATCATAATCAGAACACAACAAAGTGAAAAGAAACTCTGTTAAGCATGTTGTGTTGAACTGTTAAGTCGAAATATGTTGGTTAACCTTTTAGAATGGAAGAAGCATCTTTTTTTGTAAAAAGTGATGTGGCACAATTTAAGGCTACAATAGCATGAGTACTTCCACTCATCTGGCATTCTTTTCTTTCTGGGCACGGAAGCTTCTAGAACATAATTTGAGTGCAGGAGAGGAGCGAGAGATAGCTATTTTCTGGGAAAGGGGGTGCAAGGCCACTGTAAGGATTGAAGGTAATCAGTAGGAATTTGAAAGACAGTGATTGGAAGTGGGAGAAGAGAGAGGTGATTATAAAGGGCCCTCTGGACAAAGTTGACTATCTTGTCAAACAGGGAGAAGGAGGAGAATGAGAAGCCAATGAGGAGGCTAGCACAGGTGTCAAGGTGAAGGAGTTAATTTGCAGATTTTTGACGTAGAGGTGGTTGAGTAGAGGGCAGTTAATCCTGGTATTAAGCAGGCTAACTCTGACAGCAGTCAAGCTAGTAGTAATAGATTGGTGGCGTCTGAGATCGCTTTCAAAAAGGTCCCCAAGTTTCCTTGCCTTTCTGGATGTGGAAAGCAGGTCAGGGGAAATTAAAACTACTTCTGTATAAGAATAGTTGGGTTTCAGAGAGTAAATGTCATCCAGGGATATATTGCTGCAAGACAATCAGCCATAATTGCCTATGGTTTGGTGGAAATGGATGGTGTATTTGTTAAAGGACTGCCCAAGGCATTCAAAATATAGGTTGAAAGGGAGTGGAGATAGGGAGGAGCCTTGCATTGTGCTGTGCTTGACCGGGGTGGAGTCAGACCAAAAAGTGGGAATGAAGCCAAAGCGTGTCCTGTCAATAAGGGAGGAGTTGAACCAGTCAAGTACCATTCTTGACAATTTCATCCGGTGGGCTAGGATGTCTAGTAGAAGGGTGTGGTTGAAGGTTTCAAAGGCTGCATGGAGGTCAAGGAGTACAAGTCGGGCTGTGTGTCCTTTGTCTGTGATGGTGTTGAGCTCAGCGAGGATGCAGATAGCTGTCAAGAATGCAGACAGCTGTTCTGAGGCAACTTCATTGGGACCCATTGGAGTGGGAGCCACTTATGCAAATGTCAGGATGTCAGCTCATGCACTGGGGAGGTGGGGTCTTATTTTAAGCTGAGTGTGGGTGCATCTTTTCAATGCAGAATATCATATAGAATCTCTGTCACCCTGAAGTGTATCAGTTTGTTCGTAGGATAGACGTGTACATTATATGTTCATTATCTGATGAGGGCTCCTGCTAAGAAGAGATGGGGTAGGAAGTCCTCGAGTTTGATATATGCTAAGGTGTTTTGTTCTGGACGTGTTGGCATCTGAGTTTAACCCATTTGGAGTTATTTGGTCCTAGGGACCTTTGTGATGATGAGGCCCTAAAAGTCCATATATTTCCATGTCAAAAATTGTGACGATTCAAGTTTCATTCAATTGTTCTGGCTTGGTTGGGATGAGGGTGGAGAGTTTGGACCTGTGAAGTTAGCTTGTCATGTCTCTAGAACTATGGACATGTTGGACTTCCCAATGGCATTCTGTGGCTATGTTACTGATGGATATGTTGTTAAAGTTGAATGTTGGATTGGGTGTTTCTCATGTTGGTTTCGTTAATGTGAGCATGGGAAATAACTAGACAAGGGGGATGGAGTTGACAGGCCATGCCTTAAGGCATTGGTCTTCTAGGAACAGTGCTGTTGATGGGAAGAGAGCTTCAGATTTTTGGTCTTTATATGGAGAACACAAAGCCTCCCAAATGGATTGTTCCAGTCACAGAGATTTCTTGTAGGCTAGCAGTGGAGGATATGGGGTTGAATTGTAGGTGGGTTGTGTGAACACTTCCAATGAAGGTAATCAAGCCATTTTTTGGCTCAATGGGGGATGTGCATTGCATGGAATACAGTGCAATGTCTGATCAGTAGCTAAGAGAGACTTTCAAGGCTCGGGTATATGCTCTATGAATCCAAGATGTACTAGATGTTTTGTTGCTGTTATTTGCACTCATTGTGCTTTAGCTTGAAGCTTGAAATGTTTGAGCATTAACATATTCCAGGTCACTCTATGTGGAAATGTTAGGGATAGGATGATACATTGCATGATTTCAACCTCAGAGTTTATTTTGAGGTTTAGAGACAACCAGGATAACTGACATTATTTTTACTGTATTGGCAGTGGCAGGTGGTGGGCCCATTCTGGTGTTCCTGGACATAGGTTATGGGAAGGTGGGTGTGTTCCTCCATTTCATGACCTCTGCTTTTCCAGGACTGGATAGAATGTTTTTGAATGCTACCCAATCATCAATGAAGTCTTGTCTGGCTTCTAGAATAAAACCACCATCCAAACCCACCCCTAATCTCTTCTATCTCATCTGATGTCCAAGTCCCTTGTGCTCTAGTAGCTTGAAGCATCTCATGTTCTAGATGGAATTACAAATAACGATCTTGGACCCAAATAAGCAGACAGACTAAAAGGATATGGCAAAGTACTACTTTATTATACGCATGCAATAAAGTAGGGCATTCTGGCGAACAACACACTGAAGTCCACACACTCACAACCAAATTTAATTATACAAAGATTTTATTCCTCAATATGCGTCATTTATAACACTGTCCTACATGGCAAACTGTAAAACCTATTGAAGGGAGGGATTGGTTAAGGTAACATATATACCTATATATCTTATAAGTATAAACAATAATACTGGATTCCCAATATCTGGAGAGCACGCCTTAAACCACCTCTAAATAAATATGTATAATACAGATTATAGCAGAATAATGGCAGTAGATTGGCCTATGCAACCTTATATAGCATGTTGCTACATAGACCCTCTGACTGGTTGGCATACTTTCCCAGCCTTGGACTTTTGGCTCGTTAGCAGCACGTAAGCATAATGGAACCCAGATGCCGAGAGTAACGTCAGACTACTCCCCACTTCCTCAATTAGTCCATCACCTCTCATCGGTCCGGCCCTAAGCTGTCAAGGGTTTTGACCCATGTTGAATTATTAGGCAACAACAAAAACTGAATCAATAGACTGGGTAGATGTGGGGATGAGCAGTCGCCGCCCATCATTCTATCCCAGAACAAAACTGAATCAATAGACTGGGTAGATGTGGGGATGAGCTGTCGCCACCCATCATTCTATCCTAGAACAAAACTAAATCAATAGACTGGGTAGATGTGGGGATGAGCTGTCGCCGCCCATCATTCTATCCCAGAACAAAACTAAATCAATAGATTGGGTAGATGTGGGGATTGAGCTGTCGCCGCCCATCATTCTATCCCAGAACCAGGAGGACCGCGCAGTTTTGCGCACACCAAAATGGTCGCCTAACCTGCCACCCACCAGTGCAAGCGTGATGGACAGGAAGCGCCAGGGGTGAAAGGTGGTGCCAAAGGAAAAATAGCAGTGCCTGTTAGATCAAAAGCACCTTGAAATCACTGCTGTTTCTCTGAAGTGCAAGCTCAAAATGTCCATCTCAATTTGTGCAAAATCCGTTTTAAATTGATGTCAACGAGTGGCTAAAATCATGGGCACAAGACCACTCTAAAGATTCAACCTTCTTGTGGGGGGTTCCACATCACCACTCTACTGTAAGGATGCCCATCAAAACAATGGCAGCAAGCATTAGAGCTGTCAAGCAAAATCCTCCTGTCAAATTCAAGACAACTTCTAAAAAAATTGGTGCAATACCAGTTTTGGACATAAGCCAGCGCTAGCGGTCTAAACTCTGACAGTAGAACTGTACTTCAGGAGTTGCAAGCCTCCTGACACAGCTGGAAACTTCAAAGCCTTTTTGGTTAATTAAGAATTTAAACACCTGCTGTTCCCTGAAGACAGGCTGATTAAATTAACATTGCAAGAGGCTGGGAAACCTTCTCACCTCAGAACTACACACAAGAAACCAGGAGATCACATGGACATGCTAACCAAATGCAGAGTGGCCCCCTGGCCTACTGACCTCAGCCAACACAATAGACTCTTGCAAGTGAATGGGGTATGTTAATTTGGGTGTGGACTGTAAACAGAGCTCTGCCTGGGAGAAGAGACATGTGATCCCTGACTCCCAAATTTCTGGGGGCGGACCCAAACACTGAAGTGAATTGAATTGAAGGCAAATATATGTTTTGTAAAAACACTGATAACTAATTGTAACCAGATGACAGGAATGTACAATTTGGAGATCCTTAAAATGGAAATTGTACCTACAATTTGAGTCCAAACTCAATTCCGTACGATGTTCTGAGGCAAAACCCCATGAATTATGTAGATTGCAGACACTGGGTTCACGCTACAAAAATGAAAATTTACTGGAACATGGGTAGAAAGGCAGTGTACATGTGTGCCATTTTTGGTAAACGTCCGATATTGGTAAATCAACTAAAAACGAAAATAAGTTGTCATTTTTTAATGCAAGCCCCCAGGAAGATCACAGTTGGGCCAGAATGTACCTTAAGTAATCTGTAATATGTACATGTAATGTCAAACAACTGTGTATCTGAGAAATATGTGTAGTTATGAAAAATGATTTCTAAGGTAAAAGCAAAGGGGCATTTCTTCAATAGATCGTAAATGGCTGACATCACTCTGACACACTATCCTTTCTCAAATCAGGGACCAAAGAATCCTTTGACCTATCAAATCTTGAGAGGGTTGGGCATGCAGAATTAGCCGACCCACCCATTTTCAAAACACATAAAAAGAGCCACTGGAAGCCAGACAGGGACTTTCAATTTCCGTTTCCTTGCGGAGCATGCTGACAGACGACTTCACATCCAGAGACTCCAGACTTCAAATCCATCAATCTCCAGGGACAAGAACTTTTGCCAGAACCGGTAGCAGACCCAGAAGTCAGAATTATCCAGAGAGACCAGAGATCGCTGTGAGCAGAACCAGGCAGAGACTGTCCGTGCCGAGGGAACCGCAGTCCAAACCTGACCAGATCCATGACGGAGGCCCATTCCTTTCAAAATTATAGTGTGAGTACTCAGCCAGGACTGTGCAAAACCCAATCTCTTAGTTTAAATTAATCTAATTCAAACTATTTTAACCTATTGAGAACTGCATCATAGAAATTTGTGTCCCTTCTTTTGATTCAAAGCTGCCAAACTGTCATCTGTCATTCTGAACTTTAAAATTTCATTTCTGAAAATCTACCTTCACAAAATTGTCCGTATCTCCGGAACCGTTTGTCCTAGGAACGTAATTTAACTTTCACCTTAAAGCTAAGATCCTGGGCTTTCCAACGGACTTTCCATTCATTATAATTTGTCCGTAATCGCGCTTGACGCACTTCGAAAAAGTGCCGCGATTTGCGATTTGGCTCAAATTTCTTCACGTGTCAAAATAGCAGCTCCTTGCTTTCCTTTGCTGAAATTTGTTTGCAACCTGACAATCATTCATAGAGCATTGCTAAAGTGATCCTGAACTAATTTAAAGTAGCTGTCACCCACCCTGAACCTCTAGAGGGAATTAAAATCATTTTAGCATATTTTTCACTTCATTGCATACCACATTTAAAGGATTTTGCCTGTGTTTAAAATCATACCTGTTTTCCTCTAAGCTCGCTGGGGGGAACTGGAACTTTGTATTGCATTTGTGTGTATTCCTGAGAATTGTGTGTGTTACTTCCATCTCCGTACATTGCATAGGGGGGGAGTGAATTGTCAAAGAAAAAGTGATCACATTATCTTTTGCTGAAATCATATCAAGTTTATTTCTGTACTGCTTTTTATTCATCTTTGCATCGCCTTGAACCCATTAGGAATTCTCTGATACCTTATTCCCCTGTTCCTAGTCATAAGTCACCAGAACTGTGCTATTGTAGGGTTACCTATTGCTGATTACTGCTCATATTCACAAGTGTGATATCAATTATTAATTTATTATAAAAGTGTGATATATATATATATATTTATATATATATATTGTTTAATTTTCAAATAAACCTTTTAAATTTGCAAAACAAACTTACTTCTTGGCTCAGTGGGGTCAAGGGGGATTCTAAGAGAGGGGTGTTATATAAGGGTGGCCATCCAGAGTACACGAACTGGACATAAAAATATATAAATAAGGGCTTCCCTTGGGCATCCCAGACCAGGCACTGACTTAGTGGGATTGCTTGATTGGACTCATTTAACAAAGTGGGGGCTCGTGGCCAGGGATTCTGGATTAGATCTACCGCTTGTGCGGCGTAATACAGTGTGTCATCTGACAGGATACATATATCCGGTTAGATCACCACGCTGTTTTACACTGTGAAAGCACTCCTCAAAGGAACGATCTAAGGAAACGGTCTGTTTTGCAAAATAAAATACTAACTTCTGTAAGTCAGGAAGGATCTCAAATTCCAGGATGACGACACTGGTAGATATGAAGATAGCTAGGGAGCACCTCTTACATAAACTGTTTGTGAGAGGTTAATGGTCTGAACAGGACCAAAATGTATGGTTGCAGGCGATCACACAACAGGTCACTACAACTTGGTCGGATATGTGGAGAGATCAGGGTCCCTTACATGTGGCCCTGAGTGAACTATATATGGCTCCTAAAGCCAAAGATGAACACAATAAGATTGCCAGGATAGCGGCATATTTGTATCTATATATGGGAGCCATGCAGGACAAATGTGCTGAAGGCCAAGATCTGGCAAATAGGCAACAGATGGCGTTAGAAAAGGCCCAATCTGACCTGGTCTCTTCTGAGCAGAGGCTGCACAGAAGCCAGGAGTCAGAAAACGAGAGTAGACAATACATCATTAAAATGAAGGAGGATATGGATATCCTGCAACAGGAAAAGGCTGACCAGGATACCAGAATTCTGGTCTTGCAGAAGGAGCACCAAGACAGTTTGGACTCCATACTGCAGTGCCAGAAAAAGCTGGAGCAACAGATCAATTTCAACAGGGCATGCACAGAGCAGTTAGCCACCCTGCAAATCCAACTAGACAGAGAGAAAGAGGAAAGCAATAAAATGGTTATGAAAGACCTGGATACCCAGGCAGAGTTTGATGAAGAGCCCCAGAAAGCTGGTGCCCTTCAACGGCAGACGGACGACATGGCGGCACAGATGCAGGCTCTTACTCAGGAAAGGGATACCGTAGGCCAGGAAGTCTGCCAATTAAAAAGGAAAATGGAAGAAAATCACCTGGCCTTCCAGGGGCTGGGTGACCTCCAAAAAGAGCATCAAAACCTGTTAGAGCACACCAGGAGGGTGGAAGATGCTCTGGCAAGAAAGGAGCAGGCCAGTAGGGATGGGACTCAGGAGGTAACCCTCCTGCAGCAAAGACTGGCCCAGTATTCCAGGACCAATCAGGAGGCACAGAGAGAGAATGAGGCTCTCTGTCAGAACAATGATAGGCTCCAGCAACAGGTAGCCATGCAGGAGAGACTGATAGAGTCTAGTAAGGCCTTAACTGAGGAACTGAAAGCGCAGGCTCTTGCATTGCAACAGGGAGCAGGGGCTGATAGAGATGAAGTTTGCTGGGAAAGGGAAACACCTGAGCATAACCTCAGGAGCCCTAGTAGCAGAGGCCTTCATCTCTCCCAGTCCTTGGACTCTGCCACCCCCATGTCCCCTGGCGCACATGAGCACAGGGCCACAGGGAGGGCAGATTACTATCCGGCCATAAGTATCGGGTTCATAGGCCAGTACCTCCCAGTAATGGATGGGCGGGCATCCGGGTATGGGCACCTAAGCACAGTGCAATTTAGTGGGGAACCCCAGGAGAGTAGGCCCACTAAGGGCATCCTGAAAACCTCCACCCAGTTAGTTCAGTGGGGGGGGTACCCATCAAATCCTGGCAGCAAGGAGGGATCTGAAGACTCCTCTGAGCGGCCCAGGACACAGGAGACAAGGTCCCCACATTCTACCAGCCATTCCCAGGCTCGCAGACGCCAGGAAAACCTGGAAGATCAGACGGGCACCTCTGGGAGCAGTGCTTCTGAGTCGGAGGATGAATGGACCAGGGTTACCCGAACCAAAAAGGCCAATAAGGCAAAAAGGGCCTTGCTTAAGGACCCCTTAAAACAGATTAAGGCAATCAGGAGTGTCATCACGCCTTATCACAAGAACTCCAAGTATTCTGTGTGGGAACACTTGGAGCTCTTTGAGCAAATGATGGAGACCTTCCATTTGAAGGACAGCAGTAGCTGCATCCAATACGTCAAATGGACATTCTCCCCAGAATACTCCAGTTTCTTTGCGGGGCTGGAGGACCAAAATCATTCAAGATGGTCCACCTATAGGGCGGCCATCTTGAAACACCTTTCTGTGCATAGAAATCCCCAAGAGGCTCGCAAGGCAGCCTAAAATTTGCAATGTGGGGAGGATCAGGCCCCACAAGAATTTGTGCATGAATTGAAGCGTGCCTTTGCGCAGACCACCAGAAGGGTGCGCACGGACAGCAGAGAATTCATCAACACATTTTTCCATGCTCTCCCCAAATACATAATGACCCAGCTCGTGAGAGATTTTCACGAGAAAAGATCGTTAGACTGGGTCATTGAGCAAGCCACCCGCATCTATGAGGTGCAGAAACCGGTGGAAAACAGGAATCAGCCAAAAAAAACCAAAACCAACAGCACCCCTGCTGCTGCCAAGGTGGCAGAGGTAAAGTTTGCCCCCGATTTAGATTTGGAGATGGGGGACCTAAAAAAATGCCTGCACCAAATAATTCACAGCCCAGAAGGCCCTCGGTCCAGTCACAGACAGGGAGTCAAGGAGGTAGTCCCACAAATGGGGTCCCCCGCTCCCCTGACTATGTAAGTCCCCGCTATAAGGGAAACAGACCAATCCTGGGTTATGTGTGGACTCCTCCAGCCTAAGGGGGGGGATCCAGCCAAGCACCTGACCCAGGGAACCTCCCTCCGCACTTCCCCCAGGAGGGCAGAAATTCACCAAATCCTGGGCAGAACGTGTTCCCCAGGTATCCACCCAACTTCCAGCCCCAAAATCATCCATCCTTCTTTCCCCACTTTCCTGAGCCCAGACAACCTAATCTGGGAGAGGGGAGGCCAAGGGTGGAGGGGTACCCAAATCTTCCCAATCCAGGGGATTACCAGAGAAGGGATAGCTACCCTTCCCGGGATCAGCTCAGGGGAGAAAACAGGACCCGTACCAGCCTGAGCGGATTTCACAGTTAGAGCGCCAGCGGATTTCACAGTTAGAGCGCCAGGTCCAAAATATGGCACGGGATATGGGTCACATACTGAGGGCTCAACAGAACCCTCAGATGAGCATGCCACCGCAGAATGCCCCAAACCCAGGGCCTGGTGCTCCAGAACAATGACGGGGGCAGCACCCCGATAACCCACCCGTTCCCAGGGAGGAGGCACAAGGGGAAGGGGGGTGTAAAGCATTGGAGGAAGCTTCCTTCCCAACTTGTAAACAGCCCCTGGAAAACCAGGAACCGGAAACAAAATCTCCTACACTTGAAAGTCTGCCACCCAAGGAGCAGAGAGGAGGTAGGAGAAACAAAGGACCCAAACAGACCCATTTTGTGGAGGAGGTACAGGTCTTCCAATTTGAGGGAGAGGGATCTCAAGAGGATCCTGGGGAAAGGATCTTCTCCTTCAGAGATGGGTGAACTCCTCCCAAGAAAAAATGGGTCCCAAGGGATTTCAATCCAGACTGGGTAGATGTGGGGATTGAGCTGTCGCCGCCCATCATCCTATCCCAGAACCAACAATACCAAAAACCCCTGGTTCAAACCCATCCTGGTGACTGCCTCCAAAAAGGGGAGAGCGGCCCAGAACCCGAAACCATTTCCAGTTGCCAACTTTTTCTTTCAGATTCCCCAGGCTCTCCACAGAATTCTGCCCAAATCTCTTCGCTAGCAATGTCCAAAACCAGAAAATTAGCCCACCAGTTGTCCAGAAATGTGCATTATCTGTGCCTTCTTGAGGAGAAGGAGGGAAGATATTATGCCCCGGTACAAGTACAGGGGCAGGGTACAATGTTGGCACTGGTGGACACTGGATTCCAAGCTACCCTTCTGTCCAGAAGGGCCTTTGATGAACTAAATGCAGGAAGGGGGGAGAATTACCATATTCCTCTCACCTCTCTTCCTGGACAACTCCAGAACTTTGATGGGAAGGAAATTCCCGTCGAGGGGACTGCGGATTTGGACATCAAAATTGGGCGACACAAGGTGAAACACCCGGTCATAGTAGTGACTCCAGAGGGCACCCCTTGTTTACTAGGGAATGACCTCCTGAGAAGGTTGTTACCTCTAATAGATTGCGTATACAAGATCCTCTGCACCCAGACTAGCCGACCAATAAAATTTAAACAGAGTGTCAACCATATTAGTTTAAACAGCACCTGCCACATGGTTGAACAAAAATCTGACCAAGTAGAATTTCACTTCCAGAACAACCAAATTCCAGACGTGACAGTAATAGCAGTAGGACAACAGACTGGTGATGGGGGTCCTCTCTATTTCTGAAAATCAACCTTCCTTCCAGTTTAAGGTGGTATTCCACACTGGAAGGAAATACTCTGAAATTCTTTATCAATCCACAATCAGACACTCCCACTCATATAGTCCAGAAAGATGTGAAATCAGCTCAGAGCCTGGCTGATATTCAGCAAATTGGAGAGCAGTTGTTCATCCCTGTTCAGTTAAATGATGGGAAGGACTCTGTTCTCGCCCGAGTGTGTGTGAACAACGGTAAGAGCTTCATCAGCGAAGCCATGTTCCGCCAACTCCCAAAAGATCCAGCCATTCCCACATTCAAACTGATAGACAAATGGGAAATGGACCTGGAAGCACCCAATTCCAAACATCTCCTGCTAAGCAGGTGTATGCTCAAAATCTCCATTGGCAACAAGAGCATCGTCCATAATTGTTGGGTCGTGCGAGACATCACTGCCGACTTTTACTTAGGCAGTAACATTCTCAATCGCTTTGCCATTAGTTTGGACCTAATAAACTTCAAAGCTTGGTCCCAATTAGCGGATAATCCTTTGGGCTTTGATGATCAAGAAAAAGCATTTGGGTCAGCTCAAATGCTACTTTATGCAGTTGAAATTCAGATTAAAGAGGAAGTCACCATCCCGGAAAGGACCCGACAATTCTCCCTGGAAGTGAAAGTTAAAAGAGGACAAAAATTGAAAAACCCTGATGCTTATATTCATCTAAATGCTTCTCTCCAACAGCAAGGGTTAGGGGTTAACCCAACACCATTAGTCAACATAGAACATGACGCCATTCCAATAGAGGTGGATAACAGCGACTTACAGAGTATTACTCTAGCCGCAGGCACCATTATTGGAATGGCGGTTGATGACCGACACTTCTCCATTGATTTAGGAAATTAACTGTTAGGACCAATCCCCAAGGACTGTTTTGACAGTGACAGTGATGACAATACAACACCAGACAGGATCTTTACCCGGCATTGGGGGAACTTCCTGGTGTACACTTCTTGCCCTTATGGAAAAGAAGATGTGACTTGTGACTTCAGAAGGGATGAGGTGATTTTCCAGGTCCATGAGGGCTGCCTTTCCCACCTGAAGCCTCCAGTCCAAATCAGCACTCTGACCAGGGACTTCTCCACCCAGCTGGAGGAGGCCGCTGAGATAGCAAAACCAGAAGTCTTTCCAGGCTTCAGGCAGATGGTGGAAGAGAGAGTCAACCTAGCTGATGCCTGCGTGACTCTGGAACAGAAGCAAAAGTTGAAACAAGTTTTCTTGGATTTCCAAGATCTCTTTGCGGTAGACTCATATGACTGTGGTCGCACTGACATCCAGACGACAACAATTCCCACGGACCCTGGCATGACTCCAGTGTTTGTGAAGCAATATCGCTTGCCTCTCGCATCAATGGAGTCCCTTACTGAAATAATTAAGAACCTTAAGTCCCAGGGAATAATCTGTCCAGTACACAGCACCTTCAATAAGCCGGTGCTGGGAATATTGAAGCCAAACGGCCAGTGGAGACTCTGCTCCGACCTTAGGGAGCTCAACAAACGGGTCCATACTTCCCGATGGCCTCTGCCCTACATTGACCAAGGGCTGGCCCAGATTCAGGGGTCACAGGTATTCACTGCAATAGACCTGACCAATGGATACTGGACTGTGCCCGTCAGTAGGGAGGACAAATACAAACTGGCTTTTACCTTTGGGGGCCAGCAGTACACATAGACCCGGACTCCCTTCGGATACCTCAACTCCGGCAATGAATTCAACATTTTCCTACACAAGGCCATGCCTGAGCTGGGTGTGAGCGGTAACCTGGCTTATGTAGATGATGTCCTCCTCAAAAATTCATCTGTGGAGGAACACATAACGGAGATCCGTTATGTTCTGACACAGTTGTGGGCCGCCGGAGCAAAACTTTCCTTTCAGAAAGCACAGTGGTGTAGAACACGTGTTACATTCTTGGGGCATGAGATTACTCCTCAAGGTCTCTGTCCCCAGGAAAAGAAAGTGGAAGCACTTCAGAAACTGAAAATCCCCACCACTCTGCGGGAACAAAGGAGCCTCCTTGGACTAACTAATTACAGCAGAAAGTTCATTGAGGACTACGCAGAGATCACCAGACCCCTGATTCATCTCTTGAAGGGGGGGGTCAAGTGGCAATGGGGTCCAGAACAATCCGAGGCAGTAAGACAACTCAAAAGAAGCCTCTCACAAGCGCCTTGCCTAGCTTACCCTGTCAGAAACAAGGAGTTCTTCCTGGAGACAGTGTTCTCTAATACGTGCTTGACGGCAGTATTATACCAAAAGCATGACAAGATCAATAAAGTAATCTCCTATGCGAGCAAAACTTTATCCTCTGTGGCGGAAAAGTTCAACGATTGTGAGAAGGCACTCCTGGCAACGGTGTGGGCATTGAAGAATTACCGCCTGTTCATCCAGCGGGAACACATCATAGTGGAGACTCCACACCAGCCTCTGCAATACCTCCAAAGTGACTGAATCCGGGCCGGAAATGTGAGTAATTCCTGAATTACTTCCTGGATTCTGTCAATGCAAGGCTTTCCTGTGGAGGTCAGATATGGCCAAAACAAGAAGAGTCCCCTCGCGCAAGGTCTGGCTGACTTGCATGATTGTGCCAGAGAAAACTGTCTCGAGGAGGAAAGTCTAAAAATCAAGGACAACATGGAGGCATACCTTAATTCCCCCCACAAAGTCTTTGAAGAAGACAAGTGTGAGGGAATGCCCACTGTCTATGTGGATGGATGCTCTTACCATGTTGACAACAACGGTGAAAAAGAACTGGTGGCCGGCGTAGAGAATGCATGGGTGAATGAGTCCCTAGAACCCTCCGCTGGGTACAAAATTGGTCCCCGAAGTAGTCAGGTAGCAGAGTTGATGGCTGTGCATCAAGCCATCCTCACTGCTATCCAACATCAACTCCACGAACTGGTCATAATCACAGATTCGGATTATGTACGGAACAGGTTTGTGGAGCACCTGGTTAATT
Source organism: Ambystoma mexicanum (assembly GCF_040938575.1). Lineage (NCBI taxonomy): Eukaryota > Metazoa > Chordata > Amphibia > Caudata > Ambystomatidae > Ambystoma > Ambystoma mexicanum. Next base: position 1,084,462,443 of record NC_090930.1, read on the forward strand.
GGAAAACCAGAGGCATGTTATGTGCTAATAACAAACCCTTGAAACATGGGAAGTTAATCCAAAACATTGATGACCTGGTCACCTCGAATGGGATGGCCATCTACTGGAAAAAGATCAAGGGTCATTCCAAAGTAGGGGGACCAGACAAAACTGGAAATGACTTAGCTGATCAGCTGGCCAAAACCAGGGCCATCCAAGGGGATCTAATAGAAATAGAGTCCCTGTTGGGGGAAATCCAGGTCACTGCTATCACTAGGTCCCAGACAAATGCTCACAATGATCTTTCAACTGCACAATGGAGTAAGGAGACCCCTGATGCTGATTTAATTACGGCTCAAAAGGGGGATCCAATAATTGGTAAGTTTTACCAACACATTGAGGACCCTGAGAACTTTCCGCTGACGGATACCGATTACATTGGGAAAGAGGACCTTAGAGTGTTGATGAAATGTCGAAAGATGTTCCTTATCCAATACGGTTTGTTGGTAAGGAAATCCCAAGCTGGCCATGATCAGTGGGTGGTCCCTACCTCATTCCGAAGCCTGATGTTAAGTCACGCCCATGATGCGGCCACAGCCGGTCATAGGTGGTTTCATACAACACTTGAGATCTTAAGAGAGGTTGCATACTGGCCACACATGGGGCAGGACCTCGACCAGTACTTGAAGGGCTGTCTGGTGTGTGCATAATTTCAGCCATCATCCCTCACACACCGTGCGCCTCTCCAAAAAGGGGGATGACACTGCCATGGTCAGATTTGCAAATCGACTTTGTAGGCCCTCGCTCGTCTAGAGGAAACAAGTACATGTTGATGGTTACATGCTTGTTTACCAAGTTGGTGGAATGTCTCCCGGCCCAAACTGCAAGGCAGAAACAGCAGCTGCCCTGATGATTAACCACATCTTTTCCCGTTTTGGTCTACCTCAAAGGATTGAGTCAGACAGAGGTAGCCATTTCACCAGCGAGGTAATGACAAGGATTTGAGAGATACTGGGGGTCAAAAGGAAGCTACATATTGCTTACCAGCCAGCTTCTTCTGGGGCAGTAGAACGCTACAACCGGACCATTGTGAGCATATTAAAAAAGTTTGAGGCAGATTCTGGGCCAAGTTGGGATATCTGATTACCTCTGGTCCTAATGGCCATCAGATCTACCCCTTCATCTGCAACCAATATGTCACCATTTGAGCTGATGACTGGACGCAAGATGGTGCTTCCCCAGCATTTGCTCTACAGGACCCAAGAGCAGACATTGATAAATGCCTCCACAACTCATGAGTATGTGGAGAATTTAAGGAAACACCTCCAACATGCTGCCTATGCTCAGTGGAATCTAGAAAGATCAGCTGATAGCATGAAGACCCACTACGACCTGAAGACCACCAGGAAGGAATATATTGTGGGAGACCGGGTTTATCTATACAATTTCCAAAGAAACAAGGCCAAACAGCGAAAATGTTTGCCTACATGGAAGGGACCGTTTGAAATTATAAACAAGGTCTCCCCAGTAGCGTATGAGATCCGCATCCCCAGAGGTAGTCTGGCGGAAGGGGAAGACAAGTGGGTACATATAAATCAGCTAAAGTGTTGCCATCCCAGGCACACTCTGCAGCAACTGGAGGAGTCCTCTGCAATACCAGAGGGGACTGCTCCAGATTAATTCAGTTCCACCCTAAAATATTCCACATATAGCCTATACAATTCTATGATTCTTGAACATGTTCTTGCCTCCTGATTTAAATTTTTTTTTATATGTTCATGTTTTTGACTATTAAATGTATATGCCGCTCCACTATATCAATAGTGGGGGAGAAATGTCTACGGATAGGTATTGCCGCTTTTGCTTTATCATCCCAGGAGAGATGAAACCATGGAGACTGACCAAGGAGAATGACCCAGGGACCGGAAGCAAAGATCTGAGGGGCCCAGGGTACCGCCCAATATTCCCATCAGGACCGGCGAGGAGAACCGATCGATCCAACTGGAGGGAGGAAAAGATGCTGAACTGTGCCATCTACGGAATTGGAAGAAGATGATGAAGACATACCAGCGCGTGGATCAAAACATCCTTTGCACCCGACTCCCCCTCGACTCGAAATCAAAGCGCAGTCGGGCGGGGGGGCTTGTCAAGGGTTTTGACCCTTGTTGAATTATTAGGCGACAACAAAAACTTAATCAATAGGCTGGGTATCTACCATCATTGAGCTGTCACCGCCCATCATTCTATCCCAGAACAAAACTGAATCAATAGACTGGGTAGATGTGGGGATGAGCTGTCGCCGCCCATCATTCTATCCCAGAAGAAAACTAAATCAATAGACTGGGTAGATGTGGGGATGAGCTGCCGCCGCCCATCATTGTATCCCAGAACAAAACTAAATCAATAGATTGGGTAGATGTGGGGATTGAGCTGTCGCCGCCCATCATTCTATCCCAGAACCAGGAGGACCGCGCAGTTTTGCGCACACCAAAATGGTCGCCTAACCTGCCATCCACCAGTGCAAGCGTGATGGACCGGAAGCGCCAGGGGTGAAAGGTGGTGCCAAAGGAAAAATAGCAGTGCCTGTTAGATCAAAAGCACCTTGAAATCACTGCTGTTTCTCTCAAGTGCAAGCTCAAAATGTCCATCTCTATTTGTTCAAAATCCGTTTTTAATTGATGTCAACAAGTGGCTAAAATCCTGGGCACAAGACCACTCTAAAGATTCAACCTTCTTGTGGGGGGTTCCACATCACCACTCTACTGTAAGGATGCCATCAAAACAATGGCAGCAAGGAATAGAGCTGTCAACCAAAATCCTCCTGTCAAATTCAAGACAACTCCTTAAAAAATGGGTGCAGTACCAGCTTCGGACATAAGCCGGCGCTAGCGGTCTAAACTCTGACAGTAGAACTGTACTTCAGGAGTTGCCAGCCTCCTGAGACAGCTGGAAACTTCAAAGCCTTTTTGGTTAATTAAGAATTTAAACACCTGCTGTTCCCTGAAATCAGGCTGATTCAATTAACATTGCAGGAGGCTGGGCAACCTTCTCACCTCAGAACTACACACAAGAAGCCAGGAGATCACATGGACATGCTAACCAAATGCAGAGTGGCCCCCTGGCCTGCTGACCTCAGCCGACACATGAGACTCTTGCAAGTGAATGGGGTATGTTAATTTGGGTGTGGACTGTAAACAGAGCTCTGCCTGGCAGAAGAGACATGTGATCCCTGGCTCCCAAGTTTCTGGGGGCGGACCCAAACACTGAAGTGAATTGAATTGAAGGCAAATATATGTTTTATAAAAACACTTATAACTAAATGTAACCAGATTACAGGAATGTACAATTTGGAGATCCTTAAAATGGAAATTGTACCTACAATTTGAGTCCAAACTCAATTCCGTACGATGTTCTGAAGCAAAACCCCATGAATTATGGAGATTGCAGACACAGGGTTCACGCTAGAAAAATGAAAATTTACTGGAATATGGGTAGAAAGGCGGTGTACAAGTGTGCCATTTTTGGTAAACGTCCGATATTGGTAAATCAACTAAAAATGAAAATAAGTTGTCATTTTTTAATGCAAGCCCCCAGGAAGATCAGAGTTGGGCCAGAATGTACCTTAAGTAATCTGTAATATGTACATGTAATGTCAAATAACTGTGTATCTGGGAAATATGTGTAGTTATGAAAAATGATTTCTAAGGGAAAAGCAAAGGGGCGTTTCTTCAATAGATCGTAAATGGCTGACATCACTCTGACACACTATCCTTTCTCAAATCAGGGACCAAAGAATCCTTTGACCTATCAAATCTTGAGAGGGTTGGGCATGCAGAATTAGCCGACCCACCCATTTTCAAAACACATAAAAAGAGCCACTGGAAGCCAGACAGGGACTTTCAATTTCCGTTTCCTGCAGTTTCAATGAAAGAATTAGCAGGGGAGAGGGAGAGAGAAAGCAGAAGCAAAGAGGAAGGTTTTGAGGTGCTTCTGGAACCGAAGATGGTTCTCCTCAAGTTTCAGGGAGGCAGGAAGGTGTTGTGGCCTAAACAGATGACAGGACGCTGTAGTATCTCTAACGGTCTTTATTGACTAACAGCAAGTGAGGAGGCTATGCGTGGCCTGGTGGCGCGGGGCGCTTACTCACTGTTCACTGCCACCAAGTCCTGTGCTTCCCCAGTTGCTTCACTGTGGAAGGGTTGTGCACTCCTATGGCACGCTGTAGTCTCCTAGGGCCCCCATGAAGCCTCCTGTGGCTGTGGTGTTACGCCCTAGGAGCTGTGGTGTGAGTTCTCTAACTCACTTCTTGATATCCTGTAGTCAGGAGCAGCGCTCCTCTGTGACCGCTCCTGCTGGCCAGCTGGCGCCAACACTGAAGCGGGAACGTTTTCCCGCGGAGCGTGGGCTCGCGAGATCCCGTCTCGCGAGATCTCGCGAGAACACGCTCCCGCGATCACGTGATGTCCCCACAGAAGGCTGTTCCAGAGGGAGGCCCCTGCCGCAGAGAGAGATCTACACCCAGCTTGTTGCTTCGAGAAGCGGCTGACCCTGAGGGAGTTGGAGACAGATGAGCGAAGGGCTCGGGAAGGAAGATATTTAGGAAGAGAGAGTAGAAGGTATTTAGGCCCCAGGCCCCAGAAGGCTTTCAAAATTATAGTGTGAGTACTCAGCCAGGACTGTGCAAAACCCAATCTCTTAGTTTAAAATAATCTAATTCAAACTATTTTAACCTATTGAGAACTGCATCATTCTGAACTTTAAAATTTCATTTCTGAAAATCTACCTTCACAAAATTGTCCGTATCTCCGGAACCATTTATCCTAGGAACTTAATTTAACTTTCACCTTAAAGCTAAGATTCTGCGCTTTCCAACGAACACTTTTTCATTATACTTTTTCCATAATCGCGCTCGACGCACTCGGAAAAAGTGCTGCGATTTGCGATTTGGCTCAAATTTCTTCACGTGTCAAAATAGCAGCTCCTTGCTTTCCTTTGCTGAAATTCGTTTGCAACCTGACAATCAATCATAGAGCATTGTTAAAGTGATCCTGAACTAATTTAAAGTAGCTGTCACCCACCCTGAACCTCTAGAGGGAATTAAAATCATTTTAGCATATTTTTCACTTCATTGCATACCACATTTAAAGGATTTTGCCTGTGTTTAAAATCATACCTGTTTTCCTCTAAGCTCGCTGGGGGGAACTGGAACTTTGTATTGCATTTGTGTGTATTCCTGAGAATTGTGTGTGTTACTTCCATCTCCTTACATTGCATAGGGGGGGAGTGAATTGTCAAAGAAAAAGTGATCACATTATCTTTTGCTGAAATCATATCAAGTTTATTTCTGTACTGCTTTTTATTCATCTTTGCTTCTCCTTGAACCCATACAGCATTCTCTGATACCTCATTCCCCTGTTCCTAGTCATAAGTCACCAGAACTGTGCTATTGTAGGGTTACCTATTGCTGATTACTGCTCATATTCACAAGTGTGATATCAATTATTAATTTATTATAAAAGTGTGATATATATATATATATGTATATATATATATATATATATATATATATATATATATATATATATATATATATATATATATTGTTTAATTTTCAAATAAACCTTTTAAATTTGCAAAACAAACTTACTTCTTGGCTCAGTGGGGTCAAGGGGGATTCTAAGAGAGGGGTGTTATATAAGGGTGGTCATCCAGAGTACACAAACTGGACATAAAAATATATAAATAAGGGCTTCCCTTGGGCATCCCAGACCAGGCACTGACATAGTGGGATTGCTTGATTGGAGTCATTTAACAAAGCCAAGGCAGCCTTTTCTCTATTCTGGGACTTTTAAGGGAGCATAGGTACACCATTAGCTTCATCTAGAGTTTAATGCATGGCCCTTGTATTCAAAATCTGAATCACATGTGAGGAGACCAAAAAAGTGTCAATTTCGACCTTCTATGTACTGCTATTTAATTCAATTGTGCTGGGTGTCATTATGCTTCTCTGCATCTAGAGACCTGCTTACTTACCTTGTGTATGCTTTTCGCATCTTTAATTGTCCAATACTTTGCTCTGGCAGAAGTTTTCCTCTTCACGTAATCTAAGATAAATATCTCTTACGTACATGGCTTATCCTTTTAAATCCCCTTGTGTCTTGCAATTATTCCTTGAAGTAGCACCCTTGATGCCAGGCTAATAGACTCCTCGTTATTCCTCACACAAAGCTGTTTCCAGTGTCTCCTGACTTTGCAGCCCATGACTGTCTCTGAGGTAGCTTGATTAATTTCAACATGGGTCTTCTGTTCATCATGGCTGCCCTAACTATGCAATGTGTTTTTCTGCCTCAAGCCTCTATATGTCTCAACTATCTTGCGTTTCTGAGTACATACACGTATTAGTCAGCAGGTTACTTGATCTTCTTTGCAAATATGATGTCTTCATAGTTGATTAAGTGTTTCTCTTGGTACTTCAGTTACATCGTTATTCTTAAGTATTTGTATATATTTTCTGTGTGTCTTTGTGTCTTCTCTTCATGACATCACTCTGCCCTTGTCCGACTTTACTTATAGCTCTATGATGTCCAATGGTGTGTGCAGACATCCTTCCAGCCTTTCAGTGCAAGGGTTCATTTGATACGGTTGTCTGAGTACATATTATCTCTCATTCACTCAATGTAGTATTGGAATGATACCTGGTGTCCACATAGAGCTCTACTCCTGCTGTTTCAGTGTGACGTAGGTGAGGGGGCGGGAGCTAGTGATGATGTGTTCACCTGCTCCTTTACACACTGACAAATGCCATATCTGTAGACAGTATCATTGCATTTCACTTTGTTGTTCAACCATTCGACATTTGATCAATGATTCCTCCGTGCAGATACATCATGTTGAGAGCATCAATCTATCAGAATGTGAAGTTGTATTTGCTAAACTGGGAGTTGACCCCAACACAGCAGTCAATATCTTCCTCATTTACAGACCCCTGAAATACATGCCAGATTTTCATCATCCTAGGTGACTTTAACTTGAGCTTCTTGAAAAACTCTGACTCAATGACTTTGGCTGTCAAGACCACTCTGTCTGACTTGCGTTTTAGCCAGCACATTGACTCACCAACCCACATGGGTAAGATTCTCTAATGGGTTCCCTCCTATAATGTCACCATTAAGGACACAGAAATAAACCCATGTCCATGGTGAGATCACTACTTCATCCATTTTTGTCCTTCAATTCAAGCACAATTGGCAAAACGCAGGCTAACTAAAAGCATGGTCTCTTTCAGGAACCTTTGCATGTTAACACCTAAATCCATGGAACCCTATTTTACTACCACCATGGATAATCTTACTAATCTCAACACAGCCAACCACATACCAAAATATTCCATAAATGCAGTCCACAGTTTAGCCCCTGTGAAATCCTTCTGATAAAAAAAACAACCCATTAAAATCTGGTACTCAGCAGGTATTCATAAGCTTAAAAATGCCAAGACCAGAGCCTAAAAGCTGTGGATGAAATCTAAGTCCACAGAGGATGAAACTGCTTACTCCTGTGCAGTAAAAGCCCATAAATCGGTTATTTGCTCTGTCAAATAAATCTCCTATGACTACAGAACTGCTGAGGCAGTCTCTGACTCCAGGGAACTCTTTAGAATTCTTAAGGAACTGGAAAACACTGGTCCAATCCCATCACTGGTGGATATAGATACAAACAGGTGTACCTCTATCCAAGATGCCAGGACGTGCAAGATTAAAAACATTAAGGCGGACATAACAGCCAAACTTGGTGTTGTAGATGGAACTAGGGAAAATAAGGATCCTGTTAGGCCCTGAAAGGTGCTACCCAAGTTCAAGTTTGGAGCATTTACCATACTTGAAATATCAGAGGTTCTACTTAAACTTAAGCCCACAAACTGCAAGGGGAACATTTGCCCTGCACTCACGATCAAATCTTGTGCCACTCAGCTGTTACCCTTGATCATCAAAAGTGTCAATATCTCGTTCATGGACAATTGTGCACCATCTCTCATTAAGCAGTCATGGATTCCCCCCCCCCCCGGCTGAATAATCCCTCTCTAGACCCTAGTGTGCTATGGAACTATCGGCCCATCATCAATGTACCCTTCCTCCTGAAGATCCTGGATAGAGAACCCTACATACAAATTCAGGACTTCATCTCCTCCCATGCAATCTTGGATCAGAAATAATCTGGGTTTAGGAGCACCCATAGCACTGAGTCCACTTTGCTAGACCTTAAAACCAACATCTTGAACAGAACATCTTTGAGAAAGGTAACACAGCTCTCCTTATGCTGTTGGATTTGTCTGAACCTTTGGAATTAGTGGACCACTCCACACTTACCAACATGCTGAAGTCGGCCTCTTTTTCACCAACAGCAGCGGAATGGATAAACTCTTTTCTCGCTTACTGCAATGCCAAAGTCTTCTTTGAGGAGGAAATGGCAAACAGGTTTTTGTTGATGTGTGGGTTCCCACAAGGCTCATGTGTGTCTCCAACGCTGTTCCACATCTTTACCCTAGCCCTTTTTCTCTGTCCTTGCTCTCCTCTTCCTCCCCCTCTACCTCTCTCTGTCCCCCTCTGGCCGCCTCTCCCTCTCCTCCTCCTTTCTCCTCGTTCTCTCTGACAATGTTTATAGACAAGTCCCTTCTATAAAAGTGTCATCCAAAAAGGTTCTCTGCTGCTCCTCCATAACCATCAAGGACCACATTGACACCCTTGGTCCAGCCTCGGCCGATTTATGTAATCACTAATTTGCCACTGGATGTTTCCCCTCTACCCTCAAGGGCTCCCTTGTGCAGCCCCTCCTTAAAAAGCCTTCTGCCGATACTACCAGTCTGGCAAACTATTGTCCAATCTCTATCACTCCTTTCCGGGGCAAACTCCTAGAAAAGCTGTCCATCTCCCAGATTACCTTTCACACTGAATCTGTTGGTTTTCTCCATGACCATCAGTCTGGCTTCAGAGCAGCCAGAGGCACAGAAAGTGCTCTCCTGAACACCTGTGAAGATCTGCTCTCTAACCTTGATTCCAGCATTCCTTCTGTCCTCATCCTCCTTGATCTCTCCTTTGCCTTTGACACGGTCAACCATGCCATCCTGATCAATCGCCCCGGTGAGAACCTGGGCATCACACATCAGGCCCTAGAGTGGTTGACCTCCTCCCTCTTGGAACACCCATTCCTGATCCAACTTGGGTCCCTTCTGTCCACCACCTCTAATTCCACCTGTGGCGTTCCCCAGGGCTCTATCCTCTCACCCTGGTTTTTCTACCCCCACATGGCCCCTTTGGCCCACCTGAGCTGTACCTTCTCCTCTAACTTTCAGTGTTATGCGGATGACACTCAGCACTCCTTAGGTCCCCCTCAGCCTCCTCACCTCTCTCGCTCATACCTGACTGTCTGTCCATGATTCGGGATTGGTACACCTCGTAAGATCTCAGCCTTAATGCCAGTAAGATGGAGTTCCTTCTCATTGCGACTCCTGCTCCCGCTTTCCCTCTCTCACTCTGGCTGCCCCCCTTGTGCCCTCTTCCTTCACCTCCCTTTGAGGCAAAGAACCTTGGTGTTATCTTCGACTCCATTCTCTCTTTCTCTCCTCACATCTCGCTAAGCGGCAAGAAGTCCCACTACCAGCTGCACCTCCTCAAGGGTACCCTTCCCTTTCTCAGCTTCCTCCAAAAGCTCACTGTCTCCAGAACCCTGGTTCTCTCTAGGCTGGACTACTGCAGCAGCCTCTTTCTCAATCTGCCTTTTGCTACCCTCCTCCCTCTGCAACTAATCCAGAACAGGACTGCAAGACTTATCCTTGGCCTAAATCCTATCTCTCCAGCCCTGAAATTTCAGCCCTGAAATCTCAGGTGGCTGCAAGGATCAAGTGAAAGACCCTTTGCATTGTCCACAAGGCTTTCTGGGTCCAGGTCCAACACTACATCCAACGCTCTCATCCTAAATACCTTCCTTCTCGAGCACTTCACGTAGCTACCTCCAACTCTCTAATGGTCAGACACTTCTCCAGGCAGAGCGCATGGGGCAGATCTCTCGCAGGTGCCTCCCTCTGAAATGGCCTCCCTGACCCTCTCAAACTTGAGCTGGACCGCCTGAAGTTCCGGACGCCGCTCAAAATGTTCCTCTTCTCCTCTGCTTTCTCTCTCTCCCTCCCCTGCTGACCTACCGGATCTACCTGTCTGCCGCACTGACTGGTTGCTTGGAAATCCTCAGAGTCTCACTGGGTACCATGCTCTCTCTTGATCAGTCACCCCGGCACTGCCTGCGGGCCTTGCACGCACTTAGGGGCTGTTCCTGAAACCTCTCCAGTCTCTTGCCTCCTTGCACTTACCCAGAGCCGCGCTGCCCTGTGTAACTTCTCAGAGCTTTGCTGCTCGGTTTCCCTGTCTCTCTCTCTCTGGCACTTCTCCCCCCTTTTCCCCTTGCACTTTTCATTCTCACACTTGCATGATCTGAATGACACACGGCCTAGTAAGATTGTTTGTCTTGTCCTCCATCCGTCTTCCCTCCCTTGTCTTGTCGTGCCTAGGAATACTTGTGTACAGGTGCGTTATAAATGACTTATCATATCATATCGTATCATATCAAATCGTTTAACTAACTGTGTGATCTACAACTCGTGGAGCGATCATCGTGTGGTTTTGCCCCTAGAATGGTTTAGTTAGCCACTGCATGAGTTAGACCTCTTAAACTGTCTTTCCACTGTTTTCACTTCTTTTTTAACCATTACATCCTTCCTCTTAATTCCACCCTGCTAGATACATTTGTAGTCTCAATATGTAGTTAATGGGACGGGTTATTACCCTGAGCTCTCCCACAACACAACAGCTAAAATGGGTCCTGACTACAAAAACTTTCCAGAGGTGCAGTACAATGGTCCAGAGCAAAAGAAATGCCCTGTTGCAAACATGTGTTGCTGTGTTATATATTTGCTGATGTAAGATTAAAGTGCCCCGCTGCCAAACCTACATTTAAATTGAGAGATGGAAGGAGCACTGGGCTTTCATGGCAATTCTAACTCTATTTTGAAATATGTAGGGTGACCCAAGTTGCACTTCCAGACTTGTTTAATTTTTTATGATTAATCTGCAGTGCTGTTTTCGATTATAGAGCTTTCAATGTAATACAATATTCAAACTAAAAAAACAATGTACTCTTATCAAGTTAAGATAGATGAAAGTTAATCAAAAACTCCATGCCAGGAAACTTTAATAAAGCTTTGAGCATCAGCCAAACACCTCTGAACGCAGCTTCACTGCCTCGGTCAGCTGTTTGCACACTGCGGTTTTAACACTTGATAAATGCTCTTCCTCGTCACGGAAACAAATGTCAGCTGTTTATGCTCTGAAGTAAAATGCCTCTTTTGATGTATTTTCTTTAACGCATCAACAATCTCATTGTTACCTACTTATTCAAATGTAATTATTGTTTTGTTTGTTTGACAAACCACACTATTTTAAAGCCACTAAAAGTGTGTTTATTTCCCAGAAATTGGCTACATTGGGACAAGGGACATGCACTCGTTTGATAATTCCACGTCGTGTGCAATAGCTGTACACAAGTGCAATGTGAAGTGCGTGGAGCTGTTGTGTAGTTTAACTATTAAACAGTTTATGCACGTTGCAATAGTCCGAAAACTTAATCTTTCGACTGGGGACACATTCAAATGGAAACAGTGGTTTCTAATCAGTTGAACACGCCTGCCAACTTTAAAGCTGGACGTTCCAAGTAGAAGTCTCACTCACCCGGAGCAGACACAATACGGGTTGGAGCAGAGTTGGCAACGTCCTTTGGAAATACTTGATCATATCTAAAGTCCATAGTAGGCGAAACCCTTTGCAATTGCGTAATCCAGAATCCAATACATTTTCTCCAGGTAGTCATTTTAAATGTGCCCTAGCCTGCAGGGGCATTCGAATGCTAACAGTGGCTTTACATTGGTTGACAACAACTTCCGTTTTCCGTTTTCAAAGCCAGGGGATATCACAAGGCTATTTACTGGCCAGCTGTAGCCTATGAAGTACATACATTTGACAATGTTCTCTGAAACAGGTGGCCTGCTCTGGGAGAGATGGTTGTGTGGAAGTGCAGGGGCCTCATGGAGCGTGACATCATGCCATCCCTCGAGGAGCCTGGTGCTCCCTCTTCATGCTCTCAAAGCAACCCCTCCACCCAAGAAGCAAAATCTCAAGCCCAGGCATGGCTGTGGGAAGCCTGACACACTGCCAAAGCTCGTTTCAAACTGAGTCTGTTTTTTATATCTACACCTATTAGAGGATTTTCAAAACTGGAGTGCACATCTACATTTGCTTGTAAATGAGGGTCATTTCAAACAGAGACAGGTCTTGTGGGAGGGGATCCTGCATTCTGCCAATAGATTGTTTTTTAGAACCCCTGTTCCAATACGCTTGTGCACAATCACTGATTTTTGCAAAAGGGAGGATGCCCTCTTCAAATTCTTATCAGCATGACATTGGTGCTGTCTTGGCAGAGCTGGCTGATCATTGTGCAGGATATCTTGACTTCATTTGATAAGCATCCCCAGCAACTCCAGGAAGAGATGAAATCCATCCATACAGAAGTGACGCATTATGCGATGGAAGGGACATGATGAAGAAAATAAATATCGATTCACTGGACTATAGCATGGAGCACATTGAGTACCTTCAGATCGCAGTGGGTGAGTTGGAGGAGAGGAACAAACACAACACCATCAGGGTGATTGGGGTCCCTGAGAAAGTTGATGGCTGGGACCATGCATAGCGGCTATATTCATGGTTTCCGTTCTTCCTGCAAGACACCTTTTCCCATCAACCGGAGATTCAATGAGCACAGAAACATTTGTGTACAGGTGCGTTATAAATGCCATATCATATCACATTGGATCAACCAAAAGACAAAAGGGATAGTGATCAAGTGCATGCCCATAATCTCTTATCTCTTGCATTACCCACAGGTTGTCCAGATCTTGGAAGCCACCAAGCAGAAAAGTGATTGGTTGATGTACGAAGGTCGCCCTGTCCATATAATGCAGGACTTTTTCAAAAATACTATAACAAAGAGGAAACCATTTCTAATCTTCTGACCAGACCTGTGATGCAGAGGGCTGGTCTACAGCCTCCTGGCACCAGCAAGAATGGTGATTACAACCTAGAATGGTCTCTTTAAATTCTTCAATGATGGCAGATTTCACTCAATACTTGGAAACCTCCAATGGATCTTGTGCACTAACTAAGCAGGATACTCACTCTCCACCCACCCATGCTTTCTGCAAACCGAAATCTCCCATCCTAGGAGCAGAGAGGATGTTTTCCTGTTTCAGGTTCTGGAGGCTCTCTGCCAATAGACTGGGATCAGGCTCCATGGACTTGATTACCACAACCTGAGAAACTAGAACAAAGAGGGCCATATCAAGATCCCTGTTAAAATCTAAGCATCGACCTAATGCGCAGATGAGCACTGGTCCTTAACTTAACTGCCAGGCTATTATGCAAGTCTATGCAAAAAGGACAAGCATACTCGTCCTTGGCCCTTAAGGGGTTAATCGATTTTTCCAAAACCGAATACAAATCGGAATTCAGCTTACACAGACCAAGAAAATGCATTCCATTAAGTAATTGTAAAATTTATATTTTATGCACAATTGTAATAACTCGGTCATGCATGAAGAAGCAGAAACTAAATTATATTTCCAGATTCTGATTATTGATATGTATCTTAATATAGTGTTTTTAACAAAAGGTAATGCCGATGTAGAGAGATAAACATTTGAAAATAAATATACCACTTAATTATCAGGTATCACGCCTGAAGGTGAGCTAGTTTGCAGCTAACATATTCCTTTATGACACATTAAAATCCAATGGGTAAGAGATGGAAGGAGGAAGGCCCGGGTGGTTGTGAGAAAGTGAAGGGAATTTATCACAAGCTCTGTCCCACCCAAAGCTCTGTATCAAATGTTGCAATGTGGGTGAAGATTGTCATAGGGAAAAGGGGGTGCTTTTGAAAAAGCAGAAAAGCAATTGAGCCGATCCAGTAGGAGAAAATTAAATTGTAGTTTCCATCTGGATGTTGCTGAAGGGAAAATGTTTTTAAAAAGGGATTTTCCAGACTCAACCGAAAGCAGTGGCCTTCACCAAAATCCGGTCTAGATTACCTCACAGGGATTCTGGAGCAGAGGCATAGACATAAGGGAGAACATACCTGTTAAACTGGCTGAGGCCAGTTGGTGACCCTACCTGCCCTGTGCCTTTAAAAGACACTGAGCACCAGTGACAAATGATTAGTTAGACCACTTTCTTGAGAATTAATTAGGTCACACATAGCATTGCAACATATTTCTGGTTCAACAGAAATGTTAATTGAACCCCCTAATTGTACGAATTGAAGTGGACTAGATTAGGAAAGCCACTAATACACCTTGCTTTTGAATCTTCCAACCCCAGAAGACATATGTTTTTTTGATTTATGTAAAATAGTGTTCGAAGAGACTGTCGTGATTTCTACAGGCAACTAGATGATTTACCTTCATTTTTTTGACTAGGGTTTATTTTTTTGCTTCAGTTTAAATAAGCTATTTTTCAGTGTAGAATTTCCTTCTGCGATTTGTATGAATGTATGAATTTAACAATGCATAGTAAAAATCCCATGGACTGGTTACCATAGAACACATATATGAACAAAAAATGCACAAATGCTGTTTAAACTAACCCCATAAATACTGATGTAGATTTTGGAAATGTACCAAGAATTAGAAATTAGGGGGCACATTTGGCTATAGCGAACTTTTATAAGAAAACAATATTTTCCATTCGACGGCAAAGTGCCAATTGTGTTCTTCTCTCTGTGCAAATGTGTGCATGCATGTGTGTGTGTGTGTGGTATGTGTGTGCGCAAAAACCCCACGTTTTTATTAGTATGTAAAACAAAAGCACATCTTTCAAAAAAACCTCCAACATTTGAGAAATGCCATGATCGTCTCATACCATGAATAGTGCAACTTTAAGGTGAACACTTTTTGAGATGTTTGATATATAATTGCCACTCTACTGAAAATGACAGAATGTGAATTGTTTCTTAATACTTGAAGTCCATACATGCAGAATGTATCTAAGTTGTTTTATTTTTTTCTCAGCCTCACCGTGGTTCCCAGTGCAGTGGTTAAGTGTTCTCCTCCTGTCCAGTGCGTTCTGCCATGGTGCCCCTGGGAAGCTGCAAGGTTGACTCGATAGCAGTGCATGCTCATGGAAAACACAATGACAGTAAGTCACATTTCAAGAACAAAGGCTCATTGTACTTCCCCTCCAGGACTTACAAATATTAAGTGCTCTAGTGATGTATAGGATTTCTGCACTTGCCTATTGCTGTGCTTCCCTCTCCCTAAAATACGGACATTCCTCCTCCTTATAGCACCTATTTGTCCTCCCTTCATATCCGCCTCAACCACCATCACTTTGTTCTATTGAACAGTAGAACAAACAACCATTTCCACACAAGTGTTCCCTTATTTCTGTATCTCTATACTACATAACTCAATATGGTGTTGTACACTTCTGTCTCTGGTTATACCCCCCCTTTCTTGATCTGGAACCCCACAGACTGCGTCAGGGTATGCCCAGACGTGGGTCCCGTGCATGCTGGGCCTAGAGGCCCAAGCTACCCTTCACTGATGAAGCCCAACGAGGCCGAAACTTGCCTGGGGATGCTTGTAGTCTCGTGCAGAAGGGATGTTACCAAGCATTTCAGGCTGGACTGCCCCTTTTGGGGTGAGGCCAAGCCTGATTTGTTTCTGGTCATTCCCTTTATCTAATGGCTTGGCAGGCGAAGTATGGTGTCCTGGAGGGTTGCCCAGAGCAATGCCAGAGGTTACGATTAATTCTAAACCTTCCAGCCATCACCTCTTTTGTTTTGCTCAGTACAATGAAAGTCATCAATTATTTGCTGATTCCATCTTCGCACACCTGGGACCTAACATCCTGCTGGTGTCCAGTCAAATCATGTTCATTTCCTAGGCAAACAAGCACATTGATCTCAATTCACACATGTGGGATCTGGATTTGCTTCCTCTGTCGAATTAAAGTGTTCTTGCCTCAGGTAAGATCCTCACTTTTTTATATAAGTTATGAGTTAGGGACAATGTTACATACATATATTACTATATCTTATACCAGGCATTATAATATTTTCCTTAGTGCTCTTAAAGCTATTCAAATGCCATGGCCATGATCATTTCATGAGAAAAAAAGCCAAATGCAAGATGGCTGCCAAGGAAAGAAGAAAAGGAAGTTTTCAGTGTTGGGACCGAGTTCACTAGCCGAGATGGCAGAATCAGCAGAGATGGGTGAGCAATAAGGTAAGTGAAACTAATTTTTCTGAATTTTTGAAATACAGGAGGATTCGAGCAGAAGGCGTTTAGGCAGAGGCAGCAGCCATCAAAAAGCTTGAACTACTTTCTGAGCTTCCGACTGGAGCAGGCAGTGCCCTTTCTCCGGGCGCTAAGGGACGTTCTAATCAGACATGGCTATAATTGCCTCAGCGGAATGAGTTGTGATGCAAGGGCCCCACACCAGTCATTCATTTACAAGTTGGTCATTCCAGAGGTGGCAGGTGGAAGATGGCATACATTGTGGGTTCTTCCTCTATTCAGTCTGAAAGTGCCTGTGTGGGCTTCCCTTGCTGCCTGCAGTAATTGTGTTTCAGTAATGAAAGTTATTAATACATTAAGATAGTATATTTGACAGAACAATTATATCCATCTATCTATCTATCTATCTATCTATCTATCTATCTATCTATCTATCTATCTATCTATCTATCTGTCTATCTAGCTATTATACGCTTATATCGCACCAAACACCCATGGGCCTCAAGGCGCTCACAAGACAGAGACAACAGGTAACAAAAAGCTAAACTCAGAGGAAGAAATCAGTGTTTTCAAAGAAGATAAAAACAGGTCACTGAATTAATTAATATATATAAGTCCCAGAGGGACCTGCCTGGGTGTGGGGGTACCTCCCTCATTCACTCTTGGGCGGAAATCCTTGATCCATAAGTAGAGCAACAATGGTAGAAAGCATAGTTAAAATGAACAAGTGGCAAAGAGAAGGAAGGAAAATAAATCCCCTCATTATGTTACAGGGATAGAAGCACATTGTACCCATCAATCAAATCCACAGTTCACTCGTTTAACAATTATGCGTGGCCCCTTGACGCTTTATACATAAATAATTCATATAAGCTGATTAGTTCTTCGCTTTCATGATAGACTGCCTAAAAACATCGGCCCCTACCTCTGCCAGCAAGCAATTGTTACCGAGAGCAGAAACACGTCTTTGCGCAGCAATGCCGGCCAAGTGGAGCACAGATCTGGAGTTCTACGCCCCGCTGGCATCTGCACCGGCCACTTGCAGCCACTCAAGCGAATGCCCTGGAAAGAAAAGATAAATCACAGCGTCAAGCAAGTTTTAATACAACCACCATATTCATTTCATCATCTCGATTTATAATAGCAATTATGGACTCGAAAAATATTAATGACGGCCTTTCCTTCAGGGCCTTCAAATCGCCAGCAGCACAGTGACTGCCAAAAAATGTACTCCCCACTTAACTTCATTGTTTAAATACAGCCATTATTCTGGCCCATTGGCTCAGCGTGCTCGGTCTAATACATCTGAAAAGGACTGGCATGCTTGGAGCTACGACTTTGCACAGAATTAAATTACAAATAAATCTAACTTTTGTACGGTCTGATTCCTGTTCTCTATCTGTATTGGTACAAGCCCCATGATTTGGGCGCTACACAAATGCAATAAATAAATAAATAAATAAATAAGCAATCTATATGATCCTTATCATCCAGAGTTTACTCTTCAAGGTGAAAAATGTGAAACCTAAGCAAAAGGGGAGGAAGGTACGGATGAGGTGCAATAGGGGTGCTCGGGGGGTTGGTATCATAGTGGGCAGCAGGCAGAGGGCAAAAGAGTTGTTTACTGGGACCATTTTCAGGACCCTCCTTGACGCCCATTGTGGTAGGCATAGCCCCCAGGTATGAGTCCCACGGCCTTCCTAAAGGCATAAGACCTGTAGTCTGAAAGTTCTGCCTTGGCTTGCATTACATTTGAATTTGTATTGACACATAAACCTGGCATTACCTTAAGCAGAAAGTCTGGGCTGAAGTGGGTGTTGTGGCAAAGTCTCATGCGAAAGTTTAGGAGATAAGGACTAGGTGCCAGGCAATGCTACCCACTTGGCATGGCAATGCAGGCACACGAAGCAGCATATATTTCCAATTCTACCCCTAGCAACTGTTGTCACACATATAATGCTGCCGGCATGCTCTCTATGTGCTATGACATGTAGAACTCAGATCAGGAAAGGAGAGACATGAGGAGTCCAGGGCCCACTGCCAATGGGACCATGGACATGTTTCTCCATGGACCACAACCTGTCAATGACAGATGTGACTTAAAGGAAGGGAGTCATTTTACAAGCACAGCTTTTAGGTGCCACGGTGATCCCATGCTATGTAATTCCCGAGGGATGCAGAGAGGACCAGGCGTGTCAGGAAAGGGTACTTCTGGTTGACTTTTGCATCAGACCACATGCATGCCATCACCAAAGCAGACATCTGGGGAAAGCAGCACTGTTTGACTTCAAGATGGCATACATTCATAAGGCAGGCTCAAAGTCTGCAGCCAGGGAAGGCACGGCTCGCAACAGGATATACAAGATGAGACTACCAGAGCGGCGGCATGGATCTTAGAACGTGGTTGGGAAGCAAGCAGGGTAAGACTCAAAAACGACTGATGAGTGAGGATGGAGTGGAGGAGAAGAGAGGAACCAGAGCAGTTGTGGGAAAATGCCATATCAGCAGAAGGGCAGAAAGCGGAGCAGAGGAATGAGAAAGGAGTGGAATTTGAAGGGGGAAATTATATATGAGTGTGGAGGGCAGTGGAAGTAGAACATCAAAAGCAGAAGTAAAAGGGAGTAGAAGAATGGCCATCAGATTGGAGAAAGAGGAAAGGGTCAGGCATGAATGGGGCAAAGGGTGGAGATGGAAAGAGAAAAACAGAGACACAGAGAGAGAAAGAGGGAGAGAGGATAATACAATGGCAAGAGTAGTACAATTAGAGGAAAGCAAATGAGATTGAACAGACAGAAAAGCACAGGGAGCATGAGGTGCAGGAGGATCATCTGAGGAGAGAGGACATGGAATGACTAGGGGATTGGAGTGACATAACAGGGAGGTGAAGTTGAGGGAGGAAATCCAGAGGAGAGATGGAAATAAATTAGTGCGGTGAGGGAGAAACAGCGGGAAGGAGTGTAATAACCAGCACCCAGAGGATGGAAATGATCCTAAGGATGTAGGCAGGGGAGAAAGTCCTGAACGGAAGGAAAGAGAGTCCTTTAAGAATTGATCCAAGGGGGTGCTTGTTGGCTGGTGGAGAGGAGTCAGACCAAGGGTAAATGGTGGCTTTGGAATGAGAATGCAGGTATAGTAACCCCTAGTATTTCCTAAACTGAGAAGGAGATTTTTACAAAGTGAGGAAGGAAAGTGCTAAAGAACCATGAGATCCAACAGTGTATGATCTGCTTGATCAGAAACCCTAAGGGTGCAGGGTGTGCATGTCGGGACGATGAGTCCACAATGGCCAACATGAGAGCCCAACAACCCCTGCACCAGCCACGAAAGACACAAACATACTAAATAAGTTCTCAGAACACTAAGAAAAGTCAGACACTTTGACTGCTTATTCAGACCACCTGGAGGGTGGCCTCCAAACTTAACGAGCGAGGGATGGTCTCAGGAACACATTCCACAAGGCAGCTAAGGAGCTGTTTTTGACTGACTGGCATACCATTGCTGATGCCCTCACTGTTATTTCAGTTATTTTAAATTGTTTTGACAACATTAAAAGAAATAAAGAAAGTTACAATTGGTATGAGTTGTGTTTTGTTCACCTTCAGTAGATCCAGGCCCAATCAACCATATGCTCTACAAAGGCGGAAAGCTTGGTTTTCTGTTCCACTAAGAGCCAACACTGTGCTTTCATGCCAGATGTGCTATCCTCTATTTTCCTCAGGTTTATGTACATTGTTCTTGTTTAATAATGGACCTTATTCAGTATCTGAATGACCTTTTTGCATGTATTTATTCGGTTCTACTGTTTATGCAGGATACCAAAGGAGCTGGGACTTATTGTTTTTCACTATATAATTAAAGTACTGAGAGAATGGTGAACTATATATGAACCCATGTGCCTAGCTTCTTTACGTTCTGTGTTGCTGTCAAGGCTTCACCGATAACCTATGGCTAGTCAAAAGCGAGTGTCTTTACACTCCGCTGCGTGCCCTATAAATAAAAGGGGCGTTCCCGGCTGCGATATTGCGACCGGGGAGCCCGAGCCTGACGCATGTCTCAGTGTGAGTGCTTGGAACGGAGGGGAGGCTTGGGGCTCATGGAACAACGTGGTGGGGGGCAGGGAGTCCCAAACAACAGTGGGGACGTGGCTAGAGACATGCCAGGTCCTGGCAGTGATATTTAAAAGTAATTATTTCACCAAACGAGGGACGGATCTCTCCTTCTACGCTTGGGGGGAGGGGCAGCCCACGCGGCGGCGGCTATTTTGTCTCTTCAACACGGATACTTCACAGAGCTCCAGTGGGGCCTGTGTGTGCCATACAGGCACAATTTTGGGATTCATGGATAGCGGACCGCTGACCCTACATGGACATGCCTGAAATTTGCATATTTTTGTGATTTTGTGCATATTTTCACTGAGTGAAGTGGAGGCACTGGGGGGAGACTAGCTATTCTGGAACTCCTACCATAGTCCTTACTGGCTCCATTGCTGGACAATCTGGTGACTGGCCACTGGACCACTGCTACTGCTGGAAGCTGGTGAGTGCTTGTGTGCACTGGTGAAGGACTGGTGGGGAGTTTTGAAGATCAAGGAGACCTGGATGCCTGTGATCCTCGTGTGGAAGTTGGAAGATCAAGTTAGCTGGTTGAAGAAGGATCAAGCTGGGTGAGTTACGGCCCCTTTGTAATACTGAAGGGGTGCCTGTGCGATCTGATCCATGAGTGACCCAGCAAATCAGGACAGGGCACAGGCTGTCCCACAACAGCAAGGTCCACCCCACCTCCAGCAATGACCCAGATGAGGGCCACGGCGGCTCTCCCACCCATACCCGAGTTTGACGTGTCTTGGCCCCCATTGAGCTTTGGGCCTAGGTGGAGGTGATGGATTGATCGTCTTGACATGTACTGTCGGGCAACGATGGAAACCAGCGACAACAGCAAGCTGGCCACATTACTGTATGCCGCTGGACCGGCTGTACATGAGATCTTTGACTCCCTCCAGCCCACAGACACCACCTATGCCACGCTAAAGACAGCCCTGCACAACTATTTCCTTCCACTGGCCAATGCAGACTATGAGAGGTTTGTCATGCTCTCCACCAAACAGAAAGAAGACAAGACCCTCGACACATTTCATGGTCGTCTCAGGAGACTCTCTGTGGCATGCGCATGGGACAATGCCGATGACATGGTCAGAAATCAGCTGCTCCTCCGACAAGTTGAGAAGACAGGTGCTGAGAGAACCAGGGATAACCCTTCCTCGCATCTTGGAGCTGGGCCACTGCCAAGAGATTTCCGAGGTACATGCTTCAAGGATGGAGGCGGGGTCCTGCGCAGCCAAGTCAGAAGAGGTCTGTGCTGTGGGTCGTGGCGGCAGGGGTGCCCGGAGACCGGCTGGCATTTTCCGTGACAGAGGTGGGAAGCCGGGAGAAGCATGCCAGAAGTGTGGGTATGACCTGCCCCACGCCCATGCCCCAGTGCCCAGCTGAAGGGAGGCCATGCGGACGGTGTGGCCTGATGGACCATTTTGAAAGGGTGTGCAGAACGTCCTGCCGGTGTTGGTACAGAGAGGCCCAGTGCGATCTGGGTTCTTCAGACAGTCACACCCTCCAAATGTTGCCCAAGTAGAACAAGGGGAGGAAGGTGCCCAACCCGATGAGGAAGAGGAGGAAGAGCAAAACATCTTATTTGTGTCGAGTATTGACGCCCTCCAGTCCAAGGGCCGAAGACAGCCGAGGTGCATCGTGACAGTCAATGACTCTCCTGTATCGGTGCTGGTGGACACGGGGGCTTCCGTCAATGTTATGGCCCATCAGCATTATGATGCCATGCCCTGCCCCACTAAACTATCAACCCCCGAAAGCTCGCATTTCCACATTTGGGGGCTCACATCCTATTCCCTTGGATGGTGCATTTGTGGCTCGGGTAGGACATGGAAACTCCAAGATCAAAGCACGTTTTTATGTAACGCCCGTCAGTACCAACACCCTGCTGAGATGCACGGCAGCTGAAGCCCTTGGACTTGTGAGCTTCGCGTACTCCGTGTATGTGGAGGACATACAAACGTTGCTGGAGAAGTATGCAGGCCTGTTCCAAGGGATTGGTCGCATGGCAGGGGATCCAGTGACACTGCACTTCGATGAATCGATGCAGCCTATTGCCCTCAAACACCGAAGGGTGCCATTCCATCTGAGGGAATTGGTGGACAAAGAACTGGACAACCTGGTAAACCTTGACATCATGGAGGAGGTGGAAGGTCCAACGCCCTGGGTGTCCCCAATTGGGGTTGCCAGAAAACCCAAGCAACCAGATTTGGTAAGAATCTGTGTGCACATGAGGCTCCCCAACATGGCTATCAGGCTGGAATGCCATCTCACACCGACTATTGACGACATCATCGCAGAGCTGAAGGGAGCTTGCTTCTTTTCGAAGCTCGATCTCGGGGCGGGATACCACCAAGTCCTCCTGCATCCAGAGTCCTGATACATCACGACCTTCACGACCCAACGGGGTCTATACTGGTACAAGTGACTCAGCTTTGGGGTCTCCTCCGTGGCTGAGGTATTTCAAAACATTATCAGAGGGGCGCGGGCGGACCTAGAGGGTGTCTAAACATCAGTGACGACAACCTGGTGTTCGCCAGGTCAGAAGTGGACCATCTGCAGAGACTGGTGAAAACCTTCGAGAGACTTCAATCACTGGGCCTAACACTCCACCGGGAAAAATGAGGACAAACATAGAATTCTTTGGATTCATGTCCAACGAGGGAGGGGTGTCTCCAGAACCCAGGAAGGTAAAGGACATCAAGGAAGCAAAACCACCTGAAAATGTATCTGAAGTGAGAAGCTTCCTGGGGATGGTCACCTACTGTGGCCAGTTTATCAAAAATCTGGTGTCCAGGTCGGAGCCGCTACGGGCCCTCACCAAGAAAGAGATGGCATGGCAGTGGGGACCATTGGAACAGGCAGCGTTCGAGGACGTTAGTCGGAGGTTGTTGTCGACGCCTGCCCGTTTGGCCTCAGAGCATTTCTAACGCAAGTGGGACAAGACTCCTGTGTCCGCCTCGTGGCCTATGCCAGCAAGGCTCTGTCCGACACAGAGCAGCGGTATTCTCAGATAGAGCGAGAAGTGCTGGCCTTGCTCTGGAGATGCAGGCATTTCCGGCTATACATTCTGGGAGTACCGGTGTCCGTGGTGACTGACCACAAGCCCCTACTGCTGATCCTGGCAGGCTCGTCCTCAAAACCACCAGCGAGGATTGAGAGATGGATGCTGGCCCTGCTGGAATACAGGGTCTCGTTGGTGTATCGGCCTGGTGCCAACAATGCAGCCGACTACCTCTCTCGTCATCCAGGGAGTCATGAGGACGGAGAAGCTGACGGTTGCGTGGAAGAGGCCAGTGATCATATACATATGGTGGTTGAAGTGGCCACCCCGAATACCCTACCACTCGAAGAACTGGAAATGGCGGCTGCAAACGACGAGTGCTTCTGCATCCTCAGAGGGGCACTACAGCAAGGCTCGTGGAAGAGCATCCTGGAGTCGCTGGCTGAGCGCACACAGGAAGCAAAGATCGCGCTTGAGCAGCTGTGGAGAGTGCAGGAGGAGCTGTTGTTGTTTCAGAGAAGGGCCTGTTGCTGAGAGCTGATCGGATCGTGGTCCCGCAGGCCAAAGGGGCCGCAAACACCAAAGCCCGGCTACGCCTAAAGGTGTGGTTCCACGAACTTGAGAAATGGGTGGATGACTATGTCGCCTCATGTGTGTGGTGTCAGGCAGCATCGCCCGACCAGAGGGAGTCTGCCATCGAAGCCATGCCACGCGGCACGCGGCCCTGGGAGATGGTACACGATGAGTTTGGGTCCACGTCGCAGGGCACGCACTTCCTGGTGGTGGTAGATGAGTACTACAGATATCCGGAGGTGGAGTTCATCCAGTCGGTGGCTTTCGAGCACGTGGTGGTGGTGGAAAAGGAATTTGCGGTTCATGGTCTCCTCACAGTACTCTGCTCTGACAATGGGGCTCCATTTCAAGGAGAACGGTTTGCAGCCCTGATGGAAGGCTATGGTGTGCATCATAGGAAGGTCACACCCCTGTGGCCAAGAGCCAATGGAGAGGCCGAAAGGATGATGCGCACATTAAACAAAGTCTTCCAGATTGCACAGGGTCAAGGACAGTTTTTGGAGAGGACCCTCCACCAATTCTTGCGGGTGTAATGAACAACACTGCACACCTCAACGGGAGTGGCCCCGACCAAAGCCCTCTTCAAGCGGTGCCCAAGAGATCTGCTGCCGGAAGTGGTGGAGAAGGAGCCGGCGGTCATTGACAATCAACAAGTGGAGATGGAGTGGCAACTACGGACTGAGCAAGAAATGACAGGAGAGGTCTGCGCCAACAACAACTCGTTCCCGGGGATGAAGTGCTAATAAGAAACAAGCACCCCCGGCAGAAAATATCACTAACCTATGAACCAGAGCCGCTGGACGTGATAGCAGTCAAGGGGTCCATGGTGACTGTGTCAGTCGCCGAGCCTCGGTCACCAGGAACGTTAGTTTCTTCAAGAAGCTGGGTGAGCCCAGGACCGAGGAGCCCGTGGACCAGGACATTGCAGAAAACCCTGACGAGGGCGGGGGTGCAGAGCCCCTCCCTCGATCCCCTGCAAGAACGCCAGCTGACGGCATAACCACCATCCCTGAGGCGAGCAGGAGGTGCCCCCTGAGGACAGGGCGAGGGAAACCTGCTTGTTTCAGTGACTTTTTCTTAGACTCATAAGGGAGCCCGACACGGAAGGACCTGCCCAACGCGGAAGGGGGGTGGCTGTGAATAAAGTGGCTCATTGGGGCTTTAGTTGTTTGGGTTAAGGGTGTTAGTGTGTTGTAGATGTAAGTTGCAGTTATGCCATGTGTTATGTTATTATTTGTTGTCCTCATGAAAAAGGAGGAGTCTGGTTCTGCCCTTTAAGGGAATAGCATGCGGCGGAGTGACGTTGAACTCCGCCACATGCCCTATAAATAAAAGGGGCGTTCCCGGCCGCGACATTGCGACCGGGGACCCCGAGCCTGACGTATGTCTCTGTGTGAGTGCTTGGAATGGAGGGGAGGCACGGGGCTCACGGAACAGCACGGTGGGGGGCAGGGAGTCCCTCACAACAATGAGTACTATATTCCACACAGTGGAATAAACATGGTATAGCACTGGTGATGCTGGGTTGCATCAATGAATACATGAAATTATTTAGATCATGCTACAGATGGGACATGTATATTTCAAATAGTTGAACAGATGCCAAACAGGAGGAATCTGTAGAAATGATCGTACAAAGAATAACGAATGGAGAAATGAGCAACGATTTTTTTAACCAAATTAATTCAAAATGTGGGTACATTTTTCTAAAATATAGGTGTGGGGTGGGGTAAGTGAATAGTTAAGGTAGGCTCCCCCACGCATTATATACAAAACAAATCGGCCATTTCCCCATTGAGTATTTTCATGGACATCTGAACAGGACCCACAAAGAGGAAAACACAGAATTCTCTGCCCCAGTGCAACATTTGACCAATAGTATATCTGAACATTCTTCTGGTCATTCATTAACTATGTATTTTAATTAAAATGCTTGCTATCAATTCTCATGACATGATCCCTTCTCTTCACACACTTTTCTCTTTACAATACCATGTGCCAGAGTTTTATTGAAAACGCATTGTAACACATAGGAATTCACGATGTACTATTGTGTCAATAGGGCACTTAAAATATCCCCCAAGTTGATGCTGCAAAGGCACTCAAGGGGTCAAATTCCCCAAAGTGAGCATTTGTTCCCTACGCACAGTAAGGCCGCAGCATTCAGATGCTCAATTTTTAGTTTAGTCTCTGAAATAGTGAATACAAAAATACACTATTATCTGAGCAGCAGTGGGACATATAATGTATTTTCATTTTCTATGAATAACATCTTATTTGTGTTACACGTTGTGCATAGCACCTTAAGCCTTTGAAGAGTATTTTTTTTTTATATACTTTTGTGCTTTGTTAAATGTATTTGATTAAGTGCAATGCTTGCTACCAGTGGTTCGCAGAGCGCTTGACACAGATTGTTTTGTTGCGTTATGTGATGTTATGTTAATGGCTTTTGTAAAGCGCAGCCTTCACCAATTAAGGCATCATGGCGCTGTAAAGAAAAAAAAATGTTTTAAAAAGGAAGGTCTCGAGAGGTCACCAGAATTAGAGATGATTTTCTGTCAAACGTAAGGAACGAGGGAGTTTGTTCCAAAGAACTGCTCCCGCCACTGACAAGGATTGCCCTTCAAACCGTGAGTGTTTATACATAGACACCTGGATACATGCTCAGATCTTAAAGCTTTGGAGAAAATGTACAGGCAAAATGTTTCCTGAAGGAACTCAGCATCTGTGCCATAAAAGGCATGATGAACAATGCAGAGTGCCTTAAACTCAATGTGGTGAGCAATATGTAGCCAGTGCAGGGAACGGAGGATTGGCAAAATTAAATTGAGGAGCGAACGGGAGTGCTAGTAGCAGATCTAGCTGCAGAATTCTGCAACACCCGTAACCTGTTCAAAAGACAGCAAGATTGGGCTAGATAAAGAGAGTTACGGTCATTTGTAATCCCCAGTATGGAAGATGCCTCTACCGGGGCATGTAGATGAGTTGGCAAAAAAGGTAGAACCTTACAGGGAATTTTTAGTTTGAAGTAACCACTTCGACAGACCAGCCCAGGTCCTTCATTACAGCAACTGCAGTCGGCAGGAGACCCAGAGAAATAGGCCAGATGGCCTGTGTCCAGAAGGAAGGAGAAGAGGGGGGACCAACCACCAGAACTTCTGTTTTGTCCACATTCAGCTTCTGCTACTTTTGATTCATCCAGCTACCCACAGATTCCAGGCAGCAACGCAGACGATTGAATGCATCAACCAATGTAAAATTGAGACGCACAGCGATTTGCGTATCGTCGGCATATGAGTAGCAGCGAAACCCGTGGGACTGGTTGAGCCTGACCAAAGGCTGAATGTCATTGTTGAACAGAATAGGGGAATAGGGGAAAGAGCAGAACCCTGTGGTTCAGATTGAGACTGAGGGCAAAGAAAAGAACCAACTGGGACAGGACTGAGCTGGAGATACCTGCACTAGACAGCCGAAGGAGCAAGGTGGAGTGGTCAGCGGTGTCAAAGGCAGCTGATTGGTCTAATAAAATCAGTGCACCCACCCCACCTTGATCAGACAGTCGTGTAAGATCGTCCACAAATGAAACCAGCACCAACTCAGTCCCTCGTCTAGGATAAAAACTAGCCTGAAAGGGGTCAAAGAAAGAGGAGTTTTCCAGAAAGGAAGAAAGTAAAGAGATAACCAGGGATTCCAAGAGCTTTATCAGAAAAGGTTATAGGGAAATGGGGCAGAAATGCACAGGTAGAGATGGATCTAGAGTAGTTTTTTTCAGAAGTGGTATCACCAGAGCATGTTTCAGAGTTGAAGGTATAAAAGCAGAAGAACAAGACTGATTGACTGCCCCAGTCACAGCAGGAGCAATGACCGATATAATAGGATTTCATGATAGAAAGGCGGCGTGGGGAGCAGAGAGGCTGATCTCAGAGAGCCTTAATGATGTCCACCGGGAAAAGCAGGGAAAAACTGACCAACAGGACTGCTTATTATTAGTGTGTAAAGTGGTGTCATTAGTAGGAACAGACACCTTACTGGATGATGCAATATTCTGGTGAATGAGGAAATAGGTAGAAAGTTCATCACATATGGTTTGGGAAGGAACTACAGGAGTCTCATGAGTGGCAGTAGAGGACAGTGATTTAACTATCCGAAAAAGCTCTTTAGGCTGATTCAAAGCAGCCTCCACAAGGTTGGTGAAATGGGAGCGTTTTGACTACAAAATTGCTTTGTGGTATTTGTCATGAGAACTACGAAACAGAATGTTCATATTAGGGCAATAAGTAAACCACCATCTACGTTCTGCCTGCCTACAAATGAGCCTCCTGCCACAGCTCGCTGTGTAGTAAACAAAAAACAAAGGCTCGGCAGCACGAGAACGTGGCCAGGAGGGTTTAAAGGGAGCAAAATTATCAGCAGTATCTGTAAGAATCGGTGAAAAGGTTTATGGATCAGTGGTGGAAGATGGTATACCGGCATTAGTAATCTGACCAGAGATATCCGAGGAGTTAAGCAAGTGCCATTTATGCCGAGGTGGGCCCTGAGAGGGGCTAGCCACATGAACCACCAGAGGAGAACTGGCAGGGCAGAAAACAACGTTACCAAAGAAGCTGTTGAAAATATAAGATCCAGTTTGTTGGCAAAGATTATGAATAGGCCGGCGAACCAACTGAGGGAGGCCTAGATTTTCCATTGCTGATATGAAACTAGCAGTAGTTGGGTTAATGCTCACTGCCTCCCAGCCGACGTTAATGACTGTTAGTTTGGTTAGTCGGGTCATTAGGATGCAAATGAAAATAACCATTGATAAAAACATTGGCATACTAGTCTTAAATCAGCAGCTAACTCAATAAAAGCCAAAGGAAAGGAAGGGTTGGTTATGGTGGCCTCTAAACTATTAAAACATGTAGAGTCTGGGAGGCTGAAATGGACAAGTGAACCAGCATCGCCTCCATTGAAAGGGTATGCACCAGGGGTAGTATCGTGCAGTTAGGTGAAGATTGAAAGATAACTGCTACTACGCTCCCAGGCTGTGATGAGCCTCTATTGCTGTTATAGATCTTAGGCAAGGCTTGAACAATGTGCAGTCCTGATGAATCATGTATCCATGTTTCAGACAAATAGACCAAGGCTGGTTGATGCTCATATGTAGCTCATAACAGTCATTAACGTCGGCTGGGAGGCAGCGAGCATTAACCAGAAAGCAGTTAAGCTGCTGATTCAATACTATAGCGCAAGCAGTGCATTTTGCTGATGCTAGATTAAAATCGTGAGGGTAGGTGGTATTCATAGGAGCAAGATGGAGTAAATCCGAAGGGGTATAGTGCGTAACAGGACATACCAAAGCAGCAGCTTGTCTCAATCCACCACCCGTCAGAGGCACGGATGAGCACAGATGAGTTCGACTTATGCATGAATTCGGCGCAGAAGGTTCTCGTGCGCTGCGCACGTTCGCTGAGCTTCCGGCTGGGAACGAGGCTATTTTTACACACAGTATCTCCAGAGCCAATCGAGCCGCTTGATTAGTAAAGCAGTAAATAAAAAACTCAAAATTCTCAAAAGAAATTTAAGAATAAAATAGTAATACAATAATACAATGAATTGGCAAAGTCTTAAGCCACTGTACAGCAAATGGGATTACAGAATCAAACATGAAATAGAACAAGAGAAAGAAAACCCATCCCTTTTTGGACATAATCTCTTCCATTTCGAGAAATAGCTTAGTTTCCCTTCACATTCTGTAAGGCTGTTAGTAGTTGAATTCATATATCATTATGATCTTCAATACCTATTAAGTTATTATTGTTTTATCAAAGAAACATTCCTAACTGAGTTAACTCCTCAAAATTCTAAGTGCAATACAAAATAAAAGGTGGACAACAGAAACAGCATCTGTATTTTGGCTTCTGATCGTTTGACGTGCATTGCATACTCAAAACTCAATTGCTTTTCATCTCTTCAGACTTAGAACAGGGCTCAACAACCTGTGGCTCTCCGGATACTTTGGACTCCAACTCCCATCAGCCCTAGCCATTGTAGTCAATGATGAGTGATCATGGGATTCGCAGTCCAAAACATTTAAAGAGTCACAGGTAGGAGATTCCTTACCTAAAATATAACGAATTTGACCACCCCTGCCCTCAGTGACAGGAGCGACTGAGTGGCATGAAGGTATTATGTTTCTCAGCTCGTCTGAGAGGCTCTTCCCTACGCTTGCCTTCTCAGCTTTTCCATCTTGGTTTGGGAATGGTCAGTTGGTTGGCCATCTTTGAACGCAGTCGGCGTTGACTTTTTCTTAGAGCTAATAATTGGACGTATTTTCCAGGCATTTGTACATGAGTCACGGGTATTTGAAAGGTAAAACTGTCCTCAGAAGAAGTCAGCAGTTGTTTCTGAGGTTGCAGGTGAACTTTTACTCAACTACAGGGTCATGTCATGCCTTTCACATTCTAGTCACAATGCCTAAACATGTGCTGCATAGTTTTGTAAATTAAATCAGCTGCGATTGTTTTCATTCCATTTTGTGCTCAATGATCCGAGACAGGCCGTGTAAAATGCAGAATCTCTTATGCACAGGGGGGGCATTGTATGTGTGTCTTTAAAGTACTGTCGTCTTAAGATCTCTTCATAAATGTATCAGCGAACAGTGTTTTTTTAATGTATGTCACACTCGCGTTGTGGTACTGCTTATGTTACCATCACGGCATAACGTGTAATGCAATCCTGTCTTTTGGATATGCTAAATACATGTGTAAAAATATTAAAATAAGTGTTGTCCAAAGCCTTAATCAAATGTGTAAAAACACACTTACACAAGAAAAAGACCTAAATGCGATACATCCTCTTCAATAATTGTTCATCAAATCAAAACAAATGTGGGACTGGGCAGCAGAGCAATTAGTCCGGCACATCGGGCTAGTCCAGTCTATGTAGACATAATGGAATATTTGGTTTGGAATATAACAGGTAAACCTTCTTATTCTCAGGACACCCAGTGCATGTTAGTGGAACCGCACTGAACACATAGATCATGACCTTATTAATTAAAGTGGTCCAAACTCGGAGACACGTTACACATTATTTCACTGTTAATAGTGAAGAGTAGGCCTGGACAAACTACCCAAAAATGGACCAGTGGTGAAGAGTAGGCCTGGACGAACTACCCAAAAATGGACCAGTGGTGAAGAGTAGGCATGGATGAAGGACCCAAAAATGGACTGGTGGTGAAGAGTAGGCCTGGACGAACTACCCAAAAATGTACCAGTGGTGAAGAGTAGGCCTGGATGAACAACCCAAAAATGGACCAGTGGTGAAGAGTAGGCCTTGATGAACTATCCAAAAATGGACATGTGGTAGCGGACAAATCTCACGGGTTTATTTGTCAGGTACTTAGCCAATCTGAGACCTCTGTGGTGATCTATCTAGTTTGATTGAGTCTATTCAGCCTATCAGAGGCCACAAAAATAGTAAAGGAAATGCGTCTGCCCAAATGAAGCCCAGCTCACCTATTGTTCATTTGTGTGGTATGCAGGGCCGCTAGGCAACATGTTGTGCAGAGGGTATTTGGTGTCAATATGGAGCTTCTGAGACATTTTTTATTTGTTTGCTCTTGGCCCTTTTTGTAGTTTCTTGCTCTTTAGTCTTTACCTTCAGCCAATAATCTCTTCCCTTTTGTCTTAGTGTTTGTTCAGTGTGTGATAATGTGTTTTTGTTACTTTTCCCACATAAAAAATAAACAAAACAATGTTGCCTTTTCCTTTCATGCTTGTCCCATGTGGTTCCACTTACACAATTTTAAAAGGCCACATTTTCCAACACCGGTTTGTATCCCCAAAAAATACACAAAAAAACAAAAATACTCTTGGTTCACTTGGGATTGGGCTCTGTTTTGTTCTTGTTCACTCGGGGTTGCACACATTTAAGAAGGTCTCAAGTTGAACACATGAACACTGCTCTCAGCACTAACATGTGGCTGTCATGGTTCTCCTGCAATGCTGAAGGAGAAGGAGGCTGTGGGGGAGTAGTCAGAGGAGATGGAGGAGCTATATTTATCTTCAGAGGAGGAGGGTTCAGCCATAATGGATGGCGGAAGCCAAAGCTTTGTGAGTGCGGGTTTGCATGCACGAGTCACACAGCATTGCCCATTCTCTGCATCAGTGGGGAAGGCTGAGGGATTCGAGGGAATGGGAATCAGGCGTGGGTGAGGTGGCAAGTCATTAGAGGAGGCCCCAGCAGTGAAAATAAGGACGAGGCAGGGCCTCATGTGGATGTCCCTATAGATGCTTTGGAGGAGCAGAAGGGCATGTTCTTCTTGTGGAAGGAATGGATGGCTGCATCAAAGAGGAGAGGTTTGGGAGGGCTCCCATGTGGGTGGGAGCATAGAGGAAGAAGTGGTAGCAACCCAGCAGGGACAGGGTGCTGCTATAAATAATGGGGATGTCCATAAGGGGGAGGCGCAGGAGCAGGACCTGCCTGTGGAGGTGCCACAGCAGATGTTGGACCTGCCTAAAATGGAGCAAGAGTAGCAGGTAAAGGAAGAGGTGGTGGTGGAAGAGCCTTCTCTTTCCTCTGCTGTAGAAGATGGGGAAAGTCATGCCCAGGAGCAGACACAGGAAACAGTTACTTCAAACCCCCTACACATCCCACAGAGGGCTGGCAGTGGAACTATTTTGGTCTCTACCAGGGGGGACCATCATGGGGAGAGCCAGTGGTCGGCTGCATGGTGGAGGGCTGGGGTGAAGTGTTGTGGTGAAATCAGGCATACTGAGGCTAAACCACCACACCCATCTAGCTTGTCCAATTAGTGCCCGTGGCATTATAATCTGTGGCCTGTGACAGGCCCCTCTTACTGGTACCTCTGTGACAAGTGGTTAGAGTTGGTGCACCACTGGCAGCAAGCATCTTAGGGCAAAGTTCCTTCAACTACAACCTACTGCCTTTATTGTGACGACTACATTAGCTGGCGAGTTGGACTGCATAGTTATGGTGGACAACTAAAGGAGTTAAAATGGTCTTCACCACCCTTTCTTCCCTTGGGACATTGTGCAGGGGTAAAGAATAAGGCAGTCACCAGGGAGAAATTGGCCAGTCATGGAGACTCGCCCACCTTTAAGAGTGGAAATGGTAGGTGGGATAGATGGTGACATTTATGAAACACTCTGTGGGAGAGCTTTAGAACATTATTTTAGGTGACACATAGGTTTTCATAAATCTTGCAGGATTTTAGGGAGGATTCTGTCACTCTAAAGGGGTTTTTGAAGTCTATCCAAGAGTATATGAACTCTCATCATTTACAATTAAATCAGAAGTCTTAAACCTTTTGTTCTGCCCTGCCATAGATGGGCCCCAAGAATCTCCAGTGGGGGCGCAAAGCTCTTTAAAAAGTATTACAGTGATTGCTTAATATAAAATACTTGCAAAGGTACCCGTTTTGCAAACGGGTTTTGTAGACAGACATGATTACACTCTCATCAATTGTTGAAAATCAATGATCCTTTAGGGCGTTGTCCCAAATCGATTATCGATTAATGTGCTTTACACACTGAAGTAAACTGTACTGAGAATGGGTACATCGGCTGGCTGAAATACCCAGAAGGAGACTTTGGTGGGGGGGGAGTGTTGCTGTGCAGCTGCATACTGGGACCTTCTGTGCTCTGTCTCCACCTGTCGCATCACCCTGGTGTGGTGCAGTTTGTTGCAGTGCGTTGCGGGGCAAATATCTCATAAAACTTCATCATAGGGCCTTGAAATGTAAGTTTTTTTCCTTGTGTCTGGACTGGTCCTTCTACAACCACATTTATGCTTCGCAGATTTCAGGCAACTGTCTCATGTGTGAAGGTGTTGAAATCCAGGTAAAGGGGTTGGTTGTCCAAATGTCATGTAGCCAGTAATGTCCAGAGGGTACTAACAGGTAACTATGCAAAATCTGGTGCAGATTGGTGAAATAGTGTGGAATTGTAGAAGGACAATGCTTTGCCAAGCCACAACCCACAAACAAATTTTGACTTGTGCTGAAATCCGGGGAACAGGGTGTGCTGTCCAAATGCCATGTAGCCAGTATTGTCTTGATGGTCATAACAGCCAACTATGCAAAAGTTGGTGCAGATTGGTGAAACAGTGTGGAATTGTATAAGGAACAAAGCTTTACACCAGCCACCCTCAAATCTTCACTTTTAAGAATATAGATAAGGATTTCATAGAATATATATAACATATAGGCATGTAAAGCTTTTCGCAAGGTCCCATAAACCATATTTTCCTCAAGGGCTGGGGGACGACGACAGGATAAAACAGTTGTATTTGTACAAAAATTATAGAATGTGTTTCATATTTTTTAAACAAATATCACTTATAAGTCACCTGAATTTGAAATAAATGTACTTCTAGTTCTTAACCATAACAATTTAAATGCGAGGTATATTACCCTTGGGGCATTGCATTTGTTTGGAATCATATTCTTGCACGTATATTGCATTGGCTGCATGCCACGTCTCAATGTAGCAAGATTTTGCTCTTCAGACATTATCCGAATTGTATATGCAGATTGTGGCATGCTATCTGCTCCCCACCCCAAGGCCCGGAAATGGTCCCCTTGCTCACTGTGCTTAGAGAGGCAGAGCAACACCTCTCAGAAGGGGCCCAACAAGGGCGAAATAAATCTTGTGTCTGGTGTTGCTGTTGCTGCTCTAGTTCAGAGGAGAATTGCCTAGCATGTCGGTGCTGGACTGCCCAGGTGAGTGGGACCATATTGGTATGCAAATGGATATTTCCCGTCTGTGAAAGGTACAGTGAGCAAAAAGCCTGTGCCGCAAACTCTCATCTCAGAACAGGTTATCATGCCATGTTCTTTCTGGAGAGGAGCGCCTGGTAACTTTTTTGGCATATTGGTATGTAATTTGGTATCTCTGCTCTGTCAAAGGTCCAGTGAGCTAAAAGGTGGTTTTAGAGACTCTCCAGTGAGAACCTACCATATGATATGATAGGTTATTTATAACACACTTGCAACCCAGAGGTTTCTAAGCGCGTACCCGGGAATCAAACCTGTGTTGTTCCGTGTCATCTTGCTTCCAAGGTGAGCATGTTGCCCCTGAGTTATCCTCCTGAGACATGGAAAAAGTTATCTGGCCATGTTCTCCATAGAGGGACCCCAAGACCTTTTTTGTGGAATTATTGGAACGAGGTTAGAATCCAGCTGATTGCGATGAGAAAACACCAGTGTCATCAATCTAATGCATCGATTCGTGAGGTGCAGGTGGTTAGGTTTTGCCCTCGGGTTCAGGTAGATGGCATCCCGGAACCTGAGGCCCTGCACTCCCAAGAACATGCCTGTGTGTTTATATTTTTAAATACCCATACAACATTGATGGTTGACCATAAAGTTCTGGTAGGAATCCCGAAACATACATGCTCAGCAAAGCACACACACCTGCAAATGTTTCAGCGCATTGCTGTTGTCAAGTTTGCTTTAAGCAAAAAACCATGCTAAAGAAAATTAGGTTTTCCATGAAGGGACCATAAAAGACATACCAAAAAAAAAATAATACATGTAAGGGGAGTGAGTGATGGTCCTAAAATGCAATCTGTTTAGTATTAGTGTGTGTTTGGTGCACAGTTGCAATTCATCATGTTTTATCGTTCAATCTTCATGTTTTCTCTGTCTTAAAAACATACATTGTATACTTACCTGGCAGGGGAGCATCTGTGATCAGCAAGGCAGAGCTCCCAGGGTGAGGCTCATCCATTGCACATCGGATTTGCTGACCCCTGCGATGTCCCCAAATGTTGGATACTCGACTGCATTATTTCTGGGAGTGGGGTACTGCGTTCGCGCTTTCCCCTGAAAATAAATAAATAAATAAATAAATAAATAAATAAATACATACATACATTGTAAAATTCATCTTACTCATATTTCCCCGAGTTAAAATGCCATTCGGTAAATGTGCGGCTTTGCACAGCAAATTGTCAACCATCTAAAATGAGAAAACCTGCCACCAATCAGAGGTAAACGCGAATCAATGCCTTGCACAACTGCAAACCTCCTCGCTGCAGCACCGCAAAGCGATGCATGGGCGTACGAAAACAAAAACGTGTTTACCTCAACATGAAACGGAACAGCAGATGCCTAGGAGTGAAACCACATGAACAAACAAACTAGGAGATAAAATAAGCCGCCAAGAGATAAGGATTAGAAAAAAATGAAGCCTTTATGTCAGGATTAAGGCTTAGAGCCGGTCACGAATTGTGTTATAGGTTTGACTGTGTATGTCAAAGGTTGCCGCAAACATTGTAAGAGCAATTTTATCTTTTTCTCGTGCGCAGCCAACCTGGGAAGTGGTTTGGACAAAGCTTTCAGGAAAATGAAAGGTCCCCGCAGGGTCTTTAACAGGGGCGAGCTCAGGGCACTCTGACTGGCATGCCAGATGAAAGTTAATTGTATCTTTTGCTGACTGATCCCACTTCTCGTCAGTGAAAAACTTGCAGATTTCATTTCTCTGGGTGAAGGGCAAGGAGCGGTTCGCGCCAGATGTCAATTGGTTGTTTTTCTAGTTCTTTGCTCAGAAATAGAGAGGGGAGGAGGAGGAGGAGGAGGAAGAAGGAGTGTGCAGATGAGGCAAAATCAAGAAAACAAGTTACTGATCTGGAGCATGTGCATTGCAACACGTTAAGCATACCACATACGACGTGTTTTGCTTAAGTATAAGGAGTTGCATGTGGTACCTTCTCAAGCCATGCAACGTCTCTATGCTGCGCCTGCGCAGTATGTACGCGTGGGGTCGGGATGGGGCATTACATTGCCTGGGGCTTTACATTACAACGAAAATCAGCCCACATTTGCAAATGGCAAGTCACTACTTTTGCAAAAGACTGTTAGGTGTAGTGCCTAAAGGGGGAGTTTGTTTTTTAATCAAATGTGTTGTAAATGGACCACTTTAAAGAGTATTTGATGGGAACTACTAGTTGCAGAGTGAAGTAACTCATGAAAGTGGCCTATTTTGGGCAGAAACGTGCCTACATTGACCAAAAAATTGTCCACATCAGCATTTTGGGCCTTCACTTCCGGCATTGCCCTATAGGCCAGTCCGAGCCTGTCCATGTGCTTCTGAGGCAAATGACGTTATCACACTGCTATTCGTGCAGATCATGGTCTTTTTCGTGCTGATGCCAAAAACATAAATAGATGTGCAGTGGCACCACTGATAATCATTTTAGTTTGGGCTATTAGGTGTCACTTCCAACAACTATAAGCCAAAACTATTCCACTAGTGTACAGATAGGAAGGAATAGCATATGGCGGGGGGGGGGGGGGTATACACAGCCTGGAGGTGATGTTTTGGTTATTTGCCCACCCATTGACTGCCCATAGCCATGCAAATCCCTATGTCCATTCGCACTCAGCTTTTGCACCTCCCAACTCGTTGAGTTCGCTTCATTCAAGACACACAATCAAACTATGCACTTGAAGTACCTGCCAGGGTTTTTTTTAAAAAACAGCCTTCTGCGAGTGAGTCAATGACTTAACTGGAGTTGTAAACTTGCTACTTGTGTAATAAAAACATGTCTTAACCAGGTCTTCCTTCAGCCACTCGATTTATAAGCACTCTGCGTGTCCAGTTAAAAATAAGCATTTGCAAGGCCACCAGGTTTGGCTTGTGTAAGTACTAGGTATTTGCTAGATACTGCTATTAGATGCCCAGGTACTCACACCATTTTGCACCTCCTGCCATCAATGGCCAGTTAATACCACAACAATTGTTCCTGGCAATTGCCTTTACCATGTCTACAAAAAAGCTCAAACTGTTGCCATTGCCAATGCCTGTTTAATATGGTATTTGAAGTGAATGGTAGACACAGAGGAGTATTATTTGTGGGAGAGAAAACATAGTGGCTCTACAAGAAGTACTTTACAAAAGGATCTATTACAGCAAAGGCAGTGTCACAACTGGGTGCATTAAAATCGTGTGGTGTCGATTTAAGATTGTCAGGTCTGGGTGGTGGAGGGGATGCTGCCTACATAGTGGGCTACAATACAGTCAAACACTAATAACATGTAATACAATATTTACTGTATATACAATACTAAAAGTACAGAATGCAGATACAGACTGGGTACAGGTTGATGGTGGCGGGATGATGAGTCTGTCACTAGTCAGGGTCCATCCATTCAACATTTAGGAGTTGACCTTGCAGTGAACTTTTGAATTCAGGCAATGAGAGGATGCTCTTCATGTCAGGGTGTATGCACAATAGCTACCCACCTCTACACGTGCTAGGTGTGTCTAATTGCAAGGTTGCCAAAAGAAAACAATGTCATTAGATATATTCAGTCAAAGTAATAGAGAGAATATAAATATTTTAATTAATGTATACACAGAAATATAAAGAATTGTTCAAAAAGAACATTACATAAAACACCAACACATAAAAAGCATTGTGAAATCAACCAAAATAGGACTAACATCAATAAGCCCCTGACATGGATGAAAAAAGTCTCCTAATCACAAGATGGTGGTGTGGTTAGTAGGGGCGTGAGGTAAACATTTCAAACATTTCATGTATCCTCATATTATTGTCAAGTTATGCTTGACTCTGTCTGAATATATCTAATGACATAGTTTTCTTTTGGCAACCTTGCAATTAGACACACCTAGCGTGTAGAGGTGGGTAGCTGTTTTGGAATCCCCCCTTGTATGTATTTACTTGTCCTCTTCCACACAGCCCCCAATAAAAAAGAGGACTTTATAGCTCTATGTGTTATATTTCAGGGTGTATGCAGTTCCACGGCTGGGGAGCCTAAAGGGTGAATGTGCGAAAGTGTGATGTGGCACACAATTTGCGGGGAACAGTGAAATTTAGCACGGTTTGGGATCAGAGAAAGAGACAGTGTCAGTGAATTTGGAGGTACCTTGCCTTACCTTAGGCAGTTTGGAGGTTCAGGAGGTGAATAAATATGACTGGTCGCTATGCAACAAAACAGTGCTGTTTTGGATGATGCAAGTATGAGGGATACCTCGAAATAAAGGGCCTTCGGGATAGGAAAACCTTATAATGTAATTGTCATTTGGTTAGCACCTTTGCCCATTCTTTATGGCCTCAAAGCACTGTAGGTGGACCCCTTTGGGAGACCGAAGTCCAAGGTATGGGAGATTTATAGGAAATTCAGTTTGGAATGCGTGTGTGCATTTTATCAAATACAAAGTTGGATGGGGTGGCCATTTCGCGCCTTGAAACACTTGTGTATAGGCGCGTTACAAATACCATATCATATCATATCATATCATATCAAGTCTCTGCTAGCAACTCATATTTAGTTGGCATGTGGATGGTTGCTGTGAGGTAGTCTGGAGAGTATGGGAGTACAGGAGACTCATCATTAATCCAGCTAGATCACATTTTTGTTGTGGGGGCTAGCTGCATTCGTATGGCAGAGGTGTTGTGCGATGTGTCTTAAAATAGTGTATGATAGCAGATGCGTGGCCAAGCGATCGGCTATTTTCTATAAGCAGCATGGAGTGTAATACATACCTGTGTGTGCTGGCTGTTTTTTTGGTTTCGTAGATGTGGCGTGGATTCTATCCAGTGGTCTGTCTGAGTTTATTCTCTCAGTCGCTCTGCACATTTCATGGTGGCTTCATTATTTATTTT
The DNA here is from genome assembly GCF_040938575.1 of Ambystoma mexicanum. Classification (NCBI taxonomy): domain Eukaryota; kingdom Metazoa; phylum Chordata; class Amphibia; order Caudata; family Ambystomatidae; genus Ambystoma; species Ambystoma mexicanum. The sequence continues at coordinate 1,084,502,128 of NC_090930.1, forward strand.
TATTTATTAATTGTATTTGTAGATTGCTGCCACTGCTTACCTGAGAGGTGGTTAAGTAACCTGAAAAGTGGGATGAGTTTGTCAGGTAGCAAAGGTGAAAATCCAGGTCTTGAGAGCCCTCATGAAACCAAGGTGATCCTTTACGCGTCGTAAGCTAATCGGAATAGTGTTCCAGATTGAAGGGGCTTCAACGGAAAAGGGGAATATCCCAATTCTTGTCAATTTGAAGGAAGGGATCACAAGCAGGAGTGTGGTGCCTTATCGCAGGTTTCTGTTGGGTTGGTAACGGATGGGTTTCAGTTGAAGGTATTCTGGACCTCTCGTGTGGAGGGCACGGTGAGTGATGGCATGGCTTTGAAAGTGGGACGTCGCTCGGCTGGGATCCAGTCCAGGATATAGAGGGCAGGATTAATGTCCTTCTTGGGCCAAAAACCAGGAGGTGGCTATCTCAAGTGTTTTTGACCCATTGGAGCTTTCTCTTTTGGTATGCACGGGTGCCCAGGTAGAGTGAATTGGTGTTTTCTAGGCGGGAGAGGGGGATGGCCATGATTGAGTGACTCTGTGATGGTGGGAGAGGTAAGGGAAGATGTGTCTGAGAGTGCAGAGTTGTAGATAGCAAGATTTAGACAAAGAGTTAATGTGTTGTGTGACTGTCAGATCATCATCCATGGTGCAACCCAGGTTCTTGGATGCAGCAGGGGGAGTGCCTAGGGTGGATGGCCAAGGGGTGAGTTGGGGCAAGAGAGCCATTTTTGCACAGATTATGATTTATGTTTTCCAGGGGTTGAAGAGGTGGTGATTAACCATCATCCATTCGTCGGTTTCTGTGAGGCAAGATGCAAGGTTGGGATCCGGAATGGATGATGTCTTAGAGATCTTGAAATTGATCTGGGTGTTGTCTGTGTAGTTGTTGCACATTTGGTTATGTGAGCGAATAAGGGCAGCAAAGGGGCTCATGTAGAGGTTGAAGACAAGGGAAGAAAGGCATGCACCCTCCGGGACCCCGCTGGTGACAGGGTGTGGGGGGCATAGTGGAGGAGTGTGATTTGTGAACTGTTTGCGCAGAAGAAGGAAATCCACCTTAGTGCTGCATCTCTTATGCTGAGTGAGTGGAGTATCTTGGTGAGGATGCTGTGGTCGATAGTGTCAAAGGCTGCTGAGAGGTTGAGGAGGATACGTGCAGCACAGCCTTCTGAGTCTGTGGTGCTTTTGAGGTCATCCCAGATGTAGACTAAGGACAATTCTGTTCCACTGAGGGGTCTGAAGCCGGATTGGGTCAAAGGGGAGGTTAATTTTGGTCTAGAGGCAAAGCTTAGAGGAGGCTGTTCGGTCAATAAGTTTGGCTCAGAAGCGGTTGTTAGAAATAGGCCTGTAGTTCACTGGAAGAAGGAGGTCAAGGGAGGTTTTTTTAGGAGGGGTTTGGTGTGCCATGTCTTGAAGGCTGTTGGGAATATGCCTGGGGTGAGGGAGGAGTTAATGATAGATCTCACAATGCCACCTGCACATGTTGTAGAAAAGAATTCATTGAGAAGGGAGGGAGGGAATGGATCTCGTGGGGATCTTGATGGGCGGCTGCAAGTAGCTTCAGGAATTCGGGTTCCGAGATGGGAGAGAAGGAGGAGAAGATAGGGCAGGAGGTGGGAGGTTTAGGGGAATTGGACGGGCGAGCAGGTAGTCGGGCAGGAGTGCTTCTAGTTTCACACCCATGGTGCAGTTTCTTTCTAAAGAGATGTTGTAGAAATAGTCCAAGAGTGCATCACAGAGTGCTTGGGAGTTGTGAGAGTCGGATGCGCAATGAGGAGCCTTTAATTCTGAGATGATCTTGTGGAGTTCCTTGCTGCTGTTCTGGGCATTTTAGATTCTGTTCCAGTAGAAGGATTGTTTGGCCTTCTGGATTGCTGACTTGTAGACATGAATTTGACTGGCGTAAGCAGCTCTATTTTGGGGAGACGGGTTGGTCCACCATCCACGTCTCAGGGTGTGCTTGAGTGTTTTAATGGTTTTGATAGAGGGGTGAGCAATCTAGGGGAAGGGCCATGTCTGTGAAAGGCCAATCTGGAGGGGGTAAGAGGTTTGAGGTCATTGGAGAGCCATTGGTCGAAAAAAAAGCTGATAGAGGGCAGACCGCCCTGGACTGGCCGATTTGCCAGGGAGGAAAACAGGGAGTCATCCTAGTCTGGAGTTACTATGACCTTGTTCTATAGCAGGAAGCAGGTGGACGGTCCGGTGTTGGTTAAGTGGGTAGCAGGGATAGGAGACAAAAGTGAGAAGATGGATGCATGGTCCGTCCATATGAGTGGTTGGGGGGAGTGTGGACATAAGGTTGAATGAACTGAATATTGGGTCTAGGGTATGTACTGCAGTGTGTGTGTGGCACCTGATACCAGTTGGGTCATGTTGAGGGCTTCTAAGTTGTGCAGGAGTGGTCATGTCATGGGGTTTTGTGGGGCATCAAACCATGTGTTGAGATCACCTAGCATGGTGAGGGAGAGGCGGGCAACCAGAATGGCCACAAGGGAGTCACTTAGAGCATTAGCAAAGTTTATGTTATAGCTGGGAGGTCTGTATATGAGTAAGAAGCTACGGGTAAAGCTACGGGTAAGAGAGGGGTCTATAAGAAATTTCACTAGAAGGGATTCACAGTCTTAATTACAGGCTCGTTCCTCAGAGTGTGAGATGGAGAGGTGTGATTTGTGTAGAATGGCAATACCATCCGGTTCTGCTATTTCTGCTGTGCGGGATGAGAGTGTATCCTAGGGTAATGCCTTGTGTACAATAGGTCAAAACTCTACAGTGAACCAGGTTTCTGTGATCAAAAGGATATCTGGGTTTATATGTTAAAGTTGTATATTGTGTTGGTTTTTGGCATCACTTGTGGTGTTAATGAGGATGCACGAGAGCTGGATGGAACGGCAGGGGTTGTTTGTCCCCAGAGAGGTAAGTGGCATAGTGCAGAATATTTTTACCCATGCCACTGCACCCCTTTTGCCATTGGAGAAAGAAACTGCCAAAAAAGGAGACACTAACCCCTGTGTGTGCCAAGTCTGCAAGACTGTGCATGGTTCATAAATCACAAAAAGGCTACATCACCCTGCCACACACACAGTCAAAGTTGGTGTAAAAACAGGAATCACTGAATGTCAGTGGGTGCTGTCACTTGTCACATGAAGCAAAGCCACAGAAGGTCTAAAATCCGCAAATGCTTTTAGAATCCAGTTTTCTTAATCCATGCAACCTTCAAAGTGCTGTTTCTCGCTAATTTCAGTCATTTTCACAGTGAGCTATTGAAATGAAAAGTGGGCTGAAATCACAAATTCTCCAGTGCAGTCAGAGGAATTCAGGCCTCATTGCCTGCCAGCTGCATAAGAAAACTAGATGTCAAACCCAGTTTAAAGTGTTTCTTTTTACTAAAGAAGTGCACAATTCGCCTGTTTAAAGCATTTTTCTGTGAAGGGCTTAATTCCTTTAAAATGTCAAAATCCATTATAAAGTCTGTTTTTTTTATATCTTTTAAAGAAAAGATTGTAGGTGAATCTTACAGTAACCCAGTGGAAGTAACTGCTTAATTCTGATTGGACAGGGCCTAGCCTAGGAAAGTTTGACACTTCAGTTGGCACTCCCTTGATACAGGAAGCCCTAATGGTTTTCACATATTGACAACAAGGAACACAATGAGACTTCATTAGACATTCGTCTGGTGGCTGATTCAAGAACAAAGGGCAGGCTCTGCTGGGGAGGGACAGGATGCTTCCCTCTCCACCCCACCCCGATCAAAGGGATCTGACAGCTGTTGCTGTTGAAAGGAGAGGAAAAGAAAAAAAACTCAGTTCAAAGATACTTTTTGGTGTTTAAGTCTGTATTTGTGGTTAAGTTTGAAACTCTTTAACAATGCAACCTAAAGAAGGATACATCTGAAAATTGGTAGATGTTAACCTCATTTCAGGCTTTTGCTGTGAAGACATTGATAAAACCTGTATCACCAAAGGAACCAAAGTTAGGAAAAAATCCTCATTGTAGCAGAACTATTAATGTTGCAAGCCTAAGATTGTATGTACATTATCCACTGATAAGCGCCCAGAGATGTACCGAATTAGAAATTATTGATCCAAGCTGTTATGATTAAAATTGATAAAATTCCATAGAATGAAAAAGATAGCTCTCACAGAGATGGGGATTGAATGTGAATATAGCCCATCAAATATGAAAAGCATATGTCTGATTTTATTAGGGAATTTAATTTTAGAAATGTACATTTGTGCAAAAGTTAAATTTTGGTCAAAATCAATGTGGGAGTTCCTAAATCCCATCGTAAAGATGACAGCTCTGTTCTGACTGACAACCAAAACAAGGGCAAGTGCCTGTGGCCACTCACAGCCGTGAGGGTGTGTTTTGAAGTCCACACCTAAAACTTTGTGATGTCACTGGGTAAGATAAATATAGGAACTTCACAACACATAACACACAGTGCTTCCAGAACACATCCAGATTTCCGTGTAGCACCTTGTTCCAGAACTAATCATTGTGTAGCTGACTTTAGACTTCTTTGAAGATCCTGATTTCTTTGCAGAATCCAGGCCTTAGCATTGCTGAACTCTTTTTAGGTAGCCCCAATTTCAACCATCCCAAAACTTAAAAGAATAATTCTGATTCAGCCTGGCTTGCTACCATTAAGGCTTGCCCACTGAAACTCGCATTCTGCTATCTACCGCGTCCAGTGACCAGAAGGGCCATCCAAATCCAGTCTGAGGTGCAGTCCAGAATTGACCAGAACCGCCTTGCTGATCCAATCCCGTCAGAAGTGCCCTGCTGCCGGTAGACCTGACCCGATCCCATGACCAAAACCTTGGCGGTCCATTTTAATCACAAGGGACTGTAAGTATTAATAGGAAGAACAGTGACCCATAGTATATGTGCATTGTCTTATCCCAATCTCAACCCATCCCATTTTTTAAAAACTTTAGTTTTTATTGGCATTTTGTAATACAACAAACAAACTCCTCCCTCCATCCTCCCCTCCCAGCACTCCCCCCCTTCCCCGTGTCCAGTTCACAGTGTTCGTCTAGGGAGACTCCTAATGTAGCCTCCGAGACCTGTGCCTCAGAGATGATGCGATTCGTGACCATGTCACCTCTTGACTAGGCGCAGCCTTCCCCCGGGGCGTGGGTCCCCCGGTCAATTGCCGAGTGTCGTGGAGCCAGTACTGCCCCTTCCGGGCCAAGATCTGTACTTCGGAGTCAATGAACATCCCAACGCCAGGATTGTTGCACACCCACCCAGTTCGTGAGGAAGGAACTAGAGTCAGTGTTCACCATGGCAGTTAATTTGTCCATCAGAAACATGTGTTTCACTTTTTTCAGTCAATCTTCTTTGGAGGGGGTTTTCGGGCTCTTCCATCTCTGAGCGAGAGCCACTCTGCCCGCCCTCAACATGGTTTCCCACATCCTTGGGTATCGATGTAGTTCCGTTTCCTCTGGGGGAGACCTAGCAACATCGTTAGGGGGTTTAGTGGTAGAAGTTCATCCGTTACTTCCGCTATCCAGCCCCTCACTGACTACCCAGTAGGCCTTGACCTTCGGACAATGCCACCACATGTGGCCCCTGGAGCCTGCCTGACCACATCCTCTCGGGCACCTTGGCAAGACCCCCGTGAACATCTTCGACAGTTTTACTGGGTCTCTGTGCCACCCCTGCAGTATCTTAAAGTTATGTTCCATATCAGAGGTGAATAAGTTCCCGTGAAATGCAATTTTGAATATTCTAGCCCTAGCGTCCTCAGAGATCTCTTCACCTGCCAGGTCATTCCAAAACTTGCAGAAGCTCCGCCTACTCTCAAGGTTGTAAGTATTTAAGATTTTGTACATACTAGATACTGCACCCTTTCTCGATGTCGCTGAGTCGAGGAACTTCTCGAAAGGGGTCAACTGTCTCCTCAGGTTAGGACCCCATGTCTGATCACAGAGGATGCCCTTAAGGCGGAGGTACTCGAATATGGACAGGGACCCTCGTCCCAGGGCGTCTCTGAGGTCCTCATAGGATAGGAATTCGCCCTCCCTGAACATCTGCCCGGCCCATTCCATTCCCAAGTCCAACCAGGTCTGGGAGTGCCGGAACCCCTTCCCACCCAACTTAAAGGGATGGCCCCAGAGAGAGGTCATTGGGGACGGCCATGTGGTAAGATGCACTGTCTGGGGGCCTTCTCTCCAAATGTCCCAGAGAACTCCCAGGGTTGGGTGTGATTTCAGGTGTTTCGGGATCGTCTTGCGTGGGGCCCATAAGAGATTGCAGACCTTTAAAGGGTGAGCGTCCATGTCTTCCAAATACGACCAATATGTGCCCAGACCTTCTTTCATGTGCTCCAGGAGGACACGCAGTTGGGCCTCTCTCTCCCTCTTCTTTCGGGCTTCCATTTTTATGAGGACACCTCGTAGGGTTGCGTTGAAGGCGTCCCAGAGTGTGTGCGTGCCCACCTCCCCATTGTCATTAAGCTAAAAAAACTCTACTATGGCGTCCAAGACGGCCTGGGCATGAACCTCATCCTTCAATATGCCATCGTTGCATGTCCAGCATCCCCTGCGCTCTCTACACCAATCAACCACCAAGGTGATGCTGACCATATCGTGGTCTGACCAGGGGACAGGGTCTATCCTGTAGCCCGCCACATATGGGCGGAGGGTTTCATCCACAAAGATGTAATCTATCCTAGAAAAAGAGTTGTGGATGGTTGAGTAGTAATTGAAGGAAGGGACATCTGTTCGGGGATCAGAATTGTATCCGCCAGGCCCAGGCACTCATTCACCATGCGGAAGTTTCGTGCCATGGATCTGCGGGTCAGAGGGATTGGAAGCCCACCCGCTTTCTATCTACGGTTGGGTCAAGGAACATATTGAAATTCCCCCCCCACCACCAGCGCGCCCTGTACAAACAATTTTAGCTTGTCTCTTACTTTCTCCAGAATAGGGTTGTCCTCCATTCGGGCCGTACACTACCGCCAGGGTTATTAGGGGGGAGCCCTGTAAGGAGCCCCGTACCAGCAAGTATCGGCCCTCGGGGTCCTTCAAGATGGACTCTCTCTCAAAGCCTACATTCCTTGCCACCTGTATGGCCACCCCTCTCTTCTTTCCCTTATGGGATGCGTGGAAAACCTCTTCAATTCCGCCCCCTCGCATTTTGGGCTCCTTCCCTCGTGCCCAATGTGTCTCTTGGACAAAAAGCAGGTCCAATTTGGCCCTCCTAAATTCCCTGCAAACCAAAGGTCTTTTCGTGGGGATATTCAGCCCCCACACATTCAGGGTTCCCACTCCCAGGGCCGGCTGGCCGTCAGCCATAGTCCATGTTTCCCCCTCTCTTGGTCAACAACTTTGCATCGGTACTCTTTTCCATCTCCCTTTGCTTCCTTGTTCGGACACTTGTAAAACTTTTCCCCAACTGCCCCCCAAACCCCTTTCCCAACAAAGAATTCCCAACTAGTTTGTAGCCCCCTACCCCCCTCCCCGGCATCCAGCCGTTAAGTTCTGCCATTTCTGGCATTCCGGCCGGACCACCAGCCTGCCCTCCTTGGCCAGGCGATCCTTGCATAGCTTCTTACTATGAGCCACCCCCCCCGACTAAAACCCCTTGGTAAGTTCCGCTTTACCTCGCTTTCTGGGGAATCTCTCGTTCCGGTGTGGCCTCCAATTTCTCCCCCCTGATTCCGATCTAGGAATGGGCTGGGCACTCCGGACACTTCTTGCCCCCCAGGCGATTATCCCTCGGAGTCATTCCTCTCTCCTTCCTTTGCCGGAGAGGGTGTGTTCATCTTCCTGAATTTCCTTGCGCCTGTTCTCTTTCTTCTTCCGCCTAGAGCCGGGCCAATGGGACCCCTTCGAGGGGTCGGTTCCGACACATAGTCCCGGATAGCCTCCTTGATGTCCTCCTCTGTGATCAACATCGACCGCTGGCCCAGGTATTCAAAGGCTAGAGAGAAGGGGTAGCCCCATCTGTAGCGCACTCCTTTTTCCTTCAGCAGCTGGGTGAGGGGGCGGCACATCCTGCGCTTGGCCAATGTATATGCGGAGAGGTCCTGAAAAATGGAGACCTGGGAATTGTTATATGTGATCTCCTGAGCTTTCCTGGCGGCCTCCAGCACCCTTGCTTTTCCGAGTAGTAGTGGAACCGGACTAGAATAAAGCGGGGCTCTCTTGCCTGTCCTCCAGCTCCATGGACATGGTCAAAGGTGAGTTCTGTGGTCATTTCCTCTTCAAAGAGGAGGGCAATAATGTCTCGCACCACTCGGATAACCTCCCTTTCAGTTTCCCCCTCAGCCTCAGGGACCCCGAAAAATCTAAGGTTGTTCCTCCGTTCTCTATTTTCGAAATCATCCATTTTTCTCGCCCTCTCCTCTTCCTTCTTCTCTAGTGCAGATAGCCTCATATTCGTCTCTACCTCTTGAGTTGCTGTGTTGGACTGGTTGGTCTCCACATGAAGAAGTCTGTCTTCAACTTTGCCCACCCTTTGGTCAATTTTTTCGAACTTTTGCGCAATATCGGAACGCATGTCCCTGATCTCTTGTATGATTGAGACAAAGCCCCTTTCCATGGCCCGCATCGAAGGCTCCGGGGCTTCCGAGTGGGCCATTTCTCTGTCGTGGGACGGGCCGGTGTCACAGGGACCTGTCTCCTGGAAGCGGAACTGTTGTAGATTCCTCTGCCAATTCATCTGGTGCCCCCCCGGGCCTCTCCGGTGGGTGTACCTCGGTGCTGCGGGGGCCCCAGGATCACCCGGCGGTCCAGCAGGTGCCACACAGATGGGGACCCCCTTGGGGGAGGGAGGACAGGCAGGAACCACTCTCTCTTCGCCTCAGTGGTCTTTCGCTGTTCTTGGGGGGCCGCTGCCAGGTGGGCACGTGCCCCATCTCCCTTTGGCATGGGCCGCACACCCGGTGTGGGAGTCCCCGGGTTCTGCGGTGTCTTTGGTGCTTTCCATGGGGGGGGGACCGCTCTCTCCCTGCTTCCGTGATCTTTCGTTGTTCCTGGGGGGCCGTTGCCGGGCGGGCACACACCCAGCCTCCCTCTGGCGGGGGCCTCGCCCCCGGCACGGGAGTCCCGGGGTCCTGCGGTGTCCTTCGTGTGTTCCACGGGGGGGACCACTCTCCACCCACCTCCGTGGTCTTTCGCTGTTCTTTGGGGGGCCGCTACCGGGCGGGAACATGCCCCGCCTCCCTCTGGAGGGGGCCTCGCCCCTGGCGCGGGAGTCCCGGGGACCCTCGGTGTCTTTCGTGCTCTCTGCTGGGAGGGGGGGCGCAGGCCGCGGTCTCGTTCTGACCATTGTCCGTGCGCGACCCACCCGCCTGCCCCGCACTCCTTCTCCGGTTTGGCAGGAGCGGAGGCCAAGGAAGGATTTGTGGCCCCCGCGCAGCCTCCCCTTCTTGTCCGGCGACTAGTGCTGACAATTGTGCTCTGTCCCTCCCCGGGCGCGGGCCACCTGCGCCGCTGTCTATCTGCCCGGGCGAGGTACAGGGAGGCCGCCGCCTCGCTCTGAGGACGTAGTCCCACCCTGTGTGGGCCTTGTGGCTCCGCTCCACGGTCCGCTCACCTGGTGGCAAGGCGATCCTCTCTGCGGGGGGGGCGACTGCCTCTGTGACGGTCTCCAGGATCGGCGGGCCTCCGCTTCTCCCCCAGCCTCGCGGCCGTTCAGGACGCCCGTGATGCTCACTACGCCGAGGCCGCGGCGCTGGATCTCCGCTTTTCCGGGGTCCCTGGACTCTGCTGTTTCTTACGGGGGGAGCCCCGGGGGTTCACTGCCCTTTTGGGCTTCTTTATTCTCCCTGAGAGGGTCTCGGGGGAGCTCAATTCCCGTTATGACCTGGCGACGGCGGGAGCTCGGGAATTAGGTAGCCATTGCCTATGCGCCCCCTGGTGGCCTCAACCCATCCCATTTTTAAATTCAGAACCCTTGTATTGTCAGAACCATTCTTGTGCTGATTCTTCTCATTTGTTTACAAAACCATAAGCCATTAATGATTTTGAGTAACTAAATTAAATCCCAGAAAGAAATCGAGTATCCACCACGTGAATGGTTGCGCTGGCCATGTAACTGTGAAGGTTCATGTGTGGCCTCCTCTTTTTCACAGTCACTAATATAGTGTAATAAAAGCTATCGGTCATTTTTAAAACGGAATTTCTGTTTCATTTTCGTGCCTATTTTGCAAAAATGCCTCTTACTAAAACCTCTATAACTTCTTCAATTTTAAAGATAGAAACGGAATTTCAACTCTCAATGATACCTAAGACCCTAAGAAGGACCCTAAGCAGTCTGCGCCAGCCGCGTGCGCCAAAACAGTTTTAGGCACACAGCGTATTCATGGATTTATACATCCATAAGCAGCCGTGGCGCAGAGTGGTGCAGCGACCCTGCAGCAGCGCCAGTTACGCCCCCAACCCCACCCCATTCGCCAAAAACATTGCACAAATCCAGTACATGGCGCAAAGGCCAGTGGACCAGCATACAGCCCCCAACCACAAAAACGCGTGTAAAACTCCCCGCGCACGCCCCAGAATACACATACCCCGCTCGCTCTAGGCCAACATCGTGTAAAACTTCATAAATCAAAGAAGAGAAAGAAATCAATGCTGAAATCAAAAAATTCCAAAGTAAAATCGATCCAAATGGTCAGTCCATCAAACAAAAATCAGAGTAAAAAAAAGCTAAGTATTCCACCGTGGGTCCAAGAAAAAGAAATCCAGGTCCAAAACTATTTACAAATGAACATCCAAGGGTCCAGGAACCCAACAATCCAAACAAAACCTAACCTAAATCCTACCTCATTAATAACTATATACAAAAAGGCGGGGCATAGTCCATGCGCCCCAAAGGAAAGAAAATAAAGGCTCACTGTTCGATGTTCCGGCCCAGGGCATCATCGAACTCTATGTCGATGTTCCGGAGGCGGGCCTTTTCCCTGGACTCAAGGTCTCGCAGGGATGTAGCCATTGAATCCCTCAACTCCCTGCGAGTTTCCTCGAGGCCCTCTGCCCGCCTCAAAGCCCGGTGCATGGAGTTCTCCGCCCTGACCATCCTGAGCCGTGCCCTCTCTGCCCGCCGCCTCTCCGCATCTATCTGCTGGCCCAACCGCTGCCACACGGAAGACACTCCCAGTCCTGGGTCCTCCTGCCCCTCGGCCGATGAATGCCCCCAGGGTGTTGATGGCCCCGAGCCATGATGCCTCCCACGCTGAGCCTGCTGCTGCCTCCGACGCAACTGCCTCTGCCACCACGATGACATCCGGGCTGATGGAATCCCCCGGCGCTGTCATGCACATGCCCTGCCCGATGATGCCGGCACATCCTCCATCCGCTGGGGTTAAGTTGGTGGGGTGGCCACCCCTGCTGGACCTCCGACTCCCGACTGTGGCAGGGATGTGATCTCCACCTGGCTGGCTGTGTTGGTTGGGGCAGATCCACAGGGGGCCCTGCTGGCATCTGGGCCGGAAGACGGCAAGGAGAACGACTGGCATATAGTGTGCACAGAGGAAGAGAGGGCCGCAAGACTGGCTGACACATGGAGGAAACCTCCGACCATGGCCCCTCCCAACTGGGTCACGTTGGCACACAGCTCTTCGTGATGACGTGCGTGGTCCCCCCAGGAATCACAAACGTCATCACGAAATGACACGTGTGCGCAACGCGACACCAATCAGGACGGACTCCATCCGGTCACGAGTCCCCTCGTCCACAGGTACAGGAGTGCCAGATGACGTGGACCTCCCCCCTACCTGCGGATGGGCCTGGGACGGGGCATCCCTGCTGGTGTATGGTGATGCAGTCACAGTGTCAGGGAGAGAGACATGCACAGGCACCTCTGTGGCGACCTGTGCTGCCTCCTGCCTCTGCCACTGGACTGCACCACTTGCACCAGTGGTACCACCACCACCAGGCCCCATGTCTGGCTCTGTAGCGGCCTCCTCCTCCTCTATACACACCACCAACCTGGATGGCTCCACATCGTTTTCCGCCATAGCAAACTCCTGTGGGGGCTCATCCGTCCCTTCCGCTGCAGCCGTAGTGGCAGACGCGGCACCAGTCCCCTCGCTCCCGGATGATGGAATTTCCTGGGAGGGTGACTGGGCCTTGCGTCGCCGGCCGGTGGAGGCATCCTTGCCGCTTTCCTCCACAGCCCCGTCTCCGCCCTCTTCTTCACTCGCCGCTGTGTAAAGGGAGACATTGAACACAAGCATCAGGGTACTGTACAATAGTCCCCTAGACAGGAAGCAATAGGAGATGAGTGGCACTGTCAATCGTCACTTCCATCATGTCTCCCAACAACACATGGGTCAGTGCAGGCAACACACATGTAGGAACTGGCATGGCACATGCAACAAAAATTTGCATCCATGTCCACCGCACCGTAGATACATCCAATGGTGGCCTGAAACATGCATCATGGGACATGCTGATCACATGCACACACATGACTGGAGGGTCATGCATCTGGCCCCGTATGCCCACAGGCACAGTGGATACAAGGATGAGTAGGCTGTATCATTGATTCAACACATCATCACAGACATGTGTCATGCATCCATGGCGCGCACACTACTCTGACACACAGACATGTACTTCATGCATGTCCATGACAGCAGCACACATCTATCACACCACAAACATGTCATGGTACAGACACAGGCATGCATAAATTTGTGCATTCTGCATGCTAATCAGCATGATACATTGTAACACATACACCATCCTTGTGGGTCACGCCTGACTAGACTCACATGCAGCACCATCATTTCCCTGCACACACACATCCATACATGACTCATGTCACACATGCAGCCGAGTACCTAACTACCACCATGCGTCAACATGCAATGTTTCAAACGTGAATTCATGGGCACTTACCGCTCGACTCCAAACAGGCCTGCATACTGAGGATCTGGTGGTGAAGCACTGGGCGAATGCGCTCCAGGACCCTCATCTGCTGGGTGGTAAGCTGGGCCCGGTGCCCCACTGCATCCCTTCTTGAGGGTCCTGGATTTGTAGTCCTCCCAGCGCTTCCGGACGTGTTTGATGTCGCGGGGTACCACTCCCTCCACGTTGATGGCACCCACTATGTCCTCCCAGATCCTCTCCCATCCTTCCTTGTCGGCACGCGATGATGTGAAGAGGGCATCATAATGCCCCAGAACTTGCTCCACCAGGATACCAACTTCCTTATCACTGAAGCTGATAGCCCTCTGCCTCTCTGGCTGGGGGTCGCCAGTGGTCTCTGATGGTGTTTGCCCCGACATGGCGACCCCCGAGGCAGGTGTGGGTGGGCAACTGGGTCCTAGGGCTGGGCTGTGGAGTGCTGGAACACCAGTCGGGAGTCTTCTGTTCCAGAAGGAGTGGTCACAGCATCTGGACCCCTGCAGATGGCATATGTGCAGGCACCAAATGGCAGGGCACAGTGGCAGCAGGCAGCAGTTGGCTTATGGGAGGCTGCTCTAGGTACTGGGGGGCAGGAAAATGGCCTTCTGGGCAGGAGCGTGGTCTTCTGTGTGTTGTCGCGTACCCAGCTTGATACGGAGTGATTTGGCACGTGAAAAAACTGCACGTCAGCGTGTAATTCGAGGAAAGGCCATTAGCGCATAAGCGCGTATGTGAGGTAACACGTGCAGGCGTTTCCCTGGCACAGGTTGAGGGTCCCACATGGGTTTCCATCGCTCTGTACGTGCTTTTCGTGGAAAGCGGTGCGTGTGTTTTCCAGGCATTGGGGTTCACACGCAATTACTTCACAGCGGGTGGGTGTTGGCTACGCTTTCTTATTCTACACGCAAGGCAGACGGTGAGTCACACAGACTATTTGTTGCACTGCGGGTGTCCCTGTTTGTCGTGTACCCCTTTTTTTCCGCCCATACTAGCCTGCGTGTTGTTCACGTATGTATTTTTTGGGTTCCTGGCTGGCACAGTGTACTGCGTGTGTTTTTTTACACGCACGTGGGCTACAGGGGTCGCTTATCTCTTTTTCTTGCTTTTGTAGGATGCCTGTGCATTGCGTGACACGTCATTTCTCATACGGGGTCACAGAATGGGACATTCATCGTAGCTGTATGTAAGTGTTTGTTGTTTGTACGTGTTTGTAATGCGCAGGGACGCTTCCGCCTGCATTCGCGTGGCGGACATGTTTAGGCCTGTGCGTGTCTTTTGGCGTGCGCTGCTTTCCCTTATTCGATTCCATGAATACGTGTCGTACGCGTGCATGTGGGTGTTCCGTGTATTTCCCTGCAGTACTTCCCCTGTTACACCTTCTTTTTCACACTTTGTTCCCCATTCCGCCCGTTACGCCCCGTGTTCCTCCCCCTTTTTGGTGTGTGCGCTAACGTTGTGTGCTTTCGCTGTGTGCCTCGCGCACAGCGTTCTGGATGTCGCAATGACATGTGCACTCATGTGCGCCACGCAGGGATTTGGCGCACATCACGTGGAAAACACAGACAGGGGCTTCCATGAATCGCACGCGTGCACGTGCGCTTGCTTTTTCACGCTTGCGCCAGCTTGCGTCAAAATTTTCAGCGCACATTTGTTCCATGAATCGGCCCCTATGTCTGACTGAAGATATGAAGTTGTTTACTTGACCTGTTGCTGTAACTGGTCTAGGGAAACCAAAGCAGCATTTGGTGTAGTATTTCCCTTTTTTTTAAAAAAAATATTTGCAACGACAATATTTCCCACATTTGTGTCTTTGAAATTGTAAAATTTGTGCATGAAGGTCACTATGTTTTGTTAGTGAAGGGATTTTACAAGTGACATATTTTTGGATGAACTGCAAAACAGTGGCATCACTGTCCTGACCAAAATTAGGATCATTTTTAATCCATAATAGCATGTGGATGTGTGGTGCTCCTCTGGCTTGGTATTCGTTTCTTCAAAAGAAGTGTTGAACTTCTTCGCGGGGAGGAACAGTCTTATTACAAATAAAGTGTAGCATAGCAATGAAGCGATGATGGAAATATCTTGCTACATTTACAGGATCTAGAGAGCAGAGTTCTCCTGGTGTTTTGTATATCTATGTTTGTTTTATTTTTCTTTGCTATGCGTAGGAAATCGTGTAAATCTTCCCATGCATATTCTGCACAACTTAATGTAACAAACCAAGTGGATGGGCCAATGTTTCTTATCATACAGTGTACATCCCCGTGACGTTGGAAACCAGTATTCTTTTGTACCAAGCATGTTTGCTAAAAGATTTGTAATACTTGACTGTAAAACCTCATCTTTTCTTGCACTTTTTGTAATAATTGCATAGTTGACATATTTTGAAAATGGGTACCTGATTTTAATGTGTGTGCAACTCTGTAGCATAGAGTTGCTAGTTCACTTTCAAAGAGAAGGTGGAATATGTATTCCACGTTTTGTCTGAATCTGAGGTCGTCAGAATACATTCGTAGAGAGCGATATTCTGATGCTGTTATCTGTGTGGGTTTATCATCGTACCTTCCTCCTTTTCCAGTAGGAAAGAGTAGAGGAAAGGCCCGTGCTTCTATACTTTTTTCCCATATGCTAATTGGAGATCCTTTGGCATGTTGCATTGGTACGTTTCCAGTGCATCATCTATAGTGTCTTTAGAGTTTAAAGGATGAATTGTATAATGGTCGAAAATATTGGTTTCTGTAGCAGGATTTAGAAGGTGAAATTGACCAGTTTCTGGTGACTCTTGAATTATTTCAATGGTTTCTCTCAGGTTTTCTTCAATATTAATTTCTTTGTAGTATTCATTGTTGTTTTTTGTCTTTTGTAGGTACACCATTTACTAAGACAGTTAAAGATTTTGGCCGTTGCACTCCTAGAGTGTGTACATTTTCTTTTAGATCTAATGGTAAATGATCTACTTTGCCACAAATGCCTTTCACTAATTCAGAGGGAGGTAATTTTGCTGTTTTTGGTTGGAGGCGTATTATTGCTTGAAATGGGTGCACTGTTTGAATTATGATGCTCTCATGTAAATGTAGTTGTTGCAGGGTTTCGGTAGTGGGAATTAATTCCAACTTATTTGTGATAGCACATGAAGGTGTTTGGTTGTTGTCAGGTTTTGCAGTGCAGTAATTGCAAAGTATTAAGGGGTCAGTAATGTTGTATTTGTTTTCTGCTATAAGGTAGAGAGCTAACCGTTTGGAATCTTCATTGTCTTCTATTTTGTACCGTATGTCTATAGTTTTTGTGGTACTTTTATAAGAAGTCCTGTGGCAAAACACACACACATGGGTTGGTACTTCAGCGAAGGTACTTTTAAACTTTAGTATTTATTTTTTGTATGTGTTTAATAGAAGGTTGCTATTTATACAGTAATTGCTAGTTTGTTGTACATCTATTGCATTTTGTAAGTGGCTTTCAATTCCAAAATATTTTCTCTGGATATGCTCTATTTCTTCGAGTAGTTGTTTGGCTGTACCATGTAGAAGATTGTTATTTAAATTGGCTAGTGCTAAAGCAGGACTTTTAGCATAGTAGAGTTTTTGAAACAGATTTCTTATAGTTGAATGATGTGTTGATATCATTTTGATATGATGGAAGGTGCTTTTGCAAATAGGTCCTGTAATGCAGGCTAATGAATGTCCTTGTAGTCCTGTGTATTTGCGCACTGGACAGGCATCCGCATTTTGTAGTAGTTTAATTTTGAATTTGTCTTTGCTTTTTACATACTGATTGAGGAACTGGCGTAAAGATTTGAAAGATTTTTTGGCAATATTACACAGATGTGCACAGCCATTTGTAAACTGGACGTTTTGGTTCAGTAGAATGGGGAGGAGATACTGAGTTTACTGGGGATATTTTTGTGAGCAGAGTTTCTTGTTCCATAATGGTGTTATTACGTTTTTCATACCTTCGTCCACTGCTATGTATGGCAATTGGGTTTGTTTGCTTTTGTTTATATGCTTCTTCTTTAAAATATGGTTCTGTGGTCGTGGTGTGACTCCATTCACCTCCACAGATGTTTAAGAAGCTATTTTTGTTGATATTCCGTTTATTGAGAAGTGTTTTTTGTAGTTTAGTAGTTCGTTTTGTTAGTGGTTTCATCCTGTTTAAAACTAAAATAAATAACTTCCTTTTGAGAATGATTGCACTGTCTATGAGAGCTTCTAGGATTAATTTTCAACGGTAGGTTTTAAGGTTGTGCATGATTTCTGTCCTGTTTTTAAAAGGTTCTGAAGGACTCTGTGGCGGAACAATTTTTGTAAAATATTTTTTTGGAATGCTTACTTGCCACTACATCAAGATTTATAGGTGCAGCATTAGCAGTAGTGGTAGCTGAAGTCTTGTTAATCACTTTCTGTTTCGTTTTACATTTTGATAAAGGAGGGAAAGTTTCTGTACTGGAAGATTGTTCTGTTTCGCTTAATGACTGTATTAGCTGTTTTGTTTGAACTTTTTCTACAAAATCTGCTAGAGACGGATGCTTATTTTGGACACTTTTATTTGGACTTGCTCTACTTCTGCGTTGCTTTCTACAGATTTGCTTTTTGGTAGACATACTTTGGGGTCTTTTGGAGAAAAAAGAAAGTGTGGGTTGAGCTGTTGTGCTGTGTATGCATGCTTTGTGCATGAGTGTCTGAGTATGATGGTAAGTATGATTGTGGGGGTGTGTGATTGTACAATTAGCAGCTACATCAAGTTGGGAAGGTTATTCTTGTATTTGTGTGTTACTATACTGGGCTTCAGATGAGAATAGAAAGTGTGCAACTGGTAAGTGGAAGCACTAATACTACATCTAATTGTAAAGGGTTAATATACTTGTTTCTTCTACAACACTAAAATGCTTGTGTGTTTGAATAACCGTTAGAACATTATGTTAGTTGTGTACTTACTTTTTTGGTATGGAAAGAGTAGGTTTCTTCTAAGTCCTTGCTCAGACGCTGCTGCTTTTCAGTAAAGTGTTCTTCACTGCAATTCTAAAAGAAAGAAGTTAGTGAATATGTGTCTTTATAGCATTTCTTATAATTATACTGTTATTTCTCCCATCTTACAATATGAAACAATATTTTTTTAGATACGTGTGTGTGTAAACAAAGATTTGGAGAGCTGAAATGTTTGAAATTGACACTTCAACATAGCAGATGGGAGAAATAACAGTAAGTTCATTTTACAGGGTGTGTGGCAGTGACTCTGTTAATATTTTTATTTATTTTATTTTACATTTTTAAAGTGCGTACACAGCCCACAGGCATCTAGGTGCTGTTACAGGAATTGTTTGTTTTTTAGTTGCGTAATTAATTTGTTTAGTTGCGCATTTATAATGCACTTAAACACCCAGAGGTTTTTAAACACGGAGCCGGGGATCGAACCTGTGTTGCTTCGTGTCGTCTTGCTTCCATGGCGCGCACGTTGCCGCTGAGCTGTGCTCCCGAGATGTATTGTATTCCTAGAAGCGGTGTACATGTACTGTTTAGAAAATATTCATACCTGTAGACTGTGTTCATGCATGTGGATGTGCAGGAATCTGCAAGTAGAAATCTTGGGGAGTTTTATAGTAGTTGTTGCTGTAGGTCATTTGCAGTCACAGCCGCATTGTACTGAGAGTGATCAATAGTACATCTAACGTGCTGATTTGTGATAACAGAGTAAGATGTAGAGTTCTTGGATATGATTGGTGGATAATTGTGTGACTGCTTAACAGTAGCCAATGAGGAAATGGTGCAGAGTGCAGTGGAAAGGGTAGAAGGGCTGCCCCAGTGTTACTTACGTGCTCTGCGGACAGCGCGGCTGTTCGCAGACAGGACATGCCACATCTGGGGTTTCCGAGCATGAAGTGGGAGTGTATTTTGAGGCTTAGCCAATCAGGTGGTGAGGTTCTGCTTCGTATTGAGAGAGGCTGTTTGTAGTGAAGATGGCGAAGGTGCAGAAAGTCAGGGTGTTGGTGGTTGGAGATATGTTTGTGAATGGTTTGGAGCAGTATGCTTAATCTAGGAATGTGGCTAACCATTTTGAGACAAAAGGAGTGGATGTGGT
Organism: Ambystoma mexicanum; assembly: GCF_040938575.1. Taxonomy (NCBI): domain Eukaryota; kingdom Metazoa; phylum Chordata; class Amphibia; order Caudata; family Ambystomatidae; genus Ambystoma; species Ambystoma mexicanum. Next base: position 1,084,521,087 of record NC_090930.1, read on the forward strand.
GTGGAGCACTGTGCCTGATTTGAATTTGCAGGCAATTCTAGTAGTTTGTCAGGATATGGCTAGGTTTCATTGTCCACATGTAGTTGTCCTGCACTGTGGTGCTGTGCATTTGGGCTATGTCAGTGCTCTTACTTTGTTGCAAGATCTGCAAAACTTGGTTCAGGCAATCATGAAAGTCCTTCCAAATGCCAAGGTTATTTTTTCTGCTTTGTTACCTAGAGCAGTATGGGAAAATAGGTCTGTTTTTTGTTCTTAGCAAGATATTGCTAGTTGTGCAATCAACTGAGGCATGCTTGCGTTCATGCTTAGAGCTGGTATGTTCTTTTGTAATAATGAGAACATTGATTCTGGTAAGGTTGTTTATTTTAAAGAAGATGGCATGTCTTTACCTTTTATGGGAAATGCCATGCTGTTTTGGAAGATAAGGGAAGCTTCAATTTTAGTCCTGTTGCGGCTCCGGACACCATTTCAAGATGGCCGCCGATATAAAAAGACTCAAGACCTAGCAAAGGCGTTAGCAACGCTGTGCTTCCTGGTCTTCGAGCCCACAGAGTGACTCAGCAATCCCTGCAGAACTCTTCAGCTCTTCACCTGTCACACGTGACCCGTGAGCGCCGTGATAATAAGAGGTATTTAGTGAGCGCCAGATGAATTATCATGCTAGCTACAGACCCAAACTCTTGATCTGGTAACTAACGGCATGCCCTCTTGTAGGACAACATTTCCCTTCGAGGCCAGTACAGATCATTTTCAGCAGACCACAGCCCCAATTAAGAGGTAAGCTTAATTAAGCAAACAGTGGCCATATATAGTTGCATACAGTTCAATTATGTCTTTCCTTGCAAGTATACACAAACTGAGGAGACTTCACTAAAAATGTCCCCCCTCTAATTTTGGCAATAGGAGCCCACCGGTACCATCACAGATGAGATTGTGTCCCCTCCAAAGTACCTGTGGCTATTCATTCCCATAGGTAAGCTGTGTTTCCTTGATAATTTTCACATGGCACAGTTAATGATTAATTCATTGCCAAATAATGTCCACTTGAGCACTCACCTGATTACTTTTCCCTTTCCCTGTTCACAGCACTCAATGAACATCCATCTCATATAGCCCCCCGTCCTGAAGAAGGCCGTGTCAGTTATGAGGTATATTTAGCCCCTATAGACGGCTGAAACACCACAGTGTAGACACACCTTTTAACCACAGTGTATTGTCACTGTTCTCTGGAAGAGCAATTTGTTACTTGTTTTGTTGTTTTTGTTAAAAATTTTCACTTGCTTTCTGTACGATACTGTCCACCAGATAACGAGAGTGAAGGACTCATTCCTTGTATGATGCACAAGCAATTGGATTAATTATTGTTTATGCTCTTGTGTTCTTTCTTCCTGTATGATCAATAATGAAAAATGTTGTGTTGTTTTGACAATGTACCTTTTCTTACTTTATAAAAATCAAGAAGTTACCACACTTGGGTACCACAGATTGAGTGTTCATTTAACTGTTATGGTGATAGAAAAAAGGAGAGTGCATGAGTGAATTCCCCGACCTATTCAAGTGTATCCTTGTTTCTGTACGCTAAGGGAGTCTTAGTAATCATTTATAACATTTACATTATCTATATCTATATCTAGCAAATCTAGTGCCAGTTGAGGCTATTGGGGAGGAACGGGTTGGGCATGAGGAACTGAAATCATCTGTATTAAAAATTACCCCGGATAGTCCTACGGCTCTTACGGATTTGATTGATCTAAATGAAGGCCTCAACCTGGAGGGACACTCTCCCATAGAAGCTTTGGCAGAAGACTGTAATGAAAAACACTCTATTTTCTTCATGTCACGTAAAGCTAAAAAATTACACGCAAGAGCCTTGAAAAGGCAGGCTCACACAGGTGCCAAAATGCCAGTTTACAACCGGGGCCTAATTCAACAAACTCTAACAATAAAAAAAACAAAAAAAAAAATAGGCTGATTCATGGAATTAATGTGCGGTGAAATTTTCAGCGCAAGCGTGCGAAAGCGTGCAAAAGTGTGCAAATCGCAGTGCCAGTGCGAAATCGCAGCGAAACCCGCGCACAGCGATTCATGGAAGTCAATGCGCGTGTAAATCCCAGGATGTGCGCCAAAATTCTGCGTGGCGCACGCTGGCGCACACGTCTCCAAACAGCGTGCGCTACGCGCACAGCCACATTGCACATAGCGCAGCGCACACAACAAAAGTAGGAGGAACAGAGGGCGTGACACGCGGAATGGGGAACAACACGTGAAAATGTGGCCGTCACGGGGGAAATACAGGAGGCAAATGCGTAGAACAACCACACGCACGTTCAAAACACGTATTCATGGATTCAAACGGGTTTAACGCGTGCGCCAAAAAAGACGTGCTAATCCTGAAACACGTATGCCAGCAGGAAGCAGGCGTACATGGACCCACGCAGCATAAAAGTGCACGCAAACAACAAACAAGTTCAGACGCCAGGATGAATATACCGTTCCTAGCAGCAGTGGTCGTGGGATACCGCAGGAGGAGGAGGAGGATAGTCAGGCCCAGAATTTTCACACCCAGAACCAGCCTTTTTGGTATGCCTGATGACCAGGTGTATGGGCGGTACAGGTTTCCACCTCACATAATACTCGACCTGGTGAGTGAGTGGGAGGATGACCTCACATCACCCACCCTGTGCTCCCAAGCACTCAGCCCCCTGGAGAAGGTCCTCAATGTACTGCACTTCTTGGCCACTGGATCATTTCAGCGGACAAGTGCTATAGTGGGGGGGGTGTCACAGGCCATGTAGCCACGCTGCCTACACCAGGTCTTGGCCATCATGACTGCACACCCATCAGTCCGCAGGCACATATACCTGCCCAGAACACCTGCAGAAAGGCAGGCTGCCGTCCAGGATTTCTACGGGGTGGCACAATTCCCCAAAGTCCTAGGTGCCATTGATTGCACCCATGTGGCTCTACGTCCCCCCAGGGCATCAGTGCACATCTATAGAAACTGCAAGCACTGGCATTCCATCAACGTGCAGGTAGTATGTGATGCCAAGGGAATCATCACCTCAGTATCTGCCAACTATCCAGGGTCCACTCACGGCAGTTTTATTTACAGAATGTCGACCCTAAACCGGGACCTAGAAGCTGGGTGGCATGGCGATACATGGCTGCTCGGTGAGTATAAATGCCACAGCACATGCATGCATGTCAGATACTGAGTAATGTCACAGCCCCTCTAATGATACCCATCACCACCTCCCCAGGGGACAGTGCCTACCCTCTAAGCACCCACATGATGACGCCAATTCGGAACCCCACCACGCCACCCGAGGTAAGATACAACACAGCCCACGTTGCAACCCAGGGCATAGTGGAGCGCATATTCAGGGTGCTCAAGTCACACTTTCGTTCCCTTGACCGTTCTGGTGGGCAGCTGTTATACGCTCCCCCAGTAGTGTGCAGGATCATAGTGGCTGCATGTTTCCTGCACAATGTTGCAACACGCCGGGGGCCTGCCCGTGGACATGGTGGTGCCCCCACATCCCCAACCACATGCACACCCGCTGCGCATGGGAGGGGAAAGGGCATGGGTGAGGCAGCCATTACGCAGCTGGTGGCTAATTACTTCACCTAAAATCACACCCCTGTGGAGGGCACACAGCCCTGGCACATACCATCTGACAATCAATGATGATGACATAAGGGACAGTCAACTGTCACAACCATACCAGCCTGAGATTGGTCACCTGGAAGTGTTACATTGTGTACATCTCTACCTACACAAACACCACCAATGCTGTGTCATCAAAAGACACACTTCTATGCTGCTAAATTCATTACCCCCTTGCAAAATACAACATGACAACAGTGCCATGTCACCCAACCCCTCCCCAGCACCGCCACCCAACACACCATGGCATGTCATGCTATGTGAGAGCAAACAAAGCAATCCCCAAAACATGACACAAGTGTCACAAAGTACAGTGTCCCTAATGGAAACTGGCCACACACAATATGCTCCCAGTAATGTAGAACTAACAACACACATGACCAAATACTTACCAACAATACAATGCAGCTACACAACCTCAAACATAGCATAAACATGACAGTACTAAGTTAAAGTAGTGGTAGTCTTACAACCTGATTATGCCAGCACATCGACCACTTCCAACTATACAGTGCTGCTGCCACGCAAATGTGTAAGTGCACTGCTTACAACATGAACTCCATCTCCAAAGTAGACGGCCTTGTGAAGACATGAGGAATGAACCTGCAAATTAGGAGGAACACATGGATGCACAAGCACATAACAATACACCATGCAGTGTACAATACAACAACAATATCCACTAGGAATGTATACACAGTATTGACTACAGACTGCCCACACAGCTCATGGGAGTCCAACGTCACTATGTAAGTCACTGTCACTTGGGCACACCTTTTGCAAGCCCATGGAAACAGGAAGCAGGAGGGGTGTGTGTTTCACAAACCCAAGCATTTAACCCAAACTCAGGACAAGCCTGCATGTGCCCAGCCAGAATACAGTGGATGCCCACGGGAGCCACACAAGGCAACACACTGTAAAAAAAATCAAAAATCAAAAACCAAAAATGGCCATGCGGGGGCTGGGGGGGAGGCCACCCAAGAGGTCCGAGGACAGGGTGCACAACAACAGCCACCTGTGTGGATGTTGAGAAAAAAAAACACCTCCATGGGCTCATGGCCTGCACGGCTATGCCAATGTGGGAGAACTGCTGCTGTCGCTCTCATCACCCTATGCTGCTGCCACAGGAGGTGGTGGTGCTATGGGAGGCAGCCCACGCAAAGCCCTGGTATGGTCCTCCATGGCAGCAAGCATGCGGGTGTGGAAGGTCTCGTTCTGCAGGATTATAGTGCGGAGATCCCCATGTACCATCTGACGTGATGCCCGGATCTCCCCCGAGTTGCCTGCATCTCAGCTGAGAGCAAACGTGTGAGCCGCTCCAGCTGCTGTTCTGTCCTCAAGTTAGTGGAAGCCTCAAGGTCAACAAGAGTCTCCCTGAGGTGATGGAGTTCTACCCTCAGGGCTTCTCTGTGGCCCTGGGACTCTATTGATATCGATTGGCGTAGAGTCTCCAGTGCCGCCCGTCTGTCCCTGTTGGACGCCAACATGTCCTCCCTGTGTGATTGGCAAATGGAGTCTGTTGCCTGCTGTAGTTGCACCATCTGCCTTTCAGGGGGGACAATGGAAGTGGCCACCCTCTCCATTGCTTGAGCCATCATCTCAACTGATGCTGCCTGTTGGGTTGCCATACCGTACATGTTCCCATACGGTATTGCCTGGTGGCGTGCGGCCACCGCGTCGGTGGGCACCACACCTGTTTGGGGCAAGGCGATCTGCGCCTTGCTGTGCTGGCACTGCCTGAGGCTGCAGGACTGCATTCCCCCTCTGATCTGCTGGCCCAGGAACAGGATCAGATGTTGTGGAGTGTGACCCTGCATCCGTAACACCCAAAGGCGGATTTACCAACACTGACATCCCCATAGAGAGTTCTACCCCTGGTGCAGGTGGGTTGGACAGAACAGAATCCCTGCCAGAAACACTTACCTGCGACGGCACATAGGTATCATCATCCGAATCAGCACCTGAATAGAGGTCTGGGGAGGTGCACCCAGAGACACCCCTGGACAGAATGGTCTGCAGCAAGATTGGGTTCTCACCCACCACCACACCACATCCCCCACTGGTGCCCGGTCATGCCTGAGATCCCTCCTGGGTCTGCACCATCTCCTCAACCTCAACAGCATCAAGTGCGTCATCCCCTGCAAAAACATGAAAGACAAAAAATGGAAACAGGCATTAGCACCATAGCACACAAATAGGCCTGACAAGCTACAGAACCAGTACATGATTTACACATGTCCCACATGACTATAACCCTCCATGCATGCACTGTCACTGAGTTGGAAGGGGAGGCAAAAGGCAGACATTGATGACACCAAGATGGAAGAGCAACACATTTGCTGCATGCTGGGTAGCACTGCCATCACACATTGGCCTGTGAGTGGCATGTCCAATACACATACATGACACATGCCATCACACAGATGGCATGTACCATAGCCATGGTAGATTCCACAAGTACATCCCTATGTCAGTGAATGAATACTGTCAGCCATCCATGTGAGATGGACATGATGAGATGAAAAATGCTACATAGTCTGACAAAATAGGCATGTGCCACACAGTGCAACACATCCAGTGTACAAAAATACAGTGATTGCAGGCCGATGTACACATCAATGGTTGTGCACTTCAACATGACAGGAAACAACTATCATGTTCCACATTCAGACAGGCCCCAAAAATGTATGTGATCAGGCCAATACTCAATAAGCCTGAATGGTCAAATCATTCACCTAACAAGGTAACACATGTGGGCCAATGTGGGGTTCATCAATGACAGAAGCATGTCACAAATGTGACAATAGGGCTGAGGAATGCATAGCAAAAGTGGGAGAATTGAAACAATCAGCCTGAACGAACTCTGAAAAATACAAACAATGTTGTTGCAAGATGCCATTTCAAGGGCAACTGCCGTAATGTTGCGCTAAATTACTACTGTGGGCAGAAGGGATACTGTCACACCCAAATCCAAGGCCGCTGAATGTTTTGGATGAAGCACATGGGTGACCCATACCACTCAGGCACACACACCCTCACCTGGCACTCAATCAGAACCCGTCACCCAAACAACATACACATGCATTACACACTCATGCATGGGCACTCATCGGAAAATGCATCATAATCAGATAGTTCTCCCACACCTTCGATCTGTTACTCTGTGACGAAGGCCCCAACAACAGACTCATGTTCAGTGAGTTTGTTGTCCTCTTGTGGAGACCCACCGCCAGTCACCAGAGTAGCTGCATGATTTGAGGCCAGCTTGTTCTTTGCTCTGCGTTTCAGGTCATTCCACCGCTTGTAGCAATCATCAGCTGTGCGCCTCACAAATCCAAGGGCACTTATGCGGTCCGCGATGGTCTGCCAGTGTGCCGTACGTTGACCAGGTGTGGTCTTGCACCCTGCAGTCACCACCATTTCACGGCTATGTGCTGACACATAGGCCACAAGTGCATCAAGTTCCGGATCATTAAAGCAAGGCTTCCTTGAGGTACCGGAGTGTGTAGCCGTGTCTGGGGTCTCAGCCTGTCATGCCAGAGCACCCTTCTTCCTCTTCTTTAAAGGTGGAGCAGAGCCAGAGTGGCTTACGCCGCTCTGGTCAGTATGGGCAGAATCACTGGTGGACTGGGTAGTAGGAGTGTGGGAATGCACAATGACCATAGGTCTTGATGCAGGCATTGGTTGCAGGGTAATGTTGGCAGGGGGAACGTCAGTTTGATGAACCTGTACTGACACTGTCCTGGCTGGGAGAGTCAGAGCTGGGGCGGATGGAGCTGCAGCTGCCCTTGCAGCCTCCCCACCCTGCATACTTGGGGCAGCAGATGACATAGCTGCCCCAGATCCATGTGGTTTGGTGACAACAACTTGCACCATCACACGTGGCCTAGACTTGCTGACCTGGAAGTCAGCCAGGGAGTCATCCTGTGCCAGGTCAGGTGCCACAATGGGCTGGTCCAACAGGGGCTGAGCTGGGATGGTGTCAGCCACGTTTCCCTCAACCATGGGGGTGGGGGAGCATGGGTGTCCCTGATTGTTCCTCCACACATGGGGGTATAGGGGCACCCTGCAAATCCCGGCCACGTCCCCTACGGCGCCCACCACGCCCACCTTTTGAAGGTCGGCCACCTTTGCCTCCCTTACCGCTTCGTTGCCTCCCAACCCTGGCACTGATGTTGTTGTGCGTATGGGAGTTGCAGTAAACTATTGTCCTGGGCAATTGGGGGTCAAAGGGGTAGGATACCAGATGGAATTCGTACCATAGTGCTCTAACAAGGCTGTCTGTGACCCCTGGGGGAAGATGACGGGTCACGCAATGCACAGGCAGCCCAAAATTAACGTGCACGCAACCCCTCGTGGACCACACCCCCGCCAAAAGAAGAATTGTATGCTGTCTGAGGAGACAGGACAAAAGGAGAAGTGAACTCTGTCTGAGGAAACAGGCCCATCAAAAATTCAGAAAAGAGCTGTCAGAGGTAACAGGGAGTACGAACTAGAAACGCTGTGAAGTAATCGCGTGTGAACGGGCAAGAAGTACAGATTTCACCCTCTCCACGAAAAGCACGTACAAGGAAATGGCGTCCTACACGTAGCTTTTAAACCAGCCCACACGTACACGTCAGATACGCGTGTACGCGGGCGCTTTCCTCCAATTACACGCGATGACACTCGGACGTGCAGTTTTTCCATGTGTGCTCTGTCATCATGTGCTATGAGGGAAACGCCTGCGCACATAATGTAACTTACGCGCTTAGCGCTAACGGCCTTTGGTCCGATGAAATTGTGTGTGTGTGCTGACGCGCTTAGGCGCTAAGGCCCTTTCCTCGAATTAAACGCTGATGTGCAATTTTTTTACATGCCAAATCACTCCATATCAAGCTGGCCACGCGAAAACACATGGAACACCACGTTCCTGCCCAGAAGGCCGAATTACTGCCCCCCAGAGCCCCGAGCACACTCCCACCTGCCATCTGCTGCTGCCTGACTGCCTGCTGCCCACGTGCCCTGCCATTTGCTGCCTGCACGTCAGTCAGGGGTGTTGGTGCTGTGACCACCCCTGCTGGAACCGAAGACTCCCGACTGGGTTTCCATCGCTCCACAGCCCAGCCCCAGGACCCAGTTGCCCACCGACTCCTGCCTCTGGGGTTGCCATGTCCAGCACAACACCATCTGGCAGCACTGGCAACCCCCAGCCAGAGAGGCAGAGGGCCACCAGCTTCACTGCCACCGAGGTTGGTGTCCTGGTGGAGCAAGTCCTGGGGCAGTATGATGCCCTCTTTGGAAGTTCGGGCGCCGACAATGAAGGACGACCAGGATCTGGATGGACATCGTGACTGCCATCAACACGGATGGGGTGGCAGTCCGCGACTTACATCATGTCAAGAAGTGCTGGGAGGACTTCAGGTCCAGGACCCTCAACAAGGCTTGGCGCCTCGCTAAGGCAGCGGATGCCAAGGGGTGCCGGGGCCAGCCGTCGAACCATCAAATGAGGGTCCTGGAACGCATATGCCCAACGCTCTACGTCCAGATCCTTGAGAGGCAGACCCGTCTGGAGTCGAGCGATAAGTGTACATGCATGTTGATAGTACGCTGTACAGGTCGTGGTGTGCCTTTAGTGTGCAGGTTGCACATGTGTTTATGTAGGGATGTGTATGAACATGGGCGTGAGGCTGCCACATGTGAGTCCTCTCAGTTGTGAGACACATTGATGGAGTATGTGTTGGTAAGCATGCTGGGCAAATGCAGGTGTGGGAGCACATATGTTTGAATTTCTGTGTATGTACTTTGGCATGGTTGTGGCATGGATGGTGGTTCATAATGCATGTATCTGCACTGTGTACATGTGCATGTATGTGTATCTGACAAGTGTGCAACTGTGATGCAACATGGATGCACGTGACACTGATATGTAGAAGGATGAATGGCAGATGTGACATGTATGGCGATCTCATCACTGAAACAGTTGGAGGAGATGTAGACATGCATGTAAGTGTGGTGGTGTGTGTGCACGTCTAGTGCACTCCTTGTGTTTCATGTGATGTCAGGTTCACCTTTGGCTGTTCATGCTGTTGTATGTGTATCGATGGTGCTGCCTGGTGCAATATTGCTGTTGAAATGTTCATGTGTGTGAGTTAAAATGACAGGTGTCTCATGGAGTGTGATGCTGTGTCTGAAGTTAAACAGTGCCACTCATGTGCAACTGTCATGTGTGTATCAGTCCATTGTACAGTGCCCTGATGCCTGTGTTTTATCTCTCCCTGTCTGCAGCGTCGTCAACTGAAGAAGAGGGCGGAGAGGGTGCTGTGGAGCACAGCGGCAGGGATCGTCCCACCAGCCGAAGCCGCAAGGCCCGGCTCACCTCCCAGATTGTCATCTCATCGGGGAGTGAGGAGTCTGGTTCCACGTCCCAGGCCGCAGCTGCTGAGGGTAGGTCCAAGAGGCAAAGGTTGGAGGTGGACTCCTCGGCAGCAGAAGGGGCAGCTGAGACCCCACAGGGTCTGACGGAGGAAGATGGCATGGAGTCATCCAGTTGGTGGGGGGTTTGGTGGAGGAGGAGACTGTGGAAGGGACACACATGGGGTCTGGAGGTGGGGATTCCACTGGTGCTAGTGGTGCAGTGCAGGACCAGGGACAGGAGGCAGCACAGGCCGCCGCAGAGGTGCCTGTGTGCAATCCTGTCCCTGATCCTGTACTGCATCATCTGGCACCAGCAGGGATGCCTACGTCCAGACCTGTTTTCAGGGAGGGGATGAGCGCACAACAACTGGCCTTCCTCTCCATGCAGACGTGGCTATCCGGGACCGTGTTGAGCTTGTCCTGGCCGGGATAGCGTTGTGTCAATGGGGCATGCGAGGTGACGTGCAGTTTTTTCATGAAGAGACTGCACGTCATCTCGGGTGCCTCTTTGACCGCGTTGACCTGCTGGGACGGGTCACCAGTGCTCGATTCCTCCGTTTGCTGGACCTCCTTGCGACCCCCTCCTCACCTGAACCCCCTATGCCCCAGTCGTCCTCCATGCCATCTTCCCACCCATGTATCACCTGGGTACCCTGTGGAGCTGCCTCTGACCCTGCGGCCAGGCTGGTGGAGGACACATACCTGCCACAGTCGGGAGTCGGACATCCAGCAGGGGTGGCCACCTCAACAACTGCACCCCAGCCGGAGGAGGATATGCAGGCAGCAAGAGCCAGGGCACAGGCAGAGGCACAGCAGCAGCAGCAACAAGGTGGGAGCCATCATGGCTCAGGGCCTTCGACATCGGAGGGGCAGGCATCGGCCAGAGGGTAGGAGGACCCAGGACTGGAAGTGTCTTCCGTGTGGCAGCGGTTAGGCCATGCTATAGATGCAGAGTGGCAGCGGGCAGAAGAGGCACGGCTCACGATGGTCAGGGCGGATAACTCCATGCGGACGGCCTTCAGGCGGGCCGAGTGCCTCGAGGCAATTCGCAGGGATTTGGAGGAGAACATGTCGTCCTCCCTGCGAACCCTCGGGGCCATGGAAGAGGACCGCTTCCAGGACATTGAGCAGGAGTTCGATAATGCCCTGGCCCGGGACATCCAAAAGTGAGCCGTCGGACTAGCCCGCTGCCCTTGTAAATAGTTTTTAGAGTTAGTTTTCCTTTTCGTTTTCCTTTTATTTGTGGTCAATGGACAATGCCACACACATTTGTATATAGTTATATTTTTAGGTAGTTTGTTAGGTAGGTTTCATTTGTTTGGTTGCGATCATGGAGCCTTTATATCCTTGGACAATGGATTGCATATAGTTTCATCATGTATTCATTTTTTTTTTTTTTTTGCATTATGGACATGGAGCAATGGATTTATTTTTTTCGGACAGTGGATTGTAAATAGTTGGACTATGGATTGATTTCTCTTTTTTTTTTATTATGAACATGAAGCAATGGAGATTTTATTTACATTTCCTTTGGATTTGCGTTGTTGGAGGGTGACTTTGGACTGTTTTTCTTTCTAATTTTTTTGGATTGGTTATCATTTTCATTCAATCATCTTTTTCACATGCTTTTCATTTCATGTTTCATATTTTGGTATGCTTTCATTTGATTTTTGATTTTATGTACATAATACATTTTCATTTTTTAGTTCCATGGTTGGGATTCACTCATTGGGTTGATGCATGTGAAAATGTGGGTTTAAACAAGCAATGCCAACCAGTGAATGTATGTGACGGACATGTGTTGATGTACATAGTTGACTTTTGGTTTGTGTCATGAGATTGGCATTTCACTGCTGGGTTGAGAGGGTGCAGGGGGACATGAGTGGGACATGAGTGGGGGCCTGCTGGCAGGTGCCCCACAGTGCTGGGGGTGGGGTGCAGGGGTACATGAGTGGGACATGAGTGGGGGCCTGCTGGCAGGTGCCCCTCAGTGCTGGGGGGTGGGGGTGCAAGGGGACATGTGTGGGGGCCTGCTGGCAGGTGCCCCTCAGTGCTGGGGGGTGGGGGTGCAGGGGGACATGAGTGGGGGCCTGCTGGCAGGTGCCCCACAGTGCTGGGGGGTGGGGGTTCAGGGGGACATGTGTGGGACATGAGTGGGGGCCTGCTGGCAGGTGTCCCTCAGTGCTGGGGGGTGGGGGTGCAAGGGGACATGAGTGGGGGCCTGCTGGCAGGTGCCCCTCAGTGCTCGGGGTGGGAGTGCAGGGGGATATGAGTGGGGGTCTGCTGGCAGGTGCCCCACAGTGCTGGGGGTGGGGTGCAAGGGGACATGAGTGGGGGCCTGCTGGCAGGTGCCCCTCAGTGCTGGGGGTTGGGGATGCAGGGGGACATGAGTTGGACATGAGTGGGGTCCTGCTGGCAGGTGCCCCACAGTGCTGGGGGGTGGGGGTGCAGGGGGACATGAGTGGGACATGAGTGGGGGCCGGCTGGCAGGTGCCCCTCAGTGCTGGGGGGTGGGGTTGCAAGGGGACATGAGTGGGGGCTGCTGGCAGGTGCCCCGCAGTGCTGGGGGGTGGGGTGCTAGGGGACATCAGTGGGGGCCTGCTGGCAGGTGCCCCTCAGTGCTGGGGGGGTGGGGGTGCAAGGGGACATGCCCCTCAGTGCTGGAGTGTGGGGGTGCAGGGGGATATGAGTGGGACATGAGTGGGGGCCTGCTGGCAGGTGCCCCTCAGTGCTGGGGGGTGGGGGTGCAAGGGGACATGAGTGGGGGCCTGCTGGCAGGTGCCCCTCAGTGCTGGGGGGTGGGGGTGCAAGGGGACATGCCCCTCAGTGCTGGAGTGTGGGGGTGCAGGGGGATATGAGTGGGACATGAGTGGGGGCCTGCTGGGAGGTGCCCCACAGTGCTGGGGGGTGGGGGTGCAAGGGGGCATGAGTTGGTGATCAGTAGTGCAAGGTGACATGTGGCTTGGCTGGGGGGCATGCCCATGGTGGATGGGCTGCCTGCGGGACATGACCAGGGGTGCCGGGTAGTCCCCTGTGGTGTGGGCTGTCTGCAGGGGCCGTGGAGGGTGTAGAGGGAACACCTGAGAGGACCCACACTGCCAATTAACGTGTAGGACTGCCCGCGCACCCCCGAAAAGGCAATTACATGATACAACCCCAATGGCAAGTATGTAAATGAACACATGTCCGTCACACACACACAATGGGTGCAAGTGAATGTGAAAACCCATATCATGACATGCATGAAACCAATGAGATAATACCACACATCAAAGTATGAAAAAAAAAATGTATAAAATGTATTGAACACAACATGAATGTAATCTAAATCCAACACGCAACAATGGGAATAATAAAAGAAAAGCTGCATGTCCGTAAAAGAATAAAAAACAAGAAATCATAATCCAAAGAAATCCAAAAGAAATGTTGTCCAAAGTCACAGTCCAACAAAGCAAATCCAAGGGAAAAAAGAAAGTGAAAACCATTGCTCCATGGTGAAAATAAAGAAAGAGAACAATCCAATGGTGAACTATTTACAGATGAACAATCCAGGGTTCATGAGCCCAACTGATTAAATGAAACCTATCAAAAATACTACCTAATAAAAAACTATACACAAAAATGTGGTGCATTCTCCAAGCGCAACCAAAATAAAGAAAAAACGAAAGGAAACCTAACTCTATCTAACTATATACAATGGCGGCGGGCAAGTCCAGAGGCTCACTTTGTGGTGTCCTGGGCCAGGGCATCATCGAACTACATGTCTATTTGCCGGAGGTGGGCCTCTGTCCTGGCCCCAAGGTCTCGCAGGGAGGCACTCATGGCCTGTTCCAACTCCCGCGAGTTGCCTCGAGGCACTCTGCCCGCCTCAAAGACCGACGCGTGGAGAACTCCGCCCTGACCATGGTGATTCCTGGGTCCTCCTGCACTCTGGCCAATGTTTGCCCCTCTGATGTTGATGGCCCCGAGCCAACATTTCTCCCACCTAGAGCCTGCTCCTGCTGCTGCTGTCCATGTACCATGTCTGATGGTGCCTGCACATCCTCCATAAGCTGGTCTCCAGTTGTGGTGTCCACCCCTGCTGGGCCGCCGACTCCCGACTTTTGACAGGGATGTGAGCTCCACCAAGCTGGCTGTGTTGGTCGGGCCAGGTCCACAGGGTGCCCTGGTGTAATCTTGGTAAGAAGACAGTGTGGAGAACGACTGGTGCATAGTCTCCACAGAGGAGGAGAGGTCCACCAGAGTGTGCAACACATGTAGGAACCCACCAACCAGGGCTCCTCCCAGCAGTGCCACGTCACGACGCTGCTCTCCGTGATGGGGTGCGTTCTCCGTCCAGGAAGAACGCACGTCATCACGAATGACACGCAAGCGCAACGTGACACCAACTAGGACGGAGCCCATACGTTCGTGGGACCCCTCGTCCACAGGTAGTGGAGAGGCAGATGACATGGCACTCTCCCCTATTTGCGGACGGGCAAGGGACGGGGCCTCCCTGCTGGTGCATGGTGGTGCAGTCACAGGGTCAGAGACAGCGACATGCACAGGCCCCTCCGCGGTGACCTGTGCTGCCTTCTGACCCTGGCCCTGGACTGCACCACTTGCACCACTGGTACTACCCCCACCAGGCCCCATGTGCGGCTCAGTAGCGGGCTCCTCCTCCTCAGTGGAGACCACCAACCTGGATGTCTCCACACCGTCTTCCGCCATTGGAAGCCCCTGTGGGGGCTCACCCGTCCCTTCCGCCAGAGCTGTTGTGGCAGATGCAGCACCAGCCCCCTCGCTCCCAGATGATGGTAATTCCTGGGAGGGTGGCTGGGCCTTGTGTCGCCGCCCAGTGGAGGCATCCCCGCTGCTTGGCTCCACAGTACCGTCTCCGCCCTCTTTTTCAATTGACGCTGCGTAGAGGGAGACATAGAATACAAGCATCAGGGTACAGTACAAAATACCCTAGACAGGAAGCAATAACACATGAGTGGCACTGTCAAATGTCACTTCCATTCTGTCATTCCACAACACATGGGTGAATGCACACAACACACATGCAGAAACAGTCCTGGCGCCTGCAATCAACATCAACATCCATGTAGAAGGGCCCCTGTAAACCAAGATGTTGCCTTCAAAGTCACATGCATCCATGGCGTTTCAAAGTCACACACACACTTCTCAGGCACACACACACACATATGCACCATACATGTACATGACACAAGCACCCATTCCTCACCCCCCCTCCATGTCCAGGAACAGAGACAGCCATGCTTGCATGTGTGCATTCCGCATAGAGCTCCCCATGTTGCATTGAAACACATGCACCAATCATGTGGTTCACACATAACTAGTCTCACATGCATGACCATGATGTCCCTGCACACACACATCCATACATGGCCTATGTCACACATACAGACAAGCATCAGACTACCAGCACACTGCAACATGCCCTGTCTCACACAGCAATGCTTGGCCACTTACCGCTCAACTCCAGACGGGTCTGCCTCCGAAGGATCTGGGAGTGGAGCGCTGGGCCTACGCGTTCCAGGACCCTCATCTGGATGTTACTCATGCGTGCCCAGCCCCCCTCCGCGAGGCGCCGGGCCTTGTGGAGGGTCCTGGACCCGAAGTCCTCCCAGCGCTTCTTGACGTGCTTGATGTCGTGGGCTGCCACCCCCTCCACATAGATGGCAACCACTATTTCGTCCCAGATCCTCTCCCGTCCTTCCTTGTTGGCGCGTGATGTTCCGAAGATGGCATCATAATGCCCCAGGACATGCTCCACCAGGATACCAACTTCGGTGGCAGTGAAGCTGGTGGCCCTCTGCCTCTCTGGCTGGGGGTTGCCAGTGGTGCCAGATGGAGATGTGCCCGACATGGCAACCCCAGAGGCAGGAGTGGGTGGGCAACTGGGTCCTGGGGCTGGGCTGTGGAGCGATGGTATCCCAGTCGGGAGTCTTCTGTTCCAGCAGGGGTGGACACAGCAACTGGACCCCTGCAGATGGCTGATGTGCAGGCACCAAATAGCAGGGCACGTGGGCAGCAGACAGTCAGGCAGAAGCAGATGGAAGGTGGGAGCGTGCTCGGGGCTCTGGGGGGCAGGAAAATGGCCTGAGGGCAGAAGCGTGGTCTTCCGTGTGTATATGCGTGGCCAGCTTGATACGGAGTGATTTGGCACGTGAAAAAATTGCACGTCAGAGTGTAATTCGAGGAAAGGCCCTTAGCGCGTAAGCGGGTCAGCACACGTATGCGATTTCATTGGACCAAAGGCCCTTAGCGCGTAAGCGCGTCTGTGACATATCGCGCACGGGCGTGTAAAACTTCACGCGAACCCCAGGAATACACGTACCCCACTCACACAGGGACCTTTTGCGTGTAACACTTCACGCGAACCCCAGGAATACACCTACCCCACTCGCACAGGGCCCTTTCGCATGTAAAACTTCACGCGAACCCCAGGAATACACGTACCTCTATTGCACAGGCCCTTTCGTGTGTGAAACTTCCCGCGCACCCCCGTAAT
Organism: Ambystoma mexicanum; assembly: GCF_040938575.1. Classification (NCBI taxonomy): domain Eukaryota; kingdom Metazoa; phylum Chordata; class Amphibia; order Caudata; family Ambystomatidae; genus Ambystoma; species Ambystoma mexicanum. The sequence continues at coordinate 1,084,537,667 of NC_090930.1, forward strand.
ACACGTACCCTGCTGAAATCGAGTGTGAGACTTCCCGTGAACCCCAGTTATACACGTACCCCACTCGCACAAGCCCTTTCGCGTGTGAAACTTCCCGCAAACCCTTTAATACACGTACCCTGCTCCAATCATGTGTGAAACTTCCCGCGAACCCCAGTTATACACATACCCCACTCGCACAGGGCCTATCGCGTGTGAAACTTCCCGCGAACCCCAGTCATACACATACCCCACTCCCACAGGCCCTTTCGCGTGTGAAACTTCCCGCGCACCCCCGTAATACACGTACCCTGCTGAAATCGCGTGTGAGACTTCCCGTGAACCCCAGTTATACACGTACCCCACTCGCACAGGCCCTTTCGCGTGTGAAACTTCCCGCAAACCCTGTAATACACGTACCCTGCTCCAATCATGTGTGAAACTTCCCGCGAACCCCAGTAATACACGTACCCCACTCGCACAGGGCCTATCGCATGTGAAACTTCCCGCGAACCCCAGTCATACACATACCCCACTCCCACAGGCCCTTTCGCGTGTGAAACTTCCCGCGAACCCCTGTAATACACGTACCCTGCTCCAATCGTGTGTGAGACTTCCCGTGAACCCCCGTAATACACGTACCCTGCTCCAATCGCGTGTGAAACTTCCTGCGAACCCCAGTTATACACGTACCCCACTCGCACAGGCCCTTTCGCATGTGAAACTTCCTGCGCACCCCCGAAATACACGTACCCTGCTGAAAATGCGTGTGAGACTTCCCGCGAACCCCAGGAATACACGTACCCCACTCGCACAGGCCCTTTCGCGTGTGAAACTTCCTGCACACCCCAGTAATACACGTTCCCCGCTTGGCGTTTGCTGTTTAGCAGCCCTGTAAACTGGTCCAGGGTTAGCGCAGCCCTTTGCGCTGGAATGGGGCTTTTGATGGCTTTTCCTTGCGCGAGGGTGTTCTTGGGGGCGTAACTGGCGCTGCTGCATGGTCGCTGCTCCACTCTGCGCCACGGCTGGTTTTGGAGGCTAAAATCCATGAATACGCTGTGCGCGGAAATCGATTTTAGCGCACGCGGCTGGCGCAGACATTGGCACGCGCACACTGTGCGCCAGTCACGTGTGCCACTTGTGCGCGAAATGCTATGAATTACCCCGAAAATGTCTATGGCAGAAAAAACATATAAAAAAATGACATGAAAACAAAGGATGAAACGATTATTGATTTAACTCAATTAAATATAGAAAGTCAGGCTCTATTGGGTATTAATGAGAGTAAAGATAAGGAGAACGTATCATCAGTGCTGCAGAAGGGGCCGAATAAGAAACAAGATCAGGCGGGCGGCGTAGACAATGAGAAATAACCTAAAGAGGTTAGTGTAATATTGACACCCCTTCTTATTCAAACACAGTTATAACGGTTTTTTGAAAAAATGGATAAGAAAATAACATCATTATCCCAATACTCTCAAGGCCCTGGGACCAACACTGATGGCACAGACCTTCTCATTAATGAATTGAATGTTAGTGAGCAAAGTGAAGTGAGAAATGATGATAAAGTAAAGGTGCCCCCACAGGTCCCTGGGGATGCTAATATACAGGCGACTCCCATTTGCTCAGAGGTGCATGAAAAAGCGTACCACACCAATGATACCTCAACACTTGATAGACATGGAGTTGGGAGAATCCCAAATTATAAAGAAGTATCCCCAGAAATGAAATTGGTGATGGGTTGGACTGTGGATCCAACAAAAGTCGATAAACCCAACCTAAATTGTGCTTCTTTGATGAAAGTGTTTCACCAAATACCAGCTTTGTGCAACTTAGTATCTAATGACATTGATTGGATTAGACTCCCTTATGTGCCTAATTGCAGGATGCTCTGCAAATATCAATCTGTAATAATTGCCTCTTTGATCTGGAAACATGAAAAAGACTTCCAAATGCTTGGTTATGATTTATCTATGTATTATTTGATGGAAGATGCCACATGCTTTTTTTGAATATCAGCCTCCACCAACCCAAAGTGAACTTAGTCCAGATGTACGAGATAATCAATTTGCAAGTATGCATGAAAAAATTAGAGTTCAATCAGAATCAGTGGCACAAATTGTGACAAGCCTTGCATGGCTTGAACATTTAATGAAAACGCTAATAGGGGAGCTGCCAGGTAAAGAAAATCTATAAATAATGTATTGGTGATAAACTCTTGGAACTGTTGTGGATTTAAAAACCTAAAAGTATGGTTTCAGAATCTCCAACATAGGGACTTACCTGCAATAATTATAGTCCAAGAAACCATGGCACTCCAGAACATTTATTTAGAAGGCTATATGGCTTTCTGTGCCCATGCTGTGAGAGGTTCATTTGGGCGTCCATCTGGGGGGCTGGCTACAATTATAAAACATACATATTGTGTTAAGGCTCGCCAAATTTTTACATCCACAGATATCCTCGCTATTGAACTTATGTCAAGCATTCGAATGTTTTCACATATTCTCCTTATTTCACTCTACTGGAATCCAACTGTAATGTCTGTAGATAACATAATTGAGAAACTGAATCATGTAATGGATGAAGCTGTGGCAGACTCTCCAAATATGCAAATCATTATAGGTGGTGATTTTAATTCTAATCTTTGTGTAAGTAGTGTGTGCCCTGAAACATCGATTAACCAATATGCTATGTCTTCATATGAAAGGGGTCAATTGTGGACAACCTTATTCGAACAATGGGATATGCAAGTAATACCCTTTTCTGATAAAGACCTAGACCCATTACATACTTTGTCCCGTGGCCTTAAGACCTCGACTATTGACTACATTGTGATCTCTGGGCCCCTAGCTAATACATCATTGGTGTGTAACATCATACATTCCCACCTAAGGGATCACTGCATCTTGGAGTGTAGTCTTGAATGTAATCTTCCAGTATATAATTCTATAACTGCTTTGTCCTTATTGGAAATAGATCAGAAAGCTTTATCCATTAGATGGCACACAAGTTTATATAGGCATTTAAACTATTTGGTAAATAGGGACATGGTTAAAATAAACACTCAAATGATGTCCATAAGAGAATCTAAGTTTTGCGAAATGAAGAATGATTCCATGATACGTAGACACATTGAAGTGCTGGCAGCTCAAAAAATAATTGAAAAACACACAAACTTTGGGGGTACTTATAACGCAGCAATTGCATCTAGGAAAAAACAGAAAAACATCGAATTACGCAATCTACTTAAAAACTTTAAAGGTACAACCTCTTAAGTTGATGAAAAAAAGGTAATTCTGATAAGATATAGAAATGATCTTACACAACTAAAGTTTGATAAATATATTAAATCAAACCAGAAAATGATCCATAATCTTATCGATAAAAACTCAAGGGAAGTGTGGCGGATGCTGAAAGATCCTCTTTTGAAAGGAATTTCGACTTTATGTTCGGCCGTGAGTGGGGAAGCTTGGATAGAACTATATCAGAACAAGTATGCTATGCCCCAGAAATTCAGCGATCTCCAACTCTTGGATATTACGACAGATCTGCCACTACAATGCCCATGGGGTATAGATGATATTGAACAGGTAATAGGGAAATTGAAACCTTCTAAGGCTGCTGGTCCGGACGGTATTCCCCCTTGTGTCATAAAAGATGACCCGAAGCTGTGGACAGCAATCATACTAAGTCGTTTGGACTGTGTATTCCAATCCAAAACTGTACCGGCATCATGGCTATCGGCCATTGTGATACCTATACATAAAAAAGGTCTGTTGAACGATCACGGTAATTTTAGACCGATAACTCTTATAGACTTTTCAGCAAAGATTTTCGCTGCCTTAACCCTAAGGGATCTAAACGCATTTATTGACAAGCAGAAGATTCTTTCTCGATGCCAAACAGGTTTTCAGAAGGGAATGGGCACGCACCTAAATGCCATTATGCTAACACACATATTGTAGCTCTCTAGGCAGAAAGATCATGGACCGATTTATATGGCTCTGTTGGACATATCTGGGGCTTTTGACTCAGTAATAAGACAAATACTGTGGCAAAGAATGCAAGAGCTATCAATACCATCTCAACTTATAGCCATGATTGTACTGCTACACACCAACACAAATTACAGGATAAAAATAGACAAAACTGGATCTTTAACCGCCCCTGATTGCTACACATATAGGAGTTAAACAAGGATGCAACCTTGCCGCCACTCTTATTTAATCTATATCTAACTGAGATTGGCACTATATGGTCAAGTTGCAATTCCTTTGTGGTCAAACTGGGTGAACTGCGCCTAGAATGGTTAGCATTCGCAGATAACCTAATATTGTTTGACCTAACTCCATTCGGACTGCAAAATAAATTGGAATCTTTAGTCGAATTCTGTGATATTCACAATTTGAAGTTAAATTTAAAAAAATCAAATATTTTGGTCTTTATGAACAGGACAAAGATAAATAGTTATCAATGAAACATTAAAGGGTTGATTATACCTCGTGCATTGGGCATGATATACTTAGGATTTAACTTAAACAACTCGGACTCAATTGCCAAATGGCAGGTAGAAATTGCCATCAAATCCTCTCCATTGATTACACAGATGAAATTAATAAACTCAAAGGTCTGCCAATTTTCTTTGCTTCCATTGATTGAATTTTACACGCTTAAAGTGAAAGCAATAATTATCCATGGCTTAGACTTATGTTCTCTTGAAATTGGGTCTTTCTTGAATAAAATCCAAGGCAAAATTTGGAAACAAGTCCTGCATTTACTGACATTGTTACCAAATGCTAGAATCATGCACGAACTGGGACTTACGTCCTTAGCTTGTAAACATCTATGGCGAAAATTGGCTAGCCATGCCAAAATGTTAGATCCAGTTTCAAATTCCCTTTATGAAGACCTAGGAAAAATGCTCAAGCATGGCGCTCCTAAATCTGTCTATGTTGCGGGCCAATATTGTCAAAAAAGTCTGGAAACGATAGCAATGGATACAGACGACCTAATTAAATGGCCACAAATTGTGAAGAGGAAATTATTTCAACATGACTGGGCAATGACAGCTGATTAAATTGGGAACTATACAGTATACAAGGAATATGCGAAATGTTGTCCTAGGCAGAAACCATTGCTGGCTTATATTGGGCAGGTTCCCTGTGAAAAGATACGGACAATATATATGCGCTTTAAATTTAACCTGTTTTCAACATTAGAACGCACAAAAAACTGGCGTAATACTGACTTATTATGTGTAGATGGTTGCAGATTCTGTAAAGCTCAAGTAAATGAAACTCTGAAACATCTTGTGCTCTATTGTCCTCAATCTGTAAAGGAGCGGCAAAGTTACTTGGGGAAATATGTGGATGTACCAGTAATACATAAATTAGAATTACTGTGGATACAATGTATGTGGGGCCGTAGGCAACCATTGATCATTGATTTGTTTTCTCTTTTATCTGTTATAGAGTTGAATTTGGTAAATATTAAAATCCTGGGTGGATGAGGTCTTGGAAGATATGCTAATAAAAGAAAACTGAAATTGAATGTCAATTGTGTTGATGAATTCATGGTTTATAGTTTATAGTTGATTTGCTGTTTGCTCTTTCGCATGGCCTTATAGTTGAATTAGTAATTGTTTATATTATGTGCTTATTATGTTATAATTACTGTTTTATTTTTCATTTTTTCTTTCGTTTTTTTTTGTGATTTTATGTAACCAAATGTAAATATTATTTTTGATTTTAAAATGACTTTACAGAAGTTTTAATTAAAGTTGTAAAGATTTTGTTTATCGAAAAACAACAATAAAAGAATTTTAAATAATAAAAAAAGAATTAAAAATAAATAAATAAATAATGATCTATATCTATATTCAGTGAAAACAACTTTGTTAAAGGGACCTTATGGTTAAGTTGCGCTACTAAAAACCTATGAAATACAGTGAAAAAAACTTTGTTAAAGGGACATTATGGTTCCAAGTAAAACCCAAAAAAACCTGAAATTCGCCAGTTATGCTAAGCTCAGCAACCATAACTCGCGCCACCACCGTGCACTGCTATGACTAACACTCAGGGCATCAAAGATGACATCACAAATGTCATTGATGACATCACTGAACTCGCACAGGGCCTATCGCGTGTGAAACTTCCCGCGAACCCCAGTCATACACATACCCCACTCCCACAGGCCCTTTCGCGTGTGAAACTTCCCGTGCACCCCCGTAATACACGTACCCTGCTGAAATCGCGTGTGAGACTTCCCGTGAACCCCAGTTATACACGTACCCCACTCGCACAGGCCCTTTCGCGTGTGAAACTTCCCGCAAACCCCGTAATACACGTACCCTGCTCCAATCGTGTGTGAGACTTCCCGTGAACCCCCGTAATACACATACCCTGCTCCAATCGTGTGTGAAACTTCCTGCGAACCCCAGTTATACACGTACCCCACTCGCACAGGCCCTTTCGCATGTGAAACTTCCTGCGCACCCCCGAAATACACGTACCCTGCTGAAATTGCGTGTGAGACTTCCCGCGAACCCCAGGAATACACGTACCCCACTCGCACAGGCCCTTTCGCGTGTGAAACTTCCTGCAAACCCCAGTAATACATGTTCCCTGCTTGGCGTTTGCTGTTTAGCAGCCCTGTAAACTGGTCCAGGGTTAGCGCAGCCCTTTGCGCTGGAATGGGGATTTTGATGGCTTTTCCTTGCGCGAGGGTGTTCTTGGGGCGTAACTGGCGCTGCTGCAGTGTCGCTGTCCCACTCTGCGCCACGGCTGGTTTTGGAGGCTAAAATCCATGAATACGCTGTGCGCGGAAATCGATTTTAGCGCACGCGGCTGGCGCAGACATTGGCACGCGCACACTGTGCGCCAGCCACGTGTGCCACTTGTGCGCGAAATGCTATGAATTACCCCGAAAATGTCTATGGCAGAAAAGACATATAAAAAAATGACATGAAAACAAAGGATGAAACGATTATTGATTTAACTCAATTAAATATAGAAAGTCAGGCTCTATTGGGTATTAATGAGAGTAAAGATAAGGAGAACGTATCATCAGTGCTACAGAAGGGGCCGAATAAGAAACAAGATCAGGCGGGCGGCGTAGACAATGAGGAATAACCTAAAGAGGTTAGTGTAATATTGACACCCCTTCTTATTCAAACACAGTTATAACGGTTTTTTGAAAAAATGGATAAGAAAATAACATCATTATCCCAATACTCTCAAGGCCCTGGGACCAACACTGATGGCACAGACCTTCACATTAATGAATTGAATGTTAGTGAGCAAAGTGAAGTGAGAAATGATGATAAAGTAAAGGTGCCCCCACAGGTCCCTGGGGATGCTAATATACAGGCGACTCCCATTTGCTCAGAGGTGCATGAAAAAGCGTACCACACCAATGATACCTCAACACTTGATAGACATGGAGTTGGGAGAATCCCAAATTATAAAGAAGTATCCCCAGAAATGAAATTGGTGATGGGTTGGACTGTGGATCCAACAAAAGTCGATAAACCCAACCTAAAATGTGCTTCTTTGATGAAAGTGTTTCACCAAATACCAGCTTTGTGCAACTTAGTATCTAATGACATTGATTGGATTAGACTCCCTTATGTGCCTAATTGCAGGATGCTCTGCAAATATCAATCTGTAATAATTGCCTCTTTGATCTGGAAACATGAAAAAGACTTCCAAATGCTTGGTTATGATTTATCTATGTATTATTTGATGGAAGATGCCACATGCTTTTTTTGAATATCAGCCTCCACCAACCCAAAGTGAACTTAGTCCAGATGTACGAGATAATCAATTTGCAAGTATGCATGAAAAAATTAGAGTTCAATCAGAATCAGTGGCACAAATTGTGACAAGCCTTGCATGGCTTGAACATTTAATGAAAACGCTAATAGGGGAGCTGCCAGGTAAAGAAAATCTATAAATAATGTATTGGTGATAAACTCTTGGAACTGTTGTGGATTTAAAAACCTAAAAGTATGGTTTCAGAATCTCCAACATAGGGACTTACCTGCAATAATTATAGTCCAAGAAACCATGGCACTCCAGAACATTTATTTAGAAGGCTATATGGCTTTCTGTGCCCATGCTGTGAGAGGTTCATTTGGGCGTCCATCTGGGGGGCTGGCTACAATTATAAAACATACATATTGTGTTAAGGCTCGCCAAATTTTTACATCCACAGATATCCTCGCTATTGAACTTATGTCAAGCATTCAAATGTTTTCACATATTCTCCTTATTTCACTCTACTGGAATCCAACTGTAATGTCTGTAGATAACATAATTGAGAAACTGAATCATGTAATGGATGAAGCTGTGGCAGACTCTCCAAATATGCAAATCATTATAGGTGGTGATTTTAATTCTAATCTTTGTGTAAGTAGTGTGTGCCCTGAAACATCGATTAACCAATATGCTATGTCTTCATATGAAAGGGGTCAATTGTGGACAACCTTATTCGAACAATGGGATATGCAAGTAATACCCTTTTCTGATAAAGACCTAGACCCATTACATACTTTGTCCCGTGGCCTTAAGACCTCGACTATTGACTACATTGTGATCTCTGGGCCCCTAGCTAATACATCATTGGTGTGTAACATCATACATTCCCACCTAAGTGATCACTGCATCTTGGAGTGTAGTCTTGAATGTAATCTTCCAGTATATAATTCTATAACTGCTTTGTCCTTATTGGAAATAGATCAGAAAGCTTTATCCATTAGATGGCACACAAGTTTATATAGGCATTTAAACTATTTGGTAAATAGGGACATGGTTAAAATAAACACTCAAATGATGTCCATAAGAGAATCTAAGTTTTGCGAAATGAAGAATGATTCCATGATACGTAGACACATTGAAGTGCTGGCAGCTCAAAAAATAATTGAAAAACACACAAACTTTGGGGGTACTTATAACGCAGCAATTGCATCTAGGAAAAAACAGAAAAACGTCGAATTACGCAATCTACTTAAAAACTTTAAAGGTACAACCTCTTAAGTTGATGAAAAAAAGGTAATTCTGATAAGATATAGAAATGATCTTACACAACTAAAGTTTGATAAATATATTAAATCAAACCAGAAAATGATCCATAATCTTATCGATAAAAACTCAAGGGAAGTGTGGCGGATGCTGAAAGATCCTCTTTTGAAAGGAATTTCGACTTTATGTTCGGCCGTGAGTGGGGAAGCTTGGATAGAACTATATCAGAACAAGTATGCTATGCCCCAGAAATTCAGCGATCTCCAACTCTTGGATATTACGACAGATCTGCCACTACAATGCCCATGGGGTATAGATGATATCGAACAGGTAATAGGGAAATTGAAACCTTCTAAGGCTGCTGGTCCGGACGGTATTCCCCCTTGTGTCATAAAAGATGACCCGAAGCTGTGGACAGCAATCATACTAAGTCGTTTGGACTGTGTATTCCAATCCAAAACTGTACCGGCATCATGGCTATCGGCCATTGTGATACCTATACATAAAAAAGGTCTGTTGAACGATCCAGGTAATTTTAGACCGATAACTCTTATAGACTTTTCAGCAAAGATTTTCGCTGCCTTAACCCTAAGGGATCTAAACGCATTTATTGACAAGCAGAAGATTCTTTCTCGATGCCAAACAGGTTTTCAGAAGGGAATGGGCACGCACCTAAATGCCATTATGCTAACACACATATTGTAGCTCTCTAGGCAGAAAGATCATGGACCGATTTATATGGCTCTGTTGGACATATCTGGGGCTTTTGACTCAGTAATAAGACAAATACTGTGGCAAAGAATGCAAGAGCTATCAATACCATCTCAACTTATAGCCATGATTGTACTGCTACACACCAACACAAATTACAGGATAAAAATAGACAAAACTGGATCTTTAACCGCCCCTGATTGCTACACACATAGGAGTTAAACAAGGATGCAACCTTGCCGCCACTCTTATTTAATCTATATCTAACTGAGATTGGCACTATATGGTCAAGTTGCAATTCCTTTGCGGTCAAACTGGGTGAACTGCGCCTAGAATGGTTAGCATTCGCAGATAACCTAATATTGTTTGACCTAACTCCATTCGGACTGCAAAATAAATTGGAATATTTAGTCGAATTCTGTGATATTCACAATTTGAAGTTAAATTTAAAAAAATCAAATATTTTGGTCTTTACGAACAGGACAAAGATAAATAGTTATCAATGAAACATTAAAGGGTTGATTATACCTCGTGCTTTGGGCATGATATACTTAGGATATAACTTAAACAACTCAGACTCAATTGCCAAATGGCAGGTAGAAATTGCCATCAAATCCTCTCCATTGATTGCACAGATGAAATTAATAAACTCAAAGGTCTGCCAATTTTCTTTGCTTCCATTGATTGAATTTTACACGCTTAAAGTGAAAGCAATAATTATCATGGCTTAGACTTATGTTCTCTTGAAATTGGGTCTGTCTTGAATAAAATCCAAGGCAAAATTTGGAAACAAGTCCTGCATTTACTGACATTGTTACCAAATGCTAGAATCATGCACGAACTGGGACTTACGTCCTTAGCTTGTAAACATCTATGGCGAAAATTGGCTAGCCATGCCAAAATGTTAGATCCAGTTTCAAATTCCCTTTATGAAGACCTAGGAAAAATGCTCAAGCATGGCGCTCCTAAATCTGTCTATGTTGCGGGCCAATATTGTCAAAAAAGTCTGGAAACGATAGCAATGGATACAGACGACCTAATTAAATGGCCACAAATTGTGAAGAGGAAATTATTTCAACATGACTGGGCAATGACAGCTGATTAAATTGGGAACTATACAGTATACAAGGAATATGCGAAATGTTGTCCTAAGCAGAAACCATTGCTGGCTTATATTGGGCAGGTTCCCTGTGAAAAGATACGGACAATATATATGCGCTTTAAATTTAACCTGTTTTCAACATTAGAACGCACAAAAAACTGGCGTAATACTGACTTATTATGTGTAGATGGTTGCAGATTCTGTAAAGCTCAAGTAAATGAAACTCTGAAACATCTTGTGCTCTATTGTCCTCAATTTGTAAAGGAGCGGCAAAGTTACTTGGGGAAATATGTGGATGTACCAGTAATACATAAATTAGAATTACTGTGGATACAATGTATGTGGGGCCGTAGGCAACCATTGATCATTGATTTGTTTTCTCTTTTATCTGTTATAGAGTTGAATTTGGTAAATATTAAAATCCTGGGTGGATGAGGTCTTGGAAGATATGCTAATAAAACAAAACTGAAATTGAATGTCAATTGTGTTGATGAATTCATGGTTTATAGTTTATAGTTGATTTGCTGTTTGCTCTTTCACATGGCCTTATAGTTGAATTAGTAATTGTTTATATTATGTGCTTATTATGTTATAGTTACTGTTTTATTTTTCATTTTTTCTTTCGTTTTTTTTTGTGATTTTATGTAACCAAATGTAAATATTATTTTTGATTTTAAAATGACTTTACAGAAGTTTTAATTAAAGTTGTAAAGATTTTGTTTATCGAAAAACAACAATAAAAGAATTTTAAATAATAAAAAAATAATTAAAAAAAAAATAATAATAATTATCTATATCTATATTCAGTGAAAACAACTTTGTTAAAGGGACCTCATGGTTAAGTTGCGCTACTAAAAACCTATGAAATACAGTGAAAAAAACTTTGTTAAAGGGACGTTATGGTTCAAGTAAAACCAAAAAAAGTAAGCTCAGCAACCATAACTCGCGCCACCACCGTGCACTGCTAAGACTAACACTCAGGGCATCAAAGATGACATCACAAATGTCATTGATGACATCACTGAATTGCATTTACTTTTCATGATTCTTATAGTAATGTTGATAAAAAAGTGTGAAGGATTATTGGAATAAATACCATGAGGAACGTAGTGCATTAAGTAATGCATTGCTATGAATACCATTCTATTATCAGGTTCTTTCCAGTATACTAAGCTACTCATGTAGAAACATAGGCATTGTGTGCAACATACATGATGGATGTACAATATTATTAATCTTACCATGTTGAATAGTAAAATGATGAATGCTTTTTATTACAGTTTTGTCTTCTGTGCAACATCTTGCTGAATATCCATTGATTCAACTGACAATTAAAAAAAAAATCATCCAGATAATTATTCAAGGCAAATGTCAACCCAAAATCAATTCCTCCACATACAACTTTCCACCGTGCATCAACATTTGCTAATGGTTTTCCCCATATAAAATCACCCAGACATGTTCTCCAATCTCTCAACATAGGACACAAAAGAGCTTAATGTTTCAAAGATTTGACAGAGTCCTTACATAATTGGCACAGCCCATCGACAAAATTCCTTTGCTTCCTAATTCTTAATACTTCCTTAGTTGGTAATAGGTTCATTCAAAAGCATAGGGTGCCTTGGATGTTGCATCCCTCCAAGACAACCAGATTAACAATTGCTGTGAACAGAGAGACCAAACCTTGACTACAAGAAAGAACAAATACTCCCATCTCAATTCTCATGCTTGGGACCCAGTGATCCCTAACTTTGAATAACTCATTTTGCAACTCTCAACTCGATACATGTCTTCTAATTAGGTGATGGGATGAATAGCTTGTTTATTAAAAAAATGATAAGGGTCCCATGTGCAGAAAAATATTTCTTGTATTTAATGGTATCACCAATACATTCTACCACAGATAAAATGACACTAACTTGTCATTGGGGTCACTGAGCCTCATTACGACCCAGGCGGTAAGTTACCGCCTGGGTCGTACCCTTACCACCATGGTGTAAACTATGTTTACACCATGGTGGATGGCGGATTTACCGCCCCATTCCAAGGTGAGTGGGGCGGTAAATCCCCATTTCACATTTTACCCTTCCCCATTCCCATTTTTGCCCCATAGGACATAATGGGAGTGGGGAAGGCGCTAATTACGCCACCGTAAATTACGGTGGCGTAATTAGCACCATGGTCCCTTAGCGCCATGGATTTTAACGCCTGCAAAAAGCAGGCGTTAAAATCACCATGGCGCTAAGGGACCTTGTAACCAGGCGTTAAGGGTCGGCGCCGTTTACGGCGCCGTTAACCCCTTAACGCCTGACTCGTAATGAGGCCCACTGTGTATGTAGCTTAACTTTGTATCTTTGGAAGTGTTACTACATGAATCCTAGTTCACCAGGCGATCAAAGCTGTGTGTATTCATGTAGTTATCATCTGGAATGAAAATAATTGTTGCATATCTAGTTTCAAGTCCTGGAAACAGCTGATTCTCACAGCTTCAGCTAACACCATCCCAACCTCCCTTTGTCCCTGGCCATGGCTATCTGGTGCTTTCCAAGCAGAATTGAAAAATGATGCTTTCAATAAAATAATTAAATTGTGCAGCTTCAAATGGGGTCCTTGTCTCAAAATGGCGAAACCCCTGCTCAGTATTACTCAACAAAACAAATCTTCTAATATATGTCCACTATACATGCCACCCTTCATTGTTGCCTATATTTTCTGTGTAGTCAGCAGTCTAATGCTCCCTGAAGTACAGCAAAGCTAGTTCACTTAAGTGTGGCAAAACTAACTTTATTCTACTTGTGTTCATAATCTACAAAATAGCAGACACATGTTCATACAACAAAATGGCCTAAAAACCTTCATTAAAAGAGTTTTCTTATTTTATATTTCCGCTCTTACTTGCGAGGTGTGGGAAGCAGTGCATGATGTTACATCTGCCCTACCTGCACCATTACAGATGTGTGTCATGGCCAATCCAAGGATCCATGGATCTTCCAAGGATCCATGACTACACCTTCAGCCAACAACATGAACCCCAAGTAGTGCACTGTGGATTTATCAAATTCATAAATTTCAGGTTGAAAATATAATTTTTTTTCTCAGTTAGGCATTGGAAGCCCCTAGATAAAGAATGTGTTGAGGTTTAACAAGTCTATAAAAATTGTGTCCATAAATCTTTGAAAGACTTCTGGGGCATTGATGAAACCACAGGGTATCGTTCTGTACTCCAAATCACATTAGGTGGTTGTAAAGGCTGTTTTCCACTCATGACCATCTTTTATCATTATTAAATAATACGTCCCTGCATCTTAGTGAAAATACTAGCTCCTTTTAAGGCTCCAAGGATATTGGATATTCAACGCAATGAATACTACTCTTTAATAATTATGATGTTGAAGCTACAGAAGTCCAGACACATTCTAAGGTTAGTAGTGTTATTCTTGGGAACAAAGAAGAGTGAAGCTTCGGGTGATCACTTATATTTATACAGTAAGCCCAGAGCCGGGGGGTGCATTATCGCATCAAGTAAGGCCACCGGGGACCATAGTTACAGACCCTGGGGATTTACCTGATCAGGTAATGCCCCCAGTGAGGGGGCTTATTGCTATTAGTACCCCCTGCCCATTAGACCGGGGTCCTAACAGTGTTTTTTTCAGTTGCGAGACGATATGTGTTTCACAACCGGAAAACAAAATGTCCACAGCGGATTGGGAAACGTAGTCCATTCTCCCTTTCTGTGGCGGGCATAGTAATCGAAGAAGATTGCTGCCATGGAACGGGAGAAGGGACTACATGTAGTCCCATTTTCCTTTACATGGCGGCCTGACGGGAGAATTAAAAGGATCTGCGAGTGACGCATGCTGCGTCCCTCGTCAGGGAAATCCGTGTCGGCCGGGTAATGCCCCTTCGATGGGCAATAAGCTTGGTTGTTATAATCTCATTGACCCTTGCTGTGTACTAATTTGTGAATAATACATTATTTACATTAACTTGAAGATACTTCTGCAATGCTGTCTTGTCAGGGAGTGATAACATATACATCCTCCCAAAGACTATCACAGATTGTGTACGGTTCTATGTGATTGTTTCAAAAACAATTTCGGAGAGGCTGGTTTTATCGATAACCATAACAATGAAAAAATCACTGATTTATTTTCTTTCTATTTGGGGGGTCACCCCCATCCTCCTGTTCCCCTATGATTTCACCCCTCAACCCCCTCCCCACACATTTTATTCCCTTACCCCTACCCCATATATCTATTTTCGGTGTTATGGTTTTCGGTAAAACTTTGGCTCTCTGAAAATCTTTCTGAAACATTCACTGGATACTATTGGGTACAAGATCAATAGAGAAATACATTCTCTGGATGATGGGATGGTATTTTCTTGCATGCCTGATCTTCAAATATCTCCAGAAATGGCCCTGTTATTTGTCAGATACGTGTGCAAGATGGTTTACTAGGGTGATCTGCAGTGTTGGTGGCTCTCAAGGCGTCCTTGTGAATGCATGGAAGACAATTTTGAACACAGTCTTCAGTTCCCACCTTTCAATGAATGTCGGGTTTGTGCTATTGCTGCCAGATGATCATTAGTATGATCTTAAAATGAGCATCTCCTATTAAAATGAATTCCAGGACTTCTTGGTGGTGTAAACTGAGCATGGTCATACCCATAGTATGTTTTAACACTGGTCCCGAAATCAGTGGTCTGCCATTAACCAATTCAATGGGTAATACTGATTCTTTCTGCACAATGGGTCTTGAGTTCTTTGAAGCCCATTCTTCATCCATGAATAACCAGCAGCTTTGCTGTCATTGAGGACTGGGCAGATCAATTATTTGTCCTGTTCAAGGACCAGCTTTACACATATCTGACAGAGCGAGGGGTCAGTTCCCAAGTGGTAAAGCCCTGAAATAGTTGATCCTTGTGGTGCAGGACTAGGTTTGTCTCCCGGAACCTAGTCCTACTCAGGGATGGGACAACATTTTTCTCGACTTCTTGAAAGGATCTATGGGGCACTCTACAACTAAAATGGCCTCTTGCTCTGCAATACATACAGAGCTCCACATTTCAATGCCACTGCTTTTCCGTTATTCAAGAAAGGTCCCCAAGCAGCATTGATCTGTATCAGTACAGGCTCTTCAGAGCCCCTGTTGCAGCACACTGGAAATATCACCATTGGTCAGATCCCCTTGGTTGAGACTTTGTGCTTCTTTTCTCAACCTTTCTATCGTGTATTCTGTAATCCAGCTGTATGAAAAAAGTGACCATGCAAACAATGAATCTTGCCTTGCTGCCCTTGACAAATCATCTTTTAATTCCTGTTCAGATCCCGGCAGAAGAGGGTAAATCGGATTTCTTCAGGCCAAATGATCCCATCCACCAGTACACAGCATCAGGTAACACAGGTTAAGATGTCCTTGGAACCCATAGGAATAAACCGGGAGGCCTCTTGGGCAGAATAGACTGACTTGGGTCTGTAAAACATTTCTTTCAGGGTGAGTTCAATGTCATCATACCTGTTCAACAAGGGCCACTGAGAAATGTCCAAAGCAGTGCCCCCCACTACGGCATAGCCATGCATGCTCTTAATATGGAACCCCAACTTAGCTATATCTGACAAAAGCTGGCGCGGTCGAAAGGTAAAATGCAACATTACAGATTCTAGGAATTCCGGCACCTTTTTAGGAGATCCAACAAAGTTCAAAAGAGAGGCCCATCTGCCAGATGAAACAGGTGGTACATTTTCTCATAATGATATAGCTTGTCATTGATTTATGTTTTCTTGTATCAGCATCTGCACTTCAGCTGTCAACCATTGTATGGCATCAGCTAGATTGATGAAGTACAATCAATTAGATTCTGAACCTTTTGCCCCTTGGTACTTAGTTGTTGGTGTCACAATCCTTCAGTGATGCTGTGATTCGGTGGTTCTTTGCCTTACCTTACACAGCATTGAGGATGGGGAGTTCATATACTGTCTTTACCTGGTGCCACTGTGAATGCTTGGTTGAAACAAGACAGGAAGGTAACTCAGAGGAAAGGGCCTCAGGGGAGAAATATAGGCCTGTGGGGAAAATAACCTCTGGAGCAGCATTTATTTGGGCTTCAGAAGGATGACGTGTTTCTGAAGGGTGGCTGGTATAGACTCGTCTAGAAGGAGAGTGAGATAGCAAATGAAGTGGCAAACTCAGCAGAGATTAGGATGTGGCCACTAGTCCAGAAAAGGCGAGAATGAAGAAAGAATCAACCATGTGAGTGAGAAGCCCGGAAAACCAAAGCAGGCAACACAGACAACTGGTAGAAAAATAGTAGATGGACGATGCGGAAAAGAATAACAATAAGGCACAACACTGGAAACACTTTGTAAAAAAAAGGGTGTGTCCTAATAGATTAATTCCTCATGAAACGAGTGTGCATATGTTCTTAAAGAGGCCTATAAGTGTCTATTTGTTTGTGACTCAGCAACACCAAAAAGCCTATACACGTCAGCTTTTATCACCGTTTTTTATATGTTCTGGAGGGGATTATTATGTGTCCTCCTTTTTTAAACTGATTGCATTTTATTTTTCTCAAAAATGTATTATAGGACCATATTTATGTAATCATTTTCTTACATAGAGTAACACAAAACATCAAAGCTCGTGTCATACATTTTGAAGAAAAATATATAACCTAAAACCAATTGAAGCCGAGTGAGGCTCTTAGTATATACAATGCACATTAAACAGAATGTATAAAATTTCATCTGTGTATCCAGCATAACTCAATAAGTGAAGCATCCTCAGGAGTCTCGTCTCAGGAGGATAGCTCAGGGGCAATGTGGTCGCCTTGGAAGCAAGACGACATGGAGCAACACAGGTTCGTTCCCCGGGTCCGCGCTTCAAAACCTCTTGGAATTAAGCACGTTATAAACAACCGATCATATCCTAAAAAGAGTGTTATTGAATAATATATTCCCGTTTTGTCGAGGCTGGAAGTCTATCTGAACGTGTCTTCCTAATATTGTTCTGGGGCAGGGATAAGTGATAGGTCAAGGTGGCCAACTCGATATACTGCACAAGGGGTCTACGGGTCACCTGACCAAAACTGGAAACACACGTCTCACCACAGTGAGTTTTGCAACGTGGATAAGTCACTGGGGACCACAGATGTCCTTTGATGAATTAACTGCAGGTGCGGTTGGCATCTTGGATGAGGAAACACAAAGTCACCATCTTGAATGAGACTGGACCACTCGTTATCAGTTCCATTTCCCCTGTCTCCACTGAAATAACTGATCTAGAGAGTCAGAGGCCATAATGACAGGCAGGTACTTTGAGTGAGGATCAGTGGCTAGTCAATGAATGGCTTTGAATATCAAGAGAATGAAATGAAAGAGTGGATGGCTGCTCATGGAACGCCACTGCCCTTAACATAGTGCACAGAGGTCGATGAGCAGAAATGTATGTGTTGGGATTTCCATAGCAAGGGTGGAGCAGTAATCTGAAGTGTAAGCAGACGCTAGATTGTTTTAACGTGTGTGTTTTATTTAATATATATTAAAACGGAAACTGGGTAAATGGGAATATGATCATCAGCTCTCTCTCTGTGACTCCAGCTTCCTCCAACCAACTCGCTCGCTCTCCTCTCTTCATTACATCCTGAAATCCTCCTCAACTTTCTCTATTCTCCACGATACCTTGATACTAGACATCTCCTTTCCTTCACACAACATTTCCTCGAGGTTCCTCTTGATCTGGTTTCTTACGACTCGGCATAATCACTCAAATATATTGGGTTTCGGTAGCTTCTATAAAACCTTGATGTTGTCAGGGACATATCTGTATTTTCTGCCAAGGAAAACGTACTCCCAAAGCAAGGCGTATCACATCTACCTCCTCTCTTAGTTTTTCCATTCTACCCCCTGCTTTCATTCACATCCCGTGTCAGTATCATCACTATTTCCTTGTTCCACACTCTACCATCCTTTGTTCTCATAGCATGTTTGAACACCTCCACAAGCGCAATAGGTTTTGATCACTGACTGATCCTTCCTCCCTCAACAGAACCGGTAACTTAATCCTGGCCCAACACCCAACACACTGCACTTTTGCTCTCTTGAAATGCCTATTGCCTTTCTGCAACTTGTTGGCTAATTGTCTCTCCCTCATGTCCTTCACTTCATCCAACCTCACATCCATACCTGCCACATCACCCATCCTTCGCCTGCTCAGTTTGAAAGGAGAAACACCCATAGTGCTATGCGGCGTGAACCTATGGGCCATCTTTGTTCTTCTCACAATCACCTTCCAATCTTTCCCATTCAACCGTGCTCACCTAAAGGCTTCCTTAATAACTCTATTGTACTGCTACACAATCCTATTAGTCTCTGGGTGATATATGCCACTGGTTTTGTGGACAATGGATCTTTCCTCAAAGTAATTTTCCATTTCTGTAGACTTGAATTGTAAACCATTATCAGTCAATACCTCTTCTGAGTATCCCTCACGTCCACACAACTCTTCTAAAAAATCAATCACCCTTCTAGTCGTCACATGTGGGGTCATTGTTAGCTCTGCCCTTCTGGTCAACACATCAATAACCACAATGCAATATGCCTGACATCCCCCACTCCATATAGGCTTTAGTACATCAGTGCCTATCTTCTTTCATGGTCTCTCAAGTATATCTGTAAGAGCTAACGGATACTTTTCACTTATACACCCTTCATTTACTGTTTATACAAAGGATACAGTTCCTGGTGCTCCCTTCAATCTATGTGTCACACGCTGGCCACCAATAAGTACTCTTTATTCTGCGCTTGGTTTTTACAATTCCTTGGTGACCTTCATGCCCAAGACGTACCACCTTCTCTCTGATTCCCTCAGGTGGCACTAACTTATATCCTCTCATAAGACAGCCATCTTGAACACAGTTCATCCTTCATGGCCCAGAAGCCTTCCACTCCTGCCCTTTGCATCTTCTCCTTCTTCCAGACTCTTGGTCATGAACAACATCTTCGTATCCTTCAACATCTCTTCATACCATTCTTGTTTTGATATTGTTGCATCATATATTTCATAATTCATTTCCTGCTCATCATCTTCATCCACTGTGTCCATATTGTTTATCATTCATAATAAACAATCTGCTGCATAGTTTCTCACATCTGGGATGTATGTCACAGAAAAATCTAATTCTTGTAGTCTGGATAACCATCTCCTTATCCTGCCCGATACTTTGTCCAGACAAAGCTTCTGAAAGTGTCTGCAGCCCATCTGATGGCCAGTGCTTCCTTCTCAATAGTTGCATGAGCTTGTTCTGCTCCTTTAAGCAACCAAGATGCAAAGGTTGTGACATTTGGGGGATGGGATGAGGAAATAAAAGGGAAAGGGATAGATAGGATAGCGGAAGGGACAGTGGCCTTGGAGACAGCGAGAAAAATAAATCACAAATTTGGAGAGTTGAGCATCTGCCAAAAGAGGGACTTCCGGTGTGGGATTGCAAAGAAGTTGGTAATGCATGATGATTGTTTGAAGTTAAAGGGTGGAAGAAGAAGATTAAGATGTCATCAGTGAAGATGATGTGGCTGGAGAAGACAAGGGAGGAAATTATTATACCCAGAGTTGCAGAATCTTAAAAGAGAGGACCGTAGATGAACACTTCAGGGATATCAAATGGGAGGGTGTGGCCGAGCAATTGCCTTTGTTCTAGAAGGTGGCTAAAGAGCAATGCACCAGGTCATAGAAGAATGAAGCAAGAGTAATGCCTGTAAAGTAAAAGGTGCAAAAGTGTCAGAAGGACAGATGTACGATGTACAATGAAAAGATTCCGGAGAATGGTAATGGGATAAATATGAATGGTGAGCATTTGTAAGGACATTGGTGTCATGCGTCAGCATTGTTTAGTGCAGTATCTTCTGTGGAACCCAAATTGAAGGGTCACAAATATGGTGGGTTGTTCCTTTTCAGACAACTTTCAGGCAGCAAGGCTTAATCATTTTCTGAACCGACAGTGTGTTTTCTTCTTTCCAAGGTAGGAAAAAAAGCCCATTAGCCTGGAATATTGTGAAAATCAAAAGGCAGCACTATCTAGGTGTAATCAAGTAGGGTCTAACGTTGATTTGTTGTGCGCTGTAAGGGAGGAGTGGTGGGGAGTCAAGGGGAGCTGTTTAGGAAGCCTTGGTATGGGAGCAATGAGGAGTAAGGTACATAGAAGCTGTGAGAAAAGAGCCAACAGCTAAGAGCTCTTAGTGACTGGAACCGAAGTATAATCTTGACTATATATTAGTAAACCTATTCTGCAGAAGTCCAAAAGAAAAATAAATGCTTTAGGGCAGTGGCATAGGCAGTGTTTTGTGTTTGATAGAATCTCCTTCAGGGTGGGAATCAGTCAGCAACTAACTTTTCATCAGTTTGAAAAATTGATTCTATCTACCATAATCTCTGTAACCTGTTTTCTTTTGATTGTGCATGTGTGCCAAAGTGATATTTTTGATGTACACCACTCCATAGACCACCTCTCTCCTCATGAACAGTTCTTTACCCCAATATTTATCTATAAACTTCATCAATGTCTCCGTTGCCACAGTTTCTCACCTGTTTTAATTATTTCATGCAGACGTCTTTCCCCTGCATTCCTCTGTGCACTTCTCTCTCACACCATTTTCCAGCCCTGAACACTATTCCTACCTTACATTCTTCTCTTCCCGATGCACCATCACATGTTTTTTTCCTCTTCAGTTTCCCTGTGCACCCTTCAAGCTCCACACCCCACCATCACCAGTCACCTTCTCGCCACATGCAGAACTCTGATTAATCTTTCTTTCCCATTCAGCATGGTCTGCCTGCACTGCTCACTTTCATGTGCATCATTCTCACACACTATTTATTCTCTCCCTGCATCAACTTTTGTTGCACAGTTTTCTATTCCTGCATCCAACAACTGCCTGCACAACTCTCCCTGTGCACCTCTCTACCACACAGTCCTTCTCTCCACAGGCGCGTCTCGCCCGCAATTCCTTGTTTCCCACCACAAAGCCTCTCTCTTCACCCAGTGTGTCTATCCTGCACATCCTTCCATTGACAGTCATTTAGACATGCACTCTATTTTTTCCTTCAACCCTTTCCTAAAGGCCATGTTCTCTCTTTAACTGCTATATGAGATACAAAGATGCCCAGTATAAAGCAGGCCTGGATTACCACAGTGTCTGTTCTGCCACTTTCCATTATCTTGCAGTGTAGCTGTGGCTGAGCACCTGAGTACCTCACATACTCAATAGCTGTGGATGAGTATTTAACATACTCAGTCACCAAGCTGTGAGTGGCTAGTATAGATAGTTTAATTTTACTCTGAATTGTGCCTGCTATCTCAACCAGATTGGGTACCTCACCTACCCTGTAGTTAAGAATGGCTAGTCTATGAGTTCCACTGGCATTTAGCTGTATAGCTGTAGGTGCCTCTTGGCTGTGCACTTACCACTCAATCATCATGCCTGCTGCCCTTGTCTGACGTCTAGTCTTGGTTTTGCAGGGAGGCAGTATATCCATGCAGTATCATTCTGCTGTATTTCAGTCACAGTGTTTGTATGTGTATTAATAACAAATACCCTATCTGCATGACCCCTATCTCTGACTTAACCAAGCTCCGGCTCATCAGCATGTGAGCCACCTACAAGCCCCATGCAATTAGGTTATGTAATGTTAAGAGGCCTTGTATAGTGCACTTCCATCATTTTGGTGGTCTTGATGTGCCTGGCTCTGAAATAAAAATCACAGCAGTTAGGGTATTTGTGGATTAGAGGAAGATGTAAAGCCCAGATCGTTGATGAGTGCAGGCCTGAAGCACCTGATTCCTGACTGTTGGTATGGTTCTGTGGTTTGTTGTGGGAAGGCTTGGGTGCATGTTTTAACCAAGATGAAAACCCAAAATCTATTAGAGGTCAGCAGTGACTCAACCTGAAAGATGCTAGTGTGGAAGAGGGTCAGTGGTAGGTCCAAAGCGATGTTGGAAAGGGAAATGAGCTCTGAAAGGCTCAATTTAGGTCATTGTGTTGGGGAGGAATTGTAGGCATTGGGGTTCTTTGTGTGTATTTGAAGGGTGCTAGCAGATTGACCGATCAGCCCCTTTATTTGCAGCGGTGGGGAGGTTTGGACTTCATGAACACTCCTTTTTATTGGAATTTAAGAATAAACCCAATCTCCTGAGCTCCAGTGTCCTAAGCTAAGGGCATATGTTTTGTAATGGAGAGTTCTTAATGTTCTGGATCGGTTTTATTACATCTGTCGAGATGTGTTGGTGTCTTTTAAATGATAGGAAAGAGCTGTGAAGATTGACCAGACTCAGCCCAGTCTCCCCCGTTTCTTGATTTGCTCATTTCGACCATGGGTACAGAATGTGTTAACACGATTAAGCCAAAGGGGGCTCATATCCGTTTAATACTGGTTTGCAAGGGGGGTGTTTTGATTGGCCTTTGCTCGGGTCGGTATTCGCCTCGAGATTCATGAAGGTGATGTATGTTGTAATGTCCATGCAGTTCACTGTTTGGGAGATGTGTGTCCATGTTTGTTTGTCTCATTGTTTCCAGTGGGGCTGAAGGCCTGAGTTGGGGTTGGCTATTTAGGCTGACGAGTTCAGATTGGCCTATTGAGGAAGGTGCACTGGTAGTTGTTGGGTTGCAGTTTTAGCTGTATACAGGTTTTGAGGGATTTCCTGATGAATCGATGATATCCCTATGTGTGGCAGCATCTAGGTATTGAGTTTCAAATATTAGTGGAGCAGGTCCCTTTTCCCAGATGGATGGGCCAAATTGTGAGGTCTTAATCCTTAATCATCACCCTCCCGATTGTTCTCATTCGACATGGTCCTCTGTGAGCGAGAATATGACATTGAAAAGCAGGGTACGTGTGGAAAATAGTGAAAACAAAATATTTCCCTCGCTTATAGCAGAGTCACACTTGTCTGCACTCACTGTCCGTCTGATTGCTCCTTTGTGGGAATAATTGTGATCAGCAGTAATGGTGACAACTGTCTACTTTGCCTGATGAGAATTCCTGAATATGGACATACAAGTTGTGTAACACATGGTCTCCATTATAAATAGTGACAGAGTCTATGAAAGGGGCATGGAGCAGATATGGTAGAGCAGATAAGGTGCAATTACCATTTCTGATTAAATGTTCCCGAATGTATTCTGTGGACAATGCTGTATACCTCATTCCTCCTTTAGATGCATGTGCCCATTTCTTAGTGGCATGTATTATATTGTCTTCCCCCGTTTAGTGTTAATCACTGCTGAGATATATGCAGGAACAACACAACATCTGTTTATCTTGTAGGGTGGCGTGATTTCATGTCCTAGCTTGCCTGGCATGATCAAACACTGACCTTGACACATCACCTCATTCATGTCTTTCGTCTGGTATTTGAGTTCTCAGTGTGTAATAGGACTTTGAGACTCCATTCGAGAGATACCGGGTTTAATGTGTTTTTTTCAAACAATTGTTCACAGAATATTTTGACTGCCAATTTGTTATCCCCACACCCACTTTTGGCTTCATTCCGTCCCTCTGTCGCCCCTGACCTCAAAGCCATATTGTCTTACCTAAACACCCGCCCCCTGCAACTAGTCGGCCGTAAACAAAAATCAGTAAACAATCTGTAGTAAAAGATAAAGGAATGAAAACTATATGGTAAAAAGACTGGAAACTAAACACAGGTCGCTATACCAGCAGCAGTTAGTACGTGTGGTTAATGATCCCTTCCTTGCTTGATAAATGTTTGCAATGCTGAACATAACTGTAATGTTTATTTCTCTTCTCCCATCACTTTGTCTCACCAGGCATGGTAGAGGGCAGCTGATTGGCAAACCTTTCCCTTGCCTCTGACCTTTTCCGCTCGAAGACTTAGTAGTCAACTTGACTGTACAGTCGGGAGAGGCTGTCGTATTCAGAGCGGTCTTCAGGAAAGTTAATGTTAATGGTGATTCAATAACCCTTGATGGGAGATGCAGGGTTCACTCAAATGACTGTTTACTGCTGAAGGCAAGGATAGTATGTATTTGGCTGGAAAGTGCTGTCATAATTTTCATTTTCTAACATCCTGGCATAGCACGTAACTATTGCCTACAAGCTGCGCGTGGGTTCTATGTGATATTTCTGTATTTTAAAGGCCGAACACAAACAAGATCGATATCACATAAACTCCCCCTTTGCAAGGCACATTGCAGCACATCCTTGGAGAGTAGACATGCTCCTTGGATGTAGTTGTCCACCCTCACAGTACATGGCGATTGATGATTCTGATCTATGGTGATGCTGTCAGACATGCAGTCACACTCCCTGGGTGATTAGATCTGCTGATGGCTCTGTCTTACCACAAGACGGTACTGCTGTCAGGGCTTTTTGCTTAGCTGATTTTCCTCAATGCCAATGTTTTCCAATTTAAACCCTAAACATAGCATATGCCGAAATCCAATAGGAGGATATGTTTAGATCTGCGTGGGGTGCTCTGGTGTCCCCTTCATCATGTAGACATCACTTTTCAATATTCACTGGGAAAATTGCAGAGCCTGTCTTCCAGCATGTGCAGAGTGACTAGAGAGGAATGGCTTAGAGGTGTACATAGCTGAGACCTCGCAGCTCAGTTTGTGGTAGCACATGTGTTGGAAAGACATTCCTTGTGTGCACAGAAGGATGTTATTGAACACTCGCCCACATGCAAACCTACGTAAAGACGGCTTATGTGTGACACATTCTTTTCACCTTGAATGTTTCCTCAGTGTAAAAATACTGAAATACCTGGTAAGAGTCTTACGTCTTAAAGCGGGCGGATGGAAAGAGATGGTGGTGGTGGATGCACACTGCGTATTAAAGCGGGCGGATGGAAAGAGATGGTGGTGGTGGATGCACACTGCGTATCAATGAATGCGTACATACACATGCTACTCACAGTTGTGGAAGTCCGGCAGTAACAGGAAGCAGCAAGGAAATGAGGTGGGGGAGCATGAGAAGGAACATTGCCAGTGGGTCAAACCATCACTAGGGAGATGCACTATGGAGCAAAGTCTCATCATCTTCTGACCGGAGAGGCAACCCATGATCACCTGCATCCTGCACATTATCCAGCGTGTTGTTGGAATGTCCTATGCCCCACCTCGTTACACACCACTCAATGAATCAGAATGCACTCAAATGCCACTGTCACTCCAGGCAAATGGATATGTATGCTGCTATCAGATGCAGCGGTACATCACGAACATCCAGATGACATGTGATGCTATTCTCTGCCATGCACTAATCTGCTGGTTTCCAAAGATGCGGCCATGGCTCTATAGTACTTCAGAATTGCACGCTGTCCTCTTGCATGTATTCGCACATACCCATAGGATCCTCTGTTTACTCATGGGCCATAATCTCCTCTATTTCCTCTAAAATGCCTTCTCCACTCTCAATATGCCTTACAACTTTTATTTATTACATGCCCGCTTATACTTTGCCCCTCTTCGCATTATGCACCCATCCCCACTCCACCCTTGGCTACCTTCAACCAAGGAAGGGGAATGCAGGTGGACAGGGATGAAGGGGGAAAGGAATGAGGTAATCATAATCACTTCATGGTATGTTGTAGGGCTTTTAAAAAAATGAAAATGCACTAATCACCTGAAAGGCACCATGGCACTGTAAAATGTGAACTGATATTATGCTCGCAGATACAACACAGTAAAACTACAAACATAATGAATTGTCCTCCTGAACCCCTACTGGCTTTCGTGATTTTAGGAATCACATGCCCCCAGCATGGGATCCGGATCGTAAGTGTCTTTGTGGTCGATAATGCACAAACCTATGAAACAGAATATTTAGTTTAGCTTCATAAATTGCATTGTGCACCATGCAAATGACCTTAAAGAGTATTATTTTGATTGCAGGTAAAAAGTATCTCAACATTGATTTTATCTTATCCTCAAGTGTATCAAGTTAGCCTCCAGAGTAGAAGAAATCAACCTTAAAAATCTTATCTTTAAATGCCTCTCTTGTGACCAGCATCCCAAAAATGTGAAATTCAAAACCCATCACCATCACTTGGCTTATTAAGGTAATAGCATGCACAACATGAACCATGACTAGTGGAGGATATCTCAGTATCACCTCCAGAGACATAGGGGGCCATTACGATGTAGGAGGTAACCATGCCGCTATTAGCAGCATGGCTACCCCCTTACAGGGTACCGGGTGCGGGTTCATTGAATGAGGAATTACCGGGCCATTCCGACCTTGGAGGGCCCGGTAATTCCTCATTCAAGGAACCCATTCCCATTTCCATTCGAGCCCCCATAGGCCTCAATGGGAATGGGGAGGGTGCTAACAACGGGCCCGTTGTTAGCACCCTGGTCTGCTCGCGGGACCCAATAAGGTCGCCGTGTAAAACCAGGCATCCTTAGCGGGTTCTCGCGAGCAGACTCGTAATGGGGCGGTGAGGGGTTGACGGCTCCAGCACCTTTACCGGTGCCGTTAAACCCTTACCACCCAACTTGTAATGACCCCCAGAGTATAAATCTGATCACTGGTGCATCTAGCCTTATGATTTGGAATGTTTATTAAAGGCAGATAGACCTACATTTGTTAGATGGGCACCATAGATCGGCATGCACAATGAACAAAGTGTTTGAAACTCATACTCACACTTCCTTCTGATTGTCATTTTCCACTGACATGTTGCAGATGACTCATGTCATGCCTCCTTACACCAATACAGAAACCAAGATATGTGCATGAGGAACATTGCACGAGGAACAATGCAACTCAGGACACATCAGGACCAGGGGCCATCTGGGGTGAGGGAGCACAGCAGTGCAGCCATGAAAGGTTCGCAACATCACACTCCTTAGCTGAATGCTCCAAAACCTGGCAATCGAGCAACATGAAAATGCCAGATCTGGACTATCAAGACTTGAACAATGATGAGGATACTAGGGCTATTCTCCCTCTACCCAGCCAAACTCATGGCCATGTCACCCGCCAAGCGCGGATTGACAATTTCTTTTGAGGGTATGTTTTTGTGTTCACCCTTTACTTCCTTTCCATCATCTTTTTTAACTTAGAAATAATGTATAGACTTTAATATGGTTAGGGTGAAATGTATTAAGCACAAGACTCCACTCCAATCATCTTTTCAAACTCCAGCACATAATGAATCCCCTTCCTCCTTCCTAGAGGTAATAGGCCTTTTACACAGGCACACACACAGGCACACGCACACTAGCTCCTTCCGAACTCAAACACTAAATCAGATCAACCCAACAAAACATCCTTCACATACTGCTGTCGCATTTGTGGCCTAGACGTTGGCCCAAGTATGGTTTACAGGCTGGGATTAGTCTTTCGTCCTTTACTGAAAACATCCTTGGAAATTCACTGTAGATGATATGGAAGGGGAGATGCTGGAGCAAAAAGATTTTGAGGTAGTCCCAGAATCAACATGCTGTCTTAATGCCCTTCATATGATGGCAATAACCATTATTTTGTTAGGCACAGGACATTAACTTGAAGCTCTGTATCCCAAATAAACCATTCAATTAGTTAATGGGGAGATTAATTGCATGAGCCCATCAGCCCATCTTCTGTTTGAGCCTTTTGATTGCAGAAACTATCTTTCCCATATCTGTCACATTTGCCAGGCCAGGTCTTCCTGCACCAACCACCTGTTCTCCATTGCCTGCAGCCACTGCACTGCCACCTGCAGGGAATTATCGGGATCAATGAGTACAACAGGACTAAGGATGCCATGACCAGCATCAATGCATTGAAGCCTCCCAACATGCCATAGTAATATGAGTTGCACAGCAATGTCTTAACCATTGCTCGGTTACTCGGTTGCTCCTCTAAGGCACATGACTATGGTGGGTTGTCCATAGTTTGTTCTGTAGTACAAGTAGCATGCAGGGTGACGGGCTCTGTAGCTGTCACCAATGGCCATCAGAGGGGATGAACGATTGGCATGCACTATTGACACTTAGCACCAGATGCTGCAGCGGCGATGGTGGTTAGATGTATAGAGGGGTGGTGCATGATTTTGAAAGGTTATTGTTAGTTGGGTCTTCAGAGGTGATGGTAGATGGAGGCACACAGCTGACGCTGGATGGAGCTTCAGAAGTGGTGGATAGAAGATGAGCTGACAATGGCAGAGGTGGTAGCAGAATTGATGCTGTGATGGTACCAGCATTGTGTTGTATGTCATCACTGTTGACATCGGTGCCTTCATCAATTGATGCTGTTCCTGTTGAGGGAAAAAGTGAGTATACTGTCAGTAACTGACAATTGTTGCTGTGGCTGCAAATTAAATTACTCGCACATGGCATGGAAACATGACAGCTGTGAATGTCTGTGATGTAATGACATTATTGATAACATCCTGCATTAACAATGGTGTGCAACTGATGGTAGGGTTCATGCAACAAAGATGTATGGCACATGTACATTTGCTGCAAGTGAATAGACGTTTTGGCTAAATACTCTATGTGACATTGGACTATTACATTTCAGTGGCCATGCTCACAATTTACTGAAAATATTCACTTGTTGCATTGCAGACAAGTAACTATGTTCAGTTGTTTACTCATTTCCACCTGCTTTGGATCCCTTTCCCACCTCCCGGCTGCCAAAACCCAAGAGACCACCAAGGTCATAGACAGTGACAGCCTTTTCGTCTCATGCGTACATTGTGATTGAACTGACTTGTCCCACCTTCCACTGCCAAATCCTCATTTTTAAATGCCTCGCCCTCGGCTTGAAGTGATTCAACCTTTTCTTGCACTCATTTGCATTTTTGGAGTGGATGGAGATGGCAGACATGCCAGCTAGGATATGGCCTTTATAGGCAGAGTGCTTCTTGTACACTTCTCTGGACATCAGATCACCAATTTATGGTGCCAGCTTTTTCACTGTGCCAGACAGGACAGTGAGTTCTTGCTCACTCAATTTGAGTTTGCACAGCTTGCCATCCCCTGAGGTCGCCACGGTTAAAGGATGGTTCGCTGCCCGCGAGATTCAGAATGGATTGTGTTCCCTGTTTTCATAATAGTGGCCAGTATTGAAGCAACCTGCAGATGTGTTGAATGTTCTGCATGCGTCTTCTTCCGTTATCACATTATCAGCAATACACTGGACTTTTGCTGTGACCCTTAGATTGTGGCATGTGGTAGCAACAATCATTGCATGAGGTAATCATTGATAGAGTAATGTAAGCCTCATAATGAGGCCTTCCCCTGGTCTAGAGCCTCTGTATGTCCTGTGGTGCAAATGGTATGGGTCACCCTAACCCTGGAACCGCTGTCCTGGTCACTGATGGTGCAGTTTTCAACCCTGAAACAGAGTCCTACACCACCCGCTTCTTTGAAGCTGTTAAGGCAAACATCTGAAAAACAGTTGACAGGATTGCAGACTCATTTTTGAAAAGCAAAATGAGTCCAGGCTCCATTTACTTCTGAACCCCGCTTCCTATTTTGTCACTGTGGAATGATTTGCACCTTTGTATGAGAAACTCAGTAAGTAGGTATTTGTTGTTTATTGGTCAGAATGATGAAACCTCAGATAGATCACCCCCTGAGTTAAAGGACACTGGTTAATACCTCTTTTTCAACATGCCATAAATATTTCTTGTAGAAATGTGTTAGCTTTAATGATTGTCACTTCTTTTGTGAAATGTGGACTGAACCCAAAGTGTGTGTGTTTTTGTTATGATTCGTTTTGCATTTGACTAGCGGGTCACCAGTACTTGTAGACTTTATAATGTGTAGCCATAGACAGGTTTCACATTTCGCTCGGGTTTCAGACCTTCTCCTTTGCCTGGGCCTTTTTCCTATCTGCATGAGCAGCTCGAAGATCATCGTTTGAAACACTTGCTGATACAAACATAATTGCGTTGGAAAACATAATGTGCATATACAGTACAAAGAAATTAACTTCACTAAGCATAGCGAGGCCTAGGGGGGATATAATCGTAATTCCTCCTTCTTGGTTGTGTTGTTAAAGGCAGTGCACAGAGGTGTATCCATGCTAGTATTTAAGATGTAATGGGTTGAAGCATTGACTTTTTCCAATTATTAATTTAAAATACTTGCGCCGATTGTCTATATCATCCGCTGTTGCATTTGAGTTCTGGAAATAAAAGAGCTTTAGTGTGGGCAGAGGGCAAACAAGCTGGCACTGAAATAAATGAATAGATCATTAGGCCAAAACAGGTCTCTGTGGTTGCTCTTGGTACTATTGTTCAGAAGAGAATTGCCTAGCATTTCAGTGCTGGACTGCCCCTGGGCAGGACAAAGACTGATATGCAGGGATATTTCTCCTCTGTGAAAGGGACAGTGAGCTAAAGACTTGGTTGAGACTCTCCAAGGGGCCATCCACCCAAGAACAAGTCAATGGACTGTGTTTGTGCTGGTAGAGAGACTCCCAGACCCCCCTTTGTTTTTTAGATAATTAGTTAGACACACATATTGGCAACAAAGAAAACCTCATTATCCAAGTGGTTTATTCAGAAAAAGGTTCCAGAAAACACGATCAGATAATAAGAAATACATTTCATCTACATTGCCTTAAAATAGAACAGCGAGTTTTTTTGCAACTGATATAGAATACAATACTTGGAACTGTAATAACATAATTCGGGTTTGTTGTAGTTACAGAAAACCGAGACAAACTTTGGTTAGAAATGTATCATTAGTGCTTTTTGGTTTAAGTAAAGACTCCATATGTTTCAGTATATACATATAATTAGGTGAGATGCATTTCACATTTTTAAATATTTGCACAAAAATACAATTTCAGCTTCCAAACATAATCGCATAGCATCATCAACATGCTCATCGCCGAAATTCCCCAAAAATCCCTTTCAGTCATCAGAGACTAACAATCATTAATTTCTCACAAAAGCATAGATATATGGCTTAAGCACAGTTTTGCAGAATGACAAATCTACAGACATACTTATGTCTTCAGATATGCTGCATGGTGTCCCTAAATTCAAGACTGTGCAGTTGGTTGAAGAGACATTGGGCCTCATCACAAGGCTGGTGCTAAAAATCAGCCCGTACCGGCATGGCGGTAATATCATGTCCGGCTTGGCACCAACCCGCAAATAGCGGGAGATCAAGAGTGCGTGAGCATGCGCACCCCTACATGCCGGTAATGGGCGTACTGGCATGCCGTTAACGACCCTCAAACCCCAGATAGCGGCATTGATCAATACACACAGAACGCCTCCAGCCTCGGCAACCCCTAAATAGCGCTACCGTTATGAACATAGTGCTAACAACGGGTCCGTTAATACCGGACCCGGAAGTAACGTCATATCACCGGAACGGGAAATGCCATGGCGGCCATCTTCAAAAACACAATCCATTGCCATCCTCCACCTACAGGACCTTCTACACCACAACTCCTAGGCCACCATGGACAACATGTCAAAGGCCACCCGGAAAGGCATGGCCTGCCTGCGCAAACCACGTTTCACGAATGATGAGCTCAACATGTTAGCCGACAACCTAGTCTCAAATGCTGAAGTGGTGTTCTGCAATGACCTCAGGCGTCCAGCCCAGCTAAAGAAGAAGGCCATCTGGGAAGAAGTTGCCCAGAAAGTAAGTGCAGTCGGCACCACCGCACGCACAGTGCGTGATTGTAAAAAATGGTGGGACGACCTCAGGCTGAGAGTCCGGCACATATTGTCAGCCAATCGGAGCCAGGGGCTGGCAACAGGAGGAGGACCACACTCACCACTGAAATTGGCCAGATGGGAGGAGACCTGCAGCTCCGTCATAGACGTGGAGTCAATCGAAGGAGTTGGTGGAGCAGAGTGTGGCGTGCCAACATCGGCAGATGAAGGTGAGTGAGTGTCCCTACAAAAACACGATAACTAATCAAAATCATTGGGCCTCATTACGACCCAGGCGCTAAGTGGTTAACGGTGCCGTAAAAGGCTGCAGCGCCGTTAACCACTTAGCGCCTTACTACGAGGTCCCTTTGCGGGACCCGACCTGAACGGCTGGTCTGGACCAGCTGTTAAAGTAGGGACCCGCAAAGGGATCTTGATGGCAATTACGGTACTGCAATTTGCGGTACCGTAATTGCCGCCTTCCCCATTCCCATTGAGCCCTATGGGGCAAAAATGGGAATGGGGAAGGGCCATGGGGAAATCGGGAAATACTGCCCCGCCAACCTTGGAATGGGGCGGTATTTCCCCATTTCACCATGGCGGACTTGTTACAACACCGGCACCAACCATGGTGCTAATAGCGCCATGGTTTAGCACCGGTGTTGTAATGAGGGCCATTGTCCCCCAAATGTGGCAGCAACGCCAGCCGATACATGGCCCATCATGCACACCTACACATATCCATATACACATGCCGGGTTCACCACTATCCCGTCCCAATGCATGTTGTGCCCATACACAAATACACACCCGACATACATATTACGGGCATGTGTCACCCAGGACGACACTCCCAACACACATCAAGGCCCAACAGCAGCCAACATGGTGTACATGTGAACACAACTACGCTTTCACAATGCACCCTCCAACATTGCATGTACACAGTCCCCTACAAAGCCAGGAATGCAACTGCTCAGATGGTGCCACATGCCCAAAGACCAATGCATGCATAATGCAAGCGCCAAAATCACTGATGCCCTGCCACTCTCTGTCCCCCACAGATACGGATACAGACAGTGATGAAGCCCATGGGAGTGCACAATGCACAACAGCAGCCAAAAGGCCTAGGGGGCAAGCTGATGGCACAGGACCATCAACCTCAAGTGGACCAAGGATGGCTAAGCGGGAAGCGGGTCAACAACCGGTGCCAATACAGCCACACAGACAACCACACAGGACAAGCAGACACCTGCCCCTGCACCCCTGAGCACACCATCCACACTGGCTGAGGACACAGCAGGCATGGAGGAAGGCACACAGTCTGCTGCTGCCAGCACAATTGGGGAGATGGCTGCATCGGCAGATCATAGTTTTGATGAGGGAGCTGAGCCGGACAATGAGGGCGATGCAGGACTTGTCCACTCAGAGCCTGTAGTGTACACACCAAGCCCGCAGGCCACCCCACAGGACACACCTCGGCGGGACTCATCCGACCAGGGCAGCCCTGGAGAGTGGTCTCTGGCCATGCACAGCCCCATGATTCATACTGTGCCACCACATCACCCACCGACCACAACCCACACTGCCATACGGGACCTTGAGGGACGTCCCTCCTGGATGGAGGCCCAGCAGGAGGTGATGCAAGGCTATGTGCAGCAGTACCTTGCTGAAGGGGAGACAACACGCTGTATCATCCAGGACAGCACTGCAGCCGTAATCCAGGCCTTTAACTCAAGTGCACAGCAAGTGCGTGATGGCTTCAATGCCTTGGGTCAGATCCTCACCAGGATTGCTGACAGCATGGACCAACGGCAAACCCTGCCCCTGGGATCACAACCATCTGGGTCATCGCATCATCCACGCCAGAGAGCTCGAGGCAGACCAGCCCTGTGCACATGTCCCTGCAGAGTTCCCGCCGCTCAGAGATCCAACCCCCACCTCCGAAGGGGGCTCAACAGTAGCAGGGCCACCCTGCAGAATCTCTTTGGGTATACATCCAGACACATGTCGTGCCATAGTTGACTTTGGGTGTTAGGGGGTGGGTGGAGGGTGGTGGTGGGTGTAGTGTGTAGTACTGGGGTGTTTGGGGGCATGGGAGTAGGGTGGGGGGAAGTGGAGAGGTGGTGGGGGCATGGATTGTTGAATCATGTTGTACTAAATTCCTCACTAATACACCAGTTGTGTAGCAAACATCACATGAGTGGACATTGCTGATTTTTTGTATGTCAATTTATTGCTTCATGGAGATTCGTGCACATGTGCCCACACACCCAGTGCCCACAGTTCACAACACATGGCACCCTCTGCATCAAAGTACATCAGAATGAATGGTCTTTGACCATTTGGCGCACTGCGCGACCCTCACGTGTTCTGCGTCCTGGCCTATGTCCTACTTCTACTCCTTCCTCTCCTTCTACTTCACCAGGTGGTGGCAGCTCCACGTCAGGTGGCAGGGGTATGTTCCGCCAGATGCACATGTTATACAGCATTGCACATGCTCTGTTGATCTTGCCCACCGTCTCAGGCCCGTATATGAGTGCACCTCCCGACCTGCTGATGCAGCGAAACCGTGCCTATAAAAGGCCAAACGTCTGCTCAATGACCACACGTGTACGTGTATGTGCACGATTGAAGTCCTCCTCGTGCCTATTCTGCGGGCTCCTGACAGGGGTGAGTAGCCACGGCTTCAGAGGATATCCAGCATCACCTACATGGGAGCAGAAGGAGGTATGTGTGAGGATGAGGCTCAGTTGACAGGTGTGCTCAGCCTGTACATCATTCAAGTTCATATGCACAATCTCGTCATTGGCAGCCACATCCACATGACTCTCAGCCCTGTACAGTGCATGCCAATCCATAGAGGGAGCCTTGTGTGACATACACGACCTAGGGTCCTAGGCTTTTAAACCACCAGGCCACCCAATGCATGTCTTGGTTAGGTGCATTTTGCATGGAAATGTGAGTGCTCTGTGTCGGCGGATGGCTTAGGAAACTTCCATTCCCCCAAATCCATCTGCCCCCATGGCCCAGAGGGCATTCCCCTTGCATATGCATGTACCCCCCAATCCATCTGCCCCCATGGCCCAGAGGGCATTCCCCTTGCATATGCATGTACCCCCCCAATCCATCTGCCCCCATGGCCCAGAGGGCATTCCCCTTGCATATGCATGTACCCCCCAATCCATCTGCCCCCATGGCCCAGAGGGCATTCCCCTTGCATATGCATGTACCCCCCAATCCATCTGCCCCCATGGCCCAGAGGGCAGACTCACCCAACAACCAGCCACTTCGTACAACGTCTCCTTCCATGTAGCGGGGTAGTGAGGAGTTCTGCAGCACCATGGCATCATGCGTGGATCCTGGGTATCTGGCACAGCAATGTGTTATTATCTGGCTGGCATCACACACCATCTGCACATTGATGGAATGGTATAGCTTTCGATTGCGGTACACCACCTCCACGGCATGCGGGACTACCGACTCTACATGGGTACAGTCGAGGGCACCAATTACATTGGGCATGCCTGCCAGTGCATGGAATGCTATTTTGGTGGCATTTGCCTCCAGTGGTATCCTTGGTAAGGATATGTGGGCACTTGTGTGCTTCAGTAGTGCATCCAGCACTTGGTTTAACACAACAGAGAAGCATGATTGGGACATGCCATGCATTTGGCCCACTGTGTGTTGGTAAGTGCCTGTGGCCAGGAAGTGGAGAACAGATGCCACCTTCAGCAAAGGGGGGATGGCTGTGCGGATGATGATCAGGCTGACCAAGTCATCCTGTATTAATTCCACTATGTTGGTGATGGTGTCTCTGTCCAGGCGGTTCAGGGTGTGGATCTGTGCTGGGGTTAAGTCAAATCGATTGGCCCTTATGCGTGGGATTGTTGGCTGTCTGCGGGGAGTGACTGCCTGCACTGGTGGGATTTGCTGGGCATGTCTCACCCTCCTTCTCCTCCTGCGTCTCCTCTGTGTTTCCTGTTGTACTGCCTGCTCAAGGAGTAGCAGTGCAGGCATGTCCTCCAGGCCCAGTATGGCAAGTACAAGTGGTAGCATTTTGGCTTGGAAGGGGGTGTGGTGTGTGGGTGTGCTCCTTTTGTGCTGACCCTGACTCCATTGTCTCCACCTGTGCTGATTGTGTGCACCTGTGGCACTTGGTTACAAAGCAGTTTGCAGTTTGCAGGTGGTCCGCGATGCCGGTATTGCCGGCATCATGGTGGCCCTTCTTACTGGCATCTCCATGCCGGTATGTACTTGTACGTGCGACTCGTGGTGTCCCCTTCTCTGCGGCATGCCGGTATTAAGGCCTCCCCCATCTGCGCACGTGCCCGCATGCCGGTACGGTGGTGCACGGCCACAGCGGGTCCATGACGATGCCGGTAGCAACGGCATCTAGGGTCATGATACACCAGACTGGTAATGGATGCCGGTATTGCCTTACCGGTGCCGTTCTTCCGGAGCGCCAACCTTGTGATGAGGGCCATTGTATCAGTGATTTGTGTGTGCTATGGCCCCGTAATTCCGATAGGTAAGCAGGATTACACTTTTCCTTTGAGAACCTGGCCAAACTCTTGTATTCTGCTTTTTTAATTTCAAGAGGACACCATTTTTAGCTTGTTCTTAGGACTGTATTTTGTTCAGTCTCGTATTTAGGCCACAAAAGACTCTTATTGAGCTAGATTAAAATTCGTAGCTGCCAGCATTTGGGAAAAAGTGGTTCAAGCAAGTAGTCACTCACATCCTATAGCCCACCATCAAACTGAGAATCTCACTGTAATTCAAGTATATTTAAGCAATTCCTAATTCCTACTGAAGAAAGGATGCTTGCAGAGCTTTCGAACAAACCCTAGCTCTAGCCCTATTAATGAAATTGGTAACCATATTGGCGAAGAAATTGTTAGAATGTTGGTTTGTTACTATGGCTACATCTTCGTGTATGATTCCAGAATGTTGATGGAATCATACACGAAGATGTGGTTTGGCTGAGAAGGCCCGTTCGGGGGCTCCTCTGAATAAACTTATAGATAATCAAATTATCCATGGTTTAAGCGTAACAATTATATTCAAGAATTCACAACATTTGGCGACGAGGATGCTGCTCATTGGAGGGAGCCCCCGGACAGGAGAAGGAAAGGGAATGCAGTGTCGTACGGCGTGTAGGCGATGAAAAGTTAGACAAGGTGCCATAGTATACATTTATGGCAATGAGCGGGTGAGCGGCATCATGGAGCAGTGATATATAAATGAAAAAGTGAGTAGATTAACTTACAACAGCCAGCGAGGGCAGCGCGTGAGGAGCGGATTAACCGTCGCTGCTAGCTAGAGAAAAGGACCCTAGTGCGTGAGTTGCGTGCCGCCATCTTAGATACAAGGAATTTGTTTCGTATGATCGCGGAAGGCGATCAGCTGTTTTGAGCACTGCTGCAAGGATCGCACGTAATGAACTAACGGAGGATAGATGAACGATTGTAGTGTACACTGGCTCACGGCGTTACTGAAATAAGTTTTGTTGTTCATAAGCCAATAGTTTGGACAATTTACAGGATAAAACAGTGTTATGCAAAACAAATACTAATAAACAAAGAGACATAATAACGAAGGCCTGGAGGGTGCCACGTGCCACATATGAGTAGAGCATTATATACTTATTATCACCAAGCTTCAGCCATGCAGAACACGGCTGCTCCTATGAAATTTTTGTCGGCTCCTGGAAATCCAACATGCCCCTGGGAGCAGTGGCAGGACAGTTTTCATGTCTATTTGAGAGCGATAGGAGGAGCAAAGTTCAATGATGATCAGAAGGAGGCAACTTTGTTGCACTGCATTGGTACCGAAGCCTTAAGGATTTTTAGATCATTGCCTGATCTAGAACAGGATGAAGAAACATGGGGTGAAGCATCCAGTGGGTCAAGAAAGTATGATATAGCAGTCGCTAAATTGAATAAACATTTTGGTAATAAGTCCAACATTGTTTTGGAAAGATACAGATTTTTCACAAGAAAACAGGGCAAAGAGGAAAGTATTGATTCATATGTAGCTGCATTGAGGGGATTAATGGCCACATGTGCTTTCACAGGAGTCACGGATGAATATTTGAGGGATCAGATAGTGTTGCATGTGGCTGACCCGCGCACTCAGCAACGTTTATGGCAGGCGAAGAATCCCACATTGGAGAAGACCGTGGAGATAGCCAGGTCAATGGAAATGGGTGAAAAATGTATGAGAGAGGTTCAAAGTAAACCAGAGTCCACTGGAATTAAGTCAGTGCAAGGGATAGGTGATGAACAACAGAACGACCAAGAAGAAAAACGTATTGCCATGGTCAAGAGAATGGTCAAGTCAGAGACATCGACGGGTTACAGGCAAGAAGGAGGAAGTACATTCAGACAAGGTAATAGATGTACATATTGTGGATGGAACCAACATGAAAACATGGAAAAGGAATGTCCAGCATTCTCAGCAGAGTGTTATAAGTGTGGATATACTGGTCATTTTGGAAAGATGTGTCGCACCAACAGAGGAAGAGGCAGATTTAATGGAAGATTTGGTAGGAACAATAGTCGATTTTATAGAAACAGAAGAGCAACTACCATGGGTGTGAGAGCTGTTGAGGAGAGCGCGGATCTAAATAATTTGGTGGCAATAACAGATCGGGCAGAAGATAGAGTCCAGATACTTACTGTCACACCAAGAGATGATGGAGTCGGATCTTGGGTTCCTATGGATATTGATGGTGTAACTGTACAAGTGATGGTGGATACCGGATCACCTTATACTATGGTGGATGTTCAGACTTATGTCAACGTTTTGAAGAAGAAGATGGAAGATATACAAATGACAAACACCAGAGCAACAGGGTATGGAAAGACACCTATCAATATCATAGGTTGTGTCTGGGTGAAATTGAAATTTCAAGGACGCAAAACATACTGCAGATTGTATGTGGCGGAGGATGGTTTTTCAATAATAGGATGGTGGGAACAAGCTGCATTGAATATCAAAATTCATCCAGGAGAAAGTGTACCCATATTGTGCATTGCTGAGAATGTGTGTGACAATGCAGAGAGTTTGGCAAAAACTTTTCCAAAGGTTTTCAATGACAAGATTGGGTTGCTTAAAGGATTTGAGCATCGCATTATTCTTAAACGAGGTGTGACACCAGTCGTACACAAAGTGAGAAGTATACCCATCGGCACCAGAGATACATTAAAGGATGAATTAGAAAAACTATGCAAGCAAGATGTTATTGAACCAATTGAAAGTTCAGAGTGGTTATCGCCTATTGTGTTGGTTAAAAAAACAGATGGATCCATCAGAATGTGTGTTGATTTAAGAGATTTAAATGCCAACATATGGATAGATCGTCATCCTTTACCGAATATTGGAGAAATGTTAGCCACCATGATTCCAGCGAAATTCTTCACGACTTTGGATTTGTCGTCGGCTTACCATCAAGTGGTACTTGAAGAAGGATCGAGACATTTGACATCTTTTGTGACGCCGTTGGGAGCCTACAGGTACAAGAGAATGCCATTTGGGTTATCTTCAGCTGCTGCAGTGTTCCAGAGGTTGATGCATCATCTTTTTGAAGGTCTACAAGGAGTGTATTATTTTCAGGACGATATTTTGGTGTCGGGGAATTCTCAAGAGGAACATGATGCGAAATTGTTAGCTGTTCTACAAGTGTTACAACAGAAGGGAATGACACTCAAGATTGAGAAGTGTAAAATAAAACAAAATGAAGTGACATATTTGGGTCATCGGATAAGTGAAAAGGGCATCATGCCCAAAGAATCGTTAGTAGACACCATTCTAAAAATTTCAGAACCAAACAACAAGGACCAGTTGAGGAGTTTCTTGGGTCTCACAGAATATTATTCTAAATTTATTGATCATTATTCTGACAACACTGAAAATATGAGGAAGTTAATGTGCAAA
The DNA here is from genome assembly GCF_040938575.1 of Ambystoma mexicanum. Lineage (NCBI taxonomy): Eukaryota > Metazoa > Chordata > Amphibia > Caudata > Ambystomatidae > Ambystoma > Ambystoma mexicanum. The sequence goes on from NC_090930.1 coordinate 1,084,578,050, forward strand.
GGAATGAAATATGAGTGGTCAGAAGAATGTAAAAAAGAGTTTGAAAAGATAAAGACTATGATTAATGGAGCACCAGCTTTGAAACTGTTTGACTCAAGTGCCAGAACAAGGATAGCAGTCGATGCTAGCAATGTTGGATTGGGTGGTGTATTAGAGCAAGTTCAAAATGGAGAAGTTGTTCCCATAGCATTTGCATCAAGAACATTAAGAGGTGCAGAACGAAGTTATTCAACGATAGAAAAAGAAGCACTTGGTGTGAAGTGGATATTAGAACATTTCAAGAGTCTTATTTGGGGAATTCCTGTGGATGTAAGGACAGATCATAAGCCTCTTGTACATGTATTGAACTCAAAAAATTCCCACATGATGTCTCCACGTATAAGAAGATGGACTTTAATTATTATGCAATTCAATGTGACCATAAAGTACACTCCTGGAAGAAATAATGTGGTGGCAGATTGTTTCTCTAGATTGCCGTGTGAAGATGATGTGGATAGCAGTGAGGAGGAACAAATATTCAGAGAGGAACAGAGAATGGATTGCATTGTAGCTCAAGTGCATGCCAGCTTTTCAAAAAAAGATTGGATAGAAGCATCAAACAATGATGTTGAACAAGAGTTGTTGAGGAAGGCCATAGGAGCTGGGTGGAGAGAAACTGATGATAAGTTGAGTCAATGGAAAAAATTTAAGGATGAATTGTCCAGTGATGAGGTATGTGTATATAGAGGTGATCGTATAGTACCACCAGCAGCTTTAAGGAAGAGGATCATGGACATTGCACATGAGGGCCATGTGGGTAGGATGTTGACGAAAAGAAGAGTACGAGAAGCCTACTGGTGGCCCAACATGTGGAGTGATATGGAAACATTGGTTAAAAATTGTACTGCTTGTGCTGTAAGTGACAAAAGTAAATCTGTACGAGTGACTCCATTACAACCAGTGGACATTCCTGATACTGTTTGGTCTAAATTGGCTATTGATATAGCTGGTCCATATGAATCTTTGGAGTGCCAGAAGATCTATCTAATGGTGTTGGCTGATTACACATCCAAATGGGTGGAATGTGGCATAGCAGAGGAGTCTGTGTCAGCTATAAAAGTAGTGAAGTTCTTAGAAGAGATTTTTAGTAGAGAAGGAGACCCGCAAGAGATTGTGTCAGATAATGGAGCCCAGTTTATGTCGTCAGAATTTCAAGGATTTTTAAAGGAAAGATCTATTAAACACAGTACTACAGCGTTATACCACCCAATGAGTAATGGACTGGTAGAAAGAATGAATCGTTTTATTAAGGGTATATTACAGTTAGCTTGTGCAAATGGGCTACCATGGAAGGAGACACTTAAGGAAGCTCTCACTACATATAAAGTCACACCACATTCAATTACCGAGGAGGTGCCATTTACCTTGATGAGAGGAAGACTTTTCACTAATAGGTTGAAGCCTGCTTGGATGATGAGTAATGAGAGTAAGAAAATAAACATGGAGGTTATTGTTGACAAAGTGAAGAGGAAACAAGAGAAATATAAAAATTATTATGACAAGCAAAAAAATGTGCAAGAAAGTAAAATCAAAAAAAGTGATATGGTTAGAGTGAGAGAACCAACACGTGTGATGAAAGGAGAATCTAAGTTTCGCGCTCCTCAGAAAGTTGTGGAGTGCTCAAGAAAATCCGTGATACTGGAAGATGGCAAGAAATGGTCATGTGATGATATTGTTGTGGCAAAGGAGAAGGAAGTGAGGAAATATGGAGAAGATGGGTTAGAGGAAGTTGAAGATTTCAAGAAGGAGTTTGATGAGTCCAGAAAATGGGTTAAAAGAAACTTGCAAGGAATGGAGGCGGGGAAAAGATCAATTGAAGAGAGAAATGATAGTGTTCAGTCAAGCTCAAAATGTAGGAAAAGAGCAGGGAATTACAAACAAGACTATGGGCCTCATTACACGGACGGCGGTAAGGGTTAACGGTCACCGTTAATGGCAACGGTGACCGTTAACCCTTACCGCCGTACTACGAGGTCCCTTAGCGGGTTGGAGTTTTAACGCCTGCTTTTTGCAGGCGTTAAATACCAACCCGCTAAGGGACCTCGGAGCTAATTACGGCACCGCAAAATTGCGGTGCCGTAATTAGCGCCTTCCCCAGTCCCATAGAGCCCTATGGGGCAGAAATGGGAATGGGGAAGGGCAATGGCGGAAAGGGGATTTACCGCCCCTCCAACCTTGGAATGGGGCGGTAAATCCCCTTTCCGCCAAGGCGGTGCCGGTATTTTACCGGCATGGTCCAGGGTGCTAATAGCACCCTGGACCACCGCCTTCCGTGTAATGAGGCCCTATATATATTATTGAAGAGTTCAACATGCGAGATGAGTTAAGAAGGATGCACACTCAAGAAAAACAACACAGGAACAATTGTATCCTTTATTGGTTATTTAGATACATTCAAATGTTCGATATATATTTTCTAGGTTTTAATTTAATTCAACATAATGTTTGTATTTTATGTTTAGATGGGGAGATGTTAGAATGTTGGTTTGTTACTATGGCTACATCTTCGTGTATGATTCCAGAATGTTGATGGAATCATACACGAAGATGTGGTTTGGCTGAGAAGGCCCGTTCGGGGGCTCCTCTGAATAAACTTATAGATAATCAAATTATCCATGGTTTAAGCGTAACAATTATATTCAAGAATTCACAACAGAAATGTCCTCCTCCCTAAGTTTGTCTCTATTTTGACTAAGCTGCACCACCATCTTGGGAACAATATGTCATTCCCATATGTCACAAAGGACATAACTCGAATGCCTGAATCAGCACTCTGGAAAAAGACTGCTATGTGTATGGTCAATACCTGGCAGCACTGCATACAACTGCCATGCTGTCTCAGCTAAACAGGCTGTAACTTGAGGGTAGAACTCACTGCATGGGCCGTCTCATTGCTTTTTTAGCAGTATTTCTACGAAAGGTAAACAACCCATATCTCCCTGCAACCTCCCACCCCCATGACTCTAAAATCCTATTAAACTACCCTCTTACCCCACATCACCTTAAAAATGCCCCATAAATGCATTAAAATGACATTTTACCAAAGGAGGTGAAATTACTGCAGTGTGTTTGGCAGGTTTTGTTATTTGAATCCAAGTTACTTAGGAATCAAAGAGTATGCCCACATTAAAGAACTCTGACTCCTTCTGATTTGCTGCTACAGGAATCCATGTACATTTTTCGTTTGAATTAACAAGGCACGGGATCTTTGATTTTTGTACTTTGTTGAAATGTACTTTTCCCTGCAATAATTAAAAAACATCCAGCAACTGTTGCAGCCATATTAGAGTGACATTAAACTAGATAATTTCACCAAGGTACAAATGTAACTCCACATGTAGAGATCCATATTTTGGGAAAACATCAACAAACACCCCTTCTTCAGGCTATCTTTAGTTAAACACCTTTGTGCCAATGTCCCTTATTATCCATTCTAATTCACTCACACGTATCTTCATGTAGTGCCACGCTCATATGCACATCTGTGGGAAAGTCCACAAATTAAATCAATAAGTTAAATTGAGACCAAACTATGGCCTTCATATACCAGAGGGCCTGACCTAAAAAATGTGTGTATAATACCAGTTCCAAATTCCTTTGAGAGATGTAGAGTATTGTCTTTTCCCCATGCCACTCTTATTAATTGAGTTAATATCGTGTTATCGAAGTTTTACTTGTATTATCTAATACGATTATCAGATGATAAGTCTTAGTATTGAGTTGAGACACTTTCTGAACATCAAACCTCTCTCTTATCAAACACCATAATGGGAAAAAAGATACTAGTCCGCCGGTCAGGAAAATAGGCCAGGAACATATTTGAAGGCCATTTGTGGTAGAGATTGAACCAGAAATAGTTTTTCATAGCTCATCAGAAAGAACATAACCGACCTCAGATTCCCTGGGTACAATTGTTAATGGGTTAGCATTCTGAGTGAAAATATAATATTAGTTATAAGTTATTCTTGCAAGATTTTGTCATACTAAAAATAGCTGTTATTAACCCGTTTCTACGCTATTTGGGTATTTGTCTGGGGGATACTGGTGTGCATCTCAGCCAGCCTACCTTGGCCAGAAAATAGTTTTCTTAAACATTGCCTTTATTTTATGATATTGTGTTTTAGAGTCTAAAAGCTCAGACTCTAAACAGCATCAAATATATTGCGGTACAACAGATACTTCAGTGTAACTCCTTTCACACTGCAATAGACATCTCAAACAAGGTATTTAGAATCTGCTTCCACCCCCTTTTGTAAACCAGATATCCTCTTCCCCTGGAACCTCTGTCTTTTCATCTTAAGTTTAAGAAAGAGAAGGAGAACCATATGGTAAACAAATGCACAAAGCAATATTCTTTCAAAAATACTTCCCAGCACTCCCAAGTCGCTCTTCCTTCCAAAAGGAATTAATATATTCAATGTAGGGTCTGGAGCAGGGCTCAAGTCGAGGGTACACGCAGGGGGGGCGAGTCCCCCCACTTTATTCAGAGGGTGGACTCAGCTCCCCCCAGCTAAAATTATAAACATTGAATGTCCTCTTTGAATTTATGAATTAAAGCCAGCCTTGGGGATCAAACCACAGTCTTCAGGTATGCAGGCCAGACACATCACCACTACAATATATAAGCCAATGACAAATAAACAACTAAAGGTGAAATGTCCCATTTCGGTACTGCAAGTCGCAGGGAAAACATTTGTATTGGTTGTTGGAGTTTAAAACAAGCACAACTTTTAAAATTTTCAAAAACATTATTAGAAGAAAATATCCGCTCTTGGTTTTGTCTGTGTGTTGATTTTATGAAAGACAAATGCGATTCGTCATGTTGAATTTGGGTGGTTATGCAAAGCCAATTTAATGAAATCTGCATATTTCACCTTCATATGCTAACTTCTGGCAACATCACATCCCATTGTGTTTCTTGATGTGTCCCCCCATTTTAATGTTTAGGACTTGACCCCTGGTCTGGAGTTTACCTATAGAACCAGCATGCAAAACAATCAATTGCACATCTTTTATTGATAACCATTGACTCGTTATTGTGTAGATAGGTGATCACGACAAGGTGCAAATGAAAATTGACCTGGAGGAGGTAGAAAATCAGATGAAATACCCACGTTTATCTCTCATCACTCTTCCATTTTCTTTCACCAGGCTCCAGATTTCTAGTTGCACATAATTTCCCCTTGGCACTTATATTATGCATATAAATAAATCCATCTGGTACTTCACATTTGGCACTCGGATTGCTCACAAATTTATCACTGATTGACTAACCTGGGCATTGCACATTAAAATCACCAAGGAAGCGTGTTTGATCCAGATTGAACCACCAGGACCCCGCGGAGCCAGCTTTGACATTCACTGAACTTCAAACTGTCGCCCTGCACATTCAAACCATTTGGCACTGCAAAGCGGCATCTGAAAGTGTGTCATTGCCTCCACTCAAATGAAGTACCACTGCATCTGCTCTATTTGAACCACAGATCATACCTTCAGCTTCTTCATCACTGAGCAAGTTGCAGACCAAAACAATCCTGCTGTTTTTTGTGAAGTGTGTCCTTCGAGCCTCTGCATCGAAAAGACTCTCCTGCGCATCCCATCATCAGCCTGTCTGCTTTGAAACTCACCTACCGAACGAAACCTGGTGGCCTCCATGATCAGTATTGCTTGGGTAACATTTCGAACTGCAGTCTTCTACATTTTGACGCTGCTTTGAAATCTGCTTGCTGTTGGATCCATGCGACTGCCGCATTTCGAACTGTGAATAGCTCCCAGAAACCTGGTTCACTATTGTCGAACCACCAATAACACTGCTAATGGTATTACTCCCTGATAATTACTCCTGTGGTCCATTGTGGACCTAAGATACTGGCTAGGTCACATTAAACTCTTTTTTCAACCTACAAACATATCCTTTTTGCACATTGTGATTTTTATTGACTTTTCTCCTCCAGTCTCATTACCAAGAGTGCTGCACCTTTCCAACATGCATAGTCTGTTTCTTACTATGGTGATGGGTTTTCACAGTGTTTTAAAGTGTTAGTATTGTACATGGTGTGTTTAATTAAAGAATATATACTTTTATAGAACCTTGATTGGACATTACTTTATTTTGGACTGTTATTTTTTGGTGTTTAGGTTGCTACTGAACCACAATTACACCCCTCTCCAGAGTATAGCCTTCCCTCTGGCCGCATTGCCATAACAAGCAAAGGAAGTATATCGCTTAACTGCCACTGTTCTACATTTAGGATTGTGTTGACTCTTAGTTTGTAGAAGAGTGAGGGCTGAGTCAGTGCTATAATCTCTACTCATCCTTGTACTCCTACAGGGCAGAAGTCAATTTGCCACACAGAGCATGCTATTCCTGACCATATTTGATGTTTCAGTACTGGAGAATCACATCGAATGTTTACCAAGAGACGAGCAGTAGAATCTCACAGATTCACCTTGGTCAACTGAGTGCAAAGCACATTAAAACAAGAGGGGACTAAATACATTTTAATCAACTTTTAAAATATTGTTTAAATCTATATTTAACCCCCTTCCCACTGGCATCACCCCTTGTGGCTGTACCTTCTATATCAATCGTAATTTGAAAGTCTTGACAAACCCATGAGCTCCAGAGTGCTATAATTACAGAATATGCTAGAAAATACACACTATCTTGATTATTCAGATGAAGGCTCAAATACCCCACATTCCAGAAGACCAGAGACTGTTGCCCATCCTGCAATTGCTTAATTTAAATGTCTTGGATGCTGAATGAAGCATGGTTAGACTTCCAGAAAAAACACATTGAGAAAGGTCCACCTCTTCCCTACCAATAGCATAATCTGTATCCTCATTTCTTTCAAAATCAAATTACATTGTTGTGAGATACCGCCTAGCAGAATGAGGGATTCCTCGTTAATCAAGCGTTTTGTGTCAGAACAAGAGCAAAGCACCATGTGCAGAGCGTCCATGGGATGGGGCCTATTAATATGGCAATATTGCAAATTCCCTAACCCTCTTCATCTTTGTTCCTGAAGACTCAAACATGTGAATGTCCTCCTTTGAAAAAAGTTTGACTAACAGATTTCTCATTGGATCAATCCCACCTAGCTCCACTCTCGCTCATTCTCCCACTTATCGTCTCTATCTTGTGTGCTGAAAGACATGTCTGTCAATGGTGACCATTTCTTCTCCCCACTCTTCCCTCCTGCTTCTGTAAATATATTACTGTATAATGTAGAGAAGCATATTTGAGGAGACTTACAATGAGTCTTGAACATGTAGCCGGGCAAATACGGAAGGTATATTCATTTCATGAATCATTTTAAGAAATTTATCAGAGCGCAGTGTAAAAGTCAAAGCATGAACCATAATATTTTTTGAGTACATTGAGTATCGTCATTTGGGACCTACATCATTTAAAAGCAGAGGGTTCAGTGATGTGTAATCAGGTTTAGAGATCATTTGGAATTAGAATAATGTGTGGTTTCCTCTGTTCCCTAATCTAGAGCGGGAGTATAGTAGTCCAACTGCCATCTGCTCTTGCAAGACCTAATTATCACTGTGGTTTACAGGCATAGATGCACCTGCAAGTATTTACGCGTGGGACTCTGGGCGTAGGAAGTAGAAATTGACACTCACTTGGAATAGATGTTCATTCCTTCTTATGGGTTTGCTTTTTTTTCTTGGCAGACAATGAACTCTGCATGCATCACTTCCAGGATACCAATCAGAGATCTCGAGCTGATGTCAATCACTCCTCCTCTGATGACACAATATCGCCACATTTCCCATGCACCAGGCATGCATCATTATGCTTCTGAGGTGCCATACTCACATTGTACCACTGGTTCATGCAGGCAGTAAGAGGGTGTCAAGCAGCATCCCAAATTCCCCACATTGGGGTCTTGGTGGGATAGCTCAGGTGCAACGTGCTCGCCTTGGAAGCAAGACGACGCGGAGCACCACAGGTTCAATCTCCGGGTCCGTGCATAGAAACATCTGGGTATTAAGCGCGTTATAAATAACCCATCATATCATATCTTATCATAAAGCACTACCCTTTTCATCACCCGAGAATCTGAACTGTGTTCTGCCCTTTAAAGACTAGTTAGGAAAAATAGAGTAACATTAGCAGCTCCACACAGCCTCACACATCTCTTGAGTCATTAACAGAAATAATTAATTTTCAACTAACTGTCAAATAATCATCAAATTGTTGGAAATTCGGACAGAAATAACCCTGTCATGAATTGCACATCCATCTACACCTGTTCCAAACAAGCAAAGGGCAATGTGTTCATTTTCCATGCACTTTTGCGTGCATCCTGTGTGCGCATTTTAGATGTGCTTTAAAATGTGCAGCAGCACACCCTGAATTGTAGAGTTGTACATGGGAGGACTAGAGAACATCTGAATGTGCACATCTATGATGCATACAATCAGATGTTGTTTGTGAACTCTATGCAATAGAATTTTTTGGCTTAAGTGAAATGTTCCCCCAAAAGATATTGTCAGAATCAGGCTGAGGGACATTTGCTTGGTCTAATGCAAGTGATATTCCATGTGTTCATATATATTTCCTCCCCACCCCATCCTCACCCCTTCCTTTCCCTCCTCCTCCCTCCACTCTCCCTCCCTCTTCCACCTAGATCTACTCCACTTCTCCCCCCTTCCCTCTATCTAATTGCTCTATATACTGTTTTGTTGACTGATTCAAGTTTGTAATTTGCTTCTATTGTTACTGTTATTATTATGTTAAATGTATCCTGTTGTTGTTATATGTGCAGCGCTTTGGTCGAAAGCGCTATATAAGCCTAATAAATACAATACAATACAATATATATATATATATATATAATCAATATTGAATCTGTTTATCTGAAAAACAAAACACTAATATTCATCTTGTGATATGTTTACAAAACTATTTTTTTGGCAGATTAAAAAATGCCTTTAAAAGATGTTTTTGGGAGGTATTCCAAGATAGCTGATGGCAGGGACGAACATGTGTAGGTGAGCTACGTCCCCACCAGGCCGCAACAAAAGCAGACAGCAAAGTGAATGCAGCTGATCAAATACTGTGACAGTGCTCTCGAGCCATCATTGAGTGAGGCTCTTAACCCAAGCATGAACTGTGGCTTGCCGGCGAAGAAGACGAGAGGCCAGGCCATCGGAGGCTGGCGTGAGAAAAGGCGATCAGCGCAGCAAGTCGTTGGCAATGCAGGCAGAGCACGGTTAGGGAAAATGAGGTGGCAGAGGCAATAAAGGCACTGCCTCTGAAGAAGGCCCCGGGCCCAGGCAGTTACCCGGTAAGCTTTTATAAAGAATTTCAGGTGAATCATGTCCTGTGACTCATCCAGGTCAAGGAGCGGATCACCATGACAATGAATGAAGCAAAGGAAGTAGTGTTCCTGAAACCCAACAATGATTGACACTACCAGGCTCTTACAGACAGATAGCGCTAATAAATCTTGACACAAAGCTCTTCACTAAAATACTAGTGAATAGGCTCAAAATGATCTTGCTGCTGCTAATTGTCCCGGACCAGTCAGGATTTATGCCAGCGAGGCAGACACATGACAGTCCATGCATTTGATAGAGAAGACGGCTATTTCACAACAGCAGGCGCTATTGGTTTAGTTGGATGCGGAGAAAGCATTTGACCGAGTTGAATGGACATATCACTTCTGCATGATGGAATATATGGGATATGGGTTTGGGTTTTCTCATGATAATCCGAGCAAACTATCAGGCCTGAAGAGAGGCAGATGTATATGTCATCTCTAGTGCCCGCCCCTTACCTTCTTCATACTGAAAGAATAACAGGAAGATATTGTGTATGACACCATGTATCATCCCAATACTGCATCAAAGATGCAAGAGACGTTATGCACTCAGATAACCTTATCAAATGTACTCTCACACTGACGTGGTGGAAGGATGTCTGCATACTCCATTGAACATAGAAGAGCTATAAGTGAAATCAGACAACTGTAAAGTGCCATCGTAAAGTGAAGACACAAGGACGTACAGAAACGATATGCAAATACTTAAAGAATGAAGATGCAACTGAAGCAACAAAGTTAACATTCATGCGAATACAAAGAAAGTATATATGCTGAGAAGATATGTGAGAAGAGTATATATATATATATAATATATATATATATATTATATATATATATATATATATGCAGAAATGCAAGGTAGATGAGAAATATAGAGCTTGCTGCAGTAGAAAATATAACACGAGTAAGGATGCCATGATGAAAAGATGGATGTCGACTCTTTATAAATAATAAGCAAGATGCCTTGAAGAGAGACACCATGGCTGCCGAGCTGAAAGGTGCTGGAAAACAGTTTTGTGTCAGGAACAAAGAAAATCTGTTTGGTTTGGGATCAAGGATGCAACATCAAGAGGTAAATGCAAGGCACAAGGGGAGTCAAACAGAAAAAGCTACATACGCACAACATATTTCTCTTAGATTGGGTAAGGGAGAGTATGCAAGACGGAGCAATCAAGTCACCAGAGGCCCAGAGGAGTAATAACACCCAGTATAATTGTATTAAATCACACTAAATAAAAGGTCAAAATTGACAAAATCGTGGTCTCCTCACACGTGGTGCAAGACCATAAAACAAGGCCTATTCATTAGCTCCAGATGAAGATAGTGATGTACCTACACTCCCATAAATGTCCTAAGGAAGAGAGCAGGCAGCAAGATCAACTACAAAGAAGAAGCTTAGGCTTAGGACCTAACTGATGAGAGATGGTAGGCAAATTGGCCAAGTGGGCAGTGGTCTTACATTGTTCCCCACACCTGGGTTTTGTTTTGCTTATGTGTTGGTACCTAGTCGAATGTCCATGGTTGGGAGAGAATGGCAACCAATCATGAGGGCCTATGTAGCAGTGTACTATACACTGTTGCAGGGGCCAATCTGCTGCTGTTATTCTGTTTTTAATCTGTATTGGATGTAGTTAGAGGTAGTTAAAGGCTTGCCTACAAGTTAAGGGTGGCCAATTATGTTACTAACACCTAACTGAAATATGGGTATGTATGTTCCCTTAACAAATCCATTGTTTCAATACATTTTTACTGTTTTCCACGTAGGGTGACATCATAGCTGACGTACATTGTGGTATAAAGCCTTTGTACAATTAAAATGTAATTGAGTGAGCTGAAATTTGCTTGTTCACCAGGTTTCCCAACTCTATTTGAGCTGATAATAAAGGAGTATTTTGCCATATTCTTTGAGTCTGTCCGGTTATTTGTGTCTGAGATAATTTGTTGGTAATTCCATCTGGCACTTGGAACACTCCAGGTGCTACTACACAGGCCCCCTCCATAAGATTGACAATTAATAGCGCCCTGTCCAGGAGCATTTACATTAGGTGAAGTAGTAAACGAGATGCCCGCTATACCTGTTATTATGTGCTATTTACTAAGAGCCCTTGTTAGTTAAACTCCAGACCACAGATAAGATCAGGTAGATCAACATGGGCGGGAGGAGCATAAAATTGTTGCTTTCGCACACGATATGCTGTTGGCGGAGGCTGACCCGGAACAGTTACTGCCCACACTTTTAGGGGAGCTGGAGACATTTGGGCAGGTAGCGCGACTAATAATTAACATGCAGAATTCCAAAATCTTTAACTTGACAGTTCACCCAGAACAACTGGAGCAGATAAGGGCCCAAACCCAACTTAAAATAGCTCAGACAGGTATTTCCTATTTAGGGGTTACTTTCACAAAGTCAATGGGACAACTGCACTACCCACAGTTAATAAAGAAAATTAGGGCAGAGCTGCAGAGATGGGGCCCTCTATTGGTTTCATGACTGGGGAAGCTCACTGTGGTGAAGATGTTCATTATCCCAAGGATATTGTATTATTTTCAGGCTCTCCCTATTCAGGTGCCTAAACTCTTCTTCAGCTCCCTTAACAAGATTATACCGACGTATATATGGCAGAATAAACCTGCTGTGTTGCTATGAACACACTAACATCACCAAGGAACTAGCGGGGAAGAGGGCTCCCACACTTCTGGAAGTACTATGAAGCTGCACATATTCAAGTGTGGTTGCAACAGGGCAGTGGCAGGGACCCCCTTATCTGGGTTATTGTGGCTGGGGAAACACATAGACCACCAAATGTACACATTAGACAGATTGTTGGGTTAGTGACGGGCATCTGGGACTCATTAGTGGTCCGCAGAATCCTGTCTACATCCCTATCCCCATTTACACTGCTGTTTTGCAACCCAAAATTTTCACCGGGATAGAGCACACAGCATTCAGGGCATGACAGCGGGAGGGTTTACAAAATTGTGGGATATGTTTCCCAGGGAAGGAGGTCATGCTGTTTGAGGTCTGTAAGCAGCAGATTGGGATCACTGAGGGGGACGGGATGCACTGCTGCCAATTACGACATTGACTGTCAGACCTGCATGCTACTTTGCACTTAACCCCATTTGAGAAATTCATCACAACTCAAATGGGGTCACGGAAACTGGTCTCCTTACTTTACAAGTGAAAGCCTGCCTCCGGGTCAATGGCAACACATGCACAAGTGGGGAACCTCGCTGGATAGTGCAATAACAGGGGAGGGATGGGAACATCATTGGGGCAATATAGCTAAACCAACGTGATCCATCCAGTTGAGGGAAATGTGGTATAAGATAATACTGCAATGGCACTATAGGCCAGTGTGTCTTCATGCAATGTACCCCTCTGTATCGGCTGAATACTGGAGGGGCTGCACAGCAACTGGGGACTGGTCCCATGATGGGAGTCTCCGAGTATCCAACCATTCTGGCGTGAAGTCAAGTCCCAGCTGAAAGTGATATTTCCAGGTGGGGATGCCGTAGATGAGAAAGTATGCCAGTGTTGCTTGTGGGACCCGGATAATAGGTTGTACTCCAAAAGGCAGTTACAGGGGTACATGATTCTGCTTATAGTGGCATGGCTGGTGACGGAAAGTATGGGACTTTGTGGCTTTGGAGTGGGCAACATATACGGTGCAACTTTGTGGCTTTGCAGTGGGCAACATATACGGTGCAAGGAAATAGAGCAGCATTTCAGCAGGCCTGGGGATTGGTGTTATCATACCTCCAAAGTGACTATAAGATCCAATCGCACCCGCACAGGTTGAGAAGTCTGGATATAATGTAATTGTAGATGCAGTGCTCATTGGAACTGCATTTATCTCTCTGGCTGTGGGGGGGGTGGAAAAAGGGAGGGGGCGTGTTGATGTTGTTCATATATGTTTTGTAAAATTCAATACACATATTAAAAAAAATAAAAAAGACGTTTTTGGTTTACAATAAGTGGCAACATGCAGAGATTCTTGTTCAACTGTTCCTTCTAAATTGATAGCTGTACCGTGTCTCAGCTAATTATCATATAATAACGTATCCTGAAAAGCTAGCCATAGGTTTATTTCAGAGGTCCAGTGGCAGCTGCTTTCTGCTCAGTACTTGCCCAAGCAGCATTGCTGTGATGTCACAAACCAACTAGAATACAGAAGTACAGGTACAGTAGACAAGTCATGTTGTCATTGCAGCTGAGTAGTGCTATCAACAATAGACTTTACAACATATTTGATGTACCTTTTCTTATATTGCAAGCTGCCATGTCTCATAAGAAAATAACAGAGATCTTAAATCAAGTTTAACATGATCTCCTCAATGTGTCAAAAGGGGAGTTTGAGAAGAGGGAGTTGACTTACTTCCCTGTGTTAGAGTCACTACAGATGCTGTACCTCACTGCTCTAATTTCCTTTATGTCTTCCACACCATATCTTCCCCACTCATCAGCAGTACCCTTAATAGCCACCTGTGATAAAGAAGAAGCATATCCTTCACCTACATAACAGCAAGGTATGCTTCAAATACCTGAAGGGCTTTATTTTCTCAAGAAGCCAAAACTACAAAAGCAGTGTTCCTTGTTTTCTCCTACTATATGAAACAACTTGTGACAGTTTTGTTTTCTTGTTGTCCTCTCTAGGTTTTCCCTGGTAGATTTGGGCCCCTAACCAACGCTGGTCCTTATCTCTTTGCCGTACCTCGAATGATGAGCTTGGCCACGCACACCTAAGTCTGCTACCTTAATCTTCCGCTCGTCCCATCCATCCCCACCGTTATTGTTCAATCCGCTGCTCTAAGTTAACATGCGCCCCTTAGTCAACAAGTGGTCTTTCGCACTCAGATAGGATCACTTCACTATTCGTGACTTTCTTTTATCCCTATCTACATGCCGCCGATGTACTCACGACGACACACTGCTCCGTCCTAACTCAACCGACTATCTGCTCTACTTGAAATGTTTACTTTTCCATGGATCCAGTTCTCTTAATCACTTTCTCACACTGCTATCCGTGCTAATGACTTGGGTTGAGACTTATTCAAAAGCTGTCCCTCCCACCTTACACGTATTAGCTATCTGTGTTTCATGCATATTATCCGTTACTAGAGAAGTTATCCTGCATAACTTAAGTAGCCCCCGATCCATGAGGTGGGGAACTACAACAACCTGTTAAGGTCAAGCCCCTGATCATTTCAGAGCATTATCTTTGCTGTCACTACGCCCTCTGTAGGTACTCTTTACTCTAGCTTACTGTACACTTGTACCCATGTCCTTTGTATGCATGTCTGATGTAGATCCCCGAAACATGAGGAAAGGCTTTACCAATATGTATTGTCAGCATATTCTTTATCAAGCACCTACTGTAACTAGCGCCTGGATGCCTGAGGGATTTGTGCGCTGTAAATAATGCCTATATAAATAAATAAATAAATAAACACATCTTTCTTGCTCTCTATCCAAAATGATGGTAGGTAAACGCAAGGATGGAAAAAAAGGCTTTCCATGAGGCTGAAACAGTAGCGCTTGTTTTAGACACAATTGGCCTCATTAAGAGTCCGGCTGTAATCCTGCCAGTGCTTTTGTTGGGTTGCCGCTGGACTCATAACATTTTACTGGCACCTCGTTTCCGAGTGCCACATTACAAGTCCCGGCGGACTGGGAAGCTAGGTGCCGGAAAATGTTAGTCCCCATTCCCATGAAAGCATCAGCACCGTTAATAACGGTGCTGATGCTTCTGTGATGATTCTACCTACCGGGGACGCTGCGCCTGGCAGGGTCAGACCTGTCGGGCACAGCGGCCCTGGCAGGCAAACACATAGTGTGGCGGTTTGGAAACCAGGGTGCCAGTGAGCTTGCCGGCACCCTTGTTTCCGATCTGCCACATTCATAATGAGGCCCAATGTGTGTGTGTGTTTGTGTGTGGGGTGGAAGGTGGGGTCCTGCTAACTTTCTCCTATGAACCAACTTCATGCAAACTGGTCTATATGCACTCCCCCAGGGATGTTGAACTCCAGGCCATATTCACACTTGTACCAAAAATCGAGTAGCCCAATTAATTCTCAAACTGCATCTTAATGAGCGCATCATATATGAGCTAAGTCAGATCCCCTTTATACCCTATTTGCACAAAGAAAGGGGCATTTCTTGGCATTTAAAAGTGCATCCCAAATTCACAAATGGGATCTGCTTCTAAATGTCCAGAAAGAAGGGTCCACCCCTGCACATTTTTCAAGCATGCACAGTGGAAGCCGTAAATGGAAGGTTTTTATGACCTTGTCATTAATTGTTTTTACATGTTGAAGATTAAACTGTTTTTTTTTCCGAGTCATCTCACAGAGACAGGGGGCCTCATTACGAGTAAGGAGGTACCCATGCCCTTAATAAGGGCATGGGTGCCTCTATACCGGTTTCCAGCTCCGGGTTCCTTCAATGAGGAATTACCGGCCATTCCAACCTTGGTGACCCGGTAATTCCTCATTGAAAAAACCCATCCCCATTCCCATTTGAGCCCCTAAAGGGCTCAATGGGAATGGGGAAGGAGCTAATAACGGGCCCGTTTATAACAGGCCTGTTATTAGCTCCCTGGTCCCCTTGCGGGACCCGCTAACGACGTTTGGTCTGACTACACGTTCTGAACGGGTCCCGCAAGGGGACATCGTAATAGGGCATCTCGTAATGAACGCCAGCGCCAGGGTCGTTATGAAACCCAGGGCCTTTAACGGCCAACGACTCACTGAAATGCGCACCCAGCAAACCCATACGCGAGGGGGCTGGACAGTGCACCCGTGTGCCAACTGTCCCGCTCCTCCTGAAATGCTTGCAGATCCTTTAAGAATAAGGTGACTTGCGCATTTCTGAAAGCAGAACAAATTAAATCAGCGCATTATCTGCGCTCCTTTCATTTGCACTGGTATTTGAGAACCTGGCTCATTGATTCTAAATGCATGCACATGTATTTCATGAATATTGAAAATGGATATACTGAAATGCCAGCATGTTTGCAGCCTCTGAAGTACGAAGATCCTATGCCCATGCAGATCAGCTGATGGCAAATTAGGTATATGTTTCCTGCCATGCATGGATGGCACGCAGTGTTTACAATGCTTTCCTATGAAATCCTCCTGCTTTTGGCTGACATTATGGGCAGCTGGGGCTTGCAGACATGGCAATTCTGCTCCGTTGCATGCACTAGTTCCACACTGCAAATTTATGAAAATCTGGCATGCCATAAAAATAAAGATGCATGAAAGAGTTATGCTTGCATTTAACGGCTCCTTTAAAATGACAGCAATAGCCTCATTAGGTTCCTAAAAAGAAAAAAAAATGAAATGCCTGGCCATATACTTCCATTTGTAGGTTTTTTTGCACTCCAACAACTGTTTCTAGCATTTGTGATATTTTCAGTGAGCCAATCAAGTACATGCAAAATATACGAGGAAGGTAGCAAGAAAACGTCCGGATGCACGTGATGCATCGTGGCCAGTTCCTCTTTTAGCCCTCATGGGCCCCCGGGAGCCCTCATGATTAGCCTTCCCTGCACCCGGGTGGAGGCATTGACAAGGAGGTGATGAAGGTGAGCTCTGATCAGATGCAAATTCATTCATTACTGAAGTCAGATACAGCATTTTTTAATGAATCTTTTAAACAGGAAATGTTCTCCAGGTGTGCATTTTTTTTTTTTTTTACATCTAATTGACCTTTCCGGCTATGGTCTGCCATGAAACATAAACTCGGAAAAAATAATGTGGTCATCGCTCTTAACCTTAACCCCTGAAACTTGAAACAGGTCCTTGCAGCGCTCGGGCTCCATCTGCCTCCTCAGCTGATCGTTCAGGGGGGCCTTAGGAAGGTCAATTCATGGCTTTGGTGCAACACTATCAAGTAAGGTGGAGAAAGACCTCTATAGAGGAATAAGAGAGGCAGCGTGAACGAGGCAAAGAGGAAAGAGAGCGAGAGAGAGAGCAGAAAAACAGAGAGATATGTCAACTGGTTGCCTCTCATGTTTGCATTTGAAACAGAAATCCATAGTATTGTCTGTGGAGAAGACGGTTGTGGTTTATCAAGGGCCATGGGCAGGAAATGTGCAGACAGCCCCCCCCAGAAGAGAACCTGAAACAAATGTCAGCTGACTGTCCCCTTGCATGACCTCTTAACTGGAGCAGCTTGACCTCTGCTTCACTGTGGGCCCTGAGATGGTAGCAGGAGAGCCAGAGGCAGTGGCGTGCCCAGACTCTTTTGACTGGGGTGGCCCAAGTGGGGCACTGACATGTGCTGGAGTGGCAAGAAGTAAGAACGCACAGCCACATAATGATCATAGGGTGGGATAATGGGGTGGCACATTGGGTAGCCAATCAGATTCCCGGGGTAGCTCTTGCCACCCAGGCCACTCCCTGGACATGCCACTGGCCAGAGGGAGGGTAGGGATGGGTTCTTTGGGGAAGTGGAGAATATGTTTATATAAGATTTACATAAATGCAATGGGGGGAACTAGATGTAAATCACTCAGTATACCACTCAGATACCCCACAGAACCATTACGATTTAGGGTCTGATTGACAAAGTGTTTTTCAATGGGATTGTGCCATTGTAAAACACTTTTGTAAATCAGGCCCTTACTGTGCTGTGTTTAATGTGGGGTTTTTAATTATGTATTTAGTGTGATAATAGTTAAAAAATAACTATACACACTATATATAATTATCCAAACACATCATAAATAGATTACAAAATCTCAATCGTTATGATATATTTAAAACACGTTTATAAAACACTACATTGTTCCAATTAAATTATCTAAATTGTGCATAAACATATACAATCCATGTTAATGGGTAATATCAGCACGTGGTGAATATCAGGCAGTGGAGGATAAGCCTGAGGAATGTGGAACAGTCATTTCTGTGTTGCCTTAGATGATGTTACAGGAGCAGAAAAGGCACACTCTGTGTCTCCGAACCCCACAATGCATACATTCCATATTAAAAGTGTTCTGTTTCCTATGATAAAGACTGTACAAAAACCTAACAATAGCGTCAGCTGCAGCATGCCAAAATCCTAATAAGTG
Source organism: Ambystoma mexicanum (assembly GCF_040938575.1). Taxonomy (NCBI): domain Eukaryota; kingdom Metazoa; phylum Chordata; class Amphibia; order Caudata; family Ambystomatidae; genus Ambystoma; species Ambystoma mexicanum. The sequence goes on from NC_090930.1 coordinate 1,084,596,513, forward strand.
TGCTAATTGGGAAATAAAGTGAATTGACGGCTTAATAGTCATATTACAGTGTATGTTTATGCTTTGTAGTGGAGAAAGAATGCAACCTCTGGTACCTCTGCCACGCACCTGCTGGACTGCCCCTTTTTGGGTGCGACCAAGCCTAATTTGCATACAGTCTTTCCCCTTTCTGTAATGGCTTGGCAGGCCAAGAACGATGGTCTACAGGGTTGCCCAGAACGATTCCAGAGGTTACAAGTAAGTCTAAACCTCCCATCCCATACTGGCTGCTGGAATCTGTCAAGATCAAACTTGGAACATGAGGAGGAAGGCTGGCAACTGCCTCCAGATTTATTTGAAGAAGCCACCATTGCAGCTTCTTCTTCATGTAGGCAGTCTCTGAAATAATTATTTTGCACACGACTGACAGATGCTCACAGTTGATTGGGAGATGGTGTTCCAGGGATGCATGTGAAACCATGCCCATGGAACAGAAACACATTCAATGTATGTCACCTTGGACCCTAAGCCATGTTGTGGAAAGATTCATGATCTTTTATGCAGAATAAGGAGGTAGCATAGCCTTTACCATAACATCTTCATCCAGAGGTGCAGAATGAACAACTTTGCAAAGCCCTTCGCACAGATCCCGTGTCAGCTCAAGGAACAATGTCTGGTGATTTATCAGCCGGCCAAAATGCTGGATGATGCTACAGATATGGACATAGAGATGTCAGCCCCCATTGGCACCCCCCCATTGTCGTGTAAAGATGACATATCTTGAAAACCAAAACCTGAGCAGTCAGTGAATAATAGTCCAACAACTTTTTACATTTTGGAATCACAGATCACAGTTTATTGGAGAATACATACAAAAACAGGGGGCAGTCCCAGCTCTAAAGCACCATGGTTCATGACCATCTATCATGCAAAAAAAGTTGGATGGACTCATCCAACTAAGTCTGGCGCACTCCGTGAGAGCTCTTGTGGAGCTTACTTGTTAATTCTGGTGTAAATTTGTGCAAGCTTACTTAGAGTTTTCATTAAACTAGAAATCAGTGTATGGATTCAATGGTTGATGTCCAGATGGAATGAAAAACATTATTTCGAAAGCATTTCTTAAATTGCAATTTATGAACCGCTAGATATCTTCAAGCAAGAAGCAGGCTTTTGGTTTTTCATATGGTTATTTAAATGCAAATACCTTTCAGAGCGAATCTCCTTCTTAGGGGGTTAACCATACTACTATATTCAACTTATTTATCAGTTACAGACAATCTCTCTAATGGATGAACAAGTTAAAGGATTCAACAAAGGTTTAAATGGTCCCAAAAATAGGGAAATCACAAGTCAAATAAGGTACAAAACAGGTTCAGAACGTTACACAAGTCCATATATGTCAATACCACAATCCATCATTTCGGAGATAATAAAACAATATGTGAAAAAATAATTATGTAAATAAATAAAGGTGTACATACCATTCATGGTAATTCCCAAAAGTCAGAAAAAATGGTAATGGGGAAGAAAACAACAACATGGCATCCTCATTAGATAAATGTTCCTCTGAAGTTATGTAAATGAACATAATGTTCACAGTGCTATGCATGTCTGAAAAAAGGTCAAATTACCTTCGTGATTTCTTGTGGTGCCTAACACCATTATCAAGTAGTGAACTCAGTATATTCTATGGTTCAACTGCAAGTGATCTAGACAGAAATAACATGTACTCAATAAGTTGTTACTAATCCTTAAAGGAGGCATATACATGTCGCTGTGAGCTTTCAAGCATAAATACGTGTCTTACCCGTTTCAATACGCTCTTGTATATTCCCTCAGTCTATGGCCGTTCTGTTGAGAAATAATGGGTTGGCCTGATTACAATACAGGCGTTGGACTGACTTTCTATATTGTATGCAGATTAGACTTACCCTAGTGTTCTCAAATTCTGCAATGCAGGAACTGGCGTGCTGTTGCGCGAACAAGCATCGCGTGGGGAACACTGGTAGAAGTTGTGTTTCGGGTTGCCATGGTAACCCCGTTTGGCGTTCGCAAACGCGTGGCGCGTGGCCTACGTAGCGACGCCTCGCGTCC